>NW_028232014.1:0-577500 GCF_054491065.1 Syngnathus leptorhynchus
AGCCTTTTTTTCATAACACTTTAAACCAGAGTGACGGGAGGATCGCATTTCAGAAAACGTGCTTATCTCGGCGAAGAAAAGCGATTTCTGCAATAAAAATTAAAACGCGTGTAAAACATAAACCAAACGATGAAATTGTTTTATTTCTTCATGTATAATGATTCAACTCGATACTCATCCCTAGCCCCCCAACAGCCTTTTTTTTCATAACACTTTAACCAGAGTGACGGGAGAGCGGCATTTCAGAAAACGTGCTTATCTCGGCGAGAAAAAGCGATTTCGGCAATAAAATTTAAAACGCGTGTAAAACATAAACCAAACGATGAAATTGGTTATTTCTTCATGTATAATGATCAACTCGATACTCCCTAGCCCCCAACAGCCTTTTTTTTCATAACACTTTAACCAGAGTGACGGGAGAGCGGCATTTCAGAAAACGTGCTTATCTCGGCGAGAAAAAGCGATTTCGGCAATAAAATTTAAAACGCGTGTAAAACATAAACCAAACGATGAAATTGGTTATTTCTTCATGTATAATGATCAACTCGATACTCCCTAGCCCCCAACAGCCTTTTTTTTCATAACACTTTAACCAGAGTGACGGGAGAGCGGCATTTCAGAAAACGTGCTTATCTCGGCGAGAAAAAGCGATTTCGGCAATAAAATTTAAAACGCGTGTAAAACATAAACCAAACGATGAAATTGGTTATTTCTTCATGTATAATGATCAACTCGATACTCCCTAGCCCCCAACAGCCTTTTTTTTCATAACACTTTAACCAGAGTGACGGGAGAGCGGCATTTCAGAAAACGTGCTTATCTCGGCGAGAAAAAGCGATTTCGGCAATAAAATTTAAAACGCGTGTAAAACATAAACCAAACGATGAAATTGGTTATTTCTTCATGTATAATGATCAACTCGATACTCCCTAGCCCCCAACAGCCTTTTTTTTCATAACACTTTAACCAGAGTGACGGGAGAGCGGCATTTCAGAAAACGTGCTTATCTCGGCGAGAAAAAGCGATTTCGGCAATAAAATTTAAAACGCGTGTAAAACATAAACCAAACGATGAAATTGGTTATTTCTTCATGTATAATGATCAACTCGATACTCCCTAGCCCCCAACAGCCTTTTTTTTCATAACACTTTAACCAGAGTGACGGGAGAGCGGCATTTCAGAAAACGTGCTTATCTCGGCGAGAAAAAGCGATTTCGGCAATAAAATTTAAAACGCGTGTAAAACATAAACCAAACGATGAAATTGGTTATTTCTTCATGTATAATGATCAACTCGATACTCCCTAGCCCCCAACAGCCTTTTTTTTCATAACACTTTAACCAGAGTGACGGGAGAGCGGCATTTCAGAAAACGTGCTTATCTCGGCGAGAAAAAGCGATTTCGGCAATAAAATTTAAAACGCGTGTAAAACATAAACCAAACGATGAAATTGGTTATTTCTTCATGTATAATGATCAACTCGATACTCCCTAGCCCCCAACAGCCTTTTTTTTCATAACACTTTAACCAGAGTGACGGGAGAGCGGCATTTCAGAAAACGTGCTTATCTCGGCGAGAAAAAGCGATTTCGGCAATAAAATTTAAAACGCGTGTAAAACATAAACCAAACGATGAAATTGGTTATTTCTTCATGTATAATGATCAACTCGATACTCCCTAGCCCCCAACAGCCTTTTTTTTCATAACACTTTAACCAGAGTGACGGGAGAGCGGCATTTCAGAAAACGTGCTTATCTCGGCGAGAAAAAGCGATTTCGGCAATAAAATTTAAAACGCGTGTAAAACATAAACCAAACGATGAAATTGGTTATTTCTTCATGTATAATGATCAACTCGATACTCCCTAGCCCCCAACAGCCTTTTTTTTCATAACACTTTAACCAGAGTGACGGGAGAGCGGCATTTCAGAAAACGTGCTTATCTCGGCGAGAAAAAGCGATTTCGGCAATAAAATTTAAAACGCGTGTAAAACATAAACCAAACGATGAAATTGGTTATTTCTTCATGTATAATGATCAACTCGATACTCCCTAGCCCCCAACAGCCTTTTTTTTTCATAACACTTTAACCAGAGTGACGGGAGAGCGGCATTTCAGAAAACGTGCTTATCTCGGCGAGAAAAAGCGATTTCGGCAATAAAATTTAAAACGCGTGTAAAACATAAACCAAACGATGAAATTGGTTATTTCTTCATGTATAATGATCAACTCGATACTCCCTAGCCCCCAACAGCCTTTTTTTTTCATAACACTTTAACCAGAGTGACGGGAGAGCGGCATTTCAGAAAACGTGCTTATCTCGGCGAGAAAAAGCGATTTCGGCAATAAAATTTAAAACGCGTGTAAAACATAAACCAAACGATGAAATTGGTTATTTCTTCATGTATAATGATCAACTCGATACTCCCTAGCCCCCAACAGCCTTTTTTTTCATAACACTTTAACCAGAGTGACGGGAGAGCGCATTTCAGGAAAACGTGCTTATCTCGGCGAGAAAAGCGATTTCGGCAATAAAATTTAAAACGCGTGTAAAACATAACCAAACGATGAAATTGGTTATTTCTTCATGTATAATGATCAACTCGATACTCCCTAGCCCCCAACAGCCTTTTTTTTCATAACACTTTAACCAGAGTGACGGAGAGCGGCATTTCAGAAAAACGTGCTTATCTCGGCGAGAAAAAGCGATTTCGGCAATAAAATTTAAAACGCGTGTAAAACATAACCAAACGATGAAATTGGTTATTTCTTCATGTATAATGATCAACTCGATACTCCCTAGCCCCCAACAGCCTTTTTTTTCATAACACTTTAACCAGAGTGACGGGAGAGCGGCATTTCAGAAAACGTGCTTATCTCGGCGAGTAAAAAGCGATTTCGGCAATAAAATTTAAAACGCGTGTAAAGCATAAACCAAACGATGAAAATTGGTTATATCTTCATGTATAATGATCAACTCGATACTCCCTAGCCCCCAACAGCCTTTTTTTTCATAACACTTTAACCAGAGTGACGGGAGAGCGGCATTTCAGAAAACGTGCTTATCTCGGCGAGAAAAAGCGATTTCGGCAATAAAATTTAAAACGCGTGTAAAACATAAACCAAACGATGAAATTGGTTATTTCTTCATGTATAATGATCAACTCGATACTCCCTAGCCCCCAACAGCCTTTTTTTTCATAACACTTTAACCAGAGTGACGGGAGAGCGGCATTTCAGAAAACGTGCTTATCTCGGCGAGAAAAAGCGATTTCGGCAATAAAATTTAAAACGCGTGTAAAACATAAACCAAAACGATGAAATTGGTTATTTCTTCATGTATAATGATCAACTCGATACTCCCTAGCCCCCAACAGCCTTTTTTTTCATAACACTTTAACCAGAGTGACGGGAGAGCGGCATTTCAGAAAACGTGCTTATCTCGGCGAGAAAAAGCGATTTCGGCAATAAAATTTAAAACGCGTGTAAAACATAAACCAAACGATGAAATTGGTTATTTCTTCATGTATAATGATCAACTCGATACTCCCTAGCCCCCAACAGCCTTTTTTTTCATAACACTTTAACCAGAGTGACGGGAGAGCGGCATTTCAGAAAACGTGCTTATCTCGGCGAGAAAAAGCGATTTCGGCAATAAAATTTAAAACGCGTGTAAAACATAAACCAAACGATGAAATTGGTTATTTCTTCATGTATAATGATCAACTCGATACTCCCTAGCCCCCAACAGCCTTTTTTTTCATAACACTTTAACCAGAGTGACGGGAGAGCGGCATTTCAGAAAACGTGCTTATCTCGGCGAGAAAAAGCGATTTCGGCAATAAAATTTAAAACGCGTGTAAAACATAACCAAACGATGAAATTGGTTATTTCTTCATGTATAATGATCAACTCGATACTCCCTAGCCCCCAACAGCCTTTTTTTTTCATAACACTTTAACCAGAGTGACGGGAGAGCGGCATTTCAGAAAACGTGCTTATCTCGGCGAGAAAAAGCGATTTCGGCAATAAAATTTAAAACGCGTGTAAAACATAAACCAAACGATGAAATTGGTTATTTCTTCATGTATAATGATCAACTCGATACTCCCTAGCCCCCAACAGCCTTTTTTTCATAACACTTTAACCAGAGTGACGGGAGAGCGGCATTTCAGAAAACGTGCTTATCTCGGCGAGAAAAAGCGATTTCGGCAATAAAATTTAAAACGCGTGTAAAACATAAACCAAACGATGAAATTGGTTATTTCTTCATGTATAATGATCAACTCGATACTCCTAGCCCCCAACAGCCTTTTTTTTCATAACACTTTAACCAGAGTGACGGGAGAGCGGCATTTCAGAAAACGTGCTTATCTCGGCGAGAAAAAGCGATTTCGGCAATAAAATTTAAAACGCGTGTAAAACATAAACCAAACGATGAAATTGGTTATTTCTTCATGTATAATGATCAACTCGATACTCCCTAGCCCCCAACAGCCTTTTTTTCATAACACTTTAACCAGAGTGACGGGAGAGCGGCATTTCAGAAAACGTGCTTATCTCGGCGAGAAAAAGCGATTTCGGCAATAAAATTTAAAACGCGTGTAAAACATAAACCAAACGATGAAATTGGTTATTTCTTCATGTATAATGATCAACTCGATACTCCCTAGCCCCCAACAGCCTTTTTTTTCATAACACTTTAACCAGAGTGACGGGAGAGCGGCATTTCAGAAAACGTGCTTATCTCGGCGAGAAAAAGCGATTTCGGCAATAAAATTTAAAACGCGTGTAAAACATAAACCAAACGATGAAATTGGTTATTTCTTCATGTATAATGATCAACTCGATACTCCCTAGCCCCCAACAGCCTTTTTTTTCATAACACTTTAACCAGAGTGACGGGAGAGCGGCATTTCAGAAAACGTGCTTATCTCGGCGAGAAAAAGCGATTTCGGCAATAAAATTTAAAACGCGTGTAAAACATAAACCAAACGATGAAATTGGTTATTTCTTCATGTATAATGATCAACTCGATACTCCCTAGCCCCCAACAGCCTTTTTTTTCATAACACTTTAACCAGAGTGACGGGAGAGCGGCATTTCAGAAAACGTGCTTATCTCGGCGAGAAAAAGCGATTTCGGCAATAAAATTTAAAACGCGTGTAAAACATAAACCAAACGATGAAATTGGTTATTTCTTCATGTATAATGATCAACTCGATACTCCCTAGCCCCCAACAGCCTTTTTTTTCATAACACTTTAACCAGAGTGACGGGAGAGCGGCATTTCAGAAAACGTGCTTATCTCGGCGAGAAAAAGCGATTTCGGCAATAAAATTTAAAACGCGTGTAAAACATAAACCAAACGATGAAATTGGTTATTTCTTCATGTATAATGATCAACTCGATACTCCCTAGCCCCCAACAGCCTTTTTTTTCATAACACTTTAACCAGAGTGACGGGAGAGCGGCATTTCAGAAAACGTGCTTATCTCGGCGAGAAAAAGAGATTTCGGCAATAAAATTTAAAACGCGTGTAAAACATAAACCAAACGATGAAATTGGTCTTTTCTTCATATATAATGATCAACTCGATACTCCCTAGCCCCCAACAGCCTTTTTTTTCATAACACTTTAACCAGAGTGACGGGGAGAGCGGCATTTCAGAAAACGTGCTTATCTCGGCGAGAAAAAGCGATTTCGGCAATAAAATTTAAAACGCGTGTAAAACATAAACCAAACGATGAAATTGGTTATTTCTTCATGTATAATGATCAACTCGATACTCCCTAGCCCCCAACAGCCTTTTTTTTCATAACACTTTAACCAGAGTGACGGGAGAGCGGCATTTCAGAAAACGTGCTTATCTCGGCGAGAAAAAGCGATTTCGGCAATAAAATTTAAAACGCGTGTAAAACATAAACCAAACGATGAAATTGGTTATTTCTTCATGTATAATGATCAACTCGATACTCCCTAGCCCCCAACAGCCTTTTTTTTCATAACACTTTAACCAGAGTGACGGGAGAGCGGCATTTCAGAAAACGTGCTTATCTCGGCGAGAAAAAGCGATTTCGGCAATAAAATTTAAAACGCGTGTAAAACATAAACCAAACGATGAAATTGGTTATTTCTTCATGTATAATGATCAACTCGATACTCCCTAGCCCCCCAACAGCCTTTTTTTCATAACACTTTAACCAGAGTGACGGGAGAGCGGCATTTCAGAAAACGTGCTTATCTCGGCGAGAAAAAGCGATTTCGGCAATAAAATTTAAAACGCGTGTAAAACATAAACCAAACGATGAAATTGGTTATTTCTTCATGTATAATGATCAACTCGATACTCCCTAGCCCCCAACAGCCTTTTTTTTCATAACACTTTAACCAGAGTGACGGGAGAGCGGCATTTCAGAAAACGTGCTTATCTCGGCGAGAAAAAGCGATTTCGGCAATAAAATTTAAAACGCGTGTAAAACATAAACCAAACGATGAAATTGGTTATTTCTTCATGTATAATGATCAACTCGATACTCCCTAGCCCCCAACAGCCTTTTTTTTTCATAACACTTTAACCAGAGTGACGGGAGAGCGGCATTTCAGAAAACGTGCTTATCTCGGCGAGAAAAAAGCGATTTCGGCAATAAAATTTAAAACGCGTGTAAAACATAAACCAAACGATGAAATTGGTTATTTCTTCATGTATAATGATCAACTCGATACTCCCTAGCCCCCAACAGCCTTTTTTTTCATAACACTTTAACCAGAGTGACGGGAGAGCGGCATTTCAGAAACGTGCTTATCTCGGCGAGAAAAAGCGATTTCGGCAATAAAATTTAAAACGCGTGTAAAACATAAACCAAACGATGAAATTGGTTATTTCTTCATGTATAATGATCAACTCGATACTCCCCTAGCCCCCAACAGCCTTTTTTTTCATAACACTTTAACCAGAGTGACGGGAGAGCGGCATTTCAGAAAACGTGCTTATCTCGGCGAGAAAAAGCGATTTCGGCAATAAAATTTAAAACGCGTGTAAAACATAAACCAAACGATGAAATTGGTTATTTCTTCATGTATAATGATCAACTCGATACTCCCTAGCCCCCAACAGCCTTTTTTTCATAACACTTTAACCAGAGTGACGGGAGAGCGGCATTTCAGAAAACGTGCTTATCTCGGCGAGAAAAAGCGATTTCGGCAATAAAATTTAAAACGCGTGTAAAACATAAACCAAACGATGAAATTGGTTATTTCTTCATGTATAATGATCAACTCGATACTCCCTAGCCCCCAACAGCCTTTTTTTTCATAACACTTTAACCAGAGTGACGGGAGAGCGGCATTTCAGAAAACGTGCTTATCTCGGCGAGAAAAAGCGATTTCGGCAATAAAATTTAAAACGCGTGTAAAACATAAACCAAACGATGAAATTGGTTATTTCTTCATGTATAATGATCAACTCGATACTCCCTAGCCCCCAACAGCCTTTTTTTTCATAACACTTTAACCAGAGTGACGGGAGAGCGGCATTTCAGAAAACGTGCTTATCTCGGCGAGAAAAAGCGATTTCGGCAATAAAATTTAAAACGCGTGTAAAACATAAACCAAACGATGAAATTGGTTATTTCTTCATGTATAATGATCAACTCGATACTCCCTAGCCCCCAACAGCCTTTTTTTTCATAACACTTTAACCAGAGTGACGGGAGAGCGGCATTTCAGAAAACGTGCTTATCTCGGCGAGAAAAAGCGATTTCGGCAATAAAATTTAAAACGCGTGTAAAACATAAACCAAACGATGAAATTGGTTATTTCTTCATGTATAATGATCAACTCGATACTCCCTAGCCCCCAACAGCCTTTTTTTTCATAACACTTTAACCAGAGTGACGGGAGAGCGGCATTTCAGAAAACGTGCTTATCTCGGCGAGAAAAAGCGATTTCGGCAATAAAATTTAAAACGCGTGTAAAACATAAACCAAACGATGAAATTGGTTATTTCTTCATGTATAATGATCAACTCGATACTCCCTAGCCCCCAACAGCCTTTTTTTTCATAACACTTTAACCAGAGTGACGGGAGAGCGGCATTTCAGAAAACGTGCTTATCTCGGCGAGAAAAAGCGATTTCGGCAATAAAATTTAAAACGCGTGTAAAACATAAACCAAACGATGAAATTGGTTATTTCTTCATGTATAATGATCAACTCGATACTCCCTAGCCCCCAACAGCCTTTTTTTTCATAACACTTTAACCAGAGTGACGGGAGAGCGGCATTTCAGAAAACGTGCTTATCTCGGCGAGAAAAAGCGATTTCGGCAATAAAATTTAAAACGCGTGTAAAACATAAACCAAACGATGAAATTGGTTATTTCTTCATGTATAATGATCAACTCGATACTCCCTAGCCCCCAACAGCCTTTTTTTTCATAACACTTTAACCAGAGTGACGGGAGAGCGGCATTTCAGAAAACGTGCTTATCTCGGCGAGAAAAAGCGATTTCGGCAATAAAATTTAAAACGCGTGTAAAACATAAACCAAACGATGAAATTGGTTATTTCTTCATGTATAATGATCAACTCGATACTCCCTAGCCCCCAACAGCCTTTTTTTTCATAACACTTTAACCAGAGTGACGGGAGAGCGGCATTTCAGAAAACGTGCTTATCTCGGCGAGAAAAAGCGATTTCGGCAATAAAATTTAAAACGCGTGTAAAACATAAACCAAACGATGAAATTGGTTATTTCTTCATGTATAATGATCAACTCGATACTCCCTAGCCCCCAACAGCCTTTTTTTTCATAACACTTTAACCAGAGTGACGGGAGAGCGGCATTTCAGAAAACGTGCTTATCTCGGCGAGAAAAAGCGATTTCGGCAATAAAATTTAAAACGCGTGTAAAACATAAACCAAACGATGAAATTGGTTATTTCTTCATGTATAATGATCAACTCGATACTCCCTAGCCCCCAACAGCCTTTTTTTTCATAACACTTTAACCAGAGTGACGGGAGAGCGGCATTTCAGAAAACGTGCTTATCTCGGCGAGAAAAAGCGATTTCGGCAATAAAATTTAAAACGCGTGTAAAACATAAACCAAACGATGAAATTGGTTATTTCTTCATGTATAATGATCAACTCGATACTCCCTAGCCCCCAACAGCCTTTTTTTTCATAACACTTTAACCAGAGTGACGGGAGAGCGGCATTTCAGAAAACGTGCTTATCTCGGCGAGAAAAAGCGATTTCGGCAATAAAATTTAAAACGCGTGTAAAACATAAACCAAACGATGAAATTGGTTATTTCTTCATGTATAATGATCAACTCGATACTCCCTAGCCCCCAACAGCCTTTTTTTTCATAACACTTTAACCAGAGTGACGGGAGAGCGGCATTTCAGAAAACGTGCTTATCTCGGCGAGAAAAAGCGATTTCGGCAATAAAATTTAAAACGCGTGTAAAACATAAACCAAACGATGAAATTGGTTATTTCTTCATGTATAATGATCAACTCGATACTCCCTAGCCCCCAACAGCCTTTTTTTTCATAACACTTTAACCAGAGTGACGGGAGAGCGGCATTTCAGAAAACGTGCTTATCTCGGCGAGAAAAAGCGATTTCGGCAATAAAATTTAAAACGCGTGTAAAACATAAACCAAACGATGAAATTGGTTATTTCTTCATGTATAATGATCAACTCGATACTCCCTAGCCCCCAACAGCCTTTTTTTTCATAACACTTTAACCAGAGTGACGGGAGAGCGGCATTTCAGAAAACGTGCTTATCTACGGCGAGAAAAAGCGATTTCGGCAATAAAATTTAAAACGCGTGTAAAACATAAACCAAACGATGAAATTGGTTATTTCTTCATGTATAATGATCAACTCGATACTCCCTAGCCCCCAACAGCCTTTTTTTTCATAACACTTTAACCAGAGTGACGGGAGAGCGGCATTTCAGAAAACGTGCTTATCTCGGCGAGAAAAAGCGATTTCGGCAATAAAATTTAAAACGCGTGTAAAACATAAACCAAACGATGAAATTGGTTATTTCTTCATGTATAATGATCAACTCGATACTCCCTAGCCCCCAACAGCCTTTTTTTTCATAACACTTTAACCAGAGTGACGGGAGAGCGGCATTTCAGAAAACGTGCTTATCTCGGCGAGAAAAAGCGATTTCGGCAATAAAATTTAAAACGCGTGTAAAACATAAACCAAACGATGAAATTGGTTATTTCTTCATGTATAATGATCAACTCGATACTCCCTAGCCCCCAACAGCCTTTTTTTTCATAACACTTTAACCAGAGTGACGGGAGAGCGGCATTTCAGAAAACGTGCTTATCTCGGCGAGAAAAAGCGATTTCGGCAATAAAATTTAAAACGCGTGTAAAACATAAACCAAACGATGAAATTGGTTATTTCTTCATGTATAATGATCAACTCGATACTCCCTAGCCCCCAACAGCCTTTTTTTTCATAACACTTTAACCAGAGTGACGGGAGAGCGGCATTTCAGAAAACGTGCTTATCTCGGCGAGAAAAAGCGATTTCGGCAATAAAATTTAAAACGCGTGTAAAACATAAACCAAACGATGAAATTGGTTATTTCTTCATGTATAATGATCAACTCGATACTCCCTAGCCCCCAACAGCCTTTTTTTTCATAACACTTTAACCAGAGTGACGGGAGAGCGGCATTTCAGAAAACGTGCTTATCTCGGCGAGAAAAAGCGATTTCGGCAATAAAATTTAAAACGCGTGTAAAACATAAACCAAACGATGAAATTGGTTATTTCTTCATGTATAATGATCAACTCGATACTCCCTAGCCCCCAACAGCCTTTTTTTTCATAACACTTTAACCAGAGTGACGGGAGAGCGGCATTTCAGAAAACGTGCTTATCTCGGCGAGAAAAAGCGATTTCGGCAATAAAATTTAAAACGCGTGTAAAACATAAACCAAACGATGAAATTGGTTATTTCTTCATGTATAATGATCAACTCGATACTCCCTAGCCCCCAACAGCCTTTTTTTTCATAACACTTTAACCAGAGTGACGGGAGAGCGGCATTTCAGAAAACGTGCTTATCTCGGCGAGAAAAAGCGATTTCGGCAATAAAATTTAAAACGCGTGTAAAACATAAACCAAACGATGAAATTGGTTATTTCTTCATGTATAATGATCAACTCGATACTCCCTAGCCCCCAACAGCCTTTTTTTTCATAACACTTTAACCAGAGTGACGGGAGAGCGGCATTTCAGAAAACGTGCTTATCTCGGCGAGAAAAAGCGATTTCGGCAATAAAATTTAAAACGCGTGTAAAACATAAACCAAACGATGAAATTGGTTATTTCTTCATGTATAATGATCAACTCGATACTCCCTAGCCCCCAACAGCCTTTTTTTTCATAACACTTTAACCAGAGTGACGGGAGAGCGGCATTTCAGAAAACGTGCTTATCTCGGCGAGAAAAAGCGATTTCGGCAATAAAATTTAAAACGCGTGTAAAACATAAACCAAACGATGAAATTGGTTATTTCTTCATGTATAATGATCAACTCGATACTCCCTAGCCCCCAACAGCCTTTTTTTTCATAACACTTTAACCAGAGTGACGGGAGAGCGGCATTTCAGAAAACGTGCTTATCTCGGCGAGAAAAAGCGATTTCGGCAATAAAATTTAAAACGCGTGTAAAACATAAACCAAACGATGAAATTGGTTATTTCTTCATGTATAATGATCAACTCGATACTCCCTAGCCCCCAACAGCCTTTTTTTTCATAACACTTTAACCAGAGTGACGGGAGAGCGGCATTTCAGAAAACGTGCTTATCTCGGCGAGAAAAAGCGATTTCGGCAATAAAATTTAAAACGCGTGTAAAACATAAACCAAACGATGAAATTGGTTATTTCTTCATGTATAATGATCAACTCGATACTCCCTAGCCCCCAACAGCCTTTTTTTTCATAACACTTTAACCAGAGTGACGGGAGAGCGGCATTTCAGAAAACGTGCTTATCTCGGCGAGAAAAAGCGATTTCGGCAATAAAATTTAAAACGCGTGTAAAACATAAACCAAACGATGAAATTGGTTATTTCTTCATGTATAATGATCAACTCGATACTCCCTAGCCCCCAACAGCCTTTTTTTTCATAACACTTTAACCAGAGTGACGGGAGAGCGGCATTTCAGAAAACGTGCTTATCTCGGCGAGAAAAAGCGATTTCGGCAATAAAATTTAAAACGCGTGTAAAACATAAACCAAACGATGAAATTGGTTATTTCTTCATGTATAATGATCAACTCGATACTCCCTAGCCCCCAACAGCCTTTTTTTTCATAACACTTTAACCAGAGTGACGGGAGAGCGGCATTTCAGAAAACGTGCTTATCTCGGCGAGAAAAAGCGATTTCGGCAATAAAATTTAAAACGCGTGTAAAACATAAACCAAACGATGAAATTGGTTATTTCTTCATGTATAATGATCAACTCGATACTCCCTAGCCCCCAACAGCCTTTTTTTTCATAACACTTTAACCAGAGTGACGGGAGAGCGGCATTTCAGAAAACGTGCTTATCTCGGCGAGAAAAAGCGATTTCGGCAATAAAATTTAAAACGCGTGTAAAACATAAACCAAACGATGAAATTGGTTATTTCTTCATGTATAATGATCAACTCGATACTCCCTAGCCCCCAACAGCCTTTTTTTTCATAACACTTTAACCAGAGTGACGGGAGAGCGGCATTTCAGAAAACGTGCTTATCTCGGCGAGAAAAAGCGATTTCGGCAATAAAATTTAAAACGCGTGTAAAACATAAACCAAACGATGAAATTGGTTATTTCTTCATGTATAATGATCAACTCGATACTCCCTAGCCCCCAACAGCCTTTTTTTTCATAACACTTTAACCAGAGTGACGGGAGAGCGGCATTTCAGAAAACGTGCTTATCTCGGCGAGAAAAAGCGATTTCGGCAATAAAATTTAAAACGCGTGTAAAACATAAACCAAACGATGAAATTGGTTATTTCTTCATGTATAATGATCAACTCGATACTCCCTAGCCCCCAACAGCCTTTTTTTTCATAACACTTTAACCAGAGTGACGGGAGAGCGGCATTTCAGAAAACGTGCTTATCTCGGCGAGAAAAAGCGATTTCGGCAATAAAATTTAAAACGCGTGTAAAACATAAACCAAACGATGAAATTGGTTATTTCTTCATGTATAATGATCAACTCGATACTCCCTAGCCCCCAACAGCCTTTTTTTTCATAACACTTTAACCAGAGTGACGGGAGAGCGGCATTTCAGAAAACGTGCTTATCTCGGCGAGAAAAAGCGATTTCGGCAATAAAATTTAAAACGCGTGTAAAACATAAACCAAACGATGAAATTGGTTATTTCTTCATGTATAATGATCAACTCGATACTCCCTAGCCCCCAACAGCCTTTTTTTTCATAACACTTTAACCAGAGTGACGGGAGAGCGGCATTTCAGAAAACGTGCTTATCTCGGCGAGAAAAAGCGATTTCGGCAATAAAATTTAAAACGCGTGTAAAACATAAACCAAACGATGAAATTGGTTATTTCTTCATGTATAATGATCAACTCGATACTCCCTAGCCCCCAACAGCCTTTTTTTTCATAACACTTTAACCAGAGTGACGGGAGAGCGGCATTTCAGAAAACGTGCTTATCTCGGCGAGAAAAAGCGATTTCGGCAATAAAATTTAAAACGCGTGTAAAACATAAACCAAACGATGAAATTGGTTATTTCTTCATGTATAATGATCAACTCGATACTCCCTAGCCCCCAACAGCCTTTTTTTTCATAACACTTTAACCAGAGTGACGGGAGAGCGGCATTTCAGAAAACGTGCTTATCTCGGCGAGAAAAAGCGATTTCGGCAATAAAATTTAAAACGCGTG
Organism: Syngnathus leptorhynchus; assembly: GCF_054491065.1. NCBI lineage: Eukaryota > Metazoa > Chordata > Actinopteri > Syngnathiformes > Syngnathidae > Syngnathus > Syngnathus leptorhynchus. Next base: position 13,958 of record NW_028232014.1, read on the forward strand.
TAAAACATAAACCAAACGATGAAATTGGTTATTTCTTCATGTATAATGATCAACTCGATACTCCCTAGCCCCCAACAGCCTTTTTTTTCATAACACTTTAACCAGAGTGACGGGAGAGCGGCATTTCAGAAAACGTGCTTATCTCGGCGAGAAAAAGCGATTTCGGCAATAAAATTTAAAACGCGTGTAAAACATAAACCAAACGATGAAATTGGTTATTTCTTCATGTATAATGATCAACTCGATACTCCCTAGCCCCCAACAGCCTTTTTTTTCATAACACTTTAACCAGAGTGACGGGAGAGCGGCATTTCAGAAAACGTGCTTATCTCGGCGAGAAAAAGCGATTTCGGCAATAAAATTTAAAACGCGTGTAAAACATAAACCAAACGATGAAATTGGTTATTTCTTCATGTATAATGATCAACTCGATACTCCCTAGCCCCCAACAGCCTTTTTTTTCATAACACTTTAACCAGAGTGACGGGAGAGCGGCATTTCAGAAAACGTGCTTATCTCGGCGAGAAAAAGCGATTTCGGCAATAAAATTTAAAACGCGTGTAAAACATAAACCAAACGATGAAATTGGTTATTTCTTCATGTATAATGATCAACTCGATACTCCCTAGCCCCCAACAGCCTTTTTTTTCATAACACTTTAACCAGAGTGACGGGAGAGCGGCATTTCAGAAAACGTGCTTATCTCGGCGAGAAAAAGCGATTTCGGCAATAAAATTTAAAACGCGTGTAAAACATAAACCAAACGATGAAATTGGTTATTTCTTCATGTATAATGATCAACTCGATACTCCCTAGCCCCCAACAGCCTTTTTTTTCATAACACTTTAACCAGAGTGACGGGAGAGCGGCATTTCAGAAAACGTGCTTATCTCGGCGAGAAAAAGCGATTTCGGCAATAAAATTTAAAACGCGTGTAAAACATAAACCAAACGATGAAATTGGTTATTTCTTCATGTATAATGATCAACTCGATACTCCCTAGCCCCCAACAGCCTTTTTTTTCATAACACTTTAACCAGAGTGACGGGAGAGCGGCATTTCAGAAAACGTGCTTATCTCGGCGAGAAAAAGCGATTTCGGCAATAAAATTTAAAACGCGTGTAAAACATAAACCAAACGATGAAATTGGTTATTTCTTCATGTATAATGATCAACTCGATACTCCCTAGCCCCCAACAGCCTTTTTTTTCATAACACTTTAACCAGAGTGACGGGAGAGCGGCATTTCAGAAAACGTGCTTATCTCGGCGAGAAAAAGCGATTTCGGCAATAAAATTTAAAACGCGTGTAAAACATAAACCAAACGATGAAATTGGTTATTTCTTCATGTATAATGATCAACTCGATACTCCCTAGCCCCCAACAGCCTTTTTTTTCATAACACTTTAACCAGAGTGACGGGAGAGCGGCATTTCAGAAAACGTGCTTATCTCGGCGAGAAAAAGCGATTTCGGCAATAAAATTTAAAACGCGTGTAAAACATAAACCAAACGATGAAATTGGTTATTTCTTCATGTATAATGATCAACTCGATACTCCCTAGCCCCCAACAGCCTTTTTTTTCATAACACTTTAACCAGAGTGACGGGAGAGCGGCATTTCAGAAAACGTGCTTATCTCGGCGAGAAAAAGCGATTTCGGCAATAAAATTTAAAACGCGTGTAAAACATAAACCAAACGATGAAATTGGTTATTTCTTCATGTATAATGATCAACTCGATACTCCCTAGCCCCCAACAGCCTTTTTTTTCATAACACTTTAACCAGAGTGACGGGAGAGCGGCATTTCAGAAAACGTGCTTATCTCGGCGAGAAAAAGCGATTTCGGCAATAAAATTTAAAACGCGTGTAAAACATAAACCAAACGATGAAATTGGTTATTTCTTCATGTATAATGATCAACTCGATACTCCCTAGCCCCCAACAGCCTTTTTTTTCATAACACTTTAACCAGAGTGACGGGAGAGCGGCATTTCAGAAAACGTGCTTATCTCGGCGAGAAAAAGCGATTTCGGCAATAAAATTTAAAACGCGTGTAAAACATAAACCAAACGATGAAATTGGTTATTTCTTCATGTATAATGATCAACTCGATACTCCCTAGCCCCCAACAGCCTTTTTTTTCATAACACTTTAACCAGAGTGACGGGAGAGCGGCATTTCAGAAAACGTGCTTATCTCGGCGAGAAAAAGCGATTTCGGCAATAAAATTTAAAACGCGTGTAAAACATAAACCAAACGATGAAATTGGTTATTTCTTCATGTATAATGATCAACTCGATACTCCCTAGCCCCCAACAGCCTTTTTTTTCATAACACTTTAACCAGAGTGACGGGAGAGCGGCATTTCAGAAAACGTGCTTATCTCGGCGAGAAAAAGCGATTTCGGCAATAAAATTTAAAACGCGTGTAAAACATAAACCAAACGATGAAATTGGTTATTTCTTCATGTATAATGATCAACTCGATACTCCCTAGCCCCCAACAGCCTTTTTTTTCATAACACTTTAACCAGAGTGACGGGAGAGCGGCATTTCAGAAAACGTGCTTATCTCGGCGAGAAAAAGCGATTTCGGCAATAAAATTTAAAACGCGTGTAAAACATAAACCAAACGATGAAATTGGTTATTTCTTCATGTATAATGATCAACTCGATACTCCCTAGCCCCCAACAGCCTTTTTTTTCATAACACTTTAACCAGAGTGACGGGAGAGCGGCATTTCAGAAAACGTGCTTATCTCGGCGAGAAAAAGCGATTTCGGCAATAAAATTTAAAACGCGTGTAAAACATAAACCAAACGATGAAATTGGTTATTTCTTCATGTATAATGATCAACTCGATACTCCCTAGCCCCCAACAGCCTTTTTTTTCATAACACTTTAACCAGAGTGACGGGAGAGCGGCATTTCAGAAAACGTGCTTATCTCGGCGAGAAAAAGCGATTTCGGCAATAAAATTTAAAACGCGTGTAAAACATAAACCAAACGATGAAATTGGTTATTTCTTCATGTATAATGATCAACTCGATACTCCCTAGCCCCCAACAGCCTTTTTTTTCATAACACTTTAACCAGAGTGACGGGAGAGCGGCATTTCAGAAAACGTGCTTATCTCGGCGAGAAAAAGCGATTTCGGCAATAAAATTTAAAACGCGTGTAAAACATAAACCAAACGATGAAATTGGTTATTTCTTCATGTATAATGATCAACTCGATACTCCCTAGCCCCCAACAGCCTTTTTTTTCATAACACTTTAACCAGAGTGACGGGAGAGCGGCATTTCAGAAAACGTGCTTATCTCGGCGAGAAAAAGCGATTTCGGCAATAAAATTTAAAACGCGTGTAAAACATAAACCAAACGATGAAATTGGTTATTTCTTCATGTATAATGATCAACTCGATACTCCCTAGCCCCCAACAGCCTTTTTTTTCATAACACTTTAACCAGAGTGACGGGAGAGCGGCATTTCAGAAAACGTGCTTATCTCGGCGAGAAAAAGCGATTTCGGCAATAAAATTTAAAACGCGTGTAAAACATAAACCAAACGATGAAATTGGTTATTTCTTCATGTATAATGATCAACTCGATACTCCCTAGCCCCCAACAGCCTTTTTTTTCATAACACTTTAACCAGAGTGACGGGAGAGCGGCATTTCAGAAAACGTGCTTATCTCGGCGAGAAAAAGCGATTTCGGCAATAAAATTTAAAACGCGTGTAAAACATAAACCAAACGATGAAATTGGTTATTTCTTCATGTATAATGATCAACTCGATACTCCCTAGCCCCCAACAGCCTTTTTTTTCATAACACTTTAACCAGAGTGACGGGAGAGCGGCATTTCAGAAAACGTGCTTATCTCGGCGAGAAAAAGCGATTTCGGCAATAAAATTTAAAACGCGTGTAAAACATAAACCAAACGATGAAATTGGTTATTTCTTCATGTATAATGATCAACTCGATACTCCCTAGCCCCCAACAGCCTTTTTTTTCATAACACTTTAACCAGAGTGACGGGAGAGCGGCATTTCAGAAAACGTGCTTATCTCGGCGAGAAAAAGCGATTTCGGCAATAAAATTTAAAACGCGTGTAAAACATAAACCAAACGATGAAATTGGTTATTTCTTCATGTATAATGATCAACTCGATACTCCCTAGCCCCCAACAGCCTTTTTTTTCATAACACTTTAACCAGAGTGACGGGAGAGCGGCATTTCAGAAAACGTGCTTATCTCGGCGAGAAAAAGCGATTTCGGCAATAAAATTTAAAACGCGTGTAAAACATAAACCAAACGATGAAATTGGTTATTTCTTCATGTATAATGATCAACTCGATACTCCCTAGCCCCCAACAGCCTTTTTTTTCATAACACTTTAACCAGAGTGACGGGAGAGCGGCATTTCAGAAAACGTGCTTATCTCGGCGAGAAAAAGCGATTTCGGCAATAAAATTTAAAACGCGTGTAAAACATAAACCAAACGATGAAATTGGTTATTTCTTCATGTATAATGATCAACTCGATACTCCCTAGCCCCCAACAGCCTTTTTTTTCATAACACTTTAACCAGAGTGACGGGAGAGCGGCATTTCAGAAAACGTGCTTATCTCGGCGAGAAAAAGCGATTTCGGCAATAAAATTTAAAACGCGTGTAAAACATAAACCAAACGATGAAATTGGTTATTTCTTCATGTATAATGATCAACTCGATACTCCCTAGCCCCCAACAGCCTTTTTTTTCATAACACTTTAACCAGAGTGACGGGAGAGCGGCATTTCAGAAAACGTGCTTATCTCGGCGAGAAAAAGCGATTTCGGCAATAAAATTTAAAACGCGTGTAAAACATAAACCAAACGATGAAATTGGTTATTTCTTCATGTATAATGATCAACTCGATACTCCCTAGCCCCCAACAGCCTTTTTTTTCATAACACTTTAACCAGAGTGACGGGAGAGCGGCATTTCAGAAAACGTGCTTATCTCGGCGAGAAAAAGCGATTTCGGCAATAAAATTTAAAACGCGTGTAAAACATAAACCAAACGATGAAATTGGTTATTTCTTCATGTATAATGATCAACTCGATACTCCCTAGCCCCCAACAGCCTTTTTTTTCATAACACTTTAACCAGAGTGACGGGAGAGCGGCATTTCAGAAAACGTGCTTATCTCGGCGAGAAAAAGCGATTTCGGCAATAAAATTTAAAACGCGTGTAAAACATAAACCAAACGATGAAATTGGTTATTTCTTCATGTATAATGATCAACTCGATACTCCCTAGCCCCCAACAGCCTTTTTTTTCATAACACTTTAACCAGAGTGACGGGAGAGCGGCACAGAAAACGTGCTTATCTCGGCGAGAAAAAGCGATTTCGGCAATAAAATTTAAAACGCGTGTAAAACATAAACCAAACGATGAAATTGGTTATTTCTTCATGTATAATGATCAACTCGATACTCCCTAGCCCCCAACAGCCTTTTTTTTCATAACACTTTAACCAGAGTGACGGGAGAGCGGCATTTCAGAAAACGTGCTTATCTCGGCGAGAAAAAGCGATTTCGGCAATAAAATTTAAAACGCGTGTAAAACATAAACCAAACGATGAAATTGGTTATTTCTTCATGTATAATGATCAACTCGATACTCCCTAGCCCCCAACAGCCTTTTTTTTCATAACACTTTAACCAGAGTGACGGGAGAGCGGCATTTCAGAAAACGTGCTTATCTCGGCGAGAAAAAGCGATTTCGGCAATAAAATTTAAAACGCGTGTAAAACATAAACCAAACGATGAAATTGGTTATTTCTTCATGTATAATGATCAACTCGATACTCCCTAGCCCCCAACAGCCTTTTTTTTCATAACACTTTAACCAGAGTGACGGGAGAGCGGCATTTCAGAAAACGTGCTTATCTCGGCGAGAAAAAGCGATTTCGGCAATAAAATTTAAAACGCGTGTAAAACATAAACCAAACGATGAAATTGGTTATTTCTTCATGTATAATGATCAACTCGATACTCCCTAGCCCCCAACAGCCTTTTTTTTCATAACACTTTAACCAGAGTGACGGGAGAGCGGCATTTCAGAAAACGTGCTTATCTCGGCGAGAAAAAGCGATTTCGGCAATAAAATTTAAAACGCGTGTAAAACATAAACCAAACGATGAAATTGGTTATTTCTTCATGTATAATGATCAACTCGATACTCCCTAGCCCCCAACAGCCTTTTTTTTCATAACACTTTAACCAGAGTGACGGGAGAGCGGCATTTCAGAAAACGTGCTTATCTCGGCGAGAAAAAGCGATTTCGGCAATAAAATTTAAAACGCGTGTAAAACATAAACCAAACGATGAAATTGGTTATTTCTTCATGTATAATGATCAACTCGATACTCCCTAGCCCCCAACAGCCTTTTTTTTCATAACACTTTAACCAGAGTGACGGGAGAGCGGCATTTCAGAAAACGTGCTTATCTCGGCGAGAAAAAGCGATTTCGGCAATAAAATTTAAAACGCGTGTAAAACATAAACCAAACGATGAAATTGGTTATTTCTTCATGTATAATGATCAACTCGATACTCCCTAGCCCCCAACAGCCTTTTTTTTCATAACACTTTAACCAGAGTGACGGGAGAGCGGCATTTCAGAAAACGTGCTTATCTCGGCGAGAAAAAGCGATTTCGGCAATAAAATTTAAAACGCGTGTAAAACATAAACCAAACGATGAAATTGGTTATTTCTTCATGTATAATGATCAACTCGATACTCCCTAGCCCCCAACAGCCTTTTTTTTCATAACACTTTAACCAGAGTGACGGGAGAGCGGCATTTCAGAAAACGTGCTTATCTCGGCGAGAAAAAGCGATTTCGGCAATAAAATTTAAAACGCGTGTAAAACATAAACCAAACGATGAAATTGGTTATTTCTTCATGTATAATGATCAACTCGATACTCCCTAGCCCCCAACAGCCTTTTTTTTCATAACACTTTAACCAGAGTGACGGGAGAGCGGCATTTCAGAAAACGTGCTTATCTCGGCGAGAAAAAGCGATTTCGGCAATAAAATTTAAAACGCGTGTAAAACATAAACCAAACGATGAAATTGGTTATTTCTTCATGTATAATGATCAACTCGATACTCCCTAGCCCCCAACAGCCTTTTTTTTCATAACACTTTAACCAGAGTGACGGGAGAGCGGCATTTCAGAAAACGTGCTTATCTCGGCGAGAAAAAGCGATTTCGGCAATAAAATTTAAAACGCGTGTAAAACATAAACCAAACGATGAAATTGGTTATTTCTTCATGTATAATGATCAACTCGATACTCCCTAGCCCCCAACAGCCTTTTTTTTCATAACACTTTAACCAGAGTGACGGGAGAGCGGCATTTCAGAAAACGTGCTTATCTCGGCGAGAAAAAGCGATTTCGGCAATAAAATTTAAAACGCGTGTAAAACATAAACCAAACGATGAAATTGGTTATTTCTTCATGTATAATGATCAACTCGATACTCCCTAGCCCCCAACAGCCTTTTTTTTCATAACACTTTAACCAGAGTGACGGGAGAGCGGCATTTCAGAAAACGTGCTTATCTCGGCGAGAAAAAGCGATTTCGGCAATAAAATTTAAAACGCGTGTAAAACATAAACCAAACGATGAAATTGGTTATTTCTTCATGTATAATGATCAACTCGATACTCCCTAGCCCCCAACAGCCTTTTTTTTCATAACACTTTAACCAGAGTGACGGGAGAGCGGCATTTCAGAAAACGTGCTTATCTCGGCGAGAAAAAGCGATTTCGGCAATAAAATTTAAAACGCGTGTAAAACATAAACCAAACGATGAAATTGGTTATTTCTTCATGTATAATGATCAACTCGATACTCCCTAGCCCCCAACAGCCTTTTTTTTCATAACACTTTAACCAGAGTGACGGGAGAGCGGCATTTCAGAAAACGTGCTTATCTCGGCGAGAAAAAGCGATTTCGGCAATAAAATTTAAAACGCGTGTAAAACATAAACCAAACGATGAAATTGGTTATTTCTTCATGTATAATGATCAACTCGATACTCCCTAGCCCCCAACAGCCTTTTTTTTCATAACACTTTAACCAGAGTGACGGGAGAGCGGCATTTCAGAAAACGTGCTTATCTCGGCGAGAAAAAGCGATTTCGGCAATAAAATTTAAAACGCGTGTAAAACATAAACCAAACGATGAAATTGGTTATTTCTTCATGTATAATGATCAACTCGATACTCCCTAGCCCCCAACAGCCTTTTTTTTCATAACACTTTAACCAGAGTGACGGGAGAGCGGCATTTCAGAAAACGTGCTTATCTCGGCGAGAAAAAGCGATTTCGGCAATAAAATTTAAAACGCGTGTAAAACATAAACCAAACGATGAAATTGGTTATTTCTTCATGTATAATGATCAACTCGATACTCCCTAGCCCCCAACAGCCTTTTTTTTCATAACACTTTAACCAGAGTGACGGGAGAGCGGCATTTCAGAAAACGTGCTTATCTCGGCGAGAAAAAGCGATTTCGGCAATAAAATTTAAAACGCGTGTAAAACATAAACCAAACGATGAAATTGGTTATTTCTTCATGTATAATGATCAACTCGATACTCCCTAGCCCCCAACAGCCTTTTTTTTCATAACACTTTAACCAGAGTGACGGGAGAGCGGCATTTCAGAAAACGTGCTTATCTCGGCGAGAAAAAGCGATTTCGGCAATAAAATTTAAAACGCGTGTAAAACATAAACCAAACGATGAAATTGGTTATTTCTTCATGTATAATGATCAACTCGATACTCCCTAGCCCCCAACAGCCTTTTTTTTCATAACACTTTAACCAGAGTGACGGGAGAGCGGCATTTCAGAAAACGTGCTTATCTCGGCGAGAAAAAGCGATTTCGGCAATAAAATTTAAAACGCGTGTAAAACATAAACCAAACGATGAAATTGGTTATTTCTTCATGTATAATGATCAACTCGATACTCCCTAGCCCCCAACAGCCTTTTTTTTCATAACACTTTAACCAGAGTGACGGGAGAGCGGCATTTCAGAAAACGTGCTTATCTCGGCGAGAAAAAGCGATTTCGGCAATAAAATTTAAAACGCGTGTAAAACATAAACCAAACGATGAAATTGGTTATTTCTTCATGTATAATGATCAACTCGATACTCCCTAGCCCCCAACAGCCTTTTTTTTCATAACACTTTAACCAGAGTGACGGGAGAGCGGCATTTCAGAAAACGTGCTTATCTCGGCGAGAAAAAGCGATTTCGGCAATAAAATTTAAAACGCGTGTAAAACATAAACCAAACGATGAAATTGGTTATTTCTTCATGTATAATGATCAACTCGATACTCCCTAGCCCCCAACAGCCTTTTTTTTCATAACACTTTAACCAGAGTGACGGGAGAGCGGCATTTCAGAAAACGTGCTTATCTCGGCGAGAAAAAGCGATTTCGGCAATAAAATTTAAAACGCGTGTAAAACATAAACCAAACGATGAAATTGGTTATTTCTTCATGTATAATGATCAACTCGATACTCCCTAGCCCCCAACAGCCTTTTTTTTCATACTTTAACCAGAGTGACGGGAGAGCGGCATTTCAGAAAACGTGCTTATCTCGGCGAGAAAAAGCGATTTCGGCAATAAAATTTAAAACGCGTGTAAAACATAAACCTAAACCAAACGATGAAATTGGTTATTTCTTCATGTATAATGATCAACTCGATACTCCCTAGCCCCCAACAGCCTTTTTTTTCATAACACTTTAACCAGAGTGACGGGAGAGCGGCATTTCAGAAAACGTGCTTATCTCGGCGAGAAAAAGCGATTTCGGCAATAAAATTTAAAACGCGTGTAAAACATAAACCAAACGATGAAATTGGTTATTTCTTCATGTATAATGATCAACTCGATACTCCCTAGCCCCCAACAGCCTTTTTTTTCATAACACTTTAACCAGAGTGACGGGAGAGCGGCATTTCAGAAAACGTGCTTATCTCGGCGAGAAAAAGCGATTTCGGCAATAAAATTTAAAACGCGTGTAAAACATAAACCAAACGATGAAATTGGTTATTTCTTCATGTATAATGATCAACTCGATACTCCCTAGCCCCCAACAGCCTTTTTTTTCATAACACTTTAACCAGAGTGACGGGAGAGCGGCATTTCAGAAAACGTGCTTATCTCGGCGAGAAAAAGCGATTTCGGCAATAAAATTTAAAACGCGTGTAAAACATAAACCAAACGATGAAATTGGTTATTTCTTCATGTATAATGATCAACTCGATACTCCCTAGCCCCCAACAGCCTTTTTTTTCATAACACTTTAACCAGAGTGACGGGAGAGCGGCATTTCAGAAAACGTGCTTATCTCGGCGAGAAAAAGCGATTTCGGCAATAAAATTTAAAACGCGTGTAAAACATAAACCAAACGATGAAATTGGTTATTTCTTCATGTATAATGATCAACTCGATACTCCCTAGCCCCCAACAGCCTTTTTTTTCATAACACTTTAACCAGAGTGACGGGAGAGCGGCATTTCAGAAAACGTGCTTATCTCGGCGAGAAAAAGCGATTTCGGCAATAAAATTTAAAACGCGTGTAAAACATAAACCAAACGATGAAATTGGTTATTTCTTCATGTATAATGATCAACTCGATACTCCCTAGCCCCCAACAGCCTTTTTTTTCATAACACTTTAACCAGAGTGACGGGAGAGCGGCATTTCAGAAAACGTGCTTATCTCGGCGAGAAAAAGCGATTTCGGCAATAAAATTTAAAACGCGTGTAAAACATAAACCAAACGATGAAATTGGTTATTTCTTCATGTATAATGATCAACTCGATACTCCCTAGCCCCCAACAGCCTTTTTTTTCATAACACTTTAACCAGAGTGACGGGAGAGCGGCATTTCAGAAAACGTGCTTATCTCGGCGAGAAAAAGCGATTTCGGCAATAAAATTTAAAACGCGTGTAAAACATAAACCAAACGATGAAATTGGTTATTTCTTCATGTATAATGATCAACTCGATACTCCCTAGCCCCCAACAGCCTTTTTTTTCATAACACTTTAACCAGAGTGACGGGAGAGCGGCATTTCAGAAAACGTGCTTATCTCGGCGAGAAAAAGCGATTTCGGCAATAAAATTTAAAACGCGTGTAAAACATAAACCAAACGATGAAATTGGTTATTTCTTCATGTATAATGATCAACTCGATACTCCCTAGCCCCCAACAGCCTTTTTTTTCATAACACTTTAACCAGAGTGACGGGAGAGCGGCATTTCAGAAAACGTGCTTATCTCGGCGAGAAAAAGCGATTTCGGCAATAAAATTTAAAACGCGTGTAAAACTATAAACCAAACGATGAAATTGGTTATTTCTTCATGTATAATGATCAACTCGATACTCCCTAGCCCCCAACAGCCTTTTTTTTCATAACACTTTAACCAGAGTGACGGGAGAGCGGCATTTCAGAAAACGTGCTTATCTCGGCGAGAAAAAGCGATTTCGGCAATAAAATTTAAAACGCGTGTAAAACATAAACCAAACGATGAAATTGGTTATTTCTTCATGTATAATGATCAACTCGATACTCCCTAGCCCCCAACAGCCTTTTTTTTCATAACACTTTAACCAGAGTGACGGGAGAGCGGCATTTCAGAAAACGTGCTTATCTCGGCGAGAAAAAGCGATTTCGGCAATAAAATTTAAAACGCGTGTAAAACATAAACCAAACGATGAAATTGGTTATTTCTTCATGTATAATGATCAACTCGATACTCCCTAGCCCCCAACAGCCTTTTTTTTCATAACACTTTAACCAGAGTGACGGGAGAGCGGCATTTCAGAAAACGTGCTTATCTCGGCGAGAAAAAGCGATTTCGGCAATAAAATTTAAAACGCGTGTAAAACATAAACCAAACGATGAAATTGGTTATTTCTTCATGTATAATGATCAACTCGATACTCCCTAGCCCCCAACAGCCTTTTTTTTCATAACACTTTAACCAGAGTGACGGGAGAGCGGCATTTCAGAAAACGTGCTTATCTCGGCGAGAAAAAGCGATTTCGGCAATAAAATTTAAAACGCGTGTAAAACATAAACCAAACGATGAAATTGGTTATTTCTTCATGTATAATGATCAACTCGATACTCCCTAGCCCCCAACAGCCTTTTTTTTCATAACACTTTAACCAGAGTGACGGGAGAGCGGCATTTCAGAAAACGTGCTTATCTCGGCGAGAAAAAGCGATTTCGGCAATAAAATTTAAAACGCGTGTAAAACATAAACCAAACGATGAAATTGGTTATTTCTTCATGTATAATGATCAACTCGATACTCCCTAGCCCCCAACAGCCTTTTTTTTCATAACACTTTAACCAGAGTGACGGGAGAGCGGCATTTCAGAAAACGTGCTTATCTCGGCGAGAAAAAGCGATTTCGGCAATAAAATTTAAAACGCGTGTAAAACATAAACCAAACGATGAAATTGGTTATTTCTTCATGTATAATGATCAACTCGATACTCCCTAGCCCCCAACAGCCTTTTTTTTCATAACACTTTAACCAGAGTGACGGGAGAGCGGCATTTCAGAAAACGTGCTTATCTCGGCGAGAAAAAGCGATTTCGGCAATAAAATTTAAAACGCGTGTAAAACATAAACCAAACGATGAAATTGGTTATTTCTTCATGTATAATGATCAACTCGATACTCCCTAGCCCCCAACAGCCTTTTTTTTCATAACACTTTAACCAGAGTGACGGGAGAGCGGCATTTCAGAAAACGTGCTTATCTCGGCGAGAAAAAGCGATTTCGGCAATAAAATTTAAAACGCGTGTAAAACATAAACCAAACGATGAAATTGGTTATTTCTTCATGTATAATGATCAACTCGATACTCCCTAGCCCCCAACAGCCTTTTTTTTCATAACACTTTAACCAGAGTGACGGGAGAGCGGCATTTCAGAAAACGTGCTTATCTCGGCGAGAAAAAGCGATTTCGGCAATAAAATTTAAAACGCGTGTAAAACATAAACCAAACGATGAAATTGGTTATTTCTTCATGTATAATGATCAACTCGATACTCCCTAGCCCCCAACAGCCTTTTTTTTCATAACACTTTAACCAGAGTGACGGGAGAGCGGCATTTCAGAAAACGTGCTTATCTCGGCGAGAAAAAGCGATTTCGGCAATAAAATTTAAAACGCGTGTAAAACATAAACCAAACGATGAAATTGGTTATTTCTTCATGTATAATGATCAACTCGATACTCCCTAGCCCCCAACAGCCTTTTTTTTCATAACACTTTAACCAGAGTGACGGGAGAGCGGCATTTCAGAAAACGTGCTTATCTCGGCGAGAAAAAGCGATTTCGGCAATAAAATTTAAAACGCGTGTAAAACATAAACCAAACGATGAAATTGGTTATTTCTTCATGTATAATGATCAACTCGATACTCCCTAGCCCCCAACAGCCTTTTTTTTCATAACACTTTAACCAGAGTGACGGGAGAGCGGCATTTCAGAAAACGTGCTTATCTCGGCGAGAAAAAGCGATTTCGGCAATAAAATTTAAAACGCGTGTAAAACATAAACCAAACGATGAAATTGGTTATTTCTTCATGTATAATGATCAACTCGATACTCCCTAGCCCCCAACAGCCTTTTTTTTCATAACACTTTAACCAGAGTGACGGGAGAGCGGCATTTCAGAAAACGTGCTTATCTCGGCGAGAAAAAGCGATTTCGGCAATAAAATTTAAAACGCGTGTAAAACATAAACCAAACGATGAAATTGGTTATTTCTTCATGTATAATGATCAACTCGATACTCCCTAGCCCCCAACAGCCTTTTTTTTCATAACACTTTAACCAGAGTGACGGGAGAGCGGCATTTCAGAAAACGTGCTTATCTCGGCGAGAAAAAGCGATTTCGGCAATAAAATTTAAAACGCGTGTAAAACATAAACCAAACGATGAAATTGGTTATTTCTTCATGTATAATGATCAACTCGATACTCCCTAGCCCCCAACAGCCTTTTTTTTCATAACACTTTAACCAGAGTGACGGGAGAGCGGCATTTCAGAAAACGTGCTTATCTCGGCGAGAAAAAGCGATTTCGGCAATAAAATTTAAAACGCGTGTAAAACATAAACCAAACGATGAAATTGGTTATTTCTTCATGTATAATGATCAACTCGATACTCCCTAGCCCCCAACAGCCTTTTTTTTCATAACACTTTAACCAGAGTGACGGGAGAGCGGCATTTCAGAAAACGTGCTTATCTCGGCGAGAAAAAGCGATTTCGGCAATAAAATTTAAAACGCGTGTAAAACATAAACCAAACGATGAAATTGGTTATTTCTTCATGTATAATGATCAACTCGATACTCCCTAGCCCCCAACAGCCTTTTTTTTCATAACACTTTAACCAGAGTGACGGGAGAGCGGCATTTCAGAAAACGTGCTTATCTCGGCGAGAAAAAGCGATTTCGGCAATAAAATTTAAAACGCGTGTAAAACATAAACCAAACGATGAAATTGGTTATTTCTTCATGTATAATGATCAACTCGATACTCCCTAGCCCCCAACAGCCTTTTTTTTCATAACACTTTAACCAGAGTGACGGGAGAGCGGCATTTCAGAAAACGTGCTTATCTCGGCGAGAAAAAGCGATTTCGGCAATAAAATTTTAAACGCGTGTAAAACATAAACCAAACGATGAAATTGGTTATTTCTTCATGTATAATGATCAACTCGATACTCCCTAGCCCCCAACAGCCTTTTTTTTCATAACACTTTAACCAGAGTGACGGGAGAGCGGCATTTCAGAAAACGTGCTTATCTCGGCAAGAAAAAGCGATTTCGGCAATAAAATTTAAAACGCGTGTAAAACATAAACCAAACGATGAAATTGGTTATTTCTTCATGTATAATGATCAACTCGATACTCCCTAGCCCCCAACAGCCTTTTTTTTCATAACACTTTAACCAGAGTGACGGGAGAGCGGCATTTCAGAAAACGTGCTTATCTCGGCGAGAAAAAGCGATTTCGGCAATAAAATTTAAAACGCGTGTAAAACATAAACCAAACGATGAAATTGGTTATTTCTTCATGTATAATGATCAACTCGAGTCGAGCTCCAGGGAGAGAGGCTGATTTTTCGCTTTTTGAGGCCGACCGACGAACCGGCGCGGGGCGGACTCAAAAGCCCGCAGAGCCGTAGGCACTTAGAAAAGTTTCGCCTTTGGCTGTGAGCTCCAGGGGGAGAGGCTGGTTTTGCGTTATTTTAGGCCGGCTGGAGAAACGGCGCAGGTCGGACGCACAATCCCCGCAGAGCCGTGGGCACTTAGAAAATTTTTGCCAAGTTGGCTCTGAGCGCCTGGTACCTAATATGGAAGTATAGAGGCCGACTTTCGGGCAAGATCACGCCGCGTTAGGCTTCCAGGACCCCGGCTAAGCAATTTTACCGGGCCGCCCGGTTCTTTTTTTGAACCAGCCCGGTTCTTTTTACACTTCCAGCTGGAGCTCAGCAGCGGCTTTTTGCGCAAGATCACGCCGGGTTAGGCTTCCAGGACCTCGGCTAAGCAATTCTACCGGGCCGCCCGGTTCTTTTTTTGAACCAGCCCGGTTCTTTTTACACTTCCAGCTGGAGCTCACGAGCGGCTTTTTGGACAAGATCACGCCGTGTTAGGCTTCCAGAGCCCCGGCTAAGCATTTTTACCGGCCCGCCCGGTTCTTTTTTTTAACCAGCCCGGTTCTTTTTACACTTCCAGCTGGAGCTCAGCAGCGGGTTTTTGGACAAGATCACGCCGTGTTAGGCTTCCAGAGCCCCGGCTAAGCAATTTTACAGGGTCGCCCGGTTCTTTTTTTTAACCAGCCCGGTTTTTTTTACACTTCCAGCTGGAGCTCAGCAGCGGCTTTTTGCACAGTATCACGCCGGGTTAGGCTTCCAGAGCTCCGGCTAAGCAATTTTACCGGGCCGCCCGGTTCTTTTTTTTAACCAGCCCGGTTCTTTTTACACTTCCAGCTGGAGCTCAGCAGCGGCTTTTTGGACAAGATCACGCCGTGTTAGGCTTCCAGAGCCCCGGCTAAGCAATTTTACCGGGTCGCCCGGTTCTTTTTTTTAACAAGCCCGGTTCTTTTTACACTTCCAGCTGGAGCTCAGCAGCGGCTTTTTGGACAAGATAACGCCGTGTTAGGCTTCCAGAGCCCCGGCTAAGCAATTTTACCGGGTCGCCCGGTTCTTTTTTTAACCAGCCCGGTTCTTTTTACACTTCCAGCTGGAGCTCAGCATCGTGTAAAACATAAACCAAACGATGAAATTGGTTATTTCTTCATGTATAATGATCAACTCGATACTCCCTAGCCCCCAACAGCCTTTTTTTCATAACACTTTAACCAGAGTGACGGGAGAGCGGCATTTCAGAAAACGTGCTTATCTCGGCGAGAAAAAGCGATTTCGGCAATAAAATTTAAAACGCGTGTAAAACATAAACCAAACGATGAAATTGGTTATTTCTTCATGTATAATGATCAACTCGATACTCCCTAGCCCCCAACAGCCTTTTTTTTCATAACACTTTAACCAGAGTGACCGGAGAGCGGCATTTCAGAAAACGTGCTTATCTCGGCGACAAAAAGCGATTTCGGCAATAAAATTTAAAACGCGTGTAAAACATAAACCAAACGATGAAATTGGTTATTTCTTCATGTATAATGATCAACTCGATACTCCCTAGCCCCCAACAGCCTTTTTTTTCATAACACTTTAACCAGAGTGACGGGAGAGCGGCATTTCAGAAAACGTGCTTATCTCGGCGAGAAAAAGCGATTTCGGCAATAAAATTTAAAACGCGTGTAAAACATAAACCAAACGATGAAATTGGTTATTTCTTCATGTATAATGATCAACTCGATACTCCCTAGCCCCCAACAGCCTTTTTTTTCATAACACTTTAACCAGAGTGACGGGAGAGCGGCATTTCAGAAAACGTGCTTATCTCGGCGAGAAAAAGCGATTTCGGCAATAAAATTTAAAACGCGTGTAAAACATAAACCAAACGATGAAATTGGTTATTTCTTCATGTATAATGATCAACTCGATACTCCCTAGCCCCCAACAGCCTTTTTTTTCATAACACTTTAACCAGAGTGACGGGAGAGCGGCATTTCAGAAAACGTGCTTATCTCGGCGAGAAAAAGCGATTTCGGCAATAAAATTTAAAACGCGTGTAAAACATAAACCAAACGATGAAATTGGTTATTTCTTCATGTATAATGATCAACTCGATACTCCCTAGCCCCCAACAGCCTTTTTTTTCATAACACTTTAACCAGAGTGACGGGAGAGCGGCATTTCAGAAAACGTGCTTATCTCGGCGAGAAAAAGCGATTTCGGCAATAAAATTTAAAACGCGTGTAAAACATAAACCAAACGATGAAATTGGTTATTTCTTCATGTATAATGATCAACTCGATACTCCCTAGCCCCCAACAGCCTTTTTTTTCATAACACTTTAACCAGAGGGACGGGAGAGCGGCATTTCAGAAAACGTGCTTATCTCGGCGAGAAAAAGCGATTTCGGCAATAAAATTTAAAACGCGTGTAAAACATAAACCAAACGATGAAATTGGTTATTTCTTCATGTATAATGATCAACTCGATACTCCCTAGCCCCCAACAGCCTTTTTTTCATAACACTTTAACCAGAGTGACGGGAGAGCGGCATTTCAGAAAACGTGCTTATCTCGGCGAGAAAAAGCGATTTCGGCAATAAAATTTAAAACGCGTGTAAAACATAAACCAAACGATGAAATTGGTTATTTCTTCATGTATAATGATCAACTCGATACTCCCTAGCCCCCAACAGCCTTTTTTTTCATAACACTTTAACCAGAGTGACGGGAGAGCGGCATTTCAGAAAACGTGCTTATCTCGGCGAGAAAAAGCGATTTCGGCAATAAAATTTAAAACGCGTGTAAAACATAAACCAAACGATGAAATTGGTTATTTCTTCATGTATAATGATCAACTCGATACTCCCTAGCCCCCAACAGCCTTTTTTTTCATAACACTTTAACCAGAGTGACGGGAGAGCGGCATTTCAGAAAACGTGCTTATCTCGGCGAGAAAAAGCGATTTCGGCAATAAAATTTAAAACGCGTGTAAAACATAAACCAAACGATGAAATTGGTTATTTCTTCATGTATAATGATCAACTCGATACTCCCTAGCCCCCAACAGCCTTTTTTTTCATAACACTTTAACCAGAGTGACGGGAGAGCGGCATTTCAGAAAACGTGCTTATCTCGGCGAGAAAAAGCGATTTCGGCAATAAAATTTAAAACGCGTGTAAAACATAAACCAAACGATGAAATTGGTTATTTCTTCATGTATAATGATCAACTCGATACTCCCTAGCCCCCAACAGCCTTTTTTTTCATAACACTTTAACCAGAGTGACGGGAGAGCGGCATTTCAGAAAACGTGCTTATCTCGGCGAGAAAAAGCGATTTCGGCAATAAAATTTAAAACGCGTGTAAAACATAAACCAAACGATGAAATTGGTTATTTCTTCATGTATAATGATCAACTCGATACTCCCTAGCCCCCAACAGCCTTTTTTTTCATAACACTTTAACCAGAGTGACGGGAGAGCGGCATTTCAGAAAACGTGCTTATCTCGGCGAGAAAAAGCGATTTCGGCAATAAAATTTAAAACGCGTGTAAAACATAAACCAAACGATGAAATTGGTTATTTCTTCATGTATAATGATCAACTCGATACTCCCTAGCCCCCAACAGCCTTTTTTTTCATAACACTTTAACCAGAGTGACGGGAGAGCGGCATTTCAGAAAACGTGCTTATCTCGGCGAGAAAAAGCGATTTCGGCAATAAAATTTAAAACGCGTGTAAAACATAAACCAAACGATGAAATTGGTTATTTCTTCATGTATAATGATCAACTCGATACTCCCTAGCCCCCAACAGCCTTTTTTTTCATAACACTTTAACCAGAGTGACGGGAGAGCGGCATTTCAGAAAACGTGCTTATCTCGGCGAGAAAAAGCGATTTCGGCAATAAAATTTAAAACGCGTGTAAAACATAAACCAAACGATGAAATTGGTTATTTCTTCATGTATAATGATCAACTCGATACTCCCTAGCCCCCAACAGCCTTTTTTTTCATAACACTTTAACCAGAGTGACGGGAGAGCGGCATTTCAGAAAACGTGCTTATCTCGGCGAGAAAAAGCGATTTCGGCAATAAAATTTAAAACGCGTGTAAAACATAAACCAAACGATGAAATTGGTTATTTCTTCATGTATAATGATCAACTCGATACTCCCTAGCCCCCAACAGCCTTTTTTTTCATAACACTTTAACCAGAGTGACGGGAGAGCGGCATTTCAGAAAACGTGCTTATCTCGGCGAGAAAAAGCGATTTCGGCAATAACATTTAAAACGCGTGTAAAACATAAACCAAACGATGAAATTGGTTATTTCTTCATGTATAATGATCAACTCGATACTCCCTAGCCCCCAAAGCCTTTTTTTTCATAACACTTTAACCAGAGTGACGGGAGAGCGGCATTTCAGAAAACGTGCTTATCTCGGCGAGAAAAAGCGATTTCGGCAATAAAATTTAAAACGCGTGTAAAACATAAACCAAACGATGAAATTGGTTATTTCTTCATGTATAATGATCAACTCGATACTCCCTAGCCCCCAACAGCCTTTTTTTTCATAACACTTTAACCAGAGTGACGGGAGAGCGGCATTTCAGAAAACGTGCTTATCTCGGCGAGAAAAAGCGATTTCGGCAATAAAATTTAAAACGCGTGTAAAACATAAACCAAACGATGAAATTGGTTATTTCTTCATGTATAATGATCAACTCGATACTCCCTAGCCCCCAACAGCCTTTTTTTTCATAACACTTTAACCAGAGTGACGGGAGAGCGGCATTTCAGAAAACGTGCTTATCTCGGCGAGAAAAAGCGATTTCGGCAATAAAATTTAAAACGCGTGTAAAACATAAACCAAACGATGAAATTGGTTATTTCTTCATGTATAATGATCAACTCGATACTCCCTAGCCCCCAACAGCCTTTTTTTTCATAACACTTTAACCAGAGTGACGGGAGAGCGGCATTTCAGAAAACGTGCTTATCTCGGCGAGAAAAAGCGATTTCGGCAATAAAATTTAAAACGCGTGTAAAACATAAACCAAACGATGAAATTGGTTATTTCTTCATGTATAATGATCAACTCGATACTCCCTAGCCCCCAACAGCCTTTTTTTTCATAACACTTTAACCAGAGTGACGGGAGAGCGGCATTTCAGAAAACGTGCTTATCTCGGCGAGAAAAAGCGATTTCGGCAATAAAATTTAAAACGCGTGTAAAACATAAACCAAACGATGAAATTGGTTATTTCTTCATGTATAATGATCAACTCGATACTCCCTAGCCCCCAACAGCCTTTTTTTTCATAACACTTTAACCAGAGTGACGGGAGAGCGGCATTTCAGAAAACGTGTTATCTCGGCGAGAAAAAGCGATTTCGGCAATAAAACTTAAAACGCGTGTAAAACATAAACCAAACGATGAAATTGGTTATTTCTTCATGTATAATGATCAACTCGATACTCCCTAGCCCCCAACAGCCTTTTTTTTCATAACACTTTAACCAGAGTGACGGGAGAGCGGCATTTCAGAAAACGTGCTTATCTCGGCGAGAAAAAGCGATTTCGGCAATAAAATTTAAAACGCGTGTAAAACATAAACCAAACGATGAAATTGGTTATTTCTTCATGTATAATGATCAACTCGATACTCCCTAGCCCCCAACAGCCTTTTTTTTCATAACACTTTAACCAGAGTGACGGGAGAGCGGCATTTCAGAAAACGTGCTTATCTCGGCGAGAAAAAGCGATTTCGGCAATAAAATTTAAAACGCGTGTAAAACATAAACCAAACGATGAAATTGGTTATTTCTTCATGTATAATGATCAACTCGAGTCGAGCTCCAGGGAGAGAGGCTGATTTTTCGCTTTTTGAGGCCGACCGACGAACCGGCGCGGGGCGGACTCAAAAGCCCGCAGAGCCGTAGGCACTTAGAAAAGTTTCGCCTTTGGCTGTGAGCTCCAGGGGGAGAGGCTGGTTTTGCGTTATTTTAGGCCGGCTGGAGAACCGGCGCGGGTCGGACGCACAATCCCCGCAGAGCCGTGGGCACTTAGAAAATTTTTGCCAAGTTGGCTCTGAGCGCCTGGTACCTAATATGGAAGTATAGAGGCCGACTTTCGGGCAAGATCACGCCGCGTTAGGCTTCCAGGACCCCGGCTAAGCAATTTTACCGGGCCGCCCGGTTCTTTTTTTGAACCAGCCCGGTTCTTTTTACACTTCCAGCTGGAGCTCAGCAGCGGCTTTTTGCGCAAGATCACGCCGGGTTAGGCTTCCAGGACCTCGGCTAAGCAATTCTACCGGGCCGCCCGGTTCTTTTTTTGAACCAGCCCGGTTCTTTTTACACTTCCAGCTGGAGCTCACGAGCGGCTTTTTGGACAAGATCACGCCGTGTTAGGCTTCCAGAGCCCCGGCTAAGCATTTTTACCGGCCCGCCCGGTTCTTTTTTTTAACCAGCCCGGTTCTTTTTACACTTCCAGCTGGAGCTCAGCAGCGGGTTTTTGGACAAGATCACGCCGTGTTAGGCTTCCAGAGCCCCGGCTAAGCAATTTTACAGGGTCGCCCGGTTCTTTTTTTTAACCAGCCCGGTTTTTTTTACACTTCCAGCTGGAGCTCAGCAGCGGCTTTTTGCACAGTATCACGCCGGGTTAGGCTTCCAGAGCTCCGGCTAAGCAATTTTACCGGGCGGCCCGGTTCTTTTTTTTAACCAGCCCGGTTCTTTTTACACTTCCAGCTGGAGCTCAGCAGCGGCTTTTTGGACAAGATCACGCCGTGTTAGGCTTCCAGAGCCCCGGCTAAGCAATTTTACCGGGTCGCCCGGTTCTTTTTTTTAACCAGCCCGGTTCTTTTTACACTTCCAGCTGGAGCTCAGCAGCGGCTTTTTGGACAAGATAACGCCGTGTTAGGCTTCCAGAGCCCCGGCTAAGCAATTTTACCGGGTCGCCCGGTTCTTTTTTTAACCAGCCCGGTTCTTTTTACACTTCCAGCTGGAGCTCAGCATCGTGTAAAACATAAACCAAACGATGAAATTGGTTATTTCTTCATGTATAATGATCAACTCGATACTCCCTAGCCCCCAACAGCCTTTTTTTTCATAACACTTTAACCAGAGTGACGGGAGAGCGGCATTTCAGAAAACGTGCTTATCTCGGCGAGAAAAAGCGATTTCGGCAATAAAATTTAAAACGCGTGTAAAACATAAACCAAACGATGAAATTGGTTATTTCTTCATGTATAATGATCAACTCGATACTCCCTAGCCCCCAACAGCCTTTTTTTTCATAACACTTTAACCAGAGTGACCGGAGAGCGGCATTTCAGAAAACGTGCTTATCTCGGCGACAAAAAGCGATTTCGGCAATAAAATTTAAAACGCGTGTAAAACATAAACCAAACGATGTAATTGGTTATTTCTTCATGTATAATGATCAACTCGATACTCCCTAGCCCCCAACAGCCTTTTTTTTCATAACACTTTAACCAGAGTGACGGGAGAGCGGCATTTCAGAAAACGTGCTTATCTCGGCGAGAAAAAGCGATTTCGGCAATAAAATTTAAAACGCGTGTAAAACATAAACCAAACGATGAAATTGGTTATTTCTTCATGTATAATGATCAACTCGATACTCCCTAGCCCCCAACATCCTTTTTTTTCATAACACTTTAACCAGAGTGACGGGAGAGCGGCATTTCAGAAAACGTGCTTATCTCGGCGACAAAAAGCGATTTCGGCAATAAAATTTAAAACGCGTGTAAAACATAAACCAAACGATGAAATTGGTTATTTCTTCATGTATAATGATCAACTCGATACTCCCTAGCCCCCAACAGCCTTTTTTTTCATAACACTTTAACCAGAGTGACGGGAGAGCGGCATTTCAGAAAACGTGCTTATCTCGGCGAGAAAAAGCGATTTCGGCAATAAAATTTAAAACGCGTGTAAAACATAAACCAAACGATGAAATTGGTTATTTCTTCATGTATAATGATCAACTCGATACTCCCTAGCCCCCAACAGCCTTTTTTTTCATAACACTTTAACCAGAGTGACCGGAGAGCGGCATTTCAGAAAACGTGCTTATCTCGGCGACAAAAAGCGATTTCGGCAATAAAATTTAAAACGCGTGTAAAACATAAACCAAACGATGTAATTGGTTATTTCTTCATGTATAATGATCAACTCGATACTCCCTAGCCCCCAACAGCCTTTTTTTTCATAACACTTTAACCAGAGTGACGGGAGAGCGGCATTTCAGAAAACGTGCTTATCTCGGCGAGAAAAAGCGATTTCGGCAATAAAATTTAAAACGCGTGTAAAACATAAACCAAACGATGAAATTGGTTATTTCTTCATGTATAATGATCAACTCGATACTCCCTAGCCCCCAACAGCCTTTTTTTTCATAACACTTTAACCAGAGTGACGGGAGAGCGGCATTTCAGAAAACGTGCTTATCTCGGCGACAAAAAGCGATTTCGGCAATAAAATTTAAAACGCGTGTAAAACATAAACCAAACGATGAAATTGGTTATTTCTTCATGTATAATGATCAACTCGATACTCCCTAGCCCCCAACAGCCTTTTTTTTCATAACACTTTAACCAGAGTGACGGGAGAGCGGCATTTCAGAAAACGTGCTTATCTCGGCGAGAAAAAGCGATTCCGGCAATAAAATTTAAAACGCGTGTAAAACATAAACCAAACGATGAAATTGGTTATTTCTTCATGTATAATGATCAACTCGATACTCCCTAGCCCCCAACAGCCTTTTTTTTCATAACACTTTAACCAGAGTGACGGGAGAGCGGCATTTCAGAAAACGTGCTTATCTCGGCGAGAAAAAGCGATTTCGGCAATAAAATTTAAAACGCGTGTAAAACATAAACCAAACGATGAAATTGGTTATTTCTTCATGTATAATGATCAACTCGATACTCCCTAGCCCCCAACAGCCTTTTTTTTCATAACACTTTAACCAGAGTGACGGGAGAGCGGCATTTCAGAAAACGTGCTTATCTCGGCGAGAAAAAGCGATTTCGGCAATAAAATTTAAAACGCGTGTAAAACATAAACCAAACGATGAAATTGGTTATTTCTTCATGTATAATGATCAACTCGATACTCCCTAGCCCCCAACAGCCTTTTTTTTCATAACACTTTAACCAGAGTGACGGGAGAGCGGCATTTCAGAAAACGTGCTTATCTCGGCGAGAAAAAGCGATTTCGGCAATAAAATTTAAAACGCGTGTAAAACATAAACCAAACGATGAAATTGGTTATTTCTTCATGTATAATGATCAACTCGATACTCCCTAGCCCCCAACAGCCTTTTTTTTCATAACACTTTAACCAGAGTGACGGGAGAGCGGCATTTCAGAAAACGTGCTTATCTCGGCGAGAAAAAGCGATTTCGGCAATAAAATTTAAAACGCGTGTAAAACATAAACCAAACGATGAAATTGGTTATTTCTTCATGTATAATGATCAACTCGATACTCCCTAGCCCCCAACAGCCTTTTTTTTCATAACACTTTAACCAGAGGGACGGGAGAGCGGCATTTCAGAAAACGTGCTTATCTCGGCGAGAAAAAGCGATTTCGGCAATAAAATTTAAAACGCGTGTAAAACATAAACCAAACGATGAAATTGGTTATTTCTTCATGTATAATGATCAACTCGATACTCCCTAGCCCCCAACAGCCTTTTTTTTCATAACACTTTAACCAGAGTGACGGGAGAGCGGCATTTCAGAAAACGTGCTTATCTCGGCGAGAAAAAGCGATTTCGGCAATAAAATTTAAAACGCGTGTAAAACATAAACCAAACGATGAAATTGGTTATTTCTTCATGTATAATGATCAACTCGATACTCCCTAGCCCCCAACAGCCTTTTTTTTCATAACACTTTAACCAGAGTGACGGGAGAGCGGCATTTCAGAAAACGTGCTTATCTCGGCGAGAAAAAGCGATTTCGGCAATAAAATTTAAAACGCGTGTAAAACATAAACCAAACGATGAAATTGGTTATTTCTTCATGTATAATGATCAACTCGATACTCACTAGCCCCCAACAGCCTTTTTTTTCATAACACTTTAACCAGAGGGACGGGAGAGCGGCATTTCAGAAAACGTGCTTATCTCGGCGAGAAAAAGCGATTTCGGCAATAAAATTTAAAACGCGTGTAAAACATAAACCAAACGATGAAATTGGTTATTTCTTCATGTATAATGATCAACTCGATACTCCCTAGCCCCCAACAGCCTTTTTTTTCATAACACTTTAACCAGAGTGACGGGAGAGCGGCATTTCAGAAAACGTGCTTATCTCGGCGAGAAAAAGCGATTTCGGCAATAAAATTTAAAACGCGTGTAAAACATAAACCAAACGATGAAATTGGTTATTTCTTCATGTATAATGATCAACTCGATACTCCCTAGCCCCCAACAGCCTTTTTTTTCATAACACTTTAACCAGAGTGACGGGAGAGCGGCATTTCAGAAAACGTGCTTATCTCGGCGAGAAAAAGCGATTTCGGCAATAAAATTTAAAACGCGTGTAAAACATAAACCAAACGATGAAATTGGTTATTTCTTATTGTATAATGATCAACTCGATACTCCCTAGCCCCCAACAGCCTTTTTTTTTCATAACACTTTAACCAGAGTGACGGGAGAGCGGCATTTCAGAAAACGTGCTTATCTCGGCGAGAAAAAGCGATTTCGGCAATAAAATTTAAAACGCGTGTAAAACACAAACCAAACGATGAAATTGCTTATTTCTTCATGTATAATGATCAACTCGATACTCCCTAGCCCCCAACAGCCTTTTTTTTCATAACACTTTAACCAGAGTGACGGGAGAGCGGCATTTCAGAAAACGTGCTTATCTCGGCGAGAAAAAGCGATTTCGGCAATAAAATTTAAAACGCGTGTAAAACATAAACCAAACGATTAAATTGGTTATTTCTTCATGTATAATGATCAACTCGATACTCCCTAGCCCCCAACAGCCTTTTTTTTCATAACACTTTAACCAGAGGGACGGGAGAGCGGCATTTCAGAAAACGTGCTTATCTCGGCGAGAAAAAGCGATTTCGGCAATAAAATTTAAAACGCGTGTAAAACATAAACCAAACGATGAAATTGGTTATTTCTTCATGTATAATGATCAACTCGATACTCCCTAGCCCCCAACAGCCTTTTTTTTCATAACACTTTAACCAGAGTGACGGGAGAGCGGCATTTCAGAAAACGTGCTTATCTCGGCGAGAAAAAGCGATTTCGGCAATAAAATTTAAAACGCGTGTAAAACATAAACCAAACGATGAAATTGGTTATTTCTTCATGTATAATGATCAACTCGATACTCCCTAGCCCCCAACAGCCTTTTTTTTCATAACACTTTAACCAGAGTGACGGGAGAGCGGCATTTCAGAAAACGTGCTTATCTCGGCGAGAAAAAGCGATTTCGGCAATAAAATTTAAAACGCGTGTAAAATATAAACCAAACGATGAAATTGGTTATTTCTTCATGTATAATGATCAACTCGATACTCCCTAGCCCCCAACAGCCTTTTTTTTCATAACACTTTAACCAGAGTGACGGGAGAGCGGCATTTCAGAAAACGTGCTTATCTCGGCGAGAAAAAGCGATTTCGGCAATAAAATTTAAAACGCGTGTAAAACATAAACCAAACGATGAAATTGGTTATTTCTTCATGTATAATGATCAACTCGATACTCCCTAGCCCCCAACAGCCTTTTTTTTCATAACACTTTAACCAGAGTGACGGGAGAGCGGCATTTCAGAAAACGTGCTTATCTCGGCGAGAAAAAGCGATTTCGGCAATAAAATTTAAAACGCGTGTAAAACATAAACCAAACGATGAAATTGGTTATTTCTTCATGTATAATGATCAACTC
Source organism: Syngnathus leptorhynchus (assembly GCF_054491065.1). Classification (NCBI taxonomy): domain Eukaryota; kingdom Metazoa; phylum Chordata; class Actinopteri; order Syngnathiformes; family Syngnathidae; genus Syngnathus; species Syngnathus leptorhynchus. The sequence goes on from NW_028232014.1 coordinate 41,146, forward strand.
GATACTCCCTAGCCCCCAACAGCCTTTTTTTTCATAACACTTTAACCAGAGTGACGGGAGAGCGGCATTTCAGAAAACGTGCTTATCTCGGCGAGAAAAAGCGATTTCGGCAATAAAATTTAAAACGCGTGTAAAACATAAACCAAACGATGAAATTGGTTATTTCTTCATGTATAATGATCAACTCGATACTCCCTAGCCCCCAACAGCCTTTTTTTTCATAACACTTTAACCAGAGTGACGGGAGAGCGGCATTTCAGAAAACGTGCTTATCTCGGCGAGAAAAAGCGATTTCGGCAATAAAATTTAAAACGCGTGTAAAACATAAACCAAACGATGAAATTGCTTATTTCTTCATGTATAATGATCAACTCGATACTCCCTAGCCCCCAACAGCCTTTTTTTTCATAACACTTTAACCAGAGTGACGGGAGAGCGGCATTTCAGAAAACGTGCTTATCTCGGCGAGAAAAAGCGATTTCGGCAATAAAATTTAAAACGCGTGTAAAACATAAACCAAACGATGAAATTGGTTATTTCTTCATGTATAATGATCAACTCGATACTCCCTAGCCCCCAACAGCCTTTTTTTTCATAACACTTTAACCAGAGTGACGGGAGAGCGGCATTTCAGAAAACGTGCTTATCTCGGCGAGAAAAAGCGATTTCGGCAATAAAATTTAAAACGCGTGTAAAACATAAACCAAACGATGAAATTGGTTATTTCTTCATGTATAATGATCAACTCGATACTCCCTAGCCCCCAACAGCCTTTTTTTTCATAACACTTTAACCAGAGTGACGGGAGAGCGGCATTTCAGAAAACGTGCTTATCTCGGCGAGAAAAAGCGATTTCGGCAATAAAATTTAAAACGCGTGTAAAACATAAACCAAACGATGAAATTGGTTATTTCTTCATGTATAATGATCAACTCGATACTCCCTAGCCCCCAACAGCCTTTTTTTTCATAACACTTTAACCAGAGTGACGGGAGAGCGGCATTTCAGAAAACGTGCTTATCTCGGCGAGAAAAAGCGATTTCGGCAATAAAATTTAAAACGCGTGTAAAACATAAACCAAACGATGAAATTGGTTATTTCTTCATGTATAATGATCAACTCGATACTCCCTAGCCCCCAACAGCCTTTTTTTTCATAACACTTTAACCAGAGGGACGGGAGAGCGGCATTTCAGAAAACGTGCTTATCTCGGCGAGAAAAAGCGATTTCGGCAATAAAATTTAAAACGCGTGTAAAACATAAACCAAACGATGAAATTGGTTATTTCTTCATGTATAATGATCAACTCGATACTCCCTAGCCCCCAACAGCCTTTTTTTTCATAACACTTTAACCAGAGTGACGGGAGAGCGGCATTTCAGAAAACGTGCTTATCTCGGCGAGAAAAAGCGATTTCGGCAATAAAATTTAAAACGCGTGTAAAACATAAACCAAACGATCAAATTGGTTATTTCTTCATGTATAATGATCAACTCGATACTCCCTAGCCCCCAACAGCCTTTTTTTTCATAACACTTTAACCAGAGTGACGGGAGAGCGGCATTTCAGAAAACGTGCTTATCTCGGCGAGAAAAAGCGATTTCGGCAATAAAATTTAAAACGCGTGTAAAACATAAACCAAACGATGAAATTGGTTATTTCTTCATGTATAATGATCAACTCGATACTCCCTAGCCCCCAACAGCCTTTTTTTTCATAACACTTTAACCAGAGTGACGGGAGAGCGGCATTTCAGAAAACGTGCTTATCTCGGCGAGAAAAAGCGATTTCGGCAATAAAATTTAAAACGCGTGTAAAACATAAACCAAACGATGAAATTGGTTATTTCTTCATGTATAATGATCAACTCGATACTCCCTAGCCCCCAACAGCCTTTTTTTTCATAACACTTTAACCAGAGTGACGGGAGAGCGGCATTTCAGAAAACGTGCTTATCTCGGCGAGAAAAAGCGATTTCGGCAATAAAATTTAAAACGCGTGTAAAACATAAACCAAACGATGAAATTGGTTATTTCTTCATGTATAATGATCAACTCGATACTCCCTAGCCCCCAACAGCCTTTTTTTTCATAACACTTTAACCAGAGTGACGGGAGAGCGGCATTTCAGAAAACGTGCTTATCTCGGCGAGAAAAAGCGATTTCGGCAATAAAATTTAAAACGCGTGTAAAACATAAACCAAACGATGAAATTGCTTATTTCTTCATGTATAATGATCAACTCGATACTCCCTAGCCCCCAACAGCCTTTTTTTTCATAACACTTTAACCAGAGTGACGGGAGAGCGGCATTTCAGAAAACGTGCTTATCTCGGCGAGAAAAAGCGATTTCGGCAATAAAATTTAAAACGCGTGTAAAACATAAACCAAACGATGAAATTGGTTATTTCTTCATGTATAATGATCAACTCGATACTCCCTAGCCCCCAACAGCCTTTTTTTTCATAACACTTTAACCAGAGGGACGGGAGAGCGGCATTTCAGAAAACGTGCTTATCTCGGCGAGAAAAAGCGATTTCGGCAATAAAATTTAAAACGCGTGTAAAACATAAACCAAACGATGAAATTGGTTATTTCTTCATGTATAATGATCAACTCGATACTCCCTAGCCCCCAACAGCCTTTTTTTTCATAACACTTTAACCAGAGTGACGGGAGAGCGGCATTTCAGAAAACGTGCTTATCTCGGCGAGAAAAAGCGATTTCGGCAATAAAATTTAAAACGCGTGTAAAACATAAACCAAACGATGAAATTGGTTATTTCTTCATGTATAATGATCAACTCGATACTCCCTAGCCCCCAACAGCCTTTTTTTCATAACACTTTAACCAGAGTGACGGGAGAGCGGCATTTCAGAAAACGTGCTTATCTCGGCGAGAAAAAGCGATTTCGGCAATAAAATTTAAAACGCGTGTAAAACATAAACCAAACGATGAAATTGGTTATTTCTTCATGTATAATGATCAACTCGATACTCCCTAGCCCCCAACAGCCTTTTTTTTCATAACACTTTAACCAGAGTGACGGGAGAGCGGCATTTCAGAAAACGTGCTTATCTCGGCGAGAAAAAGCGATTTCGGCAATAAAATTTAAAACGCGTGTAAAACATAAACCAAACGATGAAATTGGTTATTTCTTCATGTATAATGATCAACTCGATACTCCCTAGCCCCCAACAGCCTTTTTTTTCATAACACTTTAACCAGAGTGACGGGAGAGCGGCATTTCAGAAAACGTGCTTATCTCGGCGAGAAAAAGCGATTTCGGCAATAAAATTTAAAACGCGTGTAAAACATAAACCAAACGATGAAATTGGTTATTTCTTCATGTATAATGATCAACTCGAGTCGAGCTCCAGGGAGAGAGGCTGATTTTTCGCTTTTTGAGGCCGACCGACGAACCGGCGCGGGGCGGACTCAAAAGCCCGCAGAGCCGTAGGCACTTAGAAAAGTTTCGCCTTTGGCTGTGAGCTCCAGGGGGAGAGGCTGGTTTTGCGTTATTTTAGGCCGGCTGGAGAACCGGCGCGGGTCGGACGCACAATCCCCGCAGAGCCGTGGGCACTTAGAAATTTTTTGCCAAGTTGGCTCTGAGCGCCTGGTACCTAATATGGAAGTATAGAGGCCGACTTTCGGGCAAGATCACGCCGCGTTAGGCTTCCAGGACCCCGGCTAAGCAATTTTACCGGGCCGCCCGGTTCTTTTTTTGAACCAGCCCGGTTCTTTTTACACTTCCAGCTGGAGCTCAGCAGCGGCTTTTTGCGCAAGATCACGCCGGGTTAGGCTTCCAGGACCTCGGCTAAGCAATTCTACCGGGCCGCCCGGTTCTTTTTTTGAACCAGCCCGGTTCTTTTTACACTTCCAGCTGGAGCTCACGAGCGGCTTTTTGGACAAGATCACGCCGTGTTAGGCTTCCAGAGCCCCGGCTAAGCATTTTTACCGGCCCGCCCGGTTCTTTTTTTTAACCAGCCCGGTTCTTTTTACACTTCCAGCTGGAGCTCAGCAGCGGGTTTTTGGACAAGATCACGCCGTGTTAGGCTTCCAGAGCCCCGGCTAAGCAATTTTACAGGGTCGCCCGGTTCTTTTTTTTAACCAGCCCGGTTTTTTTTACACTTCCAGCTGGAGCTCAGCAGCGGCTTTTTGCACAGTATCACGCCGGGTTAGGCTTCCAGAGCTCCGGCTAAGCAATTTTACCGGGCCGCCCGGTTCTTTTTTTTAACCAGCCCGGTTCTTTTTACACTTCCAGCTGGAGCTCAGCAGCGGCTTTTTGGACAAGATCACGCCGTGTTAGGCTTCCAGAGCCCCGGCTAAGCAATTTTACCGGGTCGCCCGGTTCTTTTTTTTAACCAGCCCGGTTCTTTTTACACTTCCAGCTGGAGCTCAGCAGCGGCTTTTTGGACAAGATAACGCCGTGTTAGGCTTCCAGAGCCCCGGCTAAGCAATTTTACCGGGTCGCCCGGTTCTTTTTTTAACCAGCCCGGTTCTTTTTACACTTCCAGCTGGAGCTCAGCATCGTGTAAAACATAAACCAAACGATGAAATTGGTTATTTCTTCATGTATAATGATCAACTCGATACTCCCTAGCCCCCAACAGCCTTTTTTTTCATAACACTTTAACCAGAGTGACGGGAGAGCGGCATTTCAGAAAACGTGCTTATCTCGGCGAGAAAAAGCGATTTCGGCAATAAAATTTAAAACGCGTGTAAAACATAAACCAAACGATGAAATTGGTTATTTCTTCATGTATAATGATCAACTCGATACTCCCTAGCCCCCAACAGCCTTTTTTTTTCATAACACTTTAACCAGAGTGACCGGAGAGCGGCATTTCAGAAAACGTGCTTATCTCGGCGACAAAAAGCGATTTCGGCAATAAAATTTAAAACGCGTGTAAAACATAAACCAAACGATGAAATTGGTTATTTCTTCATGTATAATGATCAACTCGATACTCCCTAGCCCCCAACAGCCTTTTTTTTCATAACACTTTAACCAGAGTGACGGGAGAGCGGCATTTCAGAAAACGTGCTTATCTCGGCGAGAAAAAAGCGATTTCGGCAATAAAATTTAAAACGCGTGTAAAACATAAACCAAACGATGAAATTGGTTATTTCTTCATGTATAATGATCAACTCGATACTCCCTAGCCCCCAACAGCCTTTTTTTTCATAACACTTTAACCAGAGTGACGGGAGAGCGGCATTTCAGAAAACGTGCTTATCTCGGCGAGAAAAAGCGATTTCGGCAATAAAATTTAAAACGCGTGTAAAACATAAACCAAACGATGAAATTGCTTATTTCTTCATGTATAATGATCAACTCGATACTCCCTAGCCCCCAACAGCCTTTTTTTTCATAACACTTTAACCAGAGTGACGGGAGAGCGGCATTTCAGAAAACGTGCTTATCTCGGCGAGAAAAAGCGATTTCGGCAATAAAATTTAAAACGCGTGTAAAACATAAACCAAACGATGAAATTGGTTATTTCTTCATGTATAATGATCAACTCGATACTCCCTAGCCCCCAACAGCCTTTTTTTTCATAACACTTTAACCAGAGGGACGGGAGAGCGGCATTTCAGAAAACGTGCTTATCTCGGCGAGAAAAAGCGATTTCGGCAATAAAATTTAAAACGCGTGTAAAACATAAACCAAACGATGAAATTGGTTATTTCTTCATGTATAATGATCAACTCGATACTCCCTAGCCCCCAACAGCCTTTTTTTTCATAACACTTTAACCAGAGTGACGGGAGAGCGGCATTTCAGAAAACGTGCTTATCTCGGCGAGAAAAAGCGATTTCGGCAATACAATTTAAAACGCGTGTAAAACATAAACCAAACGATGAAATTGGTTATTTCTTCATGTATAATGATCAACTCGATACTCCCTAGCCCCCAATAGCCTTTTTTTTCATAACACTTTAACCAGAGTGACGGGAGAGCGGCATTTCAGAAAACGTGCTTATCTCGGCGAGAAAAAGCGATTTCGGCAATAAAATTTAAAACGCGTGTAAAACATAAACCAAACGATGAAATTGGTTATTTCTTCATGTATAATGATCAACTCGATACTCCCTAGCCCCCAACAGCCTTTTTTTTCATAACACTTTAACCAGAGTGACGGGAGAGCGGCATTTCAGAAAACGTGCTTATCTCGGCGAGAAAAAGCGATTTCGGCAATAAAATTTAAAACGCGTGTAAAACATAAACCAAACGATGAAATTGGTTATTTCTTCATGTATAATGATCAACTCGATACTCCCTAGCCCCCAACAGCCTTTTTTTTCATAACACTTTAACCAGAGTGACGGGAGAGCGGCATTTCAGAAAACGTGCTTATCTCGGCGAGAAAAAGCGATTTCGGCAATAAAATTTAAAACGCGTGTAAAACATAAACCAAACGATGAAATTGGTTATTTCTTCATGTATAATGATCAACTCGATACTCCCTAGCCCCCAACAGCCTTTTTTTTCATAACACTTTAACCAGAGTGACGGGAGAGCGGCATTTCAGAAAACGTGCTTATCTCGGCGAGAAAAAGCGATTTCGGCAATAAAATTTAAAACGCGTGTAAAACATAAACCAAACGATGAAATTGGTTATTTCTTCATGTATAATGATCAACTCGATACTCCCTAGCCCCCAACAGCCTTTTTTTTCATAACACTTTAACCAGAGTGACGGGAGAGCGGCATTTCAGAAAACGTGCTTATCTCGGCGAGAAAAAGCGATTTCGGCAATAAAATTTAAAACGCGTGTAAAACATAAACCAAACGATGAAATTGGTTATTTCTTCATGTATAATGATCAACTCGATACTCCCTAGCCCCCAACAGCCTTTTTTTTCATAACACTTTAACCAGAGTGACGGGAGAGCGGCATTTCAGAAAACGTGCTTATCTCGGCGAGAAAAAGCGATTTCGGCAATAAAATTTAAAACGCGTGTAAAACATAAACCAAACGATGAAATTGGTTATTTCTTCATGTATAATGATCAACTCGATACTCCCTAGCCCCCAACAGCCTTTTTTTTCATAACACTTTAACCAGAGTGACGGGAGAGCGGCATTTCAGAAAACGTGCTTATCTCGGCGAGAAAAAGCGATTTCGGCAATAAAATTTAAAACGCGTGTAAAACATAAACCAAACGATGAAATTGGTTATTTCTTCATGTATAATGATCAACTCGATACTCCCTAGCCCCCAACAGCCTTTTTTTTCATAACACTTTAACCAGAGTGACGGGAGAGCGGCATTTCAGAAAACGTGCTTATCTCGGCGAGAAAAAGCGATTTCGGCAATAAAATTTAAAACGCGTGTAAAACATAAACCAAACGATGAAATTGGTTATTTCTTCATGTATAATGATCAACTCGATACTCCATAGCCCCCAACAGCCTTTTTTTTCATAACACTTTAACCAGAGTGACGGGAGAGCGGCATTTCAGAAAACGTGCTTATCTCGGCGAGAAAAAGCGATTTCGGCAATAAAATTTAAAACGCGTGTAAAACATAAACCAAACGATGAAATTGCTTATTTCTTCATGTATAATGATCAACTCGATACTCCCTAGCCCCCAACAGCCTTTTTTTTCATAACACTTTAACCAGAGTGACGGGAGAGCGGCATTTCAGAAAACGTGCTTATCTCGGCGAGAAAAAGCGATTTCGGCAATAAAATTTAAAACGCGTGTAAAACATAAACCAAACGATGAAATTGGTTATTTCTTCATGTATAATGATCAACTCGATACTCCCTAGCCCCCAACAGCCTTTTTTTTCATAACACTTTAACCAGAGGGACGGGAGAGCGGCATTTCAGAAAACGTGCTTATCTCGGCGAGAAAAAGCGATTTCGGCAATAAAATTTAAAACGCGTGTAAAACATAAACCAAACGATGAAATTGGTTATTTCTTCATGTATAATGATCAACTCGATACTCCCTAGCCCCCAACAGCCTTTTTTTTCATAACACTTTAACCAGAGTGACGGGAGAGCGGCATTTCAGAAAACGTGCTTATCTCGGCGAGAAAAAGCGATTTCGGCAATAAAATTTAAAACGCGTGTAAAACATAAACCAAACGATGAAATTGGTTATTTCTTCATGTATAATGATCAACTCGATACTCCCTAGCCCCCAACAGCCTTTTTTTCATAACACTTTAACCAGAGTGACGGGAGAGCGGCATTTCAGAAAACGTGCTTATCTCGGCGAGAAAAAGCGATTTCGGCAATAAAATTTAAAACGCGTGTAAAACATAAACCAAACGATGAAATTGGTTATTTCTTCATGTATAATGATCAACTCGATACTCCCTAGCCCCCAACAGCCTTTTTTTTCATAACACTTTAACCAGAGTGACGGGAGAGCGGCATTTCAGAAAACGTGCTTATCTCGGCGAGAAAAAGCGATTTCGGCAATAAAATTTAAAACGCGTGTAAAACATAAACCAAACGATGAAATTGCTTATTTCTTCATGTATAATGATCAACTCGATACTCCCTAGCCCCCAACAGCCTTTTTTTTCATAACACTTTAACCAGAGTGACGGGAGAGCGGCATTTCAGAAAACGTGCTTATCTCGGCGAGAAAAAGCGATTTCGGCAATAAAATTTAAAACGCGTGTAAAACATAAACCAAACGATGAAATTGGTTATTTCTTCATGTATAATGATCAACTCGATACTCCCTAGCCCCCAACAGCCTTTTTTTTCATAACACTTTAACCAGAGTGACGGGAGAGCGGCATTTCAGAAAACGTGCTTATCTCGGCGAGAAAAAGCGATTTCGGCAATAAAATTTAAAACGCGTGTAAAACATAAACCAAACGATGAAATTGGTTATTTCTTCATGTATAATGATCAACTCGATACTCCCTAGCCCCCAACAGCCTTTTTTTTCATAACACTTTAACCAGAGTGACGGGAGAGCGGCATTTCAGAAAACGTGCTTATCTCGGCGAGAAAAAGCGATTTCGGCAATAAAATTTAAAACGCGTGTAAAACATAAACCAAACGATGAAATTGGTTATTTCTTCATGTATAATGATCAACTCGATACTCCCTAGCCCCCAACAGCCTTTTTTTTCATAACACTTTAACCAGAGTGACGGGAGAGCGGCATTTCAGAAAACGTGCTTATCTCGGCGAGAAAAAGCGATTTCGGCAATAAAATTTAAAACGCGTGTAAAACATAAACCAAACGATGAAATTGGTTATTTCTTCATGTATAATGATCAACTCGATACTCACTAGCCCCCAACAGCCTTTTTTTTCATAACACTTTAACCAGAGGGACAGGAGAGCGGCATTTCAGAAAACGTGCTTATCTCGGCGAGAAAAAGCGATTTCGGCAATAAAATTTAAAACGCGTGTAAAACATAAACCACACGATGAAATTGGTTATTTCTTCATGTATAATGATCAACTCGATACTCCATAGCCCCCAACAGCCTTTTTTTTCATAACACTTTAACCAGAGTGACGGGAGAGCGGCATTTCAGAAAACGTGCTTATCTCGGCGAGAAAAAGCGATTTCGGCAATAAAATTTAAAACGCGTGTAAAACATAAACCAAACGATGAAATTGGTTATTTCTTCATGTATAATGATCAACTCGATACTCCCTAGCCCCCAACAGCCTTTTTTTTCATAACACTTTAACCAGAGTGACGGGAGAGCGGCATTTCAGAAAACGTGCTTATCTCGGCGAGAAAAAGCGATTTCGGCAATAAAATTTAAAACGCGTGTAAAACATAAACCAAACGATGAAATTGGTTATTTCTTATTGTATAATGATCAACTCGATACTCCCTAGCCCCCAACAGCCTTTTTTTTTCATAACACTTTAACCAGAGTGACGGGAGAGCGGCATTTCAGAAAACGTGCTTATCTCGGCGAGAAAAAGCGATTTCGGCAATAAAATTTAAAACGCGTGTAAAACATAAACCAAACGATGAAATTGCTTATTTCTTCATGTATAATGATCAACTCGATACTCCCTAGCCCCCAACAGCCTTTTTTTTCATAACACTTTAACCAGAGTGACGGGAGAGCGGCATTTCAGAAAACGTGCTTATCTCGGCGAGAAAAAGCGATTTCGGCAATAAAATTTAAAACGCGTGTAAAACATAAACCAAACGATGAAATTGGTTATTTCTTCATGTATAATGATCAACTCGATACTCCCTAGCCCCCAACAGCCTTTTTTTTCATAACACTTTAACCAGAGGGACGGGAGAGCGGCATTTCAGAAAACGTGCTTATCTCGGCGAGAAAAAGCGATTTCGGCAATAAAATTTAAAACGCGTGTAAAACATAAACCAAACGATGAAATTGGTTATTTCTTCATATATAATGATCAACTCGATACTCCCTAGCCCCCAACAGCCTTTTTTTTCATAACACTTTAACCAGAGTGACGGGAGAGCGGCATTTCAGAAAACGTGCTTATCTCGGCGAGAAAAAGCGATTTCGGCAATAAAATTTAAAACGCGTGTAAAACATAAACCAAACGATGAAATTGGTTATTTCTTCATGTATAATGATCAACTCGATACTCCCTAGCCCCCAACAGCCTTTTTTTTCATAACACTTTAACCAGAGTGACGGGAGAGCGGCATTTCAGAAAACGTGCTTATCTCGGCGAGAAAAAGCGATTTCGGCAATAAAATTTAAAACGCGTGTAAAACATAAACCAAACGATGAAATTGGTTATTTCTTCATGTATAATGATCAACTCGATACTCCCTAGCCCCCAACAGCCTTTTTTTTCATAACACTTTAACCAGAGTGACGGGAGAGCGGCATTTCAGAAAACGTGCTTATCTCGGCGAGAAAAAGCGATTTCGGCAATAAAATTTAAAACGCGTGTAAAACATAAACCAAACGATGAAATTAGTTATTTCTTCATGTATAATGATCAACTCGATACTCCCTAGCCCCCAACAGCCTTTTTTTTCATAACACTTTAACCAGAGTGACGGGAGAGCGGCATTTCAGAAAACGTGCTTATCTCGGCGAGAAAAAGGGATTTCGGCAATAAAATTTAAAACGCGTGTAAAACATAAACCAAACGATGAAATTGGTTATTTCTTCATGTATAATGATCAACTCGATACTCCCTAGCCCCCAACAGCCTTTTTTTTCATAACACTTTAACCAGAGTGACGGGAGAGCGGCATTTCAGAAAACGTGCTTATCTCGGCGAGAAAAAGCGATTTCGGCAATAAAATTTAAAACGCGTGTAAAACATAAACCAAACGATGAAATTGGTTATTTCTTCATGTATAATGATCAACTCTATACTCCCTAGCCCCCAACAGCCTTTTTTTTCATAACACTTTAACCAGAGTGACGGGAGAGCGGCATTTCAGAAAACGTGCTTATCTCGGCGAGAAAAAGCGATTTCGGCAATAAAATTTAAAACGCGTGTAAAACATAAACCAAACGATGAAATTGGTTATTTCTTCATGTATAATGATCAACTCGATACTCCCTAGCCCCCAACAGCCTTTTTTTTCATAACACTTTAACCAGAGTGACGGGAGAGCGGCATTTCAGAAAACGTGCTTATCTCGGCGAGAAAAAGCGATTTCGGCAATAAAATTTAAAACGCGTGTAAAACATAAACCAAACGATGAAATTGGTTATTTCTTCATGTATAATGACCAACTCGATACTCCCTAGCCCCCAACAGCCTTTTTTTTCATAACACTTTAACCAGAGTGACGGGAGAGCGGCATTTCAGAAAACGTGCTTATCTCGGCGAGAAAAAGCGATTTCGGCAATAAAATTTAAAACGCGTGTAAAACATAAACCAAACGATGAAATTGGTTATTTCTTCATGTATAATGATCAACTCGATACTCCCTAGCCCCCAACAGCCTTTTTTTTCATAACACTTTAACCAGAGTGACAGGAGAGCGGCATTTCAGAAAACGTGCTTATCTCGGCGAGAAAAAGCGATTTCGGCAATAAAATTTAAAACGCATGTAAAACATAAATCAAACGATGAAATTGGTTATTTCTTCATGTATAATGATCAACTCGATACTCCCTAGCCCCCAACAGCCTTTTTTTTCATAACACTTTAACCAGAGTGACGGGAGAGCGGCATTTCAGAAAACGTGCTTATCTCGGCGAGAAAAAGCGATTTCGGCAATAAAATTTAAAACGCGTGTAAAACATAAACCAAACGATGAAATTGGTTATTTCTTCATGTATAATGATCAACTCGATACTCCCTAGCCCCCAACAGCCTTTTTTTTCATAACACTTTAACCAGAGTGACGGGAGAGCGGCATTTCAGAAAACGTGCTTATCTCGGCGAGAAAAAGCGATTTCGGCAATAAAATTTAAAACGCGTGTAAAACATAAACCAAACGATGAAATTGGTTATTTCTTCATGTATAATGATCAACTCGATACTCCCTAGCCCCCAACAGCCTTTTTTTTCATAACACTTTAACCAGAGTGACGGGAGAGCGGCATTTCAGAAAACGTGCTTATCTCGGCGAGAAAAAGCGATTTCGGCAATAAAATTTTAAACGCGTGTAAAACATAAACCAAACGATGAAATTGGTTATTTCTTCATGTATAATGATCAACTCGATACTCCCTAGCCCCCAACAGCCTTTTTTTTCATAACACTTTAACCAGAGTGACGGGAGAGCGGCATTTCAGAAAACGTGCTTATCTCGGCAAGAAAAAGCGATTTCGGCAATAAAATTTAAAACGCGTGTAAAACATAAACCAAACGATGAAATTGGTTATTTCTTCATGTATAATGATCAACTCGATACTCCCTAGCCCCCAACAGCCTTTTTTTTCATAACACTTTAACCAGAGTGACGGGAGAGCGGCATTTCAGAAAACGTGCTTATCTCGGCGAGAAAAAGCGATTTCGGCAATAAAATTTAAAACGCGTGTAAAACATAAACCAAACGATGAAATTGGTTATTTCTTCATGTATAATGATCAACTCGAGTCGAGCTCCAGGGAGAGAGGCTGATTTTTCGCTTTTTGAGGCCGACCGACGAACCGGCGCGGGGCGGACTCAAAAGCCCGCAGAGCCGTAGGCACTTAGAAAAGTTTCGCCTTTGGCTGTGAGCTCCAGGGGGAGAGGCTGGTTTTGCGTTATTTTAGGCCGGCTGGAGAACCGGCGCGGGTCGGACGCACAATCCCCGCAGAGCCGTGGGCACTTAGAAAATTTTTGCCAAGTTGGCTCTGAGCGCCTGGTACCTAATATGGAAGTATAGAGGCCGACTTTCGGGCAAGATCACGCCGCGTTAGGCTTCCAGGACCCCGGCTAAGCAATTTTACCGGGCCGCCCGGTTCTTTTTTTGAACCAGCCCGGTTCTTTTTACACTTCCAGCTGGAGCTCAGCAGCGGCTTTTTGCGCAAGATCACGCCGGGTTAGGCTTCCAGGACCTCGGCTAAGCAATTCTACCGGGCCGCCCGGTTCTTTTTTTGAACCAGCCCGGTTCTTTTTACACTTCCAGCTGGAGCTCACGAGCGGCTTTTTGGACAAGATCACGCCGTGTTAGGCTTCCAGAGCCCCGGCTAAGCATTTTTACCGGCCCGCCCGGTTCTTTTTTTTAACCAGCCCGGTTCTTTTTACACTTCCAGCTGGAGCTCAGCAGCGGGTTTTTGGACAAGATCACGCCGTGTTAGGCTTCCAGAGCCCCGGCTAAGCAATTTTACAGGGTCGCCCGGTTCTTTTTTTTAACCAGCCCGGTTTTTTTTACACTTCCAGCTGGAGCTCAGCAGCGGCTTTTTGCACAGTATCACGCCGGGTTAGGCTTCCAGAGCTCCGGCTAAGCAATTTTACCGGGCGGCCCGGTTCTTTTTTTTAACCAGCCCGGTTCTTTTTACACTTCCAGCTGGAGCTCAGCAGCGGCTTTTTGGACAAGATCACGCCGTGTTAGGCTTCCAGAGCCCCGGCTAAGCAATTTTACCGGGTCGCCCGGTTCTTTTTTTTAACCAGCCCGGTTCTTTTTACACTTCCAGCTGGAGCTCAGCAGCGGCTTTTTGGACAAGATAACGCCGTGTTAGGCTTCCAGAGCCCCGGCTAAGCAATTTTACCGGGTCGCCCGGTTCTTTTTTTAACCAGCCCGGTTCTTTTTACACTTCCAGCTGGAGCTCAGCATCGTGTAAAACATAAACCAAACGATGAAATTGGTTATTTCTTCATGTATAATGATCAACTCGATACTCCCTAGCCCCCAACAGCCTTTTTTTTCATAACACTTTAACCAGAGTGACGGGAGAGCGGCATTTCAGAAAACGTGCTTATCTCGGCGAGAAAAAGCGATTTCGGCAATAAAATTTAAAACGCGTGTAAAACATAAACCAAACGATGAAATTGGTTATTTCTTCATGTATAATGATCAACTCGATACTCCCTAGCCCCCAACAGCCTTTTTTTTCATAACACTTTAACCAGAGTGACCGGAGAGCGGCATTTCAGAAAACGTGCTTATCTCGGCGACAAAAAGCGATTTCGGCAATAAAATTTAAAACGCGTGTAAAACATAAACCAAACGATGTAATTGGTTATTTCTTCATGTATAATGATCAACTCGATACTCCCTAGCCCCCAACAGCCTTTTTTTTCATAACACTTTAACCAGAGTGACGGGAGAGCGGCATTTCAGAAAACGTGCTTATCTCGGCGAGAAAAAGCGATTTCGGCAATAAAATTTAAAACGCGTGTAAAACATAAACCAAACGATGAAATTGGTTATTTCTTCATGTATAATGATCAACTCGATACTCCCTAGCCCCCAACAGCCTTTTTTTTCATAACACTTTAACCAGAGTGACGGGAGAGCGGCATTTCAGAAAACGTGCTTATCTCGGCGACAAAAAGCGATTTCGGCAATAAAATTTAAAACGCGTGTAAAACATAAACCAAACGATGAAATTGGTTATTTCTTCATGTATAATGATCAACTCGATACTCCCTAGCCCCCAACAGCCTTTTTTTTCATAACACTTTAACCAGAGTGACGGGAGAGCGGCATTTCAGAAAACGTGCTTATCTCGGCGAGAAAAAGCGATTTCGGCAATAAAATTTAAAACGCGTGTAAAACATAAACCAAACGATGAAATTGGTTATTTCTTCATGTATAATGATCAACTCGATACTCCCTAGCCCCCAACAGCCTTTTTTTTCATAACACTTTAACCAGAGTGACCGGAGAGCGGCATTTCAGAAAACGTGCTTATCTCGGCGACAAAAAGCGATTTCGGCAATAAAATTTAAAACGCGTGTAAAACATAAACCAAACGATGTAATTGGTTATTTCTTCATGTATAATGATCAACTCGATACTCCCTAGCCCCCAACAGCCTTTTTTTTCATAACACTTTAACCAGAGTGACGGGAGAGCGGCATTTCAGAAAACGTGCTTATCTCGGCGAGAAAAAGCGATTTCGGCAATAAAATTTAAAACGCGTGTAAAACATAAACCAAACGATGAAATTGGTTATTTCTTCATGTATAATGATCAACTCGATACTCCCTAGCCCCCAACAGCCTTTTTTTTCATAACACTTTAACCAGAGTGACGGGAGAGCGGCATTTCAGAAAACGTGCTTATCTCGGCGACAAAAAGCGATTTCGGCAATAAAATTTAAAACGCGTGTAAAACATAAACCAAACGATGAAATTGGTTATTTCTTCATGTATAATGATCAACTCGATACTCCCTAGCCCCCAACAGCCTTTTTTTTCATAACACTTTAACCAGAGTGACGGGAGAGCGGCATTTCAGAAAACGTGCTTATCTCGGCGAGAAAAAGCGATTCCGGCAATAAAATTTAAAACGCGTGTAAAACATAAACCAAACGATGAAATTGGTTATTTCTTCATGTATAATGATCAACTCGATACTCCCTAGCCCCCAACAGCCTTTTTTTTCATAACACTTTAACCAGAGTGACGGGAGAGCGGCATTTCAGAAAACGTGCTTATCTCGGCGAGAAAAAGCGATTTCGGCAATAAAATTTAAAACGCGTGTAAAACATAAACCAAACGATGAAATTGGTTATTTCTTCATGTATAATGATCAACTCGATACTCCCTAGCCCCCAACAGCCTTTTTTTTCATAACACTTTAACCAGAGTGACGGGAGAGCGGCATTTCAGAAAACGTGCTTATCTCGGCGAGAAAAAGCGATTTCGGCAATAAAATTTAAAACGCGTGTAAAACATAAACCAAACGATGAAATTGGTTATTTCTTCATGTATAATGATCAACTCGATACTCCCTAGCCCCCAACAGCCTTTTTTTTCATAACACTTTAACCAGAGTGACGGGAGAGCGGCATTTCAGAAAACGTGCTTATCTCGGCGAGAAAAAGCGATTTCGGCAATAAAATTTAAAACGCGTGTAAAACATAAACCAAACGATGAAATTGGTTATTTCTTCATGTATAATGATCAACTCGATACTCCCTAGCCCCCAACAGCCTTTTTTTTCATAACACTTTAACCAGAGTGACGGGAGAGCGGCATTTCAGAAAACGTGCTTATCTCGGCGAGAAAAAGCGATTTCGGCAATAAAATTTAAAACGCGTGTAAAACATAAACCAAACGATGAAATTGGTTATTTCTTCATGTATAATGATCAACTCGATACTCCCTAGCCCCCAACAGCCTTTTTTTTCATAACACTTTAACCAGAGGGACGGGAGAGCGGCATTTCAGAAAACGTGCTTATCTCGGCGAGAAAAAGCGATTTCGGCAATAAAATTTAAAACGCGTGTAAAACATAAACCAAACGATGAAATTGGTTATTTCTTCATGTATAATGATCAACTCGATACTCCCTAGCCCCCAACAGCCTTTTTTTTCATAACACTTTAACCAGAGTGACGGGAGAGCGGCATTTCAGAAAACGTGCTTATCTCGGCGAGAAAAAGCGATTTCGGCAATAAAATTTAAAACGCGTGTAAAACATAAACCAAACGATGAAATTGGTTATTTCTTCATGTATAATGATCAACTCGATACTCCCTAGCCCCCAACAGCCTTTTTTTTCATAACACTTTAACCAGAGTGACGGGAGAGCGGCATTTCAGAAAACGTGCTTATCTCGGCGAGAAAAAGCGATTTCGGCAATAAAATTTAAAACGCGTGTAAAACATAAACCAAACGATGAAATTGGTTATTTCTTCATGTATAATGATCAACTCGATACTCACTAGCCCCCAACAGCCTTTTTTTTCATAACACTTTAACCAGAGGGACGGGAGAGCGGCATTTCAGAAAACGTGCTTATCTCGGCGAGAAAAAGCGATTTCGGCAATAAAATTTAAAACGCGTGTAAAACATAAACCAAACGATGAAATTGGTTATTTCTTCATGTATAATGATCAACTCGATACTCCCTAGCCCCCAACAGCCTTTTTTTTCATAACACTTTAACCAGAGTGACGGGAGAGCGGCATTTCAGAAAACGTGCTTATCTCGGCGAGAAAAAGCGATTTCGGCAATAAAATTTAAAACGCGTGTAAAACATAAACCAAACGATGAAATTGGTTATTTCTTCATGTATAATGATCAACTCGATACTCCCTAGCCCCCAACAGCCTTTTTTTTCATAACACTTTAACCAGAGTGACGGGAGAGCGGCATTTCAGAAAACGTGCTTATCTCGGCGAGAAAAAGCGATTTCGGCAATAAAATTTAAAACGCGTGTAAAACATAAACCAAACGATGAAATTGGTTATTTCTTCATGTATAATGATCAACTCGATACTCCCTAGCCCCCAACAGCCTTTTTTTTCATAACACTTTAACCAGAGTGACGGGAGAGCGGCATTTCAGAAAACGTGCTTATCTCGGCGAGAAAAAGCGATTTCGGCAATAAAATTTAAAACGCGTGTAAAACATAAACCAAACGATGAAATTGGTTATTTCTTCATGTATAATGATCAACTCGATACTCCCTAGCCCCCAACAGCCTTTTTTTCATAACACTTTAACCAGAGTGACGGGAGAGCGGCATTTCAGAAAACGTGCTTATCTCGGCGAGAAAAAGCGATTTCGGCAATAAAATTTAAAACGCGTGTAAAACATAAACCAAACGATGAAATTGGTTATTTCTTCATGTATAATGATCAACTCGATACTCCCTAGCCCCCAACAGCCTTTTTTTTCATAACACTTTAACCAGAGTGACGGGAGAGCGGCATTTCAGAAAACGTGCTTATCTCGGCGAGAAAAAGCGATTTCGGCAATAAAATTTAAAACGCGTGTAAAACATAAACCAAACGATGAAATTGGTTATTTCTTCATGTATAATGATCAACTCGATACTCCCTAGCCCCCAACAGCCTTTTTTTTCATAACACTTTAACCAGAGTGACGGGAGAGCGGCATTTCAGAAAACGTGCTTATCTCGGCGAGAAAAAGCGATTTCGGCAATAAAATTTAAAACGCGTGTAAAACATAAACCAAACGATGAAATTGGTTATTTCTTCATGTATAATGATCAACTCGATACTCCCTAGCCCCCAACAGCCTTTTTTTTCATAACACTTTAACCAGAGTGACGGGAGAGCGGCATTTCAGAAAACGTGCTTATCTCGGCGAGAAAAAGCGATTTCGGCAATAAAATTTAAAACGCGTGTAAAACATAAACCAAACGATGAAATTGGTTATTTCTTCATGTATAATGATCAACTCGATACTCCCTAGCCCCCAACAGCCTTTTTTTTCATAAGACTTTAACCAGAGTGACGGGAGAGCGGCATTTCAGAAAACGTGCTTATCTCGGCGAGAAAAAGCGATTTCGGCAATAAAATTTAAAACGCGTGTAAAACATAAACCAAACGATGAAATTGGTTATTTCTTCATGTATAATGATCAACTCGATACTCCCTAGCCCCCAACAGCCTTTTTTTTCATAACACTTTAACCAGAGTGACGGGAGAGCGGCATTTCAGAAAACGTGCTTATCTCGGCGAGAAAAAGCGATTTCGGCAATAAAATTTAAAACGCGTGTAAAACATAAACCAAACGATGAAATTGGTTATTTCTTCATGTATAATGATCAACTCGATACTCCCTAGCCCCCAACAGCCTTTTTTTTCATAACACTTTAACCAGAGTGACGGGAGAGCGGCATTTCAGAAAACGTGCTTATCTCGGCGAGAAAAAGCGATTTCGGCAATAAAATTTAAAACGCGTGTAAAACATAAACCAAACGATGAAATTGGTTATTTCTTCATGTATAATGATCAACTCGATACTCCCTAGCCCCCAACAGCCTTTTTTTTCATAACACTTTAACCAGAGTGACGGGAGAGCGGCATTTCAGAAAACGTGCTTATCTCGGCGAGAAAAAGCGATTTCGGCAATAAAATTTAAAACGCGTGTAAAACATAAACCAAACGATGAAATTGGTTATTTCTTCATGTATAATGATCAACTCGATACTCCCTAGCCCCCAACAGCCTTTTTTTTCATAACACTTTAACCAGAGTGACGGGAGAGCGGCATTTCAGAAAACGTGCTTATCTCGGCGAGAAAAAGCGATTTCGGCAATAAAATTTAAAACGCGTGTAAAACATAAACCAAACGATGAAATTGGTTATTTCTTCATGTATAATGATCAACTCGATACTCCCTAGCCCCCAACAGCCTTTTTTTTCATAACACTTTAACCAGAGTGACGGGAGAGCGGCATTTCAGAAAACGTGCTTATCTCGGCGAGAAAAAGCGATTTCGGCAATAAAATTTAAAACGCGTGTAAAACATAAACCAAACGATGAAATTGGTTATTTCTTCATGTATAATGATCAACTCGATACTCCCTAGCCCCCAACAGCCTTTTTTTTCATAACACTTTAACCAGAGTGACGGGAGAGCGGCATTTTAGAAAACGTGCTTATCTCGGCGAGAAAAAGCGATTTCGGCAATAAAATTTAAAACGCGTGTAAAACATAAACCAAACGATGAAATTGGTTATTTCTTCATGTATAATGATCAACTCGATACTCCCTAGCCCCCAACAGCCTTTTTTTTCATAACACTTTAACCAGAGTGACGGGAGAGCGGCATTTCAGAAAACGTGCTTATCTCGGCGAGAAAAAGCGATTTCGGCAATAAAATTTAAAACGCGTGTAAAACATAAACCAAACGATGAAATTGGTTATTTCTTCATGTATAATGATCAAGTCGATACTCCCTAGCCCCCAACAGCCTTTTTTTTCATAACACTTTAACCAGAGTGACGGGAGAGCGGCATTTCAGAAAACGTGCTTATCTCGGCGAGAAAAAGCGATTTCGGCAATAAAATTTAAAACGCGTGTAAAACATAAACCAAACGATGAAATTGGTTATTTCTTCATGTATAATGATCAACTCGATACTCCCTAGCCCCCAACAGCCTTTTTTTTCATAACACTTTAACCAGAGTGACGGGAGAGCGGCATTTCAGAAAACGTGCTTATCTCGGCGAGAAAAAGCGATTTCGGCAATAAAATTTAAAACGCGTGTAAAACATAAACCAAACGATGAAATTGGTTATTTCTTCATGTATAATGATCAACTCGATACTCCCTAGCCCCCAACAGCCTTTTTTTTTATAACACTTTAACCAGAGTGACGGGAGAGCGGCATTTCAGAAAACGTGCTTATCTCGGCAAGAAAAAGCGATTTCGGCAATAAAATTTAAAACGCGTGTAAAACATAAACCAAACGATGAAATTGGTTATTTCTTCATGTATAATGATCAACTCGATACTCCCTAGCCCCCAACAGCCTTTTTTTTCATAACACTTTAACCAGAGTGACGGGAGAGCGGCATTTCAGAAAACGTGCTTATCTCGGCGAGAAAAAGCGATTTCGGCAATAAAATTTAAAACGCGTGTAAAACATAAACCAAACGATGAAATTGGTTATTTCTTCATGTATAATGATCAACTCGATACTCCCTAGCCCCCAACAGCCTTTTTTTTCATAACACTTTAACCAGAGTGACGGGAGAGCGGCATTTCAGAAAACGTGTTATCTCGGCGAGAAAAAGCGATTTCGGCAATAAAACTTAAAACGCGTGTAAAACATAAACCAAACGATGAAATTGGTTATTTCTTCATGTATAATGATCAACTCGATACTCCCTAGCCCCCAACAGCCTTTTTTTTCATAACACTTTAACCAGAGTGACGGGAGAGCGGCATTTCAGAAAACGTGCTTATCTCGGCGAGAAAAAGCGATTTCGGCAATAAAATTTAAAACGCGTGTAAAACATAAACCAAACGATGAAATTGGTTATTTCTTCATGTATAATGATCAACTCGATACTCCCTAGCCCCCAACAGCCTTTTTTTTCATAACACTTTAACCAGAGTGACGGGAGAGCGGCATTTCAGAAAACGTGCTTATCTCGGCGAGAAAAAGCGATTTCGGCAATAAAATTTAAAACGCGTGTAAAACATAAACCAAACGATGAAATTGGTTATTTCTTCATGTATAGTGATCAACTCGATACTCCCTAGCCCCCAACAGCCTTTTTTTTTCATAACACTTTAACCAGAGTGACGGGAGAGCGGCATTTCAGAAAACGTGCTTATCTCGGCGAGAAAAAGCGATTTCGGCAATAAAATTTAAAACGCGTGTAAAACATAAACCAAACGATGAAATTGGTTATTTCTTCATGTATAATGATCAACTCGATACTCCCTAGCCCCCAACAGCCTTTTTTTTCATAACACTTTAACCAGAGTGACGGGAGAGCGGCATTTCAGAAAACGTGCTTATCTCGGCGAGAAAAAGCGATTTCGGCAATAAAATTTAAAACGCGTGTAAAACATAAACCAAACGATGAAATTGGTTATTTCTTCATGTATAATGATCAACTCGAGTCGAGCTCCAGGGAGAGAGGCTGATTTTTCGCTTTTTGAGGCCGACCGACGAACCGGCGCGGGGCGGACTCAAAAGCCCGCAGAGCCGTAGGCACTTAGAAAAGTTTCGCCTTTGGCTGTGAGCTCCAGGGGGAGAGGCTGGTTTTGCGTTATTTTAGGCCGGCTGGAGAACCGGCGCGGGTCGGACGCACAATCCCCGCAGAGCCGTGGGCACTTAGAAAATTTTTGCCAAGTTGGCTCTGAGCGCCTGGTACCTAATATGGAAGTATAGAGGCCGACTTTCGGGCAAGATCACGCCGCGTTAGGCTTCCAGGACCCCGGCTAAGCAATTTTACCGGGCCGCCCGGTTCTTTTTTTGAACCAGCCCGGTTCTTTTTACACTTCCAGCTGGAGCTCAGCAGCGGCTTTTTGCGCAAGATCACGCCGGGTTAGGCTTCCAGGACCTCGGCTAAGCAATTCTACCGGGCCGCCCGGTTCTTTTTTTGAACCAGCCCGGTTCTTTTTACACTTCCAGCTGGAGCTCACGAGCGGCTTTTTGGACAAGATCACGCCGTGTTAGGCTTCCAGAGCCCCGGCTAAGCATTTTTACCGGCCCGCCCGGTTCTTTTTTTTAACCAGCCCGGTTCTTTTTACACTTCCAGCTGGAGCTCAGCAGCGGGTTTTTGGACAAGATCACGCCGTGTTAGGCTTCCAGAGCCCCGGCTAAGCAATTTTACAGGGTCGCCCGGTTCTTTTTTTTAACCAGCCCGGTTTTTTTTACACTTCCAGCTGGAGCTCAGCAGCGGCTTTTTGCACAGTATCACGCCGGGTTAGGCTTCCAGAGCTCCGGCTAAGCAATTTTACCGGGCCGCCCGGTTCTTTTTTTTAACCAGCCCGGTTCTTTTTACACTTCCAGCTGGAGCTCAGCAGCGGCTTTTTGGACAAGATCACGCCGTGTTAGGCTTCCAGAGCCCCGGCTAAGCAATTTTACCGGGTCGCCCGGTTCTTTTTTTTAACCAGCCCGGTTCTTTTTACACTTCCAGCTGGAGCTCAGCAGCGGCTTTTTGGACAAGATAACGCCGTGTTAGGCTTCCAGAGCCCCGGCTAAGCAATTTTACCGGGTCGCCCGGTTCTTTTTTTAACCAGCCCGGTTCTTTTTACACTTCCAGCTGGAGCTCAGCATCGTGTAAAACATAAACCAAACGATGAAATTGGTTATTTCTTCATGTATAATGATCAACTCGATACTCCCTAGCCCCCAACAGCCTTTTTTTTCATAACACTTTAACCAGAGTGACAGGAGAGCGGCATTTCAGAAAACGTGCTTATCTCGGCGAGAAAAAGCGATTTCGGCAATAAAATTTAAAACGCATGTAAAACATAAATCAAACGATGAAATTGGTTATTTTTTCATGTATAATGATCAACTCGATACTCCCTAGCCCCCAACAGCCTTTTTTTTCATAACACTTTAACCAGAGTGACGGGAGAGCGGCATTTCAGAAAACGTGCTTATCTCGGCGAGAAAAAGCGATTTCGGCAATAAAATTTAAAACGCGTGTAAAACATAAACCAAACGATGAAATTGGTTATTTCTTCATGTATAATGATCAACTCGATACTCCCTAGCCCCCAACAGCCTTTTTTTTCATAACACTTTAACCAGAGTGACGGGAGAGCGGCATTTCAGAAAACGTGCTTATCTCGGCGAGAAAAAGCGATTTCGGCAATAAAATTTAAAACGCGTGTAAAACATAAACCAAACGATGAAATTGGTTATTTCTTCATGTATAATGATCAACTCGATACTCCCTAGCCCCCAACAGCCTTTTTTTTCATAACACTTTAACCAGAGTGACGGGAGAGCGGCATTTCAGAAAACGTGCTTATCTCGGCGAGAAAAAGCGATTTCGGCAATAAAATTTAAAACGCGTGTAAAACATAAACCAAACGATGAAATTGGTTATTTCTTCATGTATAATGATCAACTCGATACTCCCTAGCCCCCAACAGCCTTTTTTTTCATAACACTTTAACCAGAGTGACGGGAGAGCGGCATTTCAGAAAACGTGCTTATCTCGGCGAGAAAAAGCGATTTCGGCAATAAAATTTAAAACGCGTGTAAAACATAAACCAAACGATGAAATTGGTTATTTCTTCATGTATAATGATCAACTCGATACTCCCTAGCCCCCAACAGCCTTTTTTTTCATAACACTTTAACCAGAGTGACGGGAGAGCGGCATTTCAGAAAACGTGCTTATCTCGGCGAGAAAAAGCGATTTCGGCAATAAAATTTAAAACGCGTGTAAAACATAAACCAAACGATGAAATTGGTTATTTCTTTATGTATAATGATCAACTCGATACTCCCTAGCCCCCAACAGCCTTTTTTTTATAACACTTTAACCAGAGTGACGGGAGAGCGGCATTTCAGAAAACGTGCTTATCTCGGCGAGAAAAAGCGATTTCGGCAATAAAATTTAAAACGCGTGTAAAACATAAACCAAACGATGAAATTGGTTATTTCTTCATGTATAATGATCAACTCGATACTCCCTAGCCCCCAACAGCCTTTTTTTTCATAACACTTTAACCAGAGTGACGGGAGAGCGGCATTTCAGAAAACGTGCTTATCTCGGCGAGAAAAAGCGATTTCGGCAATAAAATTTAAAACGCGTGTAAAACATAAACCAAACGATGAAATTGGTTTTTTCTTCATGTATAATGATCAACTCGATACTCCCTAGCCCCCAACAGCCTTTTTTTTCATAACACTTTAACCAGAGTGACGGGAGAGCGGCATTTCAGAAAACGTGCTTATCTCGGCGAGAAAAAGCGATTTTGGCAATAAAATTTAAAACGCGTGTAAAACATAAACCAAACGATGAAATTGGTTATTTCTTCATGTATAATGATCAACTCGATACTCCCTAGCCCCCAACAGCCTTTTTTTTCATAACACTTTAACCAGAGTGACGGGAGAGCGGCATTTCAGAAAACGTGCTTATCTCGGCGAGAAAAAGCGATTTCGGCAATAAAATTTAAAACGCGTGTAAAACATAAACCAAACGATGAAATTGGTTATTTCTTCATGTATAATGATCAACTCGATACTCCCTAGCCCCCAACAGCCTTTTTTTCATAACACTTTAACCAGAGTGACGGGAGAGCGGCATTTCAGAAAACGTGCTTATCTCGGCGAGAAAAAGCGATTTCGGCAATAAAATTTAAAACGCGTGTAAAACATAAACCAAACGATGAAATTGGTTATTTCTTCATGTATAATGATCAACTCGATACTCCCTAGCCCCCAACAGCCTTTTTTTTCATAACACTTTAACCAGAGTGACGGGAGAGCGGCATTTCAGAAAACGTGCTTATCTCGGCGAGAAAAAGCGATTTCGGCAATAAAATTTAAAACGCGTGTAAAACATAAACCAAACGATGAAATTGGTTATTTCTTCATGTATAATGATCAACTCGATACTCCCTAGCCCCCAACAGCCTTTTTTTTCATAACACTTTAACCAGAGTGACGGGAGAGCGGCATTTCAGAAAACGTGCTTATCTCGGCGAGAAAAAGCGATTTCGGCAATAAAATTTAAAACGCGTGTAAAACATAAACCAAACGATGAAATTGGTTATTTCTTCATGTATAATGATCAACTCGATACTCCCTAGCCCCCAACAGCCTTTTTTTTCATAACACTTTAACCAGAGTGACGGGAGAGCGGCATTTCAGAAAACGTGCTTATCTCGGCGAGAAAAAGCGATTTCGGCAATAAAATTTAAAACGCGTGTAAAACATAAACCAAACGATGAAATTGGTTATTTCTTCATGTATAATGATCAACTCGATACTCCCTAGCCCCCAACAGCCTTTTTTTTCATAAGACTTTAACCAGAGTGACGGGAGAGCGGCATTTCAGAAAACGTGCTTATCTCGGCGAGAAAAAGCGATTTCGGCAATAAAATTTAAAACGCGTGTAAAACATAAACCAAACGATGAAATTGGTTATTTCTTCATGTATAATGATCAACTCGATACTCCCTAGCCCCCAACAGCCTTTTTTTTCATAACACTTTAACCAGAGTGACGGGAGAGCGGCATTTCAGAAAACGTGCTTATCTCGGCGAGAAAAAGCGATTTCGGCAATAAAATTTAAAACGCGTGTAAAACATAAACCAAACGATGAAATTGGTTATTTCTTCATGTATAATGATCAACTCGATACTCCCTAGCCCCCAACAGCCTTTTTTTTCATAACACTTTAACCAGAGTGACGGGAGAGCGGCATTTCAGAAAACGTGCTTATCTCGGCGAGAAAAAGCGATTTCGGCAATAAAATTTAAAACGCGTGTAAAACATAAACCAAACGATGAAATTGGTTATTTCTTCATGTATAATGATCAACTCGATACTCCCTAGCCCCCAACAGCCTTTTTTTTCATAACACTTTAACCAGAGTGACGGGAGAGCGGCATTTTAGAAAACGTGCTTATCTCGGCGAGAAAAAGCGATTTCGGCAATAAAATTTAAAACGCGTGTAAAACATAAACCAAACGATGAAATTGGTTATTTCTTCATGTATAATGATCAACTCGATACTCCCTAGCCCCCAACAGCCTTTTTTTTCATAACACTTTAACCAGAGTGACGGGAGAGCGGCATTTCAGAAAACGTGCTTATCTCGGCGAGAAAAAGCGATTTCGGCAATAAAATTTAAAACGCGTGTAAAACATAAACCAAACGATGAAATTGGTTATTTCTTCATGTATAATGATCAACTCGATACTCCCTAGCCCCCAACAGCCTTTTTTTTCATAACACTTTAACCAGAGTGACGGGAGAGCGGCATTTCAGAAAACGTGCTTATCTCGGCGAGAAAAAGCGATTTCGGCAATAAAATTTAAAACGCGTGTAAAACATAAACCAAACGATGAAATTGGTTATTTCTTCATGTATAATGATCAACTCGATACTCCCTAGCCCCCAACAGCCTTTTTTTTCATAACACTTTAACCAGAGTGACGGGAGAGCGGCATTTCAGAAAACGTGCTTATCTCGGCGAGAAAAAGCGATTTCGGCAATAAAATTTAAAACGCGTGTAAAACATAAACCAAACGATGAAATTGGTTATTTCTTCATGTATAATGATCAACTCGATACTCCCTAGCCCCCAACAGCCTTTTTTTTCATAACACTTTAACCAGAGTGACGGGAGAGCGGCATTTCAGAAAACGTGCTTATCTCGGCGAGAAAAAGCGATTTCGGCAATAAAATTTAAAACGCGTGTAAAACATAAACCAAACGATGAAATTGGTTATTTCTTCATGTATAATGATCAAGTCGATACTCCCTAGCCCCCAACAGCCTTTTTTTTCATAACACTTTAACCAGAGTGACGGGAGAGCGGCATTTCAGAAAACGTGCTTATCTCGGCGAGAAAAAGCGATTTCGGCAATAAAATTTAAAACGCGTGTAAAACATAAACCAAACGATGAAATTGGTTATTTCTTCATGTATAATGATCAACTCGATACTCCCTAGCCCCCAACAGCCTTTTTTTTCATAACACTTTAACCAGAGTGACGGGAGAGCGGCATTTCAGAAAACGTGCTTATCTCGGCGAGAAAAAGCGATTTCGGCAATAAAATTTAAAACGCGTGTAAAACATAAACCAAACGATGAAATTGGTTATTTCTTCATGTATAATGATCAACTCGATACTCCCTAGCCCCCAACAGCCTTTTTTTTTATAACACTTTAACCAGAGTGACGGGAGAGCGGCATTTCAGAAAACGTGCTTATCTCGGCGAGAAAAAGCGATTTCGGCAATAAAATTTAAAACGCGTGTAAAACATAAACCAAACGATGAAATTGGTTATTTCTTCATGTATAATGATCAACTCGATACTCCCTAGCCCCCAACAGCCTTTTTTTTCATAACACTTTAACCAGAGTGACGGGAGAGCGGCATTTCAGAAAACGTGCTTATCTCGGCGAGAAAAAGCGATTTCGGCAATAAAATTTAAAACGCGTGTAAAACATAAACCAAACGATGAAATTGGTTATTTCTTTATGTATAATGATCAACTCGATACTCCCTAGCCCCCAACAGCCTTTTTTTTCATAACACTTTAACCAGAGTGACGGGAGAGCGGCATTTCAGAAAACGTGCTTATCTCGGCGAGAAAAAGCGATTTCGGCAATAAAATTTAAAACGCGTGTAAAACATAAACCAAACGATGAAATTGGTTATTTCTTCATGTATAATGATCAACTCGATACTCCCTAGCCCCCAACAGCCTTTTTTTTCATAACACTTTAACCAGAGTGACGGGAGAGCGGCATTTCAGAAAACGTGCTTATCTCGGCGAGAAAAAGCGATTTCGGCAATAAAATTTAAAACGCGTGTAAAACATAAACCAAACGATGAAATTGGTTATTTCTTCATGTATAATGATCAACTCGATACTCCCTAGCCCCCAACAGCCTTTTTTTTCATAACACTTTAACCAGAGTGACGGGAGAGCGGCATTTCAGAAAACGTGCTTATCTCGGCGAGATAAAGCGATTTCGGCAATAAAATTTAAAACGCGTGTAAAACATAAACCAAACGATGAAATTGGTTATTTCTTCATGTATAATGATCAACTCGATACTCCCTAGCCCCCAACAGCCTTTTTTTTCATAACACTTTAACCAGAGTGACGGGAGAGCGGCATTTCAGAAAACGTGCTTATCTCGGCGAGAAAAAGCGATTTCGGCAATAAAATTTAAAACGCGTGTAAAACATAAACCAAACGATGAAATTGGTTATTTCTTCATGTATAATGATCAACTCGATACTCCCTAGCCCCCAACAGCCTTTTTTTTCATAACACTTTAACCAGAGTGACGGGAGAGCGGCATTTCAGAAAACGTGCTTATCTCGGCG
Organism: Syngnathus leptorhynchus; assembly: GCF_054491065.1. Taxonomy (NCBI): domain Eukaryota; kingdom Metazoa; phylum Chordata; class Actinopteri; order Syngnathiformes; family Syngnathidae; genus Syngnathus; species Syngnathus leptorhynchus. The sequence goes on from NW_028232014.1 coordinate 69,970, forward strand.
AGAAAAAGCGATTTCGGCAATAAAATTTAAAACGCGTGTAAAACATAAACCAAACGATGAAATTGGTTATTTCTTCATGTATAATGATCAACTCGATACTCCCTAGCCCCCAACAGCCTTTTTTTTCATAACACTTTAACCAGAGTGACGGGAGAGCGGCATTTCAGAAAACGTGCTTATCTCGGCGAGAAAAAGCGATTTCGGCAATAAAATTTAAAACGCGTGTAAAACATAAACCAAACGATGAAATTGGTTATTTCTTCATGTATAATGATCAACTCGATACTCCCTAGCCCCCAACAGCCTTTTTTTTCATAAGACTTTAACCAGAGTGACGGGAGAGCGGCATTTCAGAAAACGTGCTTATCTCGGCGAGAAAAAGCGATTTCGGCAATAAAATTTAAAACGCGTGTAAAACATAAACCAAACGATGAAATTGGTTATTTCTTCATGTATAATGATCAACTCGATACTCCCTAGCCCCCAACAGCCTTTTTTTTCATAACACTTTAACCAGAGTGACGGGAGAGCGGCATTTCAGAAAACGTGCTTATCTCGGCGAGAAAAAGCGATTTCGGCAATAAAATTTAAAACGCGTGTAAAACATAAACCAAACGATGAAATTGGTTATTTCTTCATGTATAATGATCAACTCGATACTCCCTAGCCCCCAACAGCCTTTTTTTTCATAACACTTTAACCAGAGTGACGGGAGAGCGGCATTTCAGAAAACGTGCTTATCTCGGCGAGAAAAAGCGATTTCGGCAATAAAATTTAAAACGCGTGTAAAACATAAACCAAACGATGAAATTGGTTATTTCTTCATGTATAATGATCAACTCGATACTCCCTAGCCCCCAACAGCCTTTTTTTTCATAACACTTTAACCAGAGTGACGGGAGAGCGGCATTTTAGAAAACGTGCTTATCTCGGCGAGAAAAAGCGATTTCGGCAATAAAATTTAAAACGCGTGTAAAACATAAACCAAACGATGAAATTGGTTATTTCTTCATGTATAATGATCAACTCGATACTCCCTAGCCCCCAACAGCCTTTTTTTTCATAACACTTTAACCAGAGTGACGGGAGAGCGGCATTTCAGAAAACGTGCTTATCTCGGCGAGAAAAAGCGATTTCGGCAATAAAATTTAAAACGCGTGTAAAACATAAACCAAACGATGAAATTGGTTATTTCTTCATGTATAATGATCAACTCGATACTCCCTAGCCCCCAACAGCCTTTTTTTTCATAACACTTTAACCAGAGTGACGGGAGAGCGGCATTTCAGAAAACGTGCTTATCTCGGCGAGAAAAAGCGATTTCGGCAATAAAATTTAAAACGCGTGTAAAACATAAACCAAACGATGAAATTGGTTATTTCTTCATGTATAATGATCAACTCGATACTCCCTAGCCCCCAACAGCCTTTTTTTTCATAACACTTTAACCAGAGTGACGGGAGAGCGGCATTTCAGAAAACGTGCTTATCTCGGCGAGAAAAAGCGATTTCGGCAATAAAATTTAAAACGCGTGTAAAACATAAACCAAACGATGAAATTGGTTATTTCTTCATGTATAATGATCAACTCGATACTCCCTAGCCCCCAACAGCCTTTTTTTTCATAACACTTTAACCAGAGTGACGGGAGAGCGGCATTTCAGAAAACGTGCTTATCTCGGCGAGAAAAAGCGATTTCGGCAATAAAATTTAAAACGCGTGTAAAACATAAACCAAACGATGAAATTGGTTATTTCTTCATGTATAATGATCAAGTCGATACTCCCTAGCCCCCAACAGCCTTTTTTTTCATAACACTTTAACCAGAGTGACGGGAGAGCGGCATTTCAGAAAACGTGCTTATCTCGGCGAGAAAAAGCGATTTCGGCAATAAAATTTAAAACGCGTGTAAAACATAAACCAAACGATGAAATTGGTTATTTCTTCATGTATAATGATCAACTCGATACTCCCTAGCCCCCAACAGCCTTTTTTTTCATAACACTTTAACCAGAGTGACGGGAGAGCGGCATTTCAGAAAACGTGCTTATCTCGGCGAGAAAAAGCGATTTCGGCAATAAAATTTAAAACGCGTGTAAAACATAAACCAAACGATGAAATTGGTTATTTCTTCATGTATAATGATCAACTCGATACTCCCTAGCCCCCAACAGCCTTTTTTTTTATAACACTTTAACCAGAGTGACGGGAGAGCGGCATTTCAGAAAACGTGCTTATCTCGGCGAGAAAAAGCGATTTCGGCAATAAAATTTAAAACGCGTGTAAAACATAAACCAAACGATGAAATTGGTTATTTCTTCATGTATAATGATCAACTCGATACTCCCTAGCCCCCAACAGCCTTTTTTTTCATAACACTTTAACCAGAGTGACGGGAGAGCGGCATTTCAGAAAACGTGCTTATCTCGGCGAGAAAAAGCGATTTCGGCAATAAAATTTAAAACGCGTGTAAAACATAAACCAAACGATGAAATTGGTTATTTCTTTATGTATAATGATCAACTCGATACTCCCTAGCCCCCAACAGCCTTTTTTTTCATAACACTTTAACCAGAGTGACGGGAGAGCGGCATTTCAGAAAACGTGCTTATCTCGGCGAGAAAAAGCGATTTCGGCAATAAAATTTAAAACGCGTGTAAAACATAAACCAAACGATGAAATTGGTTATTTCTTCATGTATAATGATCAACTCGATACTCCCTAGCCCCCAACAGCCTTTTTTTTCATAACACTTTAACCAGAGTGACGGGAGAGCGGCATTTCAGAAAACGTGCTTATCTCGGCGAGAAAAAGCGATTTCGGCAATAAAATTTAAAACGCGTGTAAAACATAAACCAAACGATGAAATTGGTTATTTCTTCATGTATAATGATCAACTCGATACTCCCTAGCCCCCAACAGCCTTTTTTTTCATAACACTTTAACCAGAGTGACGGGAGAGCGGCATTTCAGAAAACGTGCTTATCTCGGCGAGAAAAAGCGATTTCGGCAATAAAATTTAAAACGCGTGTAAAACATAAACCAAACGATGAAATTGGTTATTTCTTCATGTATAATGATCAACTCGATACTCCCTAGCCCCCAACAGCCTTTTTTTTTCATAACACTTTAACCAGAGTGACGGGAGAGCGGCATTTCAGAAAACGTGCTTATCTCGGCGAGAAAAAGCGATTTCGGCAATAAAATTTAAAACGCGTGTAAAACATAAACCAAACGATGAAATTGGTTATTTCTTCATGTATAATGATCAACTCGATACTCCCTAGCCCCCAACAGCCTTTTTTTTCATAACACTTTAACCAGAGTGACGGGAGAGCGGCATTTCAGAAAACGTGCTTATCTCGGCGAGAAAAAGCGATTTCGGCAATAAAATTTAAAACGCGTGTAAAACATAAACTAAACGATGAAATTGGTTATTTCTTCATGTATAATGATCAACTCGAGTCGAGCTCCAGGGAGAGAGGCTGATTTTTCGCTTTTTGAGGCCGACCGACGAACCGGCGCGGGGCGGACTCAAAAGCCCGCAGAGCCGTAGGCACTTAGAAAAGTTTCGCCTTTGGCTGTGAGCTCCAGGGGGAGAGGCTGGTTTTGCGTTATTTTAGGCCGGCTGGAGAACCGGCGCGGGTCGGACGCACAATCCCCGCAGAGCCGTGGGCACTTAGAAAATTTTTGCCAAGTTGGCTCTGAGCGCCTGGTACCTAATATGGAAGTATAGAGGCCGACTTTCGGGCAAGATCACGCCGCGTTAGGCTTCCAGGACCCCGGCTAAGCAATTTTACCGGGCCGCCCGGTTCTTTTTTTGAACCAGCCCGGTTCTTTTTACACTTCCAGCTGGAGCTCAGCAGCGGCTTTTTGCGCAAGATCACGCCGGGTTAGGCTTCCAGGACCTCGGCTAAGCAATTCTACCGGGCCGCCCGGTTCTTTTTTTGAACCAGCCCGGTTCTTTTTACACTTCCAGCTGGAGCTCACGAGCGGCTTTTTGGACAAGATCACGCCGTGTTAGGCTTCCAGAGCCCCGGCTAAGCATTTTTACCGGCCCGCCCGGTTCTTTTTTTTAACCAGCCCGGTTCTTTTTACACTTCCAGCTGGAGCTCAGCAGCGGGTTTTTGGACAAGATCACGCCGTGTTAGGCTTCCAGAGCCCCGGCTAAGCAATTTTACAGGGTCGCCCGGTTCTTTTTTTTAACCAGCCCGGTTTTTTTTACACTTCCAGCTGGAGCTCAGCAGCGGCTTTTTGCACAGTATCACGCCGGGTTAGGCTTCCAGAGCTCCGGCTAAGCAATTTTACCGGGCCGCCCGGTTCTTTTTTTTAACCAGCCCGGTTCTTTTTACACTTCCAGCTGGAGCTCAGCAGCGGCTTTTTGGACAAGATCACGCCGTGTTAGGCTTCCAGAGCCCCGGCTAAGCAATTTTACCGGGTCGCCCGGTTCTTTTTTTTAACCAGCCCGGTTCTTTTTACACTTCCAGCTGGAGCTCAGCAGCGGCTTTTTGGACAAGATAACGCCGTGTTAGGCTTCCAGAGCCCCGGCTAAGCAATTTTACCGGGTCGCCCGGTTCTTTTTTTAACCAGCCCGGTTCTTTTTACACTTCCAGCTGGAGCTCAGCATCGTGTAAAACATAAACCAAACGATGAAATTGGTTATTTCTTCATGTATAATGATCAACTCGATACTCCCTAGCCCCCAACAGCCTTTTTTTTCATAACACTTTAACCAGAGTGACAGGAGAGCGGCATTTCAGAAAACGTGCTTATCTCGGCGAGAAAAAGCGATTTCGGCAATAAAATTTAAAACGCGTGTAAAACATAAATCAAACGATGAAATTGGTTATTTCTTCATGTATAATGATCAACTCGATACTCCCTAGCCCCCAACAGCCTTTTTTTTCATAACACTTTAACCAGAGTGACGGGAGAGCGGCATTTCAGAAAACGTGCTTATCTCGGCGAGAAAAAGCGATTTCGGCAATAAAATTTAAAACGCGTGTAAAACATAAACCAAACGATGAAATTGGTTATTTCTTCATGTATAATGATCAACTCGATACTCCCTAGCCCCCAACAGCCTTTTTTTTCATAACACTTTAACCAGAGTGACGGGAGAGCGGCATTTCAGAAAACGTGCTTATCTCGGCGAGAAAAAGCGATTTCGGCAATAAAATTTAAAACGCGTGTAAAACATAAACCAAACAATGAAATTGGTTATTTCTTCATGTATAATGATCAACTCGATACTCCCTAGCCCCCAACAGCCTTTTTTTTCATAACACTTTAACCAGAGTGACGGGAGAGCGGCATTTCAGAAAACGTGCTTATCTCGGCGAGAAAAAGCGATTTCGGCAATAAAATTTAAAACGCGTGTAAAACATAAACCAAACGATGAAATTGGTTATTTCTTCATGTATAATGATCAACTCGATACTCCCTAGCCCCCAACAGCCTTTTTTTTCATAACACTTTAACCAGAGTGACGGGAGAGCGGCATTTCAGAAAACGTGCTTATCTCGGCGAGAAAAAGCGATTTCGGCAATAAAATTTAAAACGCGTGTAAAACATAAACCAAACGATGAAATTGGTTATTTCTTCATGTATAATGATCAACTCGATACTCCCTAGCCCCCAACAGCCTTTTTTTTCATAACACTTTAACCAGAGTGACGGGAGAGCGGCATTTCAGAAAACGTGCTTATCTCGGCGAGAAAAAGCGATTTCGGCAATAAAATTTAAAACGCGTGTAAAACATAAACCAAACGATGAAATTGGTTATTTCTTTATGTATAATGATCAACTCGATACTCCCTAGCCCCCAACAGCCTTTTTTTTTATAACACTTTAACCAGAGTGACGGGAGAGCGGCGTTTCAGAAAACGTGCTTATCTCGGCGAGAAAAAGCGATTTCGGCAATAAAATTTAAAACGCGTGTAAAACATAAACCAAACGATGAAATTGGTTATTTCTTCATGTATAATGATCAACTCGATACTCCCTAGCCCCCAACAGCCTTTTTTTTCATAACACTTTAACCAGAGTGACGGGAGAGCGGCATTTCAGAAAACGTGCTTATCTCGGCGAGAAAAAGCGATTTCGGCAATAAAATTTAAAACGCGTGTAAAACATAAACCAAACGATGAAATTGGTTATTTCTTCATGTATAATGATCAACTCGATACTCCCTAGCCCCCAACAGCCTTTTTTTTTCATAACACTTTAACCAGAGTGACGGGAGAGCGGCATTTCAGAAAACGTGCTTATCTCGGCGAGAAAAAGCGATTTCGGCAATAAAATTTAAAACGCGTGTAAAACATAAACCAAACGATGAAATTGGTTATTTCTTCATGTATAATGATCAACTCGATACTCCCTAGCCCCCAACAGCCTTTTTTTTTCATAACACTTTAACCAGAGTGACGGGAGAGCGGCATTTCAGAAAACGTGCTTATCTCGGCGAGAAAAAGCGATTTCGGCAATAAAATTTAAAACGCGTGTAAAACATAAACCAAACGATGAAATTGGTTATTTCTTCATGTATAATGATCAACTCGATACTCCCTAGCCCCCAACAGCCTTTTTTTTCATAACACTTTAACCAGAGTGACGGGAGAGCGGCATTTCAGAAAACGTGCTTATCTCGGCGAGAAAAAGCGATTTCGGCAATAAAATTTAAAACGCGTGTAAAACATAAACCAAACGATGAAATTGGTTATTTCTTCATGTATAATGATCAACTCGAGTCGAGCTCCAGGGAGAGAGGCTGATTTTTCGCTTTTTGAGGCCGACCGACGAACCGGCGCGGGGCGGACTCAAAAGCCCGCAGAGCCGTAGGCACTTAGAAAAGTTTCGCCTTTGGCTGTGAGCTCCAGGGGGAGAGGCTGGTTTTGCGTTATTTTAGGCCGGCTGGAGAACCGGCGCGGGTCGGACGCACAATCCCCGCAGAGCCGTGGGCACTTAGAAAAGTTTTGCCAAGTTGGCTCTGAGCGCCTGGTACCTAATATGGAAGTATAGAGGCCGACTTTCGGGCAAGATCACGCCGCGTTAGGCTTCCAGGACCCCGGCTAAGCAATTTTACCGGGCCGCCCGGTTCTTTTTTTGAACCAGCCCGGTTCTTTTTACACTTCCAGCTGGAGCTCAGCAGCGGCTTTTTGCGCAAGATCACGCCGGGTTAGGCTTCCAGGACCTCGGCTAAGCAATTCTACCGGGCCGCCCGGTTCTTTTTTTGAACCAGCCCGGTTCTTTTTACACTTCCAGCTGGAGCTCACGAGCGGCTTTTTGGACAAGATCACGCCGTGTTAGGCTTCCAGAGCCCCGGCTAAGCATTTTTACCGGCCCGCCCGGTTCTTTTTTTTAACCAGCCCGGTTCTTTTTACACTTCCAGCTGGAGCTCAGCAGCGGGTTTTTGGACAAGATCACGCCGTGTTAGGCTTCCAGAGCCCCGGCTAAGCAATTTTACAGGGTCGCCCGGTTCTTTTTTTTAACCAGCCCGGTTTTTTTTACACTTCCAGCTGGAGCTCAGCAGCGGCTTTTTGCACAGTATCACGCCGGGTTAGGCTTCCAGAGCTCCGGCTAAGCAATTTTACCGGGCCGCCCGGTTCTTTTTTTTAACCAGCCCGGTTCTTTTTACACTTCCAGCTGGAGCTCAGCAGCGGCTTTTTGGACAAGATCACGCCGTGTTAGGCTTCCAGAGCCCCGGCTAAGCAATTTTACCGGGTCGCCCGGTTCTTTTTTTTAACCAGCCCGGTTCTTTTTACACTTCCAGCTGGAGCTCAGCAGCGGCTTTTTGGACAAGATAACGCCGTGTTAGGCTTCCAGAGCCCCGGCTAAGCAATTTTACCGGGTCGCCCGGTTCTTTTTTTAACCAGCCCGGTTCTTTTTACACTTCCAGCTGGAGCTCAGCATCGTGTAAAACATAAACCAAACGATGAAATTGGTTATTTCTTCATGTATAATGATCAACTCGATACTCCCTAGCCCCCAACAGCCTTTTTTTTCATAACACTTTAACCAGAGTGACAGGAGAGCGGCATTTCAGAAAACGTGCTTATCTCGGCGAGAAAAAGCGATTTCGGCAATAAAATTTAAAACGCGTGTAAAACATAAATCAAACGATGAAATTGGTTATTTCTTCATGTATAATGATCAACTCGATACTCCCTAGCCCCCAACAGCCTTTTTTTTCATAACACTTTAACCAGAGTGACGGGAGAGCGGCATTTCAGAAAACGTGCTTATCTCGGCGAGAAAAAGCGATTTCGGCAATAAAATTTAAAACGCGTGTAAAACATAAACCAAACGATGAAATTGGTTATTTCTTCATGTATAATGATCAACTCGATACTCCCTAGCCCCCAACAGCCTTTTTTTTCATAACACTTTAACCAGAGTGACGGGAGAGCGGCATTTCAGAAAACGTGCTTATCTCGGCGAGAAAAAGCGATTTCGGCAATAAAATTTAAAACGCGTGTAAAACATAAACCAAACAATGAAATTGGTTATTTCTTCATGTATAATGATCAACTCGATACTCCCTAGCCCCCAACAGCCTTTTTTTTCATAACACTTTAACCAGAGTGACGGGAGAGCGGCATTTCAGAAAACGTGCTTATCTCGGCGAGAAAAAGCGATTTCGGCAATAAAATTTAAAACGCGTGTAAAACATAAACCAAACGATGAAATTGGTTATTTCTTCATGTATAATGATCAACTCGATACTCCCTAGCCCCCAACAGCCTTTTTTTTCATAACACTTTAACCAGAGTGACGGGAGAGCGGCATTTCAGAAAACGTGCTTATCTCGGCGAGAAAAAGCGATTTCGGCAATAAAATTTAAAACGCGTGTAAAACATAAACCAAACGATGAAATTGGTTATTTCTTCATGTATAATGATCAACTCGATACTCCCTAGCCCCCAACAGCCTTTTTTTTCATAACACTTTAACCAGAGTGACGGGAGAGCGGCATTTCAGAAAACGTGCTTATCTCGGCGAGAAAAAGCGATTTCGGCAATAAAATTTAAAACGCGTGTAAAACATAAACCAAACGATGAAATTGGTTATTTCTTTATGTATAATGATCAACTCGATACTCCCTAGCCCCCAACAGCCTTTTTTTTATAACACTTTAACCAGAGTGACGGGAGAGCGGCATTTCAGAAAACGTGCTTATCTCGGCGAGAAAAAGCGATTTCGGCAATAAAATTTAAAACGCGTGTAAAACATAAACCAAACGATGAAATTGGTTATTTCTTCATGTATAATGATCAACTCGATACTCCCTAGCCCCCAACAGCCTTTTTTTTCATAACACTTTAACCAGAGTGACGGGAGAGCGGCATTTCAGAAAACGTGCTTATCTCGGCGAGAAAAAGCGATTTCGGCAATAAAATTTAAAACGCGTGTAAAACATAAACCAAACGATGAAATTGGTTATTTCTTCATGTATAATGATCAAGTCGATACTCCCTAGCCCCCAACAGCCTTTTTTTTCATAACACTTTAACCAGAGTGACGGGAGAGCGGCATTTCAGAAAACGTGCTTATCTCGGCGAGAAAAAGCGATTTCGGCAATAAAATTTAAAACGCGTGTAAAACATAAACCAAACGATGAAATTGGTTATTTCTTCATGTATAATGATCAACTCGATACTCCCTAGCCCCCAACAGCCTTTTTTTTCATAACACTTTAACCAGAGTGACGGGAGAGCGGCATTTCAGAAAACGTGCTTATCTCGGCGAGAAAAAGCGATTTCGGCAATAAAATTTAAAACGCGTGTAAAACATAAACCAAACGATGAAATTGGTTATTTCTTCATGTATAATGATCAACTCGATACTCCCTAGCCCCCAACAGCCTTTTTTTTCATAACACTTTAACCAGAGTGACGGGAGAGCGGCATTTCAGAAAACGTGCTTATCTCGGCGAGAAAAAGCGATTTCGGCAATAAAATTTAAAACGCGTGTAAAACATAAACCAAACGATGAAATTGGTTATTTCTTCATGTATAATGATCAACTCGATACTCCCTAGCCCCCAACAGCCTTTTTTTTCATAACACTTTAACAGGAGTGACCGGAGAGCGGCATTTCAGAAAACGTGCTTATCTCGGCGACAAAAAGCGATTTCGGCAATAAAATTTAAAACGCGTGTAAAACATAAACCAAACGATGAAATTGGTTATTTCTTCATGTATAATGATCAACTCGATACTCCCTAGCCCCCAACAGCCTTTTTTTTCATAACACTTTAACCAGAGTGACGGGAGAGCGGCATTTCAGAAAACGTGCTTATCTCGGCGAGAAAAAGCGATTTCGGCAATAAAATTTAAAACGCGTGTAAAACATAAACCAAACGATGAAATTGGTTATTTCTTCATGTATAATGATCAACTCGATACTCCCTAGCCCCCAACAGCCTTTTTTTTTATAACACTTTAACCAGAGTGACGGGAGAGCGGCATTTCAGAAAACGTGCTTATCTCGGCGAGAAAAAGCGATTTCGGCAATAAAATTTAAAACGCGTGTAAAACATAAACCAAACGATGAAATTGGTTATTTCTTCATGTATAATGATCAACTCGATACTCCCTAGCCCCCAACAGCCTTTTTTTTCATAACACTTTAACCAGAGTGACGGGAGAGCGGCATTTCAGAAAACGTGCTTATCTCGGCGAGAAAAAGCGATTTCGGCAATAAAATTTAAAACGCGTGTAAAACATAAACCAAACGATGAAATTGGTTATTTCTTTATGTATAATGATCAACTCGATACTCCCTAGCCCCCAACAGCCTTTTTTTTCATAACACTTTAACCAGAGTGACGGGAGAGCGGCATTTCAGAAAACGTGCTTATCTCGGCGAGAAAAAGCGATTTCGGCAATAAAATTTAAAACGCGTGTAAAACATAAACCAAACGATGAAATTGGTTATTTCTTCATGTATAATGATCAACTCGATACTCCCTAGCCCCCAACAGCCTTTTTTTTCATAACACTTTAACCAGAGTGACGGGAGAGCGGCATTTCAGAAAACGTGCTTATCTCGGCGAGAAAAAGCGATTTCGGCAATAAAATTTAAAACGCGTGTAAAACATAAACCAAACGATGAAATTGGTTATTTCTTCATGTATAATGATCAACTCGATACTCCCTAGCCCCCAACAGCCTTTTTTTTCATAACACTTTAACCAGAGTGACGGGAGAGCGGCATTTCAGAAAACGTGCTTATCTCGGCGAGAAAAAGCGATTTCGGCAATAAAATTTAAAACGCGTGTAAAACATAAACCAAACGATGAAATTGGTTATTTCTTCATGTATAATGATCAACTCGATACTCCCTAGCCCCCAACAGCCTTTTTTTTCATAACACTTTAACCAGAGTGACGGGAGAGCGGCATTTCAGAAAACGTGCTTATCTCGGCGAGAAAAAGCGATTTCGGCAATAAAATTTAAAACGCGTGTAAAACATAAACCAAACGATGAAATTGGTTATTTCTTCATGTATAATGATCAACTCGATACTCCCTAGCCCCCAACAGCCTTTTTTTTCATAACACTTTAACCAGAGTGACGGGAGAGCGGCATTTCAGAAAACGTGCTTATCTCGGCGAGAAAAAGCGATTTCGGCAATAAAATTTAAAACGCGTGTAAAACATAAACCAAACGATGAAATTGGTTATTTCTTCATGTATAATGATCAACTCGATACTCCCTAGCCCCCAACAGCCTTTTTTTTCATAACACTTTAACCAGAGTGACGGGAGAGCGGCATTTCAGAAAACGTGCTTATCTCGGCGAGAAAAAGCGATTTCGGCAATAAAATTTAAAACGCGTGTAAAACATAAACCAAACGATGAAATTGGTTATTTCTTCATGTATAATGATCAACTCGATACTCCCTAGCCCCCAACAGCCTTTTTTTTCATAACACTTTAACCAGAGTGACGGGAGAGCGGCATTTCAGAAAACGTGCTTATCTCGGCGAGAAAAAGCGATTTCGGCAATAAAATTTAAAACGCGTGTAAAACATAAACCAAACGATGAAATTGGTTATTTCTTCATGTATAATGATCAACTCGATACTCCCTAGCCCCAAAACAGCCTTTTTTTTCATAACACTTTAACCAGAGGGACGGGAGAGCGGCATTTCAGAAAACGTGCTTATCTCGGCGAGAAAAAGCGATTTCGGCAATAAAATTTAAAACGCGTGTAAAACATAAACCAAACGATGAAATTGGTTATTTCTTCATGTATAATGATCAACTCGATACTCCCTAGCCCCCAACAGCCTTTTTTTTCATAACACTTTAACCAGAGTGACGGGAGAGCGGCATTTCAGAAAAAGTGCTTATCTCGGCGAGAAAAAGGGATTTCGGCAATAAAATTTAAAACGCGTGTAAAACATAAACCAAACGATGAAATTGGTTATTTCTTCATGTATAATGATCAACTCGATACTCCCTAGCCCCCAACAGCCTTTTTTTTCATAACACTTTAACCAGAGTGACGGGAGAGCGGCATTTCAGAAAACGTGCTTATCTCGGCGAGAAAAAGCGATTTCGGCAATAACATTTAAAACGCGTGTAAAACATAAACCAAACGATGAAATTGCTTATTTCTTCATGTATAATGATCAACTCGATACTCCCTAGCCCCCAACAGCCTTTTTTTTCATAACACTTTAACCAGAGTGACGGGAGAGCGGCATTTCAGAAAACGTGCTTATCTCGGCGAGAAAAAGCGATTTCGGCAATAAAATTTAAAACGCGTGTAAAACATAAACCAAACGATGAAATTGGTTATTTCTTCATGTATAATGATCAACTCGATACTCCCTAGCCCCCAACAGCCTTTTTTTTCATAACACTTTAACCAGAGTGACGGGAGAGCGGCATTTCAGAAAACGTGCTTATCTCGGCGAGAAAAAGCGATTTCGGCAATAAAATTTAAAACGCGTGTAAAACATAAACCAAACGATGAAATTGGTTATTTCTTCATGTATAATGATCAACTCGAGTCGATCTCCAGGGAGAGAGGCTGATTTTTCGCTTTTTGAGGCCGACCGACGAACCGGCGCGGGGCGGACTCAAAAGCCCGCAGAGCCGTAGGCACTTAGAAAAGTTTCGCCTTTGGCTGTGAGCTCCAGGGGGAGAGGCTGGTTTTGCGTTATTTTAGGCCGGCTGGAGAACCGGCGCGGGTCGGACGCACAATCCCCGCAGAGCCGTGGGCACTTAGAAAATTTTTGCCAAGTTGGCTCTGAGCGCCTGGTACCTAATATGGAAGTATAGAGGCCGACTTTCGGGCAAGATCACGCCGCGTTAGGCTTCCAGGACCCCGGCTAAGCAATTTTACCGGGCCGCCCGGTTCTTTTTTTGAACCAGCCCGGTTCTTTTTACACTTCCAGCTGGAGCTCAGCAGCGGCTTTTTGCGCAAGATCACGCCGGGTTAGGCTTCCAGGACCTCGGCTAAGCAATTCTACCGGGCCGCCCGGTTCTTTTTTTGAACCAGCCCGGTTCTTTTTACACTTCCAGCTGGAGCTCACGAGCGGCTTTTTGGACAAGATCACGCCGTGTTAGGCTTCCAGAGCCCCGGCTAAGCATTTTTACCGGCCCGCCCGGTTCTTTTTTTTAACCAGCCCGGTTCTTTTTACACTTCCATTTGGAGCTCAGCAGCGGGTTTTTGGACAAGATCACGCCGTGTTAGGCTTCCAGAGCCCCGGCTAAGCAATTTTACAGGGTCGCCCGGTTCTTTTTTTTAACCAGCCCGGTTTTTTTTACACTTCCAGCTGGAGCTCAGCAGCGGCTTTTTGCACAGTATCACGCCGGGTTAGGCTTCCAGAGCTCCGGCTAAGCAATTTTACCGGGCCGCCCGGTTCTTTTTTTTAACCAGCCCGGTTCTTTTTACACTTCCAGCTGGAGCTCAGCAGCGGCTTTTTGCACAAGATCACGCCGTGTTAGGCTTCCAGAGCCCCGGGTAAGCAATTTTACCGGGTCGCCCGGTTCTTTTTTTTAACCAGCCCGGTTCTTTTTACACTTCCAGCTGGAGCTCAGCAGCGGCTTTTTGGACAAGATAACGCCGTGTTAGGCTTTCAGAGCCCCGGCTAAGCAATTTTACCGGGTCGCCCGGTTCTTTTTTTAACCAGCCCGGTTCTTTTTACACTTCCAGCTGGAGCTCAGCATCGTGTAAAACATAAACCAAACGATGAAATTGGTTATTTCTTCATGTATAATGATCAACTCGATACTCCCTAGCCCCCAACAGCCTTTTTTTTCATAACACTTTAACCAGAGTGACAGGAGAGCGGCATTTCAGAAAACGTGCTTATCTCGGCGAGAAAAAGCGATTTCGGCAATAAAATTTAAAACGCGTGTAAAACATAAATCAAACGATGAAATTGGTTATTTCTTCATGTATAATGATCAACTCGATACTCCCTAGCCCCCAACAGCCTTTTTTTTCCATAACACTTTAACCAGAGTGACGGGAGAGCGGCATTTCAGAAAACGTGCTTATCTCGGCGAGAAAAAGCGATTTCGGCAATAAAATTTAAAACGCGTGTAAAACATAAACCAAACGATGAAATTGGTTATTTCTTCATGTATAATGATCAACTCGATACTCCCTAGCCCCCAACAGCCTTTTTTTTCATAACACTTTAACCAGAGTGACGGGAGAGCGGCATTTCAGAAAACGTGCTTATCTCGGCGAGAAAAAGCGATTTCGGCAATAAAATTTAAAACGCGTGTAAAACATAAACCAAACAATGAAATTGGTTATTTCTTCATGTATAATGATCAACTCGATACTCCCTAGCCCCCAACAGCCTTTTTTTTCATAACACTTTAACCAGAGTGACGGGAGAGCGGCATTTCAGAAAACGTGCTTATCTCGGCGAGAAAAAGCGATTTCGGCAATAAAATTTAAAACGCGTGTAAAACATAAACCAAACGATGAAATTGGTTATTTCTTCATGTATAATGATCAACTCGATACTCCCTAGCCCCCAACAGCCTTTTTTTTCATAACACTTTAACCAGAGTGACGGGAGAGCGGCATTTCAGAAAACGTGCTTATCTCGGCGAGAAAAAGCGATTTCGGCAATAAAATTTAAAACGCGTGTAAAACATAAACCAAACGATGAAATTGGTTATTTCTTCATGTATAATGATCAACTCGATACTCCCTAGCCCCCAACAGCCTTTTTTTCATAACACTTTAACCAGAGTGACGGGAGAGCGGCATTTCAGAAAACGTGCTTATCTCGGCGAGAAAAAGCGATTTCGGCAATAAAATTTAAAACGCGTGTAAAACATAAACCAAACGATGAAATTGGTTATTTCTTCATGTATAATGATCAACTCGATACTCCCTAGCCCCCAACAGCCTTTTTTTTCATAACACTTTAACCAGAGTGACGGGAGAGCGGCATTTCAGAAAACGTGCTTATCTCGGCGAGAAAAGGCGATTTCGGCAATAAAATTTAAAACGCGTGTAAAACATAAACCAAACGATGAAATTGGTTATTTCTTCATGTATAATGATCAACTCGATACTCCCTAGCCCCCAACAGCCTTTTTTTTCATAACACTTTAACCAGAGTGACGGGAGAGCGGCATTTCAGAAAACGTGCTTATCTCGGCGAGAAAAAGCGATTTCGGCAATAAAATTTAAAACGCGTGTAAAACATAAACCAAACGATGAAATTGGTTATTTCTTCATGTATAATGATCAACTCGATACTCCCTAGCCCCCAACAGCCTTTTTTTTCATAACACTTTAACCAGAGTGACGGGAGAGCGGCATTTCAGAAAACGTGCTTATCTCGGCGAGAAAAAGCGATTTCGGCAATAAAATTTAAAACGCGTGTAAAACATAAACCAAACGATGAAATTGGTTATTTCTTCATGTATAATGATCAACTCGATACTCCCTAGCCCCCAACAGCCTTTTTTTTCATAACACTTTAACCAGAGTGACGGGAGAGCGGCATTTCAGAAAACGTGCTTATCTCGGCGAGAAAAAGCGATTTCGGCAATAAAATTTAAAACGCGTGTAAAACATAAACCAAACGATGAAATTGGTTATTTCTTCATGTATAATGATCAAGTCGATACTCCCTAGCCCCCAACAGCCTTTTTTTTCATAACACTTTAACCAGAGTGACGGGAGAGCGGCATTTCAGAAAACGTGCTTATCTCGGCGAGAAAAAGCGATTTCGGCAATAAAATTTAAAACGCGTGTAAAACATAAACCAAACGATGAAATTGGTTATTTCTTCATGTATAATGATCAACTCGATACTCCCTAGCCCCCAACAGCCTTTTTTTTCATAACACTTTAACCAGAGTGACGGGAGAGCGGCATTTCAGAAAACGTGCTTATCTCGGCGAGAAAAAGCGATTTCGGCAATAAAATTTAAAACGCGTGTAAAACATAAACCAAACGATGAAATTGGTTATTTCTTCATGTATAATGATCAACTCGATACTCCCTAGCCCCCAACAGCCTTTTTTTTTATAACACTTTAACCAGAGTGACGGGAGAGCGGCATTTCAGAAAACGTGCTTATCTCGGCGAGAAAAAGCGATTTCGGCAATAAAATTTAAAACGCGTGTAAAACATAAACCAAACGATGAAATTGGTTATTTCTTCATGTATAATGATCAACTCGATACTCCCTAGCCCCCAACAGCCTTTTTTTTCATAACACTTTAACCAGAGTGACGGGAGAGCGGCATTTCAGAAAACGTGCTTATCTCGGCGAGAAAAAGCGATTTCGGCAATAAAATTTAAAACGCGTGTAAAACATAAACCAAACGATGAAATTGGTTATTTCTTTATGTATAATGATCAACTCGATACTCCCTAGCCCCCAACAGCCTTTTTTTTCATAACACTTTAACCAGAGTGACGGGAGAGCGGCATTTCAGAAAACGTGCTTATCTCGGCGAGAAAAAGCGATTTCGGCAATAAAATTTAAAACGCGTGTAAAACATAAACCAAACGATGAAATTGGTTATTTCTTCATGTATAATGATCAACTCGATACTCCCTAGCCCCCAACAGCCTTTTTTTTCATAACACTTTAACCAGAGTGACGGGAGAGCGGCATTTCAGAAAACGTGCTTATCTCGGCGAGAAAAAGCGATTTCGGCAATAAAATTTAAAACGCGTGTAAAACATAAACCAAACGATGAAATTGGTTATTTCTTCATGTATAATGATCAACTCGATACTCCCTAGCCCCCAACAGCCTTTTTTTTCATAACACTTTAACCAGAGTGACGGGAGAGCGGCATTTCAGAAAACGTGCTTATCTCGGCGAGAAAAAGCGATTTCGGCAATAAAATTTAAAACGCGTGTAAAACATAAACCAAACGATGAAATTGGTTATTTCTTCATGTATAATGATCAACTCGATACTCCCTAGCCCCCAACAGCCTTTTTTTTCATAACACTTTAACCAGAGTGACGGGAGAGCGGCATTTCAGAAAACGTGCTTATCTCGGCGAGAAAAAGCGATTTCGGCAATAAAATTTAAAACGCGTGTAAAACATAAACCAAACGATGAAATTGGTTATTTCTTCATGTATAATGATCAACTCGATACTCCCTAGCCCCCAACAGCCTTTTTTTTTCATAACACTTTAACCAGAGTGACGGGAGAGCGGCATTTCAGAAAACGTGCTTATCTCGGCGAGAAAAAGCGATTTCGGCAATAAAATTTAAAACGCGTGTAAAACATAAACCAAACGATGAAATTGGTTATTTCTTCATGTATAATGATCAACTCGATACTCCCTAGCCCCCAACAGCCTTTTTTTTCATAACACTTTAACCAGAGTGACGGGAGAGCGGCATTTCAGAAAACGTGCTTATCTCGGCGAGAAAAAGCGATTTCGGCAATAAAATTTAAAACGCGTGTAAAACATAAACCAAACGATGAAATTGGTTATTTCTTCATGTATAATGATCAACTCGAGTCGAGCTCCAGGGAGAGAGGCTGATTTTTCGCTTTTTGAGGCCGACCGACGAACCGGCGCGGGGCGGACTCAAAAGCCCGCAGAGCCGTAGGCACTTAGAAAAGTTTCGCCTTTGGCTGTGAGCTCCAGGGGGAGAGGCTGGTTTTGCGTTATTTTAGGCCGGCTGGAGAACCGGCGCGGGTCGGACGCACAATCCCCGCAGAGCCGTGGGCACTTAGAAAATTTTTGCCAAGTTGGCTCTGAGCGCCTGGTACCTAATATGGAAGTATAGAGGCCGACTTTCGGGCAAGATCACGCCGCGTTAGGCTTCCAGGACCCCGGCTAAGCAATTTTACCGGGCCGCCCGGTTCTTTTTTTGAACCAGCCCGGTTCTTTTTACACTTCCAGCTGGAGCTCAGCAGCGGCTTTTTGCGCAAGATCACGCCGGGTTAGGCTTCCAGGACCTCGGCTAAGCAATTCTACCGGGCCGCCCGGTTCTTTTTTTGAACCAGCCCGGTTCTTTTTACACTTCCAGCTGGAGCTCACGAGCGGCTTTTTTGACAAGATCACGCCGTGTTAGGCTTCCAGAGCCCCGGCTAAGCATTTTTACCGGCCCGCCCGGTTCTTTTTTTTAACCAGCCCGGTTCTTTTTACACTTCCAGCTGGAGCTCAGCAGCGGGTTTTTGGACAAGATCACGCCGTGTTAGGCTTCCAGAGCCCCGGCTAAGCAATTTTACAGGGTCGCCCGGTTCTTTTTTTTAACCAGCCCGGTTTTTTTTACACTTCCAGCTGGAGCTCAGCAGCGGCTTTTTGCACAGTATCACGCCGGGTTAGGCTTCCAGAGCTCCGGCTAAGCAATTTTACCGGGCCGCCCGGTTCTTTTTTTTAACCAGCCCGGTTCTTTTTACACTTCCAGCTGGAGCTCAGCAGCGGCTTTTTGGACAAGATCACGCCGTGTTAGGCTTCCAGAGCCCCGGCTAAGCAATTTTACCGGGTCGCCCGGTTCTTTTTTTTAACCAGCCCGGTTCTTTTTACACTTCCAGCTGGAGCTCAGCAGCGGCTTTTTGGACAAGATAACGCCGTGTTAGGCTTCCAGAGCCCCGGCTAAGCAATTTTACCGGGTCGCCCGGTTCTTTTTTTAACCAGCCCGGTTCTTTTTACACTTCCAGCTGGAGCTCAGCATCGTGTAAAACATAAACCAAACGATGAAATTGGTTATTTCTTCATGTATAATGATCAACTCGATACTCCCTAGCCCCCAACAGCCTTTTTTTTCATAACACTTTAACCAGAGTGACAGGAGAGCGGCATTTCAGAAAACGTGCTTATCTCGGCGAGAAAAAGCGATTTCGGCAATAAAATTTAAAACGCGTGTAAAACATAAATCAAACGATGAAATTGGTTATTTCTTCATGTATAATGATCAACTCGATACTCCCTAGCCCCCAACAGCCTTTTTTTTCATAACACTTTAACCAGAGTGACGGGAGAGCGGCATTTCAGAAAACGTGCTTATCTCGGCGAGAAAAAGCGATTTCGGCAATAAAATTTAAAACGCGTGTAAAACATAAACCAAACGATGAAATTGGTTTTTTCTTCATGTATAATGATCAACTCGATACTCCCTAGCCCCCAACAGCCTTTTTTTTCATAACACTTTAACCAGAGTGACGGGAGAGCGGCATTTCAGAAAACGTGCTTATCTCGGCGAGAAAAAGCGATTTCGGCAATAAAATTTAAAACGCGTGTAAAACATAAACCAAACAATGAAATTGGTTATTTCTTCATGTATAATGATCAACTCGATACTCCCTAGCCCCCAACAGCCTTTTTTTTCATAACACTTTAACCAGAGTGACGGGAGAGCGGCATTTCAGAAAACGTGCTTATCTCGGCGAGAAAAAGCGATTTCGGCAATAAAATTTAAAACGCGTGTAAAACATAAACCAAACGATGAAATTGGTTATTTCTTCATGTATAATGATCAACTCGATACTCCCTAGCCCCCAACAGCCTTTTTTTTCATAACACTTTAACCAGAGTGACGGGAGAGCGGCATTTCAGAAAACGTGCTTATCTCGGCGAGAAAAAGCGATTTCGGCAATAAAATTTAAAACGCGTGTAAAACATAAACCAAACGATGAAATTGGTTATTTCTTCATGTATAATGATCAACTCGATACTCCCTAGCCCCCAACAGCCTTTTTTTTCATAACACTTTAACCAGAGTGACGGGAGAGCGGCATTTCAGAAAACGTGCTTATCTCGGCGAGAAAAAGCGATTTCGGCAATAAAATTTAAAACGCGTGTAAAACATAAACCAAACGATGAAATTGGTTATTTCTTTATGTATAATGATCAACTCGATACTCCCTAGCCCCCAACAGCCTTTTTTTTTATAACACTTTAACCAGAGTGACGGGAGAGCGGCATTTCAGAAAACGTGCTTATCTCGGCGAGAAAAAGCGATTTCGGCAATAAAATTTAAAACGCGTGTAAAACATAAACCAAACGATGAAATTGGTTATTTCTTCATGTATAATGATCAACTCGATACTCCCTAGCCCCCAACAGCCTTTTTTTTCATAACACTTTAACCAGAGTGACGGGAGAGCGGCATTTCAGAAAACGTGCTTATCTCGGCGAGAAAAAGCGATTTCGGCAATAAAATTTAAAACGCGTGTAAAACATAAACCAAACGATGAAATTGGTTATTTCTTCATGTATAATGATCAACTCGATACTCCCTAGCCCCCAACAGCCTTTTTTTTCATAACACTTTAACCAGAGTGACGGGAGAGCGGCATTTCAGAAAACGTGCTTATCTCGGCGAGAAAAAGCGATTTCGGCAATAAAATTTAAAACGCGTGTAAAACATAAACCAAACGATGAAATTGGTTATTTCTTCATGTATAATGATCAACTCGATACTCCCTAGCCCCCAACAGCCTTTTTTTTTCATAACACTTTAACCAGAGTGACGGGAGAGCGGCATTTCAGAAAACGTGCTTATCTCGGCGAGAAAAAGCGATTTCGGCAATAAAATTTAAAACGCGTGTAAAACATAAACCAAACGATGAAATTGGTTATTTCTTCATGTATAATGATCAACTCGATACTCCCTAGCCCCCAACAGCCTTTTTTTTCATAACACTTTAACCAGAGTGACGGGAGAGCGGCATTTCAGAAAACGTGCTTATCTCGGCGAGAAAAAGCGATTTCGGCAATAAAATTTAAAACGCGTGTAAAACATAAACCAAACGATGAAATTGGTTATTTCTTCATGTATAATGATCAACTCGAGTCGAGCTCCAGGGAGAGAGGCTGATTTTTCGCTTTTTGAGGCCGACCGACGAACCGGCGCGGGGCGGACTCAAAAGCCCGCAGAGCCGTAGGCACTTAGAAAAGTTTCGCCTTTGGCTGTGAGCTCCAGTGGGAGAGGCTGGTTTTGCGTTATTTTAGGCCGGCTGGAGAACCGGCGCGGGTCGGACGCACAATCCCCGCAGAGCCGTGGGCACTTAGAAAAGTTTTGCCAAGTTGGCTCTGAGCGCCTGGTACCTAATATGGAAGTATAGAGGCCGACTTTCGGGCAAGATCACGCCGCGTTAGGCTTCCAGGACCCCGGCTAAGCAATTTTACCGGGCCGCCCGGTTCTTTTTTTGAACCAGCCCGGTTCTTTTTACACTTCCAGCTGGAGCTCAGCAGCGGCTTTTTGCGCAAGATCACGCCGGGTTAGGCTTCCAGGACCTCGGCTAAGCAATTCTACCGGGCCGCCCGGTTCTTTTTTTGAACCAGCCCGGTTCTTTTTACACTTCCAGCTGGAGCTCACGAGCGGCTTTTTGGACAAGATCACGCCGTGTTAGGCTTCCAGAGCCCCGGCTAAGCATTTTTACCGGCCCGCCCGGTTCTTTTTTTTAACCAGCCCGGTTCTTTTTACACTTCCAGCTGGAGCTCAGCAGCGGGTTTTTGGACAAGATCACGCCGTGTTAGGCTTCCAGAGCCCCGGCTAAGCAATTTTACAGGGTCGCCCGGTTCTTTTTTTTAACCAGCCCGGTTTTTTTTACACTTCCAGCTGGAGCTCAGCAGCGGCTTTTTGCACAGTATCACGCCGGGTTAGGCTTCCAGAGCTCCGGCTAAGCAATTTTACCGGGCCGCCCGGTTCTTTTTTTTAACCAGCCCGGTTCTTTTTACACTTCCAGCTGGAGCTCAGCAGCGGCTTTTTGGACAAGATCACGCCGTGTTAGGCTTCCAGAGCCCCGGCTAAGCAATTTTACCGGGTCGCCCGGTTCTTTTTTTTAACCAGCCCGGTTCTTTTTACACTTCCAGCTGGAGCTCAGCAGCGGCTTTTTGGACAAGATAACGCCGTGTTAGGCTTCCAGAGCCCCGGCTAAGCAATTTTACCGGGTCGCCCGGTTCTTTTTTTAACCAGCCCGGTTCTTTTTACACTTCCAGCTGGAGCTCAGCATCGTGTAAAACATAAACCAAACGATGAAATTGGTTATTTCTTCATGTATAATGATCAACTCGATACTCCCTAGCCCCCAACAGCCTTTTTTTTCATAACACTTTAACCAGAGTGACAGGAGAGCGGCATTTCAGAAAACGTGCTTATCTCGGCGAGAAAAAGCGATTTCGGCAATAAAATTTAAAACGCGTGTAAAACATAAATCAAACGATGAAATTGGTTATTTCTTCATGTATAATGATCAACTCGATACTCCCTAGCCCCCAACAGCCTTTTTTTTCATAACACTTTAACCAGAGTGACGGGAGAGCGGCATTTCAGAAAACGTGCTTATCTCGGCGAGAAAAAGCGATTTCGGCAATAAAATTTAAAACGCGTGTAAAACATAAACCAAACGATGAAATTGGTTATTTCTTCATGTATAATGATCAACTCGATACTCCCTAGCCCCCAACAGCCTTTTTTTTCATAACACTTTAACCAGAGTGACGGGAGAGCGGCATTTCAGAAAACGTGCTTATCTCGGCGAGAAAAAGCGATTTCGGCAATAAAATTTAAAACGCGTGTAAAACATAAACCAAACAATGAAATTGGTTATTTCTTCATGTATAATGATCAACTCGATACTCCCTAGCCCCCAACAGCCTTTTTTTTCATAACACTTTAACCAGAGTGACGGGAGAGCGGCATTTCAGAAAACGTGCTTATCTCGGCGAGAAAAAGCGATTTCGGCAATAAAATTTAAAACGCGTGTAAAACATAAACCAAACGATGAAATTGGTTATTTCTTCATGTATAATGATCAACTCGATACTCCCTAGCCCCCAACAGCCTTTTTTTTCATAACACTTTAACCAGAGTGACGGGAGAGCGGCATTTCAGAAAACGTGCTTATCTCGGCGAGAAAAAGCGATTTCGGCAATAAAATTTAAAACGCGTGTAAAACATAAACCAAACGATGAAATTGGTTATTTCTTCATGTATAATGATCAACTCGATACTCCCTAGCCCCCAACAGCCTTTTTTTTCATAACACTTTAACCAGAGTGACGGGAGAGCGGCATTTCAGAAAACGTGCTTATCTCGGCGAGAAAAAGCGATTTCGGCAATAAAATTTAAAACGCGTGTAAAACATAAACCAAACGATGAAATTGGTTATTTCTTTATGTATAATGATCAACTCGATACTCCCTAGCCCCCAACAGCCTTTTTTTTATAACACTTTAACCAGAGTGACGGGAGAGCGGCATTTCAGAAAACGTGCTTATCTCGGCGAGAAAAAGCGATTTCGGCAATAAAATTTAAAACGCGTGTAAAACATAAACCAAACGATGAAATTGGTTATTTCTTCATGTATAATGATCAACTCGATACTCCCTAGCCCCCAACAGCCTTTTTTTTCATAACACTTTAACCAGAGTGACGGGAGAGCGGCATTTCAGAAAACGTGCTTATCTCGGCGAGAAAAAGCGATTTCGGCAATAAAATTTAAAACGCGTGTAAAACATAAACCAAACGATGAAATTGGTTATTTCTTCATGTATAATGATCAACTCGATACTCCCTAGCCCCCAACAGCCTTTTTTTTCATAACACTTTAACCAGAGTGACGGGAGAGCGGCATTTCAGAAAACGTGCTTATCTCGGCGAGAAAAAGCGATTTCGGCAATAAAATTTAAAACGCGTGTAAAACATAAACCAAACGATGAAATTGGTTATTTCTTCATGTATAATGATCAACTCGATACTCCCTAGCCCCCAACAGCCTTTTTTTTCATAACACTTTAACCAGAGTGACGGGAGAGCGGCATTTCAGAAAACGTGCTTATCTCGGCGAGAAAAAGCGATTTCGGCAATAAAATTTAAAACGCGTGTAAAACATAAACCAAACGATGAAATTGGTTATTTCTTCATGTATAATGATCAACTCGAGTCGAGCTCCAGGGAGAGAGGCTGATTTTTCGCTTTTTGAGGCCGACCGACGAACCGGCGCGGGGCGGACTCAAAAGCCCGCAGAGCCGTAGGCACTTAGAAAAGTTTCGCCTTTGGCTGTGAGCTCCAGGGGGAGAGGCTGGTTTTGCGTTATTTTAGGCCGGCTGGAGAACCGGCGCGGGTCGGACGCACAATCCCCGCAGAGCCGTGGGCACTTAGAAAATTTTTGCCAAGTTGGCTCTGAGCGCCTGGTACCTAATATGGAAGTATAGAGGCCGACTTTCGGGCAAGATCACGCCGCGTTAGGCTTCCAGGACCCTGGCTAAGCAATTTTACCGGGCCGCCCGGTTCTTTTTTTGAACCAGCCCGGTTCTTTTTACACTTCCAGCTGGAGCTCAGCAGCGGCTTTTTGCGCAAGATCACGCCGGGTTAGGCTTCCAGGACCTCGGCTAAGCAATTCTACCGGGCCGCCCGGTTCTTTTTTTGAACCAGCCCGGTTCTTTTTACACTTCCAGCTGGAGCTCACGAGCGGCTTTTTGGACAAGATCACGCCGTGTTAGGCTTCCAGAGCCCCGGCTAAGCATTTTTACCGGCCCGCCCGGTTCTTTTTTTTAACCAGCCCGGTTCTTTTTACACTTCCATTTGGAGCTCAGCAGCGGGTTTTTGGACAAGATCACGCCGTGTTAGGCTTCCAGAGCCCCGGCTAAGCAATTTTACAGGGTCGCCCGGTTCTTTTTTTTAACCAGCCCGGTTTTTTTTACACTTCCAGCTGGAGCTCAGCAGCGGCTTTTTGCACAGTATCACGCCGGGTTAGGCTTCCAGAGCTCCGGCTAAGCAATTTTACCGGGCCGCCCGGTTCTTTTTTTTAACCAGCCCGGTTCTTTTTACACTTCCAGCTGGAGCTCAGCAGCGGCTTTTTGCACAAGATCACGCCGTGTTAGGCTTCCAGAGCCCCGGCTAAGCAATTTTACCGGGTCGCCCGGTTCTTTTTTTTAACCAGCCCGGTTCTTTTTACACTTCCAGCTGGAGCTCAGCAGCGGCTTTTTGGACAAGATAACGCCGTGTTAGGCTTCCAGAGCCCCGGCTAAGCAATTTTACCGGGTCGCCCGGTTCTTTTTTTAACCAGCCCGGTTCTTTTTACACTTCCAGCTGGAGCTCAGCATCGTGTAAAACATAAACCAAACGATGAAATTGGTTATTTCTTCATGTATAATGATCAACTCGATACTCCCTAGCCCCCAACAGCCTTTTTTTTCATAACACTTTAACCAGAGTGACGGGAGAGCGGCATTTCAGAAAACGTGCTTATCTCGGCGAGAAAAAGCGATTTCGGCAATAAAATTTAAAACGCGTGTAAAACATAAACCAAACGATGAAATTGGTTATTTCTTCATGTATAATGATCAACTCGATACTCCCTAGCCCCCAACAGCCTTTTTTTCATAACACTTTAACCAGAGTGACGGGAGAGCGGCATTTCAGAAAACGTGCTTATCTCGGCGAGAAAAAGCGATTTCGGCAATAAAATTTAAAACGCGTGTAAAACATAAACCAAACGATGAAATTGGTTATTTCTTCATGTATAATGATCAACTCGATACTCCCTAGCCCCCAACAGCCTTTTTTTTCATAACACTTTAACCAGAGTGACGGGAGAGCGGCATTTCAGAAAACGTGCTTATCTCGGCGAGAAAAGGCGATTTCGGCAATAAAATTTAAAACGCGTGTAAAACATAAACCAAACGATGAAATTGGTTATTTCTTCATGTATAATGATCAACTCGATACTCCCTAGCCCCCAACAGCCTTTTTTTTCATAACACTTTAACCAGAGTGACGGGAGAGCGGCATTTCAGAAAACGTGCTTATCTCGGCGAGAAAAAGCGATTTCGGCAATAAAATTTAAAACGCGTGTAAAACATAAACCAAACGATGAAATTGGTTATTTCTTCATGTATAATGATCAACTCGATACTCCCTAGCCCCCAACAGCCTTTTTTTTCATAACACTTTAACCAGAGTGACGGGAGAGCGGCATTTCAGAAAACGTGCTTATCTCGGCGAGAAAAAGCGATTTCGGCAATAAAATTTAAAACGCGTGTAAAACATAAACCAAACGATGAAATTGGTTATTTCTTTATGTATAATGATCAACTCGATACTCCCTAGCCCCCAACAGCCTTTTTTTTCATAACACTTTAACCAGAGTGACGGGAGAGCGGCATTTCAGAAAACGTGCTTATCTCGGCGAGAAAAAGCGATTTCGGCAATAAAATTTAAAACGCGTGTAAAACATAAACCAAACGATGAAATTGGTTATTTCTTCATGTATAATGATCAACTCGATACTCCCTAGCCCCCAACAGCCTTTTTTTTCATAACACTTTAACCAGAGTGACGGGAGAGCGGCATTTCAGAAAACGTGCTTATCTCGGCGAGAAAAAGCGATTTCGGCAATAAAATTTAAAACGCGTGTAAAACATAAACCAAACGATGAAATTGGTTATTTCTTCATGTATAATGATCAACTCGATACTCCCTAGCCCCCAACAGCCTTTTTTTTCATAACACTTTAACCAGAGTGACGGGAGAGCGGCATTTCAGAAAACGTGCTTATCTCGGCGAGAAAAAGCGATTTCGGCAATAAAATTTAAAACGCGTGTAAAACATAAACCAAACGATGAAATTGGTTATTTCTTCATGTATAATGATCAATTCGATACTCCCTAGCCCCCAACAGCCTTTTTTTTCATAACACTTTAACCAGAGTGACGGGAGAGCGGCATTTCAGAAAACGTGCTTATCTCGGCGAGAAAAAGCGATTTCGGCAATAAAATTTAAAACGCGTGTAAAACATAAACCAAACGATGAAATTGGTTATTTCTTCATGTATAATGATCAACTCGATACTCCCTAGCCCCCAACAGCCTTTTTTTTCATAACACTTTAACCAGAGTGACGGGAGAGCGGCATTTCAGAAAACGTGCTTATCTCGGCGAGAAAAAGCGATTTCGGCAATAAAATTTAAAACGCGTGTAAAACATAAACCAAACGATGAAATTGGTTATTTCTTCATGTATAATGATCAACTCGATACTCCCTAGCCCCCAACAGCCTTTTTTTTCATAACACTTTAACCAGAGTGACGGGAGAGCGGCATTTCAGAAAACGTGCTTATCTCGGCGAGAAAAAGCGATTTCGGCAATAAAATTTAAAACGCGTGTAAAACATAAACCAAACGATGAAATTGGTTATTTCTTCATGTATAATGATCAACTCGATACTCCCTAGCCCCCAACAGCCTTTTTTTTCATAACACTTTAACCAGAGTGACGGGAGAGCGGCATTTCAGAAAACGTGCTTATCTCGGCGAGAAAAAGCGATTTCGGCAATAAAATTTAAAACGCGTGTAAAACATAAACCAAACGATGAAATTGGTTATTTCTTCATGTATAATGATCAACTCGATACTCCCTAGCCCCCAACAGCCTTTTTTTTCATAACACTTTAACCAGAGTGACGGGAGAGCGGCATTTCAGAAAACGTGCTTATCTCGGCGAGAAAAAGCGATTTCGGCAATAAAATTTAAAACGCTTGTAAAACATAAACCAAACGATGAAATTGGTTATTTCTTCATGTATAATGATCAACTCGATACTCCCTAGCCCCCAACAGCCTTTTTTTTCATAACACTTTAACCAGAGTGACGGGAGAGCGGCATTTCAGAAAACGTGCTTATCTCGGCGAGAAAAAGCGATTTCGGCAATAAAATTTAAAACGCGTGTAAAACATAAACCAAACGATGAAATTGGTTATTTCTTCATGTATAATGATCAACTCGATACTCCCTAGCCCCCAACAGCCTTTTTTTTCATAACACTTTAACCAGAGTGACGGGAGAGCGGCATTTCAGAAAACGTGCTTATCTCGGCGAGAAAAAGCGATTTCGGCAATAAAATTTAAAACGCGTGTAAAACATAAACCAAACGATGAAATTGGTTATTTCTTCATGTATAATGATCAACTCGATACTCCCTAGCCCCCAACAGCCTTTTTTTTCATAACACTTTAACCAGAGTGACGGGAGAGCGGCATTTCAGAAAACGTGCTTATCTCGGCGAGAAAAAGCGATTTCGGCAATAAAATTTAAAACGCGTGTAAAACATAAACCAAACGATGAAATTGGTTATTTCTTCATGTATAATGATCAACTCGATACTCCCTAGCCCCCAACAGCCTTTTTTTTCATAACACTTTAACCAGAGTGACGGGAGAGCGGCATTTCAGAAAACGTGCTTATCTCGGCGAGAAAAAGCGATTTCGGCAATAAAATTTAAAACGCGTGTAAAACATAAACCAAACGATGAAATTGGTTATTTCTTCATGTATAATGATCAACTCGATACTCCCTAGCCCCCAACAGCCTTTTTTTTCATAACACTTTAACCAGAGTGACGGGAGAGCGGCATTTCAGAAAACGTGCTTATCTCGGCGAGAAAAAGCGATTTCGGCAATAAAATTTAAAACGCGTGTAAAACATAAACCAAACGATGAAATTGGTTATTTCTTCATGTATAATGATCAACTCGATACTCCCTAGCCCCCAACAGCCTTTTTTTTCATAACACTTTAACCAGAGTGACGGGAGAGCGGCATTTCAGAAAACGTGCTTATCTCGGCGAGAAAAAGCGATTTCGGCAATAAAATTTAAAACGCGTGTAAAACATAAACCAAACGATGAAATTGGTTATTTCTTCATGTATAATGATCAACTCGATACTCCCTAGCCCCCAACAGCCTTTTTTTTCATAACACTTTAACCAGAGTGACGGGAGAGCGGCATTTCAGAAAACGTGCTTATCTCGGCGAGAAAAAGCGATTTCGGCAATAAAATTTAAAACGCGTGTAAAACATAAACCAAACGATGAAATTGGTTATTTCTTCATGTATAATGATCAACTCGATACTCCCTAGCCCCCAACAGCCTTTTTTTTCATAACACTTTAACCAGAGTGACGGGAGAGCGGCATTTCAGAAAACGTGCTTATCTCGGCGAGAAAAAGCGATTTCGGCAATAAAATTTAAAACGCTTGTAAAACATAAACCAAACGATGAAATTGGTTATTTCTTCATGTATAATGATCAACTCGATACTCCCTAGCCCCCAACAGCCTTTTTTTTCATAACACTTTAACCAGAGTGACGGGAGAGCGGCATTTCAGAAAACGTGCTTATCTCGGCGAGAAAAAGCGATTTCGGCAATAAAATTTAAAACGCGTGTAAAACATAAACCAAACGATGAAATTGGTTATTTCTTCATGTATAATGATCAACTCGATACTCCCTAGCCCCCAACAGCCTTTTTTTTCATAACACTTTAACCAGAGTGACGGGAGAGCGGCATTTCAGAAAACGTGCTTATCTCGGCGAGAAAAAGCGATTTCGGCAATAAAATTTAAAACGCGTGTAAAACATAAACCAAACGATGAAATTGGTTATTTCTTCATGTATAATGATCAACTCGATACTCCCTAGCCCCCAACAGCCTTTTTTTTCATAACACTTTAACCAGAGTGACGGGAGAGCGGCATTTCAGAAAACGTGCTTATCTCGGCGAGAAAAAGCGATTTCGGCAATAAAATTTAAAACGCGTGTAAAACATAAACCAAACGATGAAATTGGTTATTTCTTCATGTATAATGATCAACTCGAGTCGAGCTCCAGGGAGAGAGGCTGATTTTTCGCTTTTTGAGGCCGACCGACGAACCGGCGCGGGGCGGACTCAAAAGCCCGCAGAGCCGTAGGCACTTAGAAAAGTTTCGCCTTTGGCTGTGAGCTCCAGGGGGAGAGGCTGGTTTTGCGTTATTTTAGGCCGGCTGGAGAACCGGCGCGGGTCGGACGCACAATCCCCGCAGAGCCGTGGGCACTTAGAAAAGTTTTGCCAAGTTGGCTCTGAGCGCCTGGTACCTAATATGGAAGTATAGAGGCCGACTTTCGGGCAAGATCACGCCGCGTTAGGCTTCCAGGACCCCGGCTAAGCAATTTTACCGGGCCGCCCGGTTCTTTTTTTGAACCAGCCCGGTTCTTTTTACACTTCCAGCTGGAGCTCAGCAGCGGCTTTTTGCGCAAGATCACGCCGGGTTAGGCTTCCAGGACCTCGGCTAAGCAATTCTACCGGGCCGCCCGGTTCTTTTTTTGAACCAGCCCGGTTCTTTTTACACTTCCAGCTGGAGCTCACGAGCGGCTTTTTGGACAAGATCACGCCGTGTTAGGCTTCCAGAGCCCCGGCTAAGCATTTTTACCGGCCCGCCCGGTTCTTTTTTTTAACCAGCCCGGTTCTTTTTACACTTCCAGCTGGAGCTCAGCAGCGGGTTTTTGGACAAGATCACGCCGTGTTAGGCTTCCAGAGCCCCGGCTAAGCAATTTTACAGGGTCGCCCGGTTCTTTTTTTTAACCAGCCCGGTTTTTTTTACACTTCCAGCTGGAGCTCAGCAGCGGCTTTTTGCACAGTATCACGCCGGGTTAGGCTTCCAGAGCTCCGGCTAAGCAATTTTACCGGGCCGCCCGGTTCTTTTTTTTAACCAGCCCGGTTCTTTTTACACTTCCAGCTGGAGCTCAGCAGCGGCTTTTTGGACAAGATCACGCCGTGTTAGGCTTCCAGAGCCCCGGCTAAGCAATTTTACCGGGTCGCCCGGTTCTTTTTTTTAACCAGCCCGGTTCTTTTTACACTTCCAGCTGGAGCTCAGCAGCGGCTTTTTGGACAAGATAACGCCGTGTTAGGCTTCCAGAGCCCCGGCTAAGCAATTTTACCGGGTCGCCCGGTTCTTTTTTTAACCAGCCCGGTTCTTTTTACACTTCCAGCTGGAGCTCAGCATCGTGTAAAACATAAACCAAACGATGAAATTGGTTATTTCTTCATGTATAATGATCAACTCGATACTCCCTAGCCCCCAACAGCCTTTTTTTTCATAACACTTTAACCAGAGTGACAGGAGAGCGGCATTTCAGAAAACGTGCTTATCTCGGCGAGAAAAAGCGATTTCGGCAATAAAATTTAAAACGCGTGTAAAACATAAATCAAACGATGAAATTGGTTATTTCTTCATGTATAATGATCAACTCGATACTCCCTAGCCCCCAACAGCCTTTTTTTTCATAACACTTTAACCAGAGTGACGGGAGAGCGGCATTTCAGAAAACGTGCTTATCTCGGCGAGAAAAAGCGATTTCGGCAATAAAATTTAAAACGCGTGTAAAACATAAACCAAACGATGAAATTGGTTATTTCTTCATGTATAATGATCAACTCGATACTCCCTAGCCCCCAACAGCCTTTTTTTTCATAACACTTTAACCAGAGTGACGGGAGAGCGGCATTTCAGAAAACGTGCTTATCTCGGCGAGAAAAAGCGATTTCGGCAATAAAATTTAAAACGCGTGTAAAACATAAACCAAACAATGAAATTGGTTATTTCTTCATGTATAATGATCAACTCGATACTCCCTAGCCCCCAACAGCCTTTTTTTTCATAACACTTTAACCAGAGTGACGGGAGAGCGGCATTTCAGAAAACGTGCTTATCTCGGCGAGAAAAAGCGATTTCGGCAATAAAATTTAAAACGCGTGTAAAACATAAACCAAACGATGAAATTGGTTATTTCTTCATGTATAATGATCAACTCGATACTCCCTAGCCCCCAACAGCCTTTTTTTTCATAACACTTTAACCAGAGTGACGGGAGAGCGGCATTTCAGAAAACGTGCTTATCTCGGCGAGAAAAAGCGATTTCGGCAATAAAATTTAAAACGCGTGTAAAACATAAACCAAACGATGAAATTGGTTATTTCTTCATGTATAATGATCAACTCGATACTCCCTAGCCCCCAACAGCCTTTTTTTTCATAACACTTTAACCAGAGTGACGGGAGAGCGGCATTTCAGAAAACGTGCTTATCTCGGCGAGAAAAAGCGATTTCGGCAATAAAATTTAAAACGCGTGTAAAACATAAACCAAACGATGAAATTGGTTATTTCTTTATGTATAATGATCAACTCGATACTCCCTAGCCCCCAACAGCCTTTTTTTTATAACACTTTAACCAGAGTGACGGGAGAGCGGCATTTCAGAAAACGTGCTTATCTCGGCGAGAAAAAGCGATTTCGGCAATAAAATTTAAAACGCGTGTAAAACATAAACCAAACGATGAAATTGGTTATTTCTTCATGTATAATGATCAACTCGATACTCCCTAGCCCCCAACAGCCTTTTTTTTCATAACACTTTAACCAGAGTGACGGGAGAGCGGCATTTCAGAAAACGTGCTTATCTCGGCGAGAAAAAGCGATTTCGGCAATAAAATTTAAAACGCGTGTAAAACATAAACCAAACGATGAAATTGGTTATTTCTTCATGTATAATGATCAACTCGATACTCCCTAGCCCCCAACAGCCTTTTTTTTCATAACACTTTAACCAGAGTGACGGGAGAGCGGCATTTCAGAAAACGTGCTTATCTCGGCGAGAAAAAGCGATTTCGGCAATAAAATTTAAAACGCGTGTAAAACATAAACCAAACGATGAAATTGGTTATTTCTTCATGTATAATGATCAACTCGATACTCCCTAGCCCCCAACAGCCTTTTTTTTCATAACACTTTAACCAGAGTGACGGGAGAGCGGCATTTCAGAAAACGTGCTTATCTCGGCGAGAAAAAGCGATTTCGGCAATAA
This sequence comes from Syngnathus leptorhynchus, assembly GCF_054491065.1. Classification (NCBI taxonomy): domain Eukaryota; kingdom Metazoa; phylum Chordata; class Actinopteri; order Syngnathiformes; family Syngnathidae; genus Syngnathus; species Syngnathus leptorhynchus. Next base: position 103,067 of record NW_028232014.1, read on the forward strand.
AATTTAAAACGCGTGTAAAACATAAACCAAACGATGAAATTGGTTATTTCTTCATGTATAATGATCAACTCGATACTCCCTAGCCCCCAACAGCCTTTTTTTTCATAACACTTTAACCAGAGTGACGGGAGAGCGGCATTTCAGAAAACGTGCTTATCTCGGCGAGAAAAAGCGATTTCGGCAATAAAATTTAAAACGCGTGTAAAACATAAACCAAACGATGAAATTGGTTATTTCTTCATGTATAATGATCAAGTCGATACTCCCTAGCCCCCAACAGCCTTTTTTTTCATAACACTTTAACCAGAGTGACGGGAGAGCGGCATTTCAGAAAACGTGCTTATCTCGGCGAGAAAAAGCGATTTCGGCAATAAAATTTAAAACGCGTGTAAAACATAAACCAAACGATGAAATTGGTTATTTCTTCATGTATAATGATCAACTCGATACTCCCTAGCCCCCAACAGCCTTTTTTTTCATAACACTTTAACCAGAGTGACGGGAGAGCGGCATTTCAGAAAACGTGCTTATCTCGGCGAGAAAAAGCGATTTCGGCAATAAAATTTAAAACGCGTGTAAAACATAAACCAAACGATGAAATTGGTTATTTCTTCATGTATAATGATCAACTCGATACTCCCTAGCCCCCAACAGCCTTTTTTTTCATAACACTTTAACCAGAGTGACGGGAGAGCGGCATTTCAGAAAACGTGCTTATCTCGGCGAGAAAAAGCGATTTCGGCAATAAAATTTAAAACGCGTGTAAAACATAAACCAAACGATGAAATTGGTTATTTCTTCATGTATAATGATCAACTCGATACTCCCTAGCCCCCAACAGCCTTTTTTTTCATAACACTTTAACAGGAGTGACCGGAGAGCGGCATTTCAGAAAACGTGCTTATCTCGGCGACAAAAAGCGATTTCGGCAATAAAATTTAAAACGCGTGTAAAACATAAACCAAACGATGAAATTGGTTATTTCTTCATGTATAATGATCAACTCGATACTCCCTAGCCCCCAACAGCCTTTTTTTTCATAACACTTTAACCAGAGTGACGGGAGAGCGGCATTTCAGAAAACGTGCTTATCTCGGCGAGAAAAAGCGATTTCGGCAATAAAATTTAAAACGCGTGTAAAACATAAACCAAACGATGAAATTGGTTATTTCTTCATGTATAATGATCAACTCGATACTCCCTAGCCCCCAACAGCCTTTTTTTTTTTATAACACTTTAACCAGAGTGACGGGAGAGCGGCATTTCAGAAAACGTGCTTATCTCGGCGAGAAAAAGCGATTTCGGCAATAAAATTTAAAACGCGTGTAAAACATAAACCAAACGATGAAATTGGTTATTTCTTCATGTATAATGATCAACTCGATACTCCCTAGCCCCCAACAGCCTTTTTTTTCATAACACTTTAACCAGAGTGACGGGAGAGCGGCATTTCAGAAAACGTGCTTATCTCGGCGAGAAAAAGCGATTTCGGCAATAAAATTTAAAACGCGTGTAAAACATAAACCAAACGATGAAATTGGTTATTTCTTTATGTATAATGATCAACTCGATACTCCCTAGCCCCCAACAGCCTTTTTTTTCATAACACTTTAACCAGAGTGACGGGAGAGCGGCATTTCAGAAAACGTGCTTATCTCGGCGAGAAAAAGCGATTTCGGCAATAAAATTTAAAACGCGTGTAAAACATAAACCAAACGATGAAATTGGTTATTTCTTCATGTATAATGATCAACTCGATACTCCCTAGCCCCCAACAGCCTTTTTTTTCATAACACTTTAACCAGAGTGACGGGAGAGCGGCATTTCAGAAAACGTGCTTATCTCGGCGAGAAAAAGCGATTTCGGCAATAAAATTTAAAACGCGTGTAAAACATAAACCAAACGATGAAATTGGTTATTTCTTCATGTATAATGATCAACTCGATACTCCCTAGCCCCCAACAGCCTTTTTTTTCATAACACTTTAACCAGAGTGACGGGAGAGCGGCATTTCAGAAAACGTGCTTATCTCGGCGAGAAAAAGCGATTTCGGCAATAAAATTTAAAACGCGTGTAAAACATAAACCAAACGATGAAATTGGTTATTTCTTCATGTATAATGATCAACTCGATACTCCCTAGCCCCCAACAGCCTTTTTTTTCATAACACTTTAACCAGAGTGACGGGAGAGCGGCATTTCAGAAAACGTGCTTATCTCGGCGAGAAAAAGCGATTTCGCCAATAAAATTTAAAACGCGTGTAAAACATAAACCAAACGATGAAATTGGTTATTTCTTCATGTATAATGATCAACTCGATACTCCCTAGCCCCCAACAGCCTTTTTTTTCATAACACTTTAACCAGAGTGACGGGAGAGCGGCATTTCAGAAAACGTGCTTATCTCGGCGAGAAAAAGCGATTTCGGCAATAAAATTTAAAACGCGTGTAAAACATAAACCAAACGATGAAATTGGTTATTTCTTCATGTATAATGATCAACTCGATACTCCCTAGCCCCCAACAGCCTTTTTTTTCATAACACTTTAACCAGAGTGACGGGAGAGCGGCATTTCAGAAAACGTGCTTATCTCGGCGAGAAAAAGCGATTTCGGCAATAAAATTTAAAACGCTTGTAAAACATAAACCAAACGATGAAATTGGTTATTTCTTCATGTATAATGATCAACTCGATACTCCCTAGCCCCCAACAGCCTTTTTTTTCATAACACTTTAACCAGAGTGACGGGAGAGCGGCATTTCAGAAAACGTGCTTATCTCGGCGAGAAAAAGCGATTTCGGCAATAAAATTTAAAACGCGTGTAAAACATAAACCAAACGATGAAATTGGTTATTTCTTCATGTATAATGATCAACTCGATACTCCCTAGCCCCCAACAGCCTTTTTTTTCATAACACTTTAACCAGAGTGACGGGAGAGCGGCATTTCAGAAAACGTGCTTATCTCGGCGAGAAAAAGCGATTTCGGCAATAAAATTTAAAACGCGTGTAAAACATAAACCAAACGATGAAATTGGTTATTTCTTCATGTATAATGATCAACTCGATACTCCCTAGCCCCCAACAGCCTTTTTTTTTCATAACACTTTAACCAGAGTGACGGGAGAGCGGCATTTCAGAAAACGTGCTTATCTCGGCGAGAAAAAGCGATTTCGGCAAAAAAATTTAAAACGCGTGTAAAACATAAACCAAACGATGAAATTGGTTATTTCTTCATGTATAATGATCAACTCGATACTCCCTAGCCCCCAACAGCCTTTTTTTTCATAACACTTTAACCAGAGTGACGGGAGAGCGGCATTTCAGAAAACGTGCTTATCTCGGCGAGAAAAAGCGATTTCGGCAATAAAATTTAAAACGCGTGTAAAACATAAACCAAACGATGAAATTGGTTATTTCTTCATGTATAATGATCAACTCGATACTCCCTAGCCCCCAACAGCCTTTTTTTTCATAACACTTTAACCAGAGGGACGGGAGAGCGGCATTTCAGAAAACGTGCTTATCTCGGCGAGAAAAAGCGATTTCGGCAATAAAATTTAAAACGCGTGTAAAACATAAACCAAACGATGAAATTGGTTATTTCTTCATGTATAATGATCAACTCGATACTCCCTAGCCCCCAACAGCCTTTTTTTTCATAACACTTTAACCAGAGTGACGGGAGAGCGGCATTTCAGAAAACGTGCTTATCTCGGCGAGAAAAGGCGATTTCGGCAATAAAATTTAAAACGCGTGTAAAACATAAACCAAACGATGAAATTGGTTATTTCTTCATGTATAATGATCAACTCGATACTCCCTAGCCCCCAACAGCCTTTTTTTCCATAACACTTTAACCAGAGTGACGGGAGAGCGGCATTTCAGAAAACGTGCTTATTTCGGCGAGAAAAAGCGATTTCGGCAATAAAATTTAAAACGCGTGTAAAACATAAACCAAACGATGAAATTGGTTATTTCTTCATGTATAATGATCAACTCGATACTCCCTAGCCCCCAACAGCCTTTTTTTTCATAACACTTTAACCAGAGTGACGGGAGAGCGGCATTTCAGAAAACGTGCTTATCTCGGCGAGAAAAAGCGATTTCGGCAATACAATTTAAAACGCGTGTAAAACATAAACCAAACGATGAAATTGGTTATTTCTTCATGTATAATGATCAACTCGATACTCCCTAGCCCCCAACAGCCTTTTTTTTCATAACACTTTAACCAGGGTTACGGGAGAGCGGCATTTCAGAAAACGTGCTTATCTCGGCGAGAAAAAGCGATTTCGGCAATAAAATTTAAAACGCGTGTAAAACATAAACCAAACGATGAAAATGGTTATTTCTTCATGTATAATGATCAACTCGATACTCCCTAGCCCCCAACAGCCTTTTTTTTCATAACACTTTAACCAGAGTGACGGGAGAGCGGCATTTCAGAAAACGTGCTTATCTCGGCGAGAAAAAGCGATTTCGGCAATAAAATTTAAAACGCGTGTAAAACATAAACCAAACGATGAAATTGGTTATTTCTTCATGTATAATGATCAACTCGATACTCCCTAGCCCCCAACAGCCTTTTTTTTCATAACACTTTAACCAGAGTGACGGGAGAGCGGCATTTCAGAAAACGTGCTTATCTCGGCGAGAAAAAGCGATTTCGGCAATAAAATTTAAAACGCGTGTAAAACATAAACCAAACGATGAAATTGGTTATTTCTTCATGTATAATGATCAACTCGATACTCCCTAGCCCCCAACAGCCTTTTTTTTCATAACACTTTAACCAGAGTGACGGGAGAGCGGCATTTCAGAAAACGTGCTTATCTCGGCGAGAAAAAGCGATTTCGCCAATAAAATTTAAAACGCGTGTAAAACATAAACCAAACGATGAAATTGGTTATTTCTTCATGTATAATGATCAACTCGATACTCCCTAGCCCCCAACAGCCTTTTTTTTCATAACACTTTAACCAGAGTGACGGGAGAGCGGCATTTCAGAAAACGTGCTTATCTCGGCGAGAAAAAGCGATTTCGGCAATAAAATTTAAAACGCGTGTAAAACATAAACCAAACGATGAAATTGGTTATTTCTTCATGTATAATGATCAACTCGATACTCCCTAGCCCCCAACAGCCTTTTTTTTCATAACACTTTAACCAGAGTGATGGGAGAGCGGCATTTCAGAAAACGTGCTTATCTCGGCGAGAAAAGGCGATTTCGGCAATAAAATTTAAAACGCGTGTAAAACATAAACCAAACGATGAAATTGGTTATTTCTTCATGTATAATGATCAACTCGATACTCCCTAGCCCCCAACAGCCTTTTTTTCCATAACACTTTAACCAGAGTGACGGGAGAGCGGCATTTCAGAAAACGTGCTTATCTCGGCGAGAAAAAGCGATTTCGGCAATAAAATTTAAAACGCGTGTAAAACATAAACCAAACGATGAAATTGGTTATTTCTTTATGTATAATGATCAACTCGATACTCCCTAGCCCCCAACAGCCTTTTTTTTCATAACACTTTAACCAGAGTGACGGGAGAGCGGCATTTCAGAAAACGTGCTTATCTCGGCGAGAAAAAGCGATTTCGGCAATAAAATTTAAAACGCGTGTAAAACATAAACCAAACGATGAAATTGGTTATTTCTTCATGTATAATGATCAACTCGATACTCCCTAGCCCCCAACAGCCTTTTTTTTCATAACACTTTAACCAGAGTGACGGGAGAGCGGCATTTCAGAAAACGTGCTTATCTCGGCGAGAAAAAGCGATTTCGGCAATAAAATTTAAAACGCGTGTAAAACATAAACCAAACGATGAAATTGGTTATTTCTTCATGTATAATGATCAACTCGATACTCCCTAGCCCCCAACAGCCTTTTTTTTCATAACACTTTAACCAGAGTGACGGGAGAGCGGCATTTCAGAAAACGTGCTTATCTCGGCGAGAAAAAGCGATTTCGGCAATAAAATTTAAAACGCGTGTAAAACATAAACCAAACGATGAAATTGGTTATTTCTTCATGTATAATGATCAACTCGATACTCCCTAGCCCCCAACAGCCTTTTTTTTCATAACACTTTAACCAGAGTGACGGGAGAGCGGCATTTCAGAAAACGTGCTTATCTCGGCGAGAAAAAGCGATTTCGGCAATAAAATTTAAAACGCGTGTAAAACATAAACCAAACGATGAAATTGGTTATTTCTTCATGTATAATGATCAACTCGATACTCCCTAGCCCCCAACAGCCTTTTTTTTCATAACACTTTAACCAGAGTGACGGGAGAGCGGCATTTCAGAAAACGTCATTATCTCGGCGAGAAAAAGCGATTTCGGCAATAAAATTTAAAACGCGTGTAAAACATAAACCAAACGATGAAATTGGTTATTTCTTCATGTATAATGATCAACTCGTTACTCCCTAGCCCCCAACAGCCTTTTTTTTCATAACACTTTAACCAGAGTGACGGGAGAGCGGCATTTCAGAAAACGTGCTTATCTCGGCGAGAAAAAGCGATTTCGGCAATAAAATTTAAAACGCGTGTAAAACATAAACCAAACGATGAAATTGGTTATTTCTTCATGTATAATGATCAACTCGAGTCGAGCTCCAGGGAGAGAGGCTGATTTTTCGCTTTTTGAGGCCGACCGACGAACCGGCGCGTGGCGGACTCAAAAGCCCGCAGAGCCGTAGGCACTTAGAAAAGTTTCGCCTTTGGCTGTGAGCTCCAGGGGGAGAGGCTGGTTTTGCGTTATTTTAGGCCGGCTGGAGAACCGGCGCGGGTCGGACGCACAATCCCCGCAGAGCCGTGGGCACTTAGAAAATTTTTGCCAAGTTGGCTCTGAGCGCCTGGTACCTAATATGGAAGTATAGAGGCCGACTTTCGGGCAAGATCACGCCGCGTTAGGCTTCCAGGACCCCGGCTAAGCAATTTTACCGGGCCGCCCGGTTCTTTTTTTGAACCAGCCCGGTTCTTTTTACACTTCCAGCTGGAGCTCAGCAGCGGCTTTTTGCGCAAGATCACGCCGGGTTAGGCTTCCAGGACCTCGGCTAAGCAATTCTACCGGGCCGCCCGGTTCTTTTTTTGAACCAGCCCGGTTCTTTTTACACTTCCAGCTGGAGCTCACGAGCGGCTTTTTGGACAAGATCACGCCGTGTTAGGCTTCCAGAGCCCCGGCTAAGCAATTTTACTGGCCCGCCCGGTTCTTTTTTTTAACCAGCCCGGTTCTTTTTACACTTCCAGCTGGAGCTCAGCAGCGGGTTTTTGGACAAGATCACGCCGTGTTAGGCTTCCAGAGCCCCGGCTAAGCAATTTTACAGGGTCGCCCGGTTCTTTTTTTTAACCAGCCCGGTTTTTTTTACACTTCCAGCTGGAGCTCAGCAGCAGCTTTTTGCACAGTATCACGCCGGGTTAGGCTTCCAGAGCCCCGGCTAAGCAATTTTACCGGGCCGCCCGGTTCTTTTTTTTAACCAGCCCGGTTCTTTTTACACTTCCAGCTGGAGCTCAGCAGCGGCGTTTTGGACAAGATCACGCCGTGTTAGGCTTCCAGAGCCCCGGCTAAGCAATTTTACCGGGTCGCCCGGTTCTTTTATTAACCAGCCCGGTTCTTTTTACACTTCCAGCTGGAGCTCAGCATCGTGTAAAACATAAACCAAACGATGAAAATGGTTATTTCTTCATGTATAATGATCAACTCGATACTCCCTAGCCCCCAACAGCCTTTTTTTTCATAACACTTTAACCAGAGTGACGGGAGAGCGGCATTTCAGAAAACGTGCTTATCTCGGCGAGAAAAAGCGATTTCGGCAATAAAATTTAAAACGCGTGTAAAACATAAACCAAACGATGAAATTGGTTATTTCTTCATGTATAATGATCAACTCGATACTCCCTAGCCCCCAACAGCCTTTTTTTTCATAACACTTTAACCAGAGTGACGGGAGAGCGGCATTTCAGAAAACGTGCTTATCTCGGCGAGAAAAAGCGATTTCGGCAATAAAATTTAAAACGCGTGTAAAACATAAATCAAACGATGAAATTGGTTATTTCTTCATGTATAATGATCAACTCGATACTCCCTAGCCCCCAACAGCCTTTTTTTTCATAACACTTTAACCAGAGTGACGGGAGAGCGGCATTTCAGAAAACGTGCTTATCTCGGCGAGAAAAAGAGATTTCGGCAATAAAATTTAAAACGCGTGTTAAACATAAACCAAACGATGAAATTGGTTATTTCTTCATGTATAATGATCAACTCGATACTCCCTAGCCCCCAACAGCCTTTTTTTTCATAACACTTTAACCAGAGTGACGGGAGAGCGGCATTTCAGAAAACGTGCTTATCTCGGCGAGAAAAAGCGATTTCGGCAATAAAATTTAAAACGCGTGTAAAACATAAACCAAACGATGAAATTGGTTATTTCTTCATGTATAATGATCAACTCGATACTCCCTAGCCCCCAACAGCCTTTTTTTTTCATAACACTTTAACCAGAGTGACGGGAGAGCGGCATTTCAGAAAACGTGCTTATCTCGGCGAGAAAAAGCGATTTCGGCAATAAAATTTAAAACGCGTGTAAAACATAAACCAAACGATGAAATTGGTTATTTCTTCATGTATAATGATCAACTCGATACTCCCTAGCCCCCAACAGCCTTTTTTTTCATAACACTTTAACCAGAGTGACGGGAGAGCGGCATTTCAGAAAACGTGCTTATCTCGGCGAGAAAAAGCGATTTCGGCAATAAAATTTAAAACGCGTGTAAAACATAAACCAAACGATGAAATTGGTTATTTCTTCATGTATAATGATCAACTCGATACTCCCTAGCCCCCAACAGCCTTTTTTTTCATAACACTTTAACCAGAGTGACGGGAGAGCGGCATTTCAGAAAACGTGCTTATCTCGGCGAGAAAAAGCGATTTCGGCAATAAAATTTAAAACGCGTGTAAAACATAAACCAAACGATGAAATTGGTTATTTCTTCATGTATAATGATCAACTCGATACTCCCTAGCCCCCAACAGCCTTTTTTTTCATAACACTTTAACCAGAGTGACGGGAGAGCGGCATTTCAGAAAACGTGCTTATCTCGGCGAGAAAAAGCGATTTCGGCAATAAAATTTAAAACGCGTGTAAAACATAAACCAAACGATGAAATTGGTTATTTCTTCATGTATAATGATCAACTCGAGTCGAGCTCCAGGGAGAGAGGCTGATTTTTCGCTTTTTGAGGCCGACCGACGAACCGGCGCGGGGCGGACTCAAAAGCCCGCAGAGCCGTAGGCACTTAGAAAAGTTTCGCCTTTGGCTGTGAGCTCCAGGGGGAGAGGCTGGTTTTGCGTTATTTTAGGCCGGCTGGAGAACCGGCGCGGGTCGGACGCACAATCCCCGCAGAGCCGTGGGCACTTAGAAAATTTTTGCCAAGTTGGCTCTGAGCGCCTGGTACCTAATATGGAAGTATAGAGGCCGACTTTCGGGCAAGATCACGCCGCGTTAGGCTTCCAGGACCCCGGCTAAGCAATTTTACCGGGCCGCCCGGTTCTTTTTTTGAACCAGCCCGGTTCTTTTTACACTTCCAGCTGGAGCTCAGCAGCGGCTTTTTGCGCAAGATCACGCCGGGTTAGGCTTCCAGGACCTCGGCTAAGCAATTCTACCGGGCCGCCCGGTTCTTTTTTTGAACCAGCCCGGTTCTTTTTACACTTCCAGCTGGAGCTCACGAGCGGCTTTTTGGACAAGATCACGCCGTGTTAGGCTTCCAGAGCCCCGGCTAAGCATTTTTACCGGCCCGCCCGGTTCTTTTTTTTAACCAGCCCGGTTCTTTTTACACTTCCAGCTGGAGCTCAGCAGCGGGTTTTTGGACAAGATCACGCCGTGTTAGGCTTCCAGAGCCCCGGCTAAGCAATTTTACAGGGTCGCCCGGTTCTTTTTTTTAACCAGCCCGGTTTTTTTTACACTTCCAGCTGGAGCTCAGCAGCGGCTTTTTGCACAGTATCACGCCGGGTTAGGCTTCCAGAGCTCCGGCTAAGCAATTTTACCGGGCCGCCCGGTTCTTTTTTTTAACCAGCCCGGTTCTTTTTACACTTCCAGCTGGAGCTCAGCAGCGGCTTTTTGGACAAGATCACGCCGTGTTAGGCTTCCAGAGCCCCGGCTAAGCAATTTTACCGGGTCGCCCGGTTCTTTTTTTTAACCAGCCCGGTTCTTTTTACACTTCCAGCTGGAGCTCAGCAGCGGCTTTTTGGACAAGATAACGCCGTGTTAGGCTTCCAGAGCCCCGGCTAAGCAATTTTACCGGGTCGCCCGGTTCTTTTTTTAACCAGCCCGGTTCTTTTTACACTTCCAGCTGGAGCTCAGCATCGTGTAAAACATAAACCAAACGATGAAATTGGTTATTTCTTCATGTATAATGATCAACTCGATACTCCCTAGCCCCCAACAGCCTTTTTTTTCATAACACTTTAACCAGAGTGACGGGAGAGCGGCATTTCAGAAAACGTGCTTATCTCGGCGAGAAAAAGCGATTTCGGCAATAAAATTTAAAACGCGTGTAAAACATAAACCAAACGATGAAATTGGTAATTTCTTCATGTATAATGATCAACTCGATACTCCCTAGCCCCCAACAGCCTTTTTTTTCATAACACTTTAACCAGAGTGACCGGAGAGCGGCATTTCAGAAAACGTGCTTATCTCGGCGACAAAAAGCGATTTCGGCAATAAAATTTAAAACGCGTGTAAAACATAAACCAAACGATGAAATTGGTTATTTCTTCATGTATAATGATCAACTCGATACTCCCTAGCCCCCAACAGCCTTTTTTTTCATAACACTTTAACCAGAGTGACGGGAGAGCGGCATTTCAGAAAACGTGCTTATCTCGGCGAGAAAAAGCGATTTCGGCAATAAAATTTAAAACGCGTGTAAAACATAAACCAAACGATGAAATTGGTTATTTCTTCATGTATAATGATCAACTCGATACTCCCTAGCCCCCAACAGCCTTTTTTTTCATAACACTTTAACCAGAGTGACGGGAGAGCGGCATTTCAGAAAACGTGCTTATCTCGGCGAGAAAAAGCGATTTCGGCAATAAAATTTAAAACGCGTGTAAAACATAAACCAAACGATGAAATTGGTTATTTCTTCATGTATAATGATCAACTCGATACTCCCTAGCCCCCAACAGCCTTTTTTTTTCATAACACTTTAACCAGAGTGACGGGAGAGCGGCATTTCAGAAAACGTGCTTATCTCGGCGAGAAAAAGCGATTTCGGCAATAAAATTTAAAACGCGTGTAAAACATAAACCAAACGATGAAATTGGTTATTTCTTCATGTATAATGATCAACTCGATACTCCCTAGCCCCCAACAGCCTTTTTTTTCATAACACTTTAACCAGAGTGACGGGAGAGCGGCATTTCAGAAAACGTGCTTATCTCGGCGAGAAAAAGCGATTTCGGCAATAAAATTTAAAACGCGTGTAAAACATAAACCAAACGATGAAATTGGTTATTTCTTCATGTATAATGATCAACTCGAGTCGAGCTCCAGGGAGAGAGGCTGATTTTTCGCTTTTTGAGGCCGACCGACGAACCGGCGCGTGGCGGACTCAAAAGCCCGCAGAGCCGTAGGCACTTAGAAAAGTTTCGCCTTTGGCTGTGAGCTCCAGGGGGAGAGGCTGGTTTTGCGTTATTTTAGGCCGGCTGGAGAACCGGCGCGGGTCGGACGCACAATCCCCGCAGAGCCGTGGGCACTTAGAAAATTTTTGCCAAGTTGGCTCTGAGCGCCTGATACCTAATATGGAAGTATAGAGGCCGACTTTCGGGCAAGATCACGCCGCGTTAGGCTTCCAGGACCCCGGCTAAGCAATTTTACCGGGCCGCCCGGTTCTTTTTTTGAACCAGCCCGGTTCTTTTTACACTTCCAGCTGGAGCTCAGCAGCGGCTTTTTGCGCAAGATCACGCCGGGTTAGGCTTCCAGGACCTCGGCTAAGCAATTCTACCGGGCCGCCCGGTTCTTTTTTTGAACCAGCCCGGTTCTTTTTACACTTCCAGCTGGAGCTCACGAGCGGCTTTTTGGACAAGATCACGCCGTGTTAGGCTTCCAGAGCCCCGGCTAAGCAATTTTACTGGCCCGCCCGGTTCTTTTTTTTAACCAGCCCGGTTCTTTTTACACTTCCAGCTGGAGCTCAGCAGCGGGTTTTTGGACAAGATCACGCCGTGTTAGGCTTCCAGAGCCCCGGCTAAGCAATTTTACAGGGTCGCCCGGTTCTTTTTTTTAACCAGCCCGGTTTTTTTTACACTTCCAGCTGGAGCTCAGCAGCAGCTTTTTGCACAGTATCACGCCGGGTTAGGCTTCCAGAGCCCCGGCTAAGCAATTTTACCGGGCCGCCCGGTTCTTTTTTTTAACCAGAGTGACGGGAGAGCGGCATTTCAGAAAACGTGCTTATCTCGGCGAGAAAAAGCGATTTCGGCAATAAAATTTAAAACGCGTGTAAAACATAAACCAAACGATGAAATTGGTTATTTCTTCATGTATAATGATCAACTCGATACTCCCTAGCCCCCAACAGCCTTTTTTTTCATAACACTTTAACCAGAGTGACGGGAGAGCGGCATTTCAGAAAACGTGCTTATCTCGGCGAGAAAAAGCGATTTCGGCAATAAAATTTAAAACGCGTGTAAAACATAAACCAAACGATGAAATTGGTTATTTCTTCATGTATAATGATCAACTCGATACTCCCTAGCCCCCAACAGCCTTTTTTTTCATAACACTTTAACCAGAGTGACGGGAGAGCGGCATTTCAGAAAACGTGCTTATCTCGGCGAGAAAAAGCGATTTCGGCAATAAAATTTAAAACGCGTGTAAAACATAAACCAAACGATGAAATTGGTTATTTCTTCATGTATAATGATCAACTCGATACTCCCTAGCCCCCAACAGCCTTTTTTTTCATAACACTTTAACCAGAGTGACGGGAGAGCGGCATTTCAGAAAACGTGCTTATCTCGGCGAGAAAAAGCGATTTCGGCAATAAAATTTAAAACGCGTGTAAAACATAAACCAAACGATGAAATTGGTTATTTCTTCATGTATAATGATCAACTCGAGTCGAGCTCCAGGGAGAGAGGCTGATTTTTCGCTTTTTGAGGCCGACCGACGAACCGGCGCGGGGCGGACTCAAAAGCCCGCAGAGCCGTAGGCACTTAGAAAAGTTTCGCCTTTGGCTGTGAGCTCCAGGGGGAGAGGCTGGTTTTGCGTTATTTTAGGCCGGCTGGAGAACCGGCGCGGGTCGGACGCACAATCCCCGCAGAGCCGTGGGCACTTAGAAAATTTTTGCCAAGTTGGCTCTGAGCGCCTGGTACCTAATATGGAAGTATAGAGGCCGACTTTCGGGCAAGATCACGCCGCGTTAGGCTTCCAGGACCCCGGCTAAGCAATTTTACCGGGCCGCCCGGTTCTTTTTTTGAACCAGCCCGGTTCTTTTTACACTTCCAGCTGGAGCTCAGCAGCGGCTTTTTGCGCAAGATCACGCCGGGTTAGGCTTCCAGGACCTCGGCTAAGCAATTCTACCGGGCCGCCCGGTTCTTTTTTTGAACCAGCCCGGTTCTTTTTACACTTCCAGCTGGAGCTCACGAGCGGCTTTTTGGACAAGATCACGCCGTGTTAGGCTTCCAGAGCCCCGGCTAAGCATTTTTACCGGCCCGCCCGGTTCTTTTTTTTAACCAGCCCGGTTCTTTTTACACTTCCAGCTGGAGCTCAGCAGCGGGTTTTTGGACAAGATCACGCCGTGTTAGGCTTCCAGAGCCCCGGCTAAGCAATTTTACAGGGTCGCCCGGTTCTTTTTTTTAACCAGCCCGGTTTTTTTTACACTTCCAGCTGGAGCTCAGCAGCGGCTTTTTGCACAGTATCACGCCGGGTTAGGCTTCCAGAGCTCCGGCTAAGCAATTTTACCGGGCCGCCCGGTTCTTTTTTTTAACCAGCCCGGTTCTTTTTACACTTCCAGCTGGAGCTCAGCAGCGGCTTTTTGGACAAGATCACGCCGTGTTAGGCTTCCAGAGCCCCGGCTAAGCAATTTTACCGGGTCGCCCGGTTCTTTTTTTTAACCAGCCCGGTTCTTTTTACACTTCCAGCTGGAGCTCAGCAGCGGCTTTTTGGACAAGATAACGCCGTGTTAGGCTTCCAGAGCCCCGGCTAAGCAATTTTACCGGGTCGCCCGGTTCTTTTTTTAACCAGCCCGGTTCTTTTTACACTTCCAGCTGGAGCTCAGCATCGTGTAAAACATAAACCAAACGATGAAATTGGTTATTTCTTCATGTATAATGATCAACTCGATACTCCCTAGCCCCCAACAGCCTTTTTTTTCATAACACTTTAACCAGAGTGACGGGAGAGCGGCATTTCAGAAAACGTGCTTATCTCGGCGAGAAAAAGCGATTTCGGCAATAAAATTTAAAACGCGTGTAAAACATAAACCAAACGATGAAATTGGTTATTTCTTCATGTATAATGATCAACTCGATACTCCCTAGCCCCCAACAGCCTTTTTTTTCATAACACTTTAACCAGAGTGACCGGAGAGCGGCATTTCAGAAAACGTGCTTATCTCGGCGACAAAAAGCGATTTCGGCAATAAAATTTAAAACGCGTGTAAAACATAAACCAAACGATGAAATTGGTTATTTCTTCATGTATAATGATCAACTCGATACTCCCTAGCCCCCAACAGCCTTTTTTTTCATAACACTTTAACCAGAGTGACGGGAGAGCGGCATTTCAGAAAACGTGCTTATCTCGGCGAGAAAAAGCGATTTCGGCAATAAAATTTAAAACGCGTGTAAAACATAAACCAAACGATGAAATTGGTTATTTCTTCATGTATAATGATCAACTCGATACTCCCTAGCCCCCAACAGCCTTTTTTTTCATAACACTTTAACCAGAGTGACGGGAGAGCGGCATTTCAGAAAACGTGCTTATCTCGGCGAGAAAAAGCGATTTCGGCAATAAAATTTAAAACGCGTGTAAAACATAAACCAAACGATGAAATTGGTTATTTCTTCATGTATAATGATCAACTCGATACTCCCTAGCCCCCAACAGCCTTTTTTTTCATAACACTTTAACCAGAGTGACGGGAGAGCGGCATTTCAGAAAACGTGCTTATCTCGGCGAGAAAAAGCGATTTCGGCAATAAAATTTAAAACGCGTGTAAAACATAAACCAAACGATGAAATTGGTTATTTCTTCATGTATAATGATCAACTCGATACTCCCTAGCCCCCAACAGCCTTTTTTTTCATAACACTTTAACCAGAGTGACGGGAGAGCGGCATTTCAGAAAACGTGCTTATCTCGGCGAGAAAAAGCGATTTCGGCAATAAAATTTAAAACGCGTGTAAAACATAAACCAAACGATGAAATTGGTTATTTCTTCATGTATAATGATCAACTCGAGTCGAGCTCCAGGGAGAGAGGCTGATTTTTCGCTTTTTGAGGCCGACCGACGAACCGGCGCGTGGCGGACTCAAAAGCCCGCAGAGCCGTAGGCACTTAGAAAAGTTTCGCCTTTGGCTGTGAGCTCCAGGGGGAGAGGCTGGTTTTGCGTTATTTTAGGCCGGCTGGAGAACCGGCGCGGGTCGGACGCACAATCCCCGCAGAGCCGTGGGCACTTAGAAAATTTTTGCCAAGTTGGCTCTGAGCGCCTGGTACCTAATATGGAAGTATAGAGGCCGACTTTCGGGCAAGATCACGCCGCGTTAGGCTTCCAGGACCCCGGCTAAGCAATTTTACCGGGCCGCCCGGTTCTTTTTTTGAACCAGCCCGGTTCTTTTTACACTTCCAGCTGGAGCTCAGCAGCGGCTTTTTGCGCAAGATCACGCCGGGTTAGGCTTCCAGGACCTCGGCTAAGCAATTCTACCGGGCCGCCCGGTTCTTTTTTTGAACCAGCCCGGTTCTTTTTACACTTCCAGCTGGAGCTCACGAGCGGCTTTTTGGACAAGATCACGCCGTGTTAGGCTTCCAGAGCCCCGGCTAAGCAATTTTACTGGCCCGCCCGGTTCTTTTTTTTAACCAGCCCGGTTCTTTTTACACTTCCAGCTGGAGCTCAGCAGCGGGTTTTTGGACAAGATCACGCCGTGTTAGGCTTCCAGAGCCCCGGCTAAGCAATTTTACAGGGTCGCCCGGTTCTTTTTTTTAACCAGCCCGGTTTTTTTTACACTTCCAGCTGGAGCTCAGCAGCAGCTTTTTGCACAGTATCACGCCGGGTTAGGCTTCCAGAGCCCCGGCTAAGCAATTTTACCGGGCCGCCCGGTTCTTTTTTTTAACCAGAGTGACGGGAGAGCGGCATTTCAGAAAACGTGCTTATCTCGGCGAGAAAAAGCGATTTCGGCAATAAAATTTAAAACGCGTGTAAAACATAAACCAAACGATGAAATTGGTTATTTCTTCATGTATAATGATCAACTCGATACTCCCTAGCCCCCAACAGCCTTTTTTTTCATAACACTTTAACCAGAGTGACGGGAGAGCGGCATTTCAGAAAACGTGCTTATCTCGGCGAGAAAAAGCGATTTCGGCAATAAAATTTAAAACGCGTGTAAAACATAAACCAAACGATGAAATTGGTTATTTCTTCATGTATAATGATCAACTCGATACTCCCTAGCCCCCAACAGCCTTTTTTTTCATAACACTTTAACCAGAGTGACGGGAGAGCGGCATTTCAGAAAACGTGCTTATCTCGGCGAGAAAAAGCGATTTCGGCAATAAAATTTAAAACGCGTGTAAAACATAAACCAAACGATGAAATTGGTTATTTCTTCATGTATAATGATCAACTCGATACTCCCTAGCCCCCAACAGCCTTTTTTTTTCATAACAATTTAACCAGAGTGACGGGAGAGCGGCATTTCAGAAAACGTGCTTATCTCGGCAAGAAAAAGCGATTTCGGCAATAAAATTTAAAACGCGTGTAAAACATAAACCAAACGATGAAATTGGTTATTTCTTCATGTATAATGATCAACTCGATACTCCCTAGCCCCCAACAGCCTTTTTTTTCATAACACTTTAACCAGAGTGACGGGAGAGCGGCATTTCAGAAAACGTGCTTATCTCGGCGAGAAAAAGCGATTTCGGCAATAAAATTTAAAACGCGTGTAAAACATAAACCAAACGATGAAATTGGTTATTTCTTCATGTATAATGATCAACTCGATACTCCCTAGCCCCCAACAGCCTTTTTTTTTCATAACACTTTAACCAGAGTGACGGGAGAGCGGCATTTCAGAAAACGTGCTTATCTCGGCGAGAAAAAGCGATTTCGGCAATAAAATTTAAAACGCGTGTAAAACATAAATCAAACGATGAAATTGGTTATTTCTTCATGTATAATGATCAACTCGATACTCCCTAGCCCCCAACAGCCTTTTTTTTCATAACACTTTAACCAGAGTGACGGGAGAGCGGCATTTCAGAAAACGTGCTTATCTCGGCGAGAAAAAGAGATTTCGGCAATAAAATTTAAAACGCGTGTTAAACATAAACCAAACGATGAAATTGGTTATTTCTTCATGTATAATGATCAACTCGATACTCCCTAGCCCCCAACAGCCTTTTTTTTCATAACACTTTAACCAGAGTGACGGGAGAGCGGCATTTCAGAAAACGTGCTTATCTCGGCGAGAAAAAGCGATTTCGGCAATAAAATTTAAAACGCGTGTAAAACATAAACCAAACGATGAAATTGGTTATTTCTTCATGTATAATGATCAACTCGATACTCCCTAGCCCCCAACAGCCTTTTTTTTTCATAACACTTTAACCAGAGTGACGGGAGAGCGGCATTTCAGAAAACGTGCTTATCTCGGCGAGAAAAAGCGATTTCGGCAATAAAATTTAAAACGCGTGTAAAACATAAACCAAACGATGAAATTGGTTATTTCTTCATGTATAATGATCAACTCGATACTCCCTAGCCCCCAACAGCCTTTTTTTTCATAACACTTTAACCAGAGTGACGGGAGAGCGGCATTTCAGAAAACGTGCTTATCTCGGCGAGAAAAAGCGATTTCGGCAATAAAATTTAAAACGCGTGTAAAACATAAACCAAACGATGAAATTGGTTATTTTTTCATGTATAATGATCAACTCGATACTCCCTAGCCCCCAACAGCCTTTTTTTTCATAACACTTTAACCAGAGTGACGGGAGAGCGGCATTTCAGAAAACGTGCTTATCTCGGCGAGAAAAAGCGATTTCGGCAATAAAATTTAAAACGCGTGTAAAACATAAACCAAACGATGAAATTGGTTATTTCTACATGTATAATGATCAACTCGATACTCCCTAGCCCCCAACAGCCTTTTTTTTCATAACACTTTAACCAGAGTGACGGGAGAGCGGCATTTCAGAAAACGTGCTTATCTCGGCGAGAAAAAGCGATTTCGGCAATAAAATTTAAAACGCGTGTAAAACATAAACCAAACGATGAAATTGGTTATTTCTTCATGTATAATGATCAACTCGATACTCCCTAGCCCCCAACAGCCTTTTTTTTCATAACACTTTAACCAGAGTGACGGGAGAGCGGCATTTCAGAAAACGTGCTTATCTCGGCGAGAAAAAGCGATTTCGGCAATAAAATTTAAAACGCGTGTAAAACATAAACCAAACGATGAAATTGGTTATTTCTTCATGTATAATGATCAACTCGATACTCCCTAGCCCCCAACAGCCTTTTTTTTCATAACACTTTAACCAGAGTGACCGGAGAGCGGCATTTCAGAAAACGTGCTTATCTCGGCGACAAAAAGCGATTTCGGCAATAAAATTTAAAACGCGTGTAAAACATAAACCAAACGATGAAATTGGTTATTTCTTCATGTATAATGATCAACTCGATACTCCCTAGCCCCCAACAGCCTTTTTTTTCATAACACTTTAACCAGAGTGACGGGAGAGCGGCATTTCAGAAAACGTGCTTATCTCGGCGAGAAAAAGCGATTTCGGCAATAAAATTTAAAACGCGTGTAAAACATAAACCAAACGATGAAATTGGTTATTTCTTCATGTATAATGATCAACTCGATACTCCCTAGCCCCCAACAGCCTTTTTTTTCATAACACTTTAACCAGAGTGACGGGAGAGCGGCATTTCAGAAAACGTGCTTATCTCGGCGAGAAAAAGCGATTTCGGCAATAAAATTTAAAACGCGTGTAAAACATAAACCAAACGATGAAATTGGTTATTTCTTCATGTATAATGATCAACTCGATACTCCCTAGCCCCCAACAGCCTTTTTTTTCATAACACTTTAACCAGAGTGACGGGAGAGCGGCATTTCAGAAAACGTGCTTATCTCGGCGAGAAAAAGCGATTTCGGCAATAAAATTTAAAACGCGTGTAAAACATAAACCAAACGATGAAATTGGTTATTTCTTCATGTATAATGATCAACTCGATACTCCCTAGCCCCCAACAGCCTTTTTTTTCATAACACTTTAACCAGAGTGACGGGAGAGCGGCATTTCAGAAAACGTGCTTATCTCGGCGAGAAAAAGCGATTTCGGCAATAAAATTTAAAACGCGTGTAAAACATAAACCAAACGATGAAATTGGTTATTTCTTCATGTATAATGATCAACTCGAGTCGAGCTCCAGGGAGAGAGGCTGATTTTTCGCTTTTTGAGGCCGACCGACGAACCGGCGCGTGGCGGACTCAAAAGCCCGCAGAGCCGTAGGCACTTAGAAAAGTTTCGCCTTTGGCTGTGAGCTCCAGGGGGAGAGGCTGGTTTTGCGTTATTTTAGGCCGGCTGGAGAACCGGCGCGGGTCGGACGCACAATCCCCGCAGAGCCGTGGGCACTTAGAAAATTTTTGCCAAGTTGGCTCTGAGCGCCTGGTACCTAATATGGAAGTATAGAGGCCGACTTTCGGGCAAGATCACGCCGCGTTAGGCTTCCAGGACCCCGGCTAAGCAATTTTACCGGGCCGCCCGGTTCTTTTTTTGAACCAGCCCGGTTCTTTTTACACTTCCAGCTGGAGCTCAGCAGCGGCTTTTTGCGCAAGATCACGCCGGGTTAGGCTTCCAGGACCTCGGCTAAGCAATTCTACCGGGCCGCCCGGTTCTTTTTTTGAACCAGCCCGGTTCTTTTTACACTTCCAGCTGGAGCTCACGAGCGGCTTTTTGGACAAGATCACGCCGTGTTAGGCTTCCAGAGCCCCGGCTAAGCAATTTTACTGGCCCGCCCGGTTCTTTTTTTTAACCAGCCCGGTTCTTTTTACACTTCCAGCTGGAGCTCAGCAGCGGGTTTTTGGACAAGATCACGCCGTGTTAGGCTTCCAGAGCCCCGGCTAAGCAATTTTACAGGGTCGCCCGGTTCTTTTTTTTAACCAGCCCGGTTTTTTTTACACTTCCAGCTGGAGCTCAGCAGCAGCTTTTTGCACAGTATCACGCCGGGTTAGGCTTCCAGAGCCCCGGCTAAGCAATTTTACCGGGCCGCCCGGTTCTTTTTTTTAACCAGAGTGACGGGAGAGCGGCATTTCAGAAAACGTGCTTATCTCGGCGAGAAAAAGCGATTTCGGCAATAAAATTTAAAACGCGTGTAAAACATAAACCAAACGATGAAATTGGTTATTTCTTCATGTATAATGATCAACTCGATACTCCCTAGCCCCCAACAGCCTTTTTTTTCATAACACTTTAACCAGAGTGACGGGAGAGCGGCATTTCAGAAAACGTGCTTATCTCGGCGAGAAAAAGCGATTTCGGCAATAAAATTTAAAACGCGTGTAAAACATAAACCAAACGATGAAATTGGTTATTTCTTCATGTATAATGATCAACTCGATACTCCCTAGCCCCCAACAGCCTTTTTTTTCATAACACTTTAACCAGAGTGACGGGAGAGCGGCATTTCAGAAAACGTGCTTATCTCGGCGAGAAAAAGCGATTTCGGCAATAAAATTTAAAACGCGTGTAAAACATAAACCAAACGATGAAATTGGTTATTTCTTCATGTATAATGATCAACTCGATACTCCCTAGCCCCCAACAGCCTTTTTTTTTCATAACAATTTAACCAGAGTGACGGGAGAGCGGCATTTCAGAAAACGTGCTTATCTCGGCAAGAAAAAGCGATTTCGGCAATAAAATTTAAAACGCGTGTAAAACATAAACCAAACGATGAAATTGGTTATTTCTTCATGTATAATGATCAACTCGATACTCCCTAGCCCCCAACAGCCTTTTTTTTCATAACACTTTAACCAGAGTGACGGGAGAGCGGCATTTCAGAAAACGTGCTTATCTCGGCGAGAAAAAGCGATTTCGGCAATAAAATTTAAAACGCGTGTAAAACATAAACCAAACGATGAAATTGGTTATTTCTTCATGTATAATGATCAACTCGATACTCCCTAGCCCCCAACAGCCTTTTTTTTCATAACACTTTAACCAGAGTGACGGGAGAGCGGCATTTCAGAAAACGTGCTTATCTCGGCGAGAAAAAGCGATTTCGGCAATAAAATTTAAAACGCGTGTAAAACATAAATCAAACGATGAAATTGGTTATTTCTTCATGTATAATGATCAACTCGATACTCCCTAGCCCCCAACAGCCTTTTTTTTCATAACACTTTAACCAGAGTGACGGGAGAGCGGCATTTCAGAAAACGTGCTCATCTCGGCGAGAAAAAGAGATTTCGGCAATAAAATTTAAAACGCGTGTTAAACATAAACCAAACGATGAAATTGGTTATTTCTTCATGTATAATGATCAACTCGATACTCCCTAGCCCCCAACAGCCTTTTTTTTCATAACACTTTAACCAGAGTGACGGGAGAGCGGCATTTCAGAAAACGTGCTTATCTCGGCGAGAAAAAGCGATTTCGGCAATAAAATTTAAAACGCGTGTAAAACATAAACCAAACGATGAAATTGGTTATTTCTTCATGTATAATGATCAACTCGATACTCCCTAGCCCCCAACAGCCTTTTTTTTTCATAACACTTTAACCAGAGTGACGGGAGAGCGGCATTTCAGAAAACGTGCTTATCTCGGCGAGAAAAAGCGATTTCGGCAATAAAATTTAAAACGCGTGTAAAACATAAACCAAACGATGAAATTGGTTATTTCTTCATGTATAATGATCAACTCGATACTCCCTAGCCCCCAACAGCCTTTTTTTTCATAACACTTTAACCAGAGTGACGGGAGAGCGGCATTTCAGAAAACGTGCTTATCTCGGCGAGAAAAAGCGATTTCGGCAATAAAATTTAAAACGCGTGTAAAACATAAACCAAACGATGAAATTGGTTATTTTTTCATGTATAATGATCAACTCGATACTCCCTAGCCCCCAACAGCCTTTTTTTTCATAACACTTTAACCAGAGTGACGGGAGAGCGGCATTTCAGAAAACGTGCTTATCTCGGCGAGAAAAAGCGATTTCGGCAATAAAATTTAAAACGCGTGTAAAACATAAACCAAACGATGAAATTGGTTATTTCTACATGTATAATGATCAACTCGATACTCCCTAGCCCCCAACAGCCTTTTTTTTCATAACACTTTAACCAGAGTGACGGGAGAGCGGCATTTCAGAAAACGTGCTTATCTCGGCGAGAAAAAGCGATTTCGGCAATAAAATTTAAAACGCGTGTAAAACATAAACCAAACGATGAAATTGGTTATTTCTTCATGTATAATGATCAACTCGATACTCCCTAGCCCCCAACAGCCTTTTTTTTCATAACACTTTAACCAGAGTGACGGGAGAGCGGCATTTCAGAAAACGTGCTTATCTCGGCGAGAAAAAGCGATTTCGGCAATAAAATTTAAAACGCGTGTAAAACATAAACCAAACGATGAAATTGGTTATTTCTTCATGTATAATGATCAACTCGATACTCCCTAGCCCCCAACAGCCTTTTTTTCATAACACTTTAACCAGAGTGACGGGAGAGCGGCATTTCAGAAAACGTGCTTATCTCGGCGAGAAAAAGCGATTTCGGCAATAAAATTTAAAACGCGTGTAAAACATAAATCAAACGATGAAATTGGTTATTTCTTCATGTATAATGATCAACTCGATACTCCCTAGCCCCCAACAGCCTTTTTTTTCATAACACTTTAACCAGAGTGACGGGAGAGCGGCATTTCAGAAAACGTGCTTATCTCGGCGAGAAAAAGCAATTTCGGCAATAAAATTTAAAACGCGTGTAAAACATAAACCAAACGGTGAAATTGGATATTTCTTCATGTATAATGATCAACTCGATACTCCCTAGCCCCCAACAGCCTTTTTTTTCATAACACTTTAACCAGAGTGACGGGAGAGCGGCATTTCAGAAAACGTGCTTATCTCGGCGAGAAAAAGCGATTTCGGCAATAAAATTTAAAACGCGTGTAAAACATAAACCAAACGATGAAATTGGTTATTTCTTCATGTATAATGATCAACTCGATACTCCCTAGCCCCCAACAGCCTTTTTTTTCATAACACTTTAACCAGAGTGACGGGAGAGCGGCATTTCAGAAAACGTGCTTATCTCGGCGAGAAAAAGCGATTTCGGCAATAAAATTTAAAACGCGTGTAAAACATAAACCAAACGATGAAATTGGTTATTTCTTCATGTATAATGATCAACTCGATACTCCCTAGCCCCCAACAGCCTTTTTTTTCATAACACTTTAACCAGAGTGACGGGAGAGCGGCATTTCAGAAAACGTGCTTATCTCGGCGAGAAAAAGCGATTTCGGCAATAAAATTTAAAACGCGTGTAAAACATAAACCAAACGATGAAATTGGTTATTTCTTCATGTATAATGATCAACTCGAGTCGAGCTCCAGGGAGAGAGGCTGATTTTTCGCTTTTTGAGGCCGACCGACGAACCGGCGCGTGGCGGACTCAAAAGCCCGCAGAGCCGTAGGCACTTAGAAAAGTTTCGCCTTTGGCTGTGAGCTCCAGGGGGAGAGGCTGGTTTTGCGTTATTTTAGGCCGGCTGGAGAACCGGCGCGGGTCGGACGCACAATCCCCGCAGAGCCGTGGGCACTTAGAAAATTTTTGCCAAGTTGGCTCTGAGCGCCTGGTACCTAATATGGAAGTATAGAGGCCGACTTTCGGGCAAGATCACGCCGCGTTAGGCTTCCAGGACCCCGGCTAAGCAATTTTACCGGGCCGCCCGGTTCTTTTTTTGAACCAGCCCGGTTCTTTTTACACTTCCAGCTGGAGCTCAGCAGCGGCTTTTTGCGCAAGATCACGCCGGGTTAGGCTTCCAGGACCTCGGCTAAGCAATTCTACCGGGCCGCCCGGTTCTTTTTTTGAACCAGCTCGGTTCTTTTTACACTTCCAGCTGGAGCTCACTAGCGGCTTTTTGGACAAGATCACGCCGTGTTAGGCTTCCAGAGCCCCAGCTAAGCAATTTTACCGGCCCGCCCGGTTCTTTTTTTTAACCAGCCCGGTTCTTTTTACACTTCCAGCTGGAGCTCAGCAGCGGGTTTTTGGACAAGATCACGCCGTGTTAGGCTTCCAGAGCCCCGGCTAAGCAATTTTACAGGGTCGCCCGGTTCTTTTTTTTAACCAGCCCGGTTTTTTTTACACTTCCAGCTGGAGCTCAGCAGCAGCTTTTTGCACAGTATCACGCCGGGTTAGGCTTCCAGAGCCCCGGCTAAGCAATTTTACCGGGCCGCCCGGTTCTTTTTTTTAACCAGCCCGGTTCTTTTTACACTTCCAGCTGGAGCTCAGCAGCGGCGTTTTGGACAAGATCACGCCGTGTTAGGCTTCCAGAGCCCCGGCTAAGCAATTTTACCGGGTCGCCCGGTTCTTTTTTTTAACCAGCCCGGTTCTTTTTACACTTCCAGCTGGAGCTCACCAGCGGCTTTTTGGACAAGATCACGCCGTGTTAGGCTTCCAGAGCCCCGGCTAAGCAATTTTACCGGGTCGCCCGGTTCTTTTATTAACCAGCCCGGTTCTTTTTACACTTCCAGCTGGAGCTCAGCATCGTGTAAAACATAAACCAAACGATGAAAATGGTTATTTCTTCATGTATAATGATCAACTCGATACTCCCTAGCCCCCAACAGCCTTTTTTTTCATAACACTTTAACCAGAGTGACGGGAGAGCGGCATTTCAGAAAACGTGCTTATCTCGGCGAGAAAAAGCGATTTCGGCAATAAAATTTAAAACGCGTGTAAAACATAAACCAAACGATGAAATTGGTTATTTCTTCATGTATAATGATCAACTCGATACTCCCTAGCCCCCAACAGCCTTTTTTTTCATAACACTTTAACCAGAGTGACGGGAGAGCGGCATTTCAGAAAACGTGCTTATCTCGGCGAGAAAAAGCGATTTCGGCAATAAAATTTAAAACGCGTGTAAAACATAAACCAAACGATGAAATTGGTTATTTCTTCATGTATAATGATCAACTCGATACTCCCTAGCCCCCAACAGCCTTTTTTTTCATAACACTTTAACCAGAGTGACGGGAGAGCGGCATTTCAGAAAACGTGCTTATCTCGGCGAGAAAAAGCGATTTCGGCAATAAAATTTAAAACGCGTGTAAAACATAAACCAAACGATGAAATTGGTTATTTCTTCATGTATAATGATCAACTCGAGTCGAGCTCCAGGGAGAGAGGCTGATTTTTCGCTTTTTGAGGCCGACCGACGAACCGGCGCGTGGCGGACTCAAAAGCCCGCAGAGCCGTAGGCACTTAGAAAAGTTTCGCCTTTGGCTGTGAGCTCCAGGGGGAGAGGCTGGTTTTGCGTTATTTTAGGCCGGCTGGAGAACCGGCGCGGGTCGGACGCACAATCCCCGCAGAGCCGTGGGCACTTAGAAAATTTTTGCCAAGTTGGCTCTGAGCGCCTGGTACCTAATATGGAAGTATAGAGGCCGACTTTCGGGCAAGATCACGCCGCGTTAGGCTTCCAGGACCCCGGCTAAGCAATTTTACCGGGCCGCCCGGTTCTTTTTTTGAACCAGCCCGGTTCTTTTTACACTTCCAGCTGGAGCTCAGCAGCGGCTTTTTGCGCAAGATCACGCCGGGTTAGGCTTCCAGGACCTCGGCTAAGCAATTCTACCGGGCCGCCCGGTTCTTTTTTTGAACCAGCCCGGTTCTTTTTACACTTCCAGCTGGAGCTCACGAGCGGCTTTTTGGACAAGATCACGCCGTGTTAGGCTTCCAGAGCCCCGGCTAAGCAATTTTACCGGCCCGCCCGGTTCTTTTTTTTAACC
Organism: Syngnathus leptorhynchus; assembly: GCF_054491065.1. NCBI lineage: Eukaryota > Metazoa > Chordata > Actinopteri > Syngnathiformes > Syngnathidae > Syngnathus > Syngnathus leptorhynchus. The sequence goes on from NW_028232014.1 coordinate 129,343, forward strand.
AGCCCGGTTCTTTTTACACTTCCAGCTGGAGCTCAGCAGCGGGTTTTTGGACAAGATCACGCCGTGTTAGGCTTCCAGAGCCCCGGCTAAGCAATTTTACAGGGTCGCCCGGTTCTTTTTTTTAACCAGCCCGGTTTTTTTTACACTTCCAGCTGGAGCTCAGCAGCAGCTTTTTGCACAGTATCACGCCGGGTTAGGCTTCCAGAGCCCCGGCTAAGCAATTTTACCGGGCCGCCCGGTTCTTTTTTTTAACCAGCCCGGTTCTTTTTACACTTCCAGCTGGAGCTCAGCAGCGGCGTTTTGGACAAGATCACGCCGTGTTAGGCTTCCAGAGCCCCGGCTAAGCAATTTTACCGGGTCGCCCGGTTCTTTTTTTTAACCAGCCCGGTTCTTTTTACACTTCCAGCTGGAGCTCACCAGCGGCTTTTTGGACAAGATTACGCCGTGTTAGGCTTCCAGAGCCCCGGCTAAGCAATTTTACCGGGTCGCCCGGTTCTTTTATTAACCAGCCCGGTTCTTTTTACACTTCCAGCTGGAGCTCAGCATCGTGTAAAACATAAACCAAACGATGAAAATGGTTATTTCTTCATGTATAATGATCAACTCGATACTCCCTAGCCCCCAACAGCCTTTTTTTTCATAACACTTTAACCAGAGTGACGGGAGAGCGGCATTTCAGAAAACGTGCTTATCTCGGCGAGAAAAAGCGATTTCGGCAATAAAATTTAAAACGCGTGTAAAACATAAACCAAACGATGAAATTGGTTATTTCTTCATGTATAATGATCAACTCGATACTCCCTAGCCCCCAACAGCCTTTTTTTTCATAACACTTTAAACAGAGTGACGGGAGAGCGGCATTTCAGAAAACGTGCTTATCTCGGCGAGAAAAAGCGATTTCGGCAATAAAATTTAAAACGCGTGTAAAACATAAATCAAACGATGAAATTGGTTATTTCTTCATGTATAATGATCAACTCGATACTCCCTAGCCCCCAACAGCCTTTTTTTTCATAACACTTTAACCAGAGTGACGGGAGAGCGGCATTTCAGAAAACGTGCTTATCTCGGCGAGAAAAAGAGATTTCGGCAATAAAATTTAAAACGCGTGTTAAACATAAACCAAACGATGAAATTGGTTATTTCTTCATGTATAATGATCAACTCGATACTCCCTAGCCCCCAACAGCCTTTTTTTTCATAACACTTTAACCAGAGTGACGGGAGAGCGGCATTTCAGAAAACGTGCTTATCTCGGCGAGAAAAAGCGATTTCGGCAATAAAATTTAAAACGCGTGTAAAACATAAACCAAACGATGAAATTGGTTATTTCTTCATGTATAATGTTCAACTCGATACTCCCTAGCCCCCAACAGCCTTTTTTTTTCATAACACTTTAACCAGAGTGACGGGAGAGCGGCATTTCAGAAAACGTGCTTATCTCGGCGAGAAAAAGCGATTTCGGCAATAAAATTTAAAACGCGTGTAAAACATAAACCAAACGATGAAATTGGTTATTTCTTCATGTATAATGATCAACTCGATACTCCCTAGCCCCCAACAGCCTTTTTTTTTCATAACACTTTAACCAGAGTGACGGGAGAGCGGCATTTCAGAAAACGTGCTTATCTCGGCGAGAAAAAGCGATTTCGGCAATAAAATTGAAAACGCGTGTAAAACATAAACCAAACGATGAAATTGGTTATTTCTTCATGTATAATGATCAACTCGATACTCCCTAGCCCCCAACAGCCTTTTTTTTCATAACACTTTAACCAGAGTGACGGGAGAGCGGCATTTCAGAAAACGTGCTTATCTCGGCGAGAAAAAGCGATTTCGGCAATAAAATTTAAAACGCGTGTAAAACATAAACCAAACGATGAAATTGGTTATTTCTTCATGTATAATGATCAACTCGATACTCCCTAGCCCCCAACAGCCTTTTTTTTCATAACACTTTAACCAGAGTGACGGGAGAGCGGCATTTCAGAAAACGTGCTTATCTCGGCGAGAAAAAGCGATTTCGGCAATAAAATTTAAAACGCGTGTAAAACATAAACCAAACGATGAAATTGGTTATTTCTTCATGTATAATGATCAACTCGATACTCCCTAGCCCCCAACAGCCTTTTTTTTCATAACACTTTAACCAGAGTGACGGGAGAGCGGCATTTCAGAAAACGTGCTTATCTCGGCGAGAAAAAGCGATTTCGGCAATCAAATTTAAAACGCGTGTAAAACATAAACCAAACGATGAAATTGGTTATTTCTTCATGTATAATGATCAACTCAATACTCCCTAGCCCCCAACAGCCTTTTTTTTCATAACACTTTAACCAGAGTGACGGGAGAGCGGCATTTCAGAAAACGTGCTTATCTCGGCGAGAAAAAGCGATTTCGGCAATAAAATTTAAAACGCGTGTAAAACATAAACCAAACGATGAAATTGGTTATTTCTTCATGTATAATGATCAACTCGATACTCCCTAGCCCCCAACAGCCTTTTTTTTCATAACACTTTAACCAGAGTGACGGGAGAGCGGCATTTCAGAAAACGTGCTTATCTCGGCGAGAAAAAGCGATTTCGGCAATAAAATTTAAAACGCGTGTAAAACATAAACCAAACGATGAAATTGGTTATTTCTTCATGTATAATGATCAACTCGATACTCCCTAGCCCCCAACAGCCTTTTTTTTCATAACACTTTAACCAGAGTGACGGGAGAGCGGCATTTCAGAAAACGTGCTTATCTCGGCGAGAAAAAGCGATTTCGGCAATAAAATTTAAAACGCGTGTAAAACATAAACCAAACGATGAAATTGGTTATTTCTTCATGTATAATGATCAACTCGATACTCCCTAGCCCCCAACAGCCTTTTTTTTCATAACACTTTAACCAGAGTGACGGGAGAGCGGCATTTCAGAAAACGTGCTTATCTCGGCGAGAAAAAGCGATTTCGGCAATAAAATTTAAAACGCGTGTAAAACATAAACCAAACGATGAAATTGGTTATTTCTTCATGTATAATGATCAACTCGATACTCCCTAGCCCCCAACAGCCTTTTTTTTCATAACACTTTAACCAGAGTGACGGGAGAGCGGCATTTCAGAAAACGTGCTTATCTCGGCGAGAAAAAGCGATTTCGGCAATAAAATTTAAAACGCGTGTAAAACATAAACCAAACGATGAAATTGGTTATTTCTTCATGTATAATGATCAACTCGATACTCCCTAGCCCCCAACAGCCTTTTTTTTCATAACACTTTAACCAGAGTGACGGGAGAGCGGCATTTCAGAAAACGTGCTTATCTCGGCGAGAAAAAGCGATTTCGGCAATAAAATTTAAAACGCGTGTAAAACATAAACCAAACGATGAAATTGGTTATTTCTTCATGTATAATGATCAACTCGATACTCCCTAGCCCCCAACAGCCTTTTTTTTCATAACACTTTAACCAGAGTGACGGGAGAGCGGCATTTCAGAAAACGTGCTTATCTCGGCGAGAAAAAGCGATTTCGGCAATAAAATTTAAAACGCGTGTAAAACATAAACCAAACGATGAAATTGGTTATTTCTTCATGTATAATGATCAACTCGATACTCCCTAGCCCCCAACAGCCTTTTTTTTCATAACACTTTAACCAGAGTGACGGGAGAGCGGCATTTCAGAAAACGTGCTTATCTCGGCGAGAAAAAGCGATTTCGGCAATAAAATTTAAAACGCGTGTAAAACATAAACCAAACGATGAAATTGGTTATTTCTTCATGTATAATGATCAACTCGATACTCCCTAGCCCCCAACAGCCTTTTTTTTCATAACACTTTAACCAGAGTGACGGGAGAGCGGCATTTCAGAAAACGTGCTTATCTCGGCGAGAAAAAGCGATTTCGGCAATACAATTTAAAACGCGTGTAAAACATAAACCAAACGATGAAATTGGTTATTTCTTCATGTATAATGATCAACTCGATACTCCCTAGCCCCCAACAGCCTTTTTTTTCATAACACTTTAACCAGAGTGACGGGAGAGCGGCATTTCAGAAAACGTGCTTATCTCGGCGAGAAAAAGCGATTTCGGCAATAAAATTTAAAACGCGTGTAAAACATAAACCAAACGATGAAATTGGTTATTTCTTCATGTATAATGATCAACTCGATACTCCCTAGCCCCCAACAGCCTTTTTTTTCATAACACTTTAACCAGAGTGACGGGAGAGCGGCATTTCAGAAAACGTGCTTATCTCGGCGAGAAAAAGCGATTTCGGCAATAAAATTTAAAACGCGTGTAAAACATAAACCAAACGATGAAATTGGTTATTTCTTCATGTATAATGATCAACTCGATACTCCCTAGCCCCCAACAGCCTTTTTTTTCATAACACTTTAACCAGAGTGACGGGAGAGCGGCATTTCAGAAAACGTGCTTATCTCGGCGAGAAAAAGCGATTTCGGCAATAAAATTTAAAACGCGTGTAAAACATAAACCAAACGATGAAATTGGTTATTTCTTCATGTATAATGATCAACTCGATACTCCCTAGCCCCCAACAGCCTTTTTTTTCATAACACTTTAACCAGAGTGACGGGAGAGCGGCATTTCAGAAAACGTGCTTATCTCGGCGAGAAAAAGCGATTTCGGCAATAAAATTTAAAACGCGTGTAAAACATAAACCAAACGATGAAATTGGTTATTTCTTAATGTATAATGATCAACTCGATACTCCCTAGCCCCCAACAGCCTTTTTTTTCATAACACTTTAACCAGAGTGACGGGAGAGCGGCATTTCAGAAAACGTGCTTATCTCGGCGAGAAAAAGCGATTTCGGCAATAAAATTTAAAACGCGTGTAAAACATAAACCAAACGATGAAATTGGTTATTTCTTCATGTATAATGATCAACTCGATACTCCCTAGCCCCCAACAGCCTTTTTTTTCATAACACTTTAACCAGAGTGACGGGAGAGCGGCATTTCAGAAAACGTGCTTATCTCGGCGAGAAAAAGCGATTTCGGCAATAAAATTTAAAACGCGTGTAAAACATAAACCAAACGATAAAATTGGTTATTTCTTCATGTATAATGATCAACTCGATACTCCCTAGCCCCCAACAGCCTTTTTTTTCATAACACTTTAACCAGAGTGACGGGAGAGCGGCATTTCAGAAAACGTGCTTATCTCGGCGAGAAAAAGCGATTTCGGCAATAAAATTTAAAACGCGTGTAAAACATAAACCAAACGATGAAATTGGTTATTTCTTCATGTATAATGAAGATGGTGTAGAGCTGGAGTCAGAGGCAGAAATGAAGTCAGAGGTAGAGCTGGTGTGGAGCTGAAGTCAGAGGCGGAGATGAAGTAGGAGTCAGATGCAAAGCTGGTGTGGGGCTGGAGCTGGAGTTGGAGGCAGAGCTGGTGTGGAGCTGAAGTCAGAGGTGGAGCTGAAGTCAGAGACTGGTGTGGAGCTGGAGTCAGAGGTAGAGCTGAAGTCAGGGTTAGAGGTGGAGCTGAAGTCAGAGACTGGTGTGGAGCTGGAGGCGGAGCTGAAGGCAGAGGCAGAGCAGGTCTGGAGCTGGAGGCACAGTCAAAGGCGGAAGTGGGGCTGAAGTCAGAGGCAGAGCTGGAGGCGGAGCTGAAGTCAGAGGCAGAGCTGGAGGCGGTGCTGAAGTCAGAGGTGGAGCTGAAGTCAGAGGCAGAGCTGGTGGTGGAGTCAGAGAATGCTCCATTAAACCATATAGTGTACATTCCTTCCCTGCAACACTAGTGAAGTCTTCATGGTATAGTGGATAGTGCTCTGGACTCTCACCCCAGCGACCCGAGTTCAAATCACGGTGGGACCAAAGAAAATATGTCATCATGGAAAAGGCGTTGGTGGCGGAGCTGGAGCTGTAGGCGGAGCTGAAGTCAGAGGCGGAGCTGAAGTCAGAGGCAGATTTGGTGTGGTGCCGAAATTGAAGGCGGAGCTGAAGTCAGTGGCAGAGATGGTGTGGCGCTGGAGTTGGAGGAGAAGCTGTAGTCAGAGATGGAACTGAAGTTGTGGTCAGATGCAGAACTGGTGTGGAGCTGGAGTCAGAGGCAGAGCTGAAGTCAGAAACTGATGTGGAGCTGACGGCGGAGTTGGAGGCGGAAGTCAGAGGCAGAGCTGGTGGTGGAGTCAGAGAATGCTCCATCAAACCATAGAGTGTACATTCCTTCCCTGCAACACTAGTGAAGTCTTCATGGTATAGTGGATAGTGCTCTGGACTCTCACCCCAGCGACCCGAGTTCAAATCCCGGTGGGACCAAAGAAAATATGTCATCATGGAAAAGGCGTTGGTGGCGGAGCTGGAGCTGTAGGCGGAGCTGAAGTCAGAGGCGGAGCTGAAGTCAGAGGCAGATTTGGTGTGGTGCCGAAATTGGAGGCGGAGCTGAAGTCAGTGGCAGAGATGGTGTGGAGCTGGAGTTGAAGGAGAAGCTGTAGTCAGAGATGAAACTGAAGTTGTGGTCAGATGCAGAACTGGTGTGGAGCTGGAGTCAGAGGTGGAGCTGAAGTCAGAAGCTGGTATGGAGCTGGAGGCGGAAGTGGGGCTGAAGTCAGAGGCAGAGATGGAGTAGAGCTGGAGTCAGAGGCAGAAATGAAGTCAGAGGTAGAGCTGGTGTGGAGCTGAAGTCAGAGGCGGTGATGAAGTTGGAGTCAGATGCAAAGCTGGTGTGGGGCTGGAGTCAGAGGTGGAGCTGAAGTCAGAGACTGGTGTGGAGCTGGAGTCAGAGGTAGAGCTGAAGTCAGGGTTGGAGGTGGAGCTGAAGTCAGAGACTGGTGTGGAGCTGGAGGCGGAGCTGAAGGCAGAGGCAGAGCAGGTCTGGAGCTGGAGGCACAGTCAAAGGCGGAAGTGGGGCTGAAGTCAGAGGCAGAGCTGGAGGCGGAGCTGAAGTCAGAGGCAGAGCTGGAGGCGGTGCTGAAGTCAGAGGTGCAGCTCAAGTCAGAGGCAGAGCTGGTGGTGGAGTCAGAGAATGCTGCATTAAACCATATAGTGTACATTCCTTCCCTGCAACACTAGTGAAGTCTTCATGGTATAGTGGATAGTGCTCTGGACTCTCACCCCAGCGACCCGAGTTCAAATCCCGGCTGAAGTCAGAGGCAGAGATGGTGTAGAGCTGGAGTCAGAGGCAGAAATGAAGTCAGAGGTAGAGCTGGTGTGGAGCTGAAGTCAGAGGCGGAGATGAAGTTGGAGTCAGATGCAAAGCTGGTGTGGGGCTGGAGCTGGAGTTGGAGGCAGAGCTGGTGTGGAGCTGAAGTCAGAGGTGGAGCTGAAGTCAGAGACTGGTGTGGAGCTGGAGTCAGAGGTAGAGCTGAAGTCAGGGTTAGAGGTGGAGCTGAAGTCAGAGACTGGTGTGGAGCTGGAGGCGGAGATGAAGGCAGAGGCAGAGCAGGTCTGGAGCTGGAGGCACAGTCAAAGGCGGAAGTGGGGCTGAAGTCAGAGGCAGAGCTGGAGGCGGAGCTGAAGTCAGAGGCAGAGCTGGAGGCGGTGCTGAAGTCAGAGGTGGAGCTGAAGTCAGAGGCAGAGCTGGTGGTGGAGTCAGAGAATGCTCCATTAAACCATATAGTGTACATTCCTTCCCTGCAACACTAGTGAAGTCTTCATGGTATAGTGGATAGTGCTCTGGACTCTCACCCCAGCGACCCGAGTTCAAATCCCGGTGGGACCAAAGAAAATATGTCATCATGGAAAAGGTGTTGGAGGCGGAGCTGGAGCTGTAGGCGGAGCTGAAGTCAGAGGCGGACCTGAAGTCAGAGGCAGATTTGGTGTGGCGCCGGAATTGGGAGCGGAGCTGAAGTCAGTGGCAGAGATGGTGTGGAACTGGAGTTGGAGGAGGAGCTGTAGTGTGAGATGGAACTGAAGTTGAAGTCAGATGCAGAACTGGTGTGGAGCTGGAGTCAGAGGTGGAGCTGAAGTCAGAAACTGGTGTGGAGCTGGCGGCGGAGTTGGAGGCGGACGTGGGGCTGAAGTCAGAGGCAGAGATGGTGTAGAGCTGGAGTCAGAGGTAGAAATGAAGTCAGAGGTAGAGCTGGTGTGGAGCTGAAGTCAGAGGCGGATATGAAGTTGGAGTCAGATGCAAAGCTGGTGTGGGGCTGAGGTCAGAGGTGGAGCTGAAGTGAAACTGGTGTGGAGCTGGAGTCAAAGGTAGAGCTGAAGTCAGGGTTGGAGGTGGAGCTGAAGTCGGAGACTGGTGTGGAGCTGGAGGCGGAGCTGAGGGCAGAGGCAGAACAGGTCTGGAGCTGGAGGCAGAGTCAAAGGCGGAAGTGGGGCTGAAGTCAGAGGCAGAGCTGGAGGCGGAGCTGAAGTCAGAGGCAGAGCTGGAGGCGGTGCTGAAGTCAGAGGTGGAGCTGAAGTCAGAGGCAGAGCTGGTGGTGGAGTCAGAGAATGCTCCATTAAACCATATAGTGTACATTCCTTCCCTGCAACACTAGTGAAGTCTTCATGGTATAGTGGATAGTGCTCTGGACTCTCACCCCAGCGACCCGAGTTCAAATCCCGGTGGGACCAAAGAAAATATGTCATCATGGAAAATGCGTTGGTGGCGGAGCTGGAGCTGTAGGCGGAGCTGAAGTCAGAGGCGGAGCTGAAGTCAGAGGCAGATTTGGTGTGGTGCCGAAATTGGAGGCGGAGCTGAAGTCAGTGGCAGAGATGGTGTGGAGCTGGAGTTGGAGGAGAAGCTGTAGTCAGAGATGAAACTGAAGTTGTGGTCAGATGCAGAACTGGTGTGGAGCTGGAGTCAGAGGTGGAGCTGAAGTCAGAAGCTGGTATGGAGCTGGCGGCGGAGTTGGAGGCGGAAGTGGGGCTGAAGTCAGAGGCAGAGATGGAGTAGAGCTGGAGTCAGAGGCAGAAATGAAGTCAGAGGTAGAGCTGGTGTGGAGCTGAAGTCAGAGGCGGAGATGAAGTCAGAGACTGGTGTGGAGCTGGAGGCGGAGCTGAAGGCAGAGGCAGAGCAGGTCTGGAGCTGGAGGCACAGTCAAAGGCGGAAGTGGGGCTGAAGTCAGAGGCAGAGCTGGAGGCGGAGCTGAAGTCAGAGGCAGAGCTGGAGGCGGTGCTGAAGTCAGAGGTGCAGCTCAAGTCAGAGGCAGAGCTGGTGGTGGAGTCAGAGAATGCTGCATTAAACCATATAGTGTACATTCCTTCCCTGCAACACTAGTGAAGTCTTCATGGTATAGTGGATAGTGCTCTGGACTCTCACCCCAGCGACCCGAGTTCAAATCCCGGCTGAAGTCAGAGGCAGAGATGGTGTAGAGCTGGAGTCAGAGGCAGAAATGAAGTCAGAGGTAGAGCTGGAGTGGAGCTGAAGTCAGAGGCGGAGATGAAGTTGGAGTCAGATGCAAAGCTGGTGTGGGGCTGGAGCTGGAGTTGGAGGCAGAGCTGGTGTGGAGCTGAAGTCAGAGGTGGAGCTGAAGTCAGAGACTGGTGTGGAGCTGGAGTCAGAGGTAGAGCTGAAGTCAGGGTTAGAGGTGGAGCTGAAGTCAGAGACTGGTGTGGAGCTGGAGGCGGAGCTGAAGGCAGAGGCAGAGCAGGTCTGGAGCTGGAGGCACAGTCAAAGGCGGAAGTGGGGCTGAATTCAGAGGCGGAGCTGAAGTCAGAGGCAGAGCCGGAGGCGGTGCTGAAGTCAGAGGCGGTAGAGAATGGTAGGTGGATATTATGACAAAGTTTGATGGAGTATTGATTTATGACCTTAATAAAAAAGTATTAAATATTTTTTTTTTTTTTTTTTTTTTTTTTTAAAAAGAGTTATTGAGGTCATAGAGTTTATGGAGGTCATAGGGAGGTCATAGGTTATAGGGTTAGGTTGTTATTTATTTAAATGTTGAATTATGGGTTGGGTTAGGGTTTGGTGTGGGATGTGTGTGTGGTGTGTGTGTGGTTGAAAGTCAAAAATGTTATGAGCTGCTGCTTCCTCCCTCGTCCTGTAGGGGGTGTTTAAGTGTTTCATTCACTTTCATCCTGAGATAGGAGTGCTAAGGTGTGTAAGTGTATTTATCTCAGGATGAGTGTAAATCTTGTTTTGTTTTGTTTTTTGGATGGTGGTAAGTCTGAACATATGTGTTAGATCATCTGTAAATCTTGTTTTGTTTATTTTTTGGTGGTGGGAATATGTCTGTAGATGTTTAGGGTCTTAAGATTGTTGGGAGTGTCTGACCTTCGCACCTTGCGCGGCTCTTTACTTCGTGTGTCTGTATCTGGGTTGTATGTGTGTGTATGTGGCTGAGTTAAATTATTTGATGGTGGGAATATGTCTGTACATGTTTTGGGTCTTAAGATTGTTGGGGGGTGTATGACCCTGCTTTATGACCTCGCCGCATGTATCTGTATCTGTGGGATGTGTGTGTATGTGGCTGAGTTAAATTATTTTTGGTGCTATGTTTCAGTTTAAAAAAGCTTTTTAATAATAGTATGAGGTGAAAAAAATGAATCTTACCTTCCGAGGGATGAAATTAGCTGGTCCTCAGTCCAATTTTGTGTATGGAGGAGAAAATGGAGTTTAAAAATGGGGTGGGGGTTAGGGTTAGGGGTCTTCAGGTCAGAATGTTCTTTAGGGCGGGAAAGTATCTGGATATATAGATGTGCAAGTGTTTAAACAGTCAGAAAAGGCCTTTACAAAGCTCAAACCACCTCAAGTCGGTCTCTACGCTCTGCGGATCTTTTAAAAGCAATGGTGAAAGGTAGGTTGTTTTTTTTCCTAAAAATAAACTATTCTGTTATAATGCGATTGTATTTATGACGTATGTTTTTTTTTGTACATAGATATTATCGTCTATGCGGACGTCCACAATGCTCGTGAGTTTTATTATGTGTTTACATTATTCTGTTATTTTCTCCATCAGAAATGTGATGTTATTGTTTTTCTCAACAAAAAAAAGCGCGGTTAAATGATGACTTCAGTGGAGTCTACTTAACGCAGACGGATTACGGTGAATCACACATTCATTTATGTTAGTTAATATTAATACGTTGATCTTAAAATGTTTAACTTATGTATGTATGTTAGATCTGGTAGGTGCAGCGGAGCAAGACATCCAGAAAAACGGTCTGGGTGACACAGGTCGCGAAGGTTACAAAGAGCCTGCTTCAAACGTGTCGGATGTGTTGGGAGAATCGTCTGACGAGGGCTCAGCTCCGCATCTTTTAAGAGCATTTGAAGACCGACAGAATCGGCTCTTTGCTCAAAAAGCGGATGACGTGTCAGCGGGTCACGTGACGGACGCAGAGCTTGCGAATATTAAGTACGAGGAGTTGAACCAAACTCGCGAATCGTTAAAAGAAATTGAAGGTATGTCGAATTTTGTTTTATATGTATATATATATATATATATATATATTATTTTTTCTATCATATATTTATGTTATAACATTGTTTCTTCTGTATACTTCAGGCGCTATTGACAGCCAACCACAGGCTGCTCAACCGAGGCGTCAGATGACTCGGAGTAGGAGGGGTCGAAGAAGGAGCAGGCTCACACACAACCCCCACCCATCCTTCCGTGTGAGAGAGAGGCGTCTGAAAGATTCAAGGTCTCATGCGTGTGACGGTGAATGTATTTACAGACAGCAACTTCGCTCTTGTCTCAAAGTAATACAGACATTGACATCTGCAATTGAAACATCGATAGTTTAAAATAAAAAGGCAATGTCTGACCCTAAACTCACGCCAGCTGAGGCAGACGTCATAGCAAGCATTGTTGAAATAGATTTTGAAACCGATGAAACAAATCATGAATCAGGTACAAGGCAGAGATTTTGTGATACCCCTGAACTAGATCAACAAATCTTGACAATTAACAACGATATTGAAATGTTATCGGATGGTGCGTATAGGAGTCAAATATCAGAATTAACATCACACCTGCTATCTGCTCTAGAGGGTGTAAATGCGGTGGTATCGGGTGAGCAGAGTGCCCTCAGCCCCGATGTGCCTAATCATTTACAAAGTGTGGTAGAGGGTCTTAATAATCAAAGTGTCAATGAAGGTAGCCAAAGTCCTACACACATTTCTTCACAATTGTTAAACTTGATAACTGAATTAAATAACCACACGTATGAGAGTGTACGTTGTCTCAGTCCTAACATACCGGCTCAACTGATTGACATTATCAACGAGTTAAATGTACAGCCGCCTGACCCGACTCACGATAATCAGTCTGTGTTGAATGATGAAATAATTGATGACATGTGCGTTGAACCCTTGGCGTGTATTGATGGTAGCGACATAGCGCCGTGCCTACAAACTCGCCAACAGCCTAACAACTGCGCTGTAATAATTGATCATCAAATTGAGGGCGACATAGCGCCGTCTCAACATACGGCGTTTCAGCAACCTGACGCTACCTCTCAGCCGCTGAGTCGTGTTCAACCCGCAGGCTCGGAACCTGTCGCTACCTCTCAGCCTCTAAGCCGTGTTCAACAAGGTGGCTCGGCTGTAGTTAACAGACCCCATTTCAATAATGTTGAAGTGCGGAGACGTATAAATCCCCCCATGCAATCGGGTAGCAGGGATTTTGCTTCTTTTTACATGCATATCGAAAATAACATCGAAGGTGTTTTGGAGGAGGTAGATGACATTGCACAAACGGGGGATGCAATTCAGATTGAGATTGTGGGGGGTGGTGACGAAAGAGAACATACCTACCAACAAATGACTGATATAGACTCTATGAGGGAGCATGTACAAAGTATGCTAGAGCGTTTAGCACAGTCTAACACAGAACTTATGCTCGATGAAGGTTTAGAATTAGTGGTACAAATATTCAAGCCTTTGCGTGGAGGTATGCGTCGCAAACTGATACAATCCACTAATGTAGAAATATTAAAGAGAAAAAAACGACATTTGTACATGACTCTTAACAAAGACAACAATCTATGCTTTGCTCTCGCGTTAGCACATCTGCTAAACAGCTCGCTAACAACAAAGCAGGCCACACAGCAGGCTCGGCTCTTACAAGAGAGTGTAGGTTTGAACTGTCACACAGCTGTAAGTCTGGCTGATGTACACAAATTCGAGAAAGCCCTCAAAAGAAAGATAGTTGTAATGTACAGAAAAGCCGACTGCCGTCCTATGACTTTTTTTGAGACTCGCTACCCCAAATCAGCCGATGATATTTTGTTTATCCTTTTACTAGAGAATCATTTCTACGGCGTTAAATCCATTGAGGGGTTTGTAGGTCATACATATTTCTGTAGACACTGCTTCAAAGGTCACGAGAATTGGGAGCAGCATCGGTGCCCGGGGCACTGTCACGTGTGTCTTGATGCGAGATGTAAACAGCTACCCTTTAAACGTGTAATCTGTCCTGATTGTAATAAGACTTGTTATAATGACGAGTGTTTTATCAAACATAAAGAGCCGCGCAAGGCGAGAAGGTCAGACATCCTCAAAACTAACTGTGACACATATAAAAAATGCATGCAATGCGGCTTGCAATATTATGTGAAACCAGGTGCTAGTCGTGTCAAGCATCACTGCCTCGCTAAAAAATGTGCTGTGTGCGGTGACGACTTGAGGGGAGATACAATGCTTGATCCTCATCTGTGTTACATCCAACCTCTAAAAGCACAGCCTCCTTGTAGAAATGTAATATACTACGATTTTGAAACCTATGTAGATGAAGACGGGTCACTCAAACCCTTTCTTGTTTGTTGTAAATCGAATAGTATGGAGAAGCATTGGTTTGGTACCGATTGTGTCGACGGTTTTGTTAGTTTTTTCAGAAACCCTCGTTTCAAAGGTTCGACTTTTGTAGCACATAATGCTAGAGGTTTTGATTCCTACATTTTACTCAACAGAATGATCGATCTGGGTGTCAAATTTGACATTATAATGCAAGGGAGTAAGGTTCTCTCTTTTGTGGATGTTGATTTGAAATCGCGATACATAGACTCGCTCTCATTTCTGACCATGGCGCTAAGTGCGATCCCAAAGGCCCTAGGGTTTGAAGACAAATCAAAGGGGTACTTTCCACACAAATTCAGCTCGTTGGCTCATCTGAATTATGTAGGGTCTTATCCCGAGCCTTCGTCTTACGATGTTGAACGCCTGGCCCCCTCAGAGGGTGCAAAGTTCTACGAATGGTATGACAAAAACAGTATGGGGTCGTTTGATTTTGCCCAGCAGGCTGTAGCCTACTGTAAGAATGACGTGAACTTGTTATTCCAGGGTGGTGAGACATTTAGGGGTGAGTTTTTCGAAGCTACAGGTTGTGACCCCTTCAACGCTGTGACAATCGCCTCAGCCTGCATGAGTGTGTTCCGCACAAGATTCCTGAAGCCTCAAACACTGGCCATTACACCTGCAGACAACTACACGAACCAATATAAAGCTTTCTCGCAAGACGCTATCCAATATTTGCTGTGGGTCATGCACAGTCAAAATGTTCACATCAGACACGCTTTAAACGGCGGGGAAGTCAAAATAGACAACTTCTTTGTAGACGATTATAGAGAGGTTGGAGGTGTGCGTATAGTGTATGAATATTTTGGATGCTATCACCACGGTTGTTCAGAATGCTTCGATCTTGCTAAAATATGTCCGACGACAAAACGCCCCTTTCAGGAAAGGTTCGATGCCACCCAAAAGAAAATTCGAGAACTACGTCTTAAACCGAATTTGCAACTTGTAATTATGTGGGAGCACGAATGGTTGCGAATGAAAAAGTTAGACGCGGCGACGGGCGAATTCATCAAAAAAGCTAAATTCCCATCACCGCTAAAGCCTAGACAAGCTTTGTTCGGGGGGCGGACAAACGCGTTTGTTTTAAGATATACCCCAAAACCTAACGAACGTGTGCTTTATGTTGATGTCACGTCGCTGTATCCATTTATCAATAGCACCTGTCTCTACCCCATTGATCATCCTGAAATCTTCCACAATGACTTCAAGGACCCCAGGATGTATTTCGGCTTCATCAGCGCTACAGTTAACCCACCGAGGGGGTTATATTTTCCTGTTTTGCCCTACAAATCACCTAAAGGTAAACTGCTATTCACATTATGTCGCACCTGTGGCGATGCCAACAATCAAAATACAGCCTGTGCGCACACTGATGAGCAAAGGTCATTAACGGGTGTCTGGACAACCCCTGAATTCGCCAAGGCTCTCGACCTCGGTTACACCGTTGTGAATATTTCCGAGGTATGGCATTACAGTCGAAAGAGTGACGCCATTTTTACCGACTATATGAGGACTTTTTTGAAAGGTAAACAGGAATCTTCAGGGTACCCCGCACATGTCATCAATCAGGCTGATAGAAACCAGTATATCGAGGATTATAAGACGCATCAAAATATTCAACTAGATCCTTCCAAAATTAGAGTGAATCCTGGAAAAAGGCAAGTTTCAAAACTATGTCTGAACAATCTCTGGGGTAAGTTGGCGCAGCGTGAGAACATGCCAAGCACAAAGATTGTGACAAAAACTAAGGATTTTCTCGAACTGCTTTTTTCAGGTCTGTATGACGTGACATTTATCCACTTTCTCAACAAAAAACGAGCGATGGTGCAGTATTGTTTTCGAACAAACACTGAGAAACCATTGACGAAAACTACAAATGTGGCTGCGGCGTGTTTTACAACGGCGTACGCTCGTTTGAAAATGTACGGCTATTTGGAAATGCTACAGAACCGGGTTTTGTACACTGATACGGACAGTATTATCTATACAGCTTTGCCCGGTGAAAGCGTTCTGCCTCTGGGAGACTATCTGGGTGATTTGACAGACGAGCTTTCCAACGACAGCATTGTAGATTTTGTCTCCGCAGGCCCCAAGACCTACGCATACAAACTGAGAAACAGTGGACGTGTCGTGATGAAGGTCAAAGGTATCACCCAAACACATGAAAGCGGGCAAAACATCAATTTCGATAGCATGCTTGATCTGGTTCAGGGGTACATCAACAACCAAGGCGCGTGCTCGGACGTGCTCTCTACCCCGCAACACGTCATTGTACGTGATAAAAAAGGCTTCCGATTAAAGAATGCCTCATTCAATAAGAGACTGAGGGTCGTGTACGATAAGAGACGCCTAGTCGGGCGAGGTCAGACGTTGCCTTTTGGGTTTTAACATTTTTTTTGTTTTCCATGTGTAAAAATGTCTTTGAACCAAATTGAATTTGATCCTAGATTAGAACTACCTTTTGCCTGTATAATTAGTGGCCCTAGTGGATGTGGCAAGACTTTTCTGGTGAAAAATGTTTTAGAACACACAGATCATGTCATGAGACAAAAGCCTCATAATATTGTATGGGTTTATACTTCGGCCCAACCTTTGTATGATGAAGTCAAAAGTATGAATAAAAATATTGTATTTATCAAAGGATTGCCTGAATCTTTTGACGATGAAAAGTTGTTCCCCCCGCAGCAAAACCATCTGCTGATATTGGACGATGTCATCTTTCAAGCCTCAGACAATCAGGAAGTGGTTCGAATTTTTACACAATATAGGCATCATATGAATCTAAGCGTCATCATGTTAACGCAGAACATCTTCCACCAGGGTAAATTTAGCCGTACTATAAGCCTAAACAGTAATTATCTAGTTTTGTTCAAAAATCCACGCGATAAATTGCAGGTAACTGTTCTGGCTAATCAAATCTGCCCCAACAACCGGAAGTTCTTTCTGGAATGTTTTGAAGATGCGACGAGGGATCCGTACGGCTATTTACTGGTTGATTTGACGCCTACGTGTCCAGAACAATACAGACTGCGCACAGGCATACTACACAATCAATGGCCTACTGTTTATATTCCTAAGCAATAAAAACAATGTCTAAACTGTTAAAAAGAAATGCGGCGTTACTTAAGACTCTCTTTACCTGCAAGCCGGGCGAACGCAAACATTTACTCCTCAGAGCTCCTGCCAGTTTACTAAAAGCGCTATGTGAGATTGCTTTAAATCTCCTAAAAGGCCACATACCTCTAAATTCGAAACAATACAAAAAACTTAAAAAACAAAAAAGGAATATTCGATTTCTAGCCGATAAAAAAAATACTTTAAAGAAGAAAAGAGCTGTATTGGTTCAAAAAGGTGGTTTCATTTTCCCGTTGCTGGCTGCTTTTGCTCCTGTACTCGGAAGCGTCATCGGAGGCCTCATAAATAAATAAATTAAAAAAAAATGAGTTTGAAAACGGCGAATAAATTGTACCTCGTCTCCCCATACCAACTAGACAGGATGACTCGAGCGCAGCCAAACATCCTCGATACAGCTGAACGGGATTTAGATCGGCAGATGAAACAGGTGTTGGAAAATAAAAATTTAAATCAATACGAAAAAATCAAAATGTATCAAAGCCTAATGCAACGTTACAGAGGATTATTAAAACAAAAGAATGAGGAGAGTGCCCCCATCACACTGAACGTATCGCAAGATCAGATAGAACGCGCCACCCCTTCCAATCAGAACAACAACAACAACGCCACGGAGCTGACGGAGATGGAGACGAGAGAACAGGTGCACGAGGACCCGCCGGGGATGAAAACTACGCAACAGGTGCAAACGGAGGAATGGACAGGGATTCTCGACGCTATAGGATCACGACATCATCGAAACGCCGCATACGTGTTGAGAAAATTAGCATCGAACGATATAGGATGGACGCCTCGGGGCGAATTTATATTTAATGGAAATCTTATCAGAGGATCTCATATGACCGATTTGATAAAAAAGCTCGTCGTGAGCGGTAAGAAAGTAGGCGGTCCTCCTATAGGCTGGAGTGAATTTTTGGAAACATTAACCCGTCTTAATTTACCGGAATCAAGCATTTCCAACCCTTTGGCACGTTCTGACTTTAAACGTTTAAAATACGCTAGAGCTGAAGATGAAGACGTTTCCCAAGCTAAAAATGCAAACGCAAAAAACATTAAGAAAAAAAAAAGAAAGCAAGCCGCAATGGCTCAAAAATGGGTTAGTTATTAAATATGAGAAATTTGATGTATGGTGAAATAAAAAAAACGTATATTGTATATGTTAGCATAAAAACACACTTGACTCTGTAACTCTCTTTTTAAAGATGTTTTATTGAATAAAAAGAGTTTTATAAAAAACATTAACGTGACTACGTACAATGACATTTTTTAAACTTATGCAAAGAACACGATGTCTGACCCCCGCACACTCGCCGAGCCCCACGTGATTTTCGAACAAAGGAGGTAACCATTGCATCATTGTGTAGGGGGTCTGTCGTGTAGCTATCCAAAACATCCAGATAAGTTAACCCGCATCTTCGTTGACTTAAATAATAAACACAGTGATGACCGCAGGTGCTCGTCAGTTCGTGTTGTAGTTGAATGTTATGGTAAATTATACGGTTAGAATGTTTTTTCAGAAAATCCAATATACTCTTAGGGTAAAATATATGGTCGGGTTCTAAACCAAAAGGGTCAAAGAATGTGGCCGAACCGTCTTTTTCTAACGTTAACCCCAGCCAGTGTTCCCCCGGCAGATGCCTCGGGTGCGTGTTTACAATGTAGTGTCTGGGGGGTGTGTCTGTGACGTCATGCAACTCGTCTGCTGCAAAAACGCCTCCAAAGAGAGGCCCATGTTGAAGCCTCATGAAACTGGTCAATTCACGCCCGTTCATCTTAATATTAATAATAATCCATCAGCACCTCTCTCTTGGCGTTGATTTCGACAATTGAATCATAAGCGGCGTAAACAATTAACGTTGTTGTGTGGGGAAGCGGATTACGAAATCGTAGATCCAGTCTGAGCACGCCGTTGTTTACTGGGGCAATGGCTCCTGAATCATCTCCGGGGTTCAGATTGAAGACAAAAAGCGAGTAACCTTGATTAAAATCATCTTGATCGATACAGAGTGGTAAATCCTTCAAAAAACGCCCCGTCGCTGTGAAAAGATTAAGGTATTCGCGTGTAGAAAGCCCCCCACCAAAATAAGGCTGAAAAGCTTTGGACGGAATCTGTCGGCCTTCTTGCGAGAGACTTAGATATTCAATGTCGGCGTTGATAAAATTAAATGGATTTAAATCTTTTCTCCCAGCAAAACTCAAATGATTTACGAGGGCTAACACTATTTGTTTTGGCATATGTCCGAGAAACAGATTATCCTGATGACATATTCTGGAATTCTGAGCAATGGAAAACGTTTTAAGACAAATTCTCGTTAAAGGATAAATGGCATTGCCCTTGTGTAACGCTGCTTCGTGGCCAATAGCGACGGCTGGTGACACAGTTACTTTTTTCACAAATAATGTTGCCCCTAAAATCTTGAGACAGACGTCGTTGTTAGAAGCGCTCATGAGACAGAAATCATCGTTGGCTCTGGATAATTTCAAACGTAGATCCACGTGATTCAGTAGATGACGCTCGCAGAAAAATATATCGCTGTGTATGGGCCCCATAATTTGGAACTCTTGTGATTCTGCCAGTCGTAAAGCGCGCTTCCATAGTCCATCGTTGATATTGGGGCCTTCAAAAGCAATAGAGTCCATACGTCCCCTAGTATCTTTAACAAACATCCCAGCTGAGAATTGTGAATGGAGGGTATCTCTTGAAAAATTTAACAAAGTCTCAATTATTGCCCTATAGGGGTGAGTCGCACTAGATTGTGATATAAGACGGTCCCCTAGAACGACGTCAACTTGTGAAAATATGGTATTAAGAGGATAATTAATAATCCCCACAGCTTCATTCGCTGCTAGATTGCTTCCGTCTTTGTGTAATACTTTTAAACGTAAATGCAGCAATGTATCAGATAGATCGAGATATTTAGAGCCATCTCCGGGGATAAAAAATTCAATCGGGCCCGAATCTGTAATTGCCGATAAAGGAGGAATCTCCACATACTGTGTTTGATCTATTGATAATTGTGTAAGAGGTGGAGCAAAAATATCCAGCTCACTAAGACTGCATTCTTGGGAATTAAAATGTAAAAGCGACATTTTATTTATTTTATTTTTATTTTTTAAGAGAATATGTCCGTCCTACGTCTTGGTCGCCTTTTGATGACTGGTTTGAAGTTTTTGATACTGCGTGTCTTTTTATTTATTCTCAATCTGAGGCCTGAGGGTCTTCGCCCACGACGTGAAAGAACTACAAGCCCCGCACCTCCTTGAGCGGCTTCCGGTTTACGTTTTATTTTTTCAATGACGCGGCCCGCCACATCCGTAGCAATGTTCCGCGCGGCACTTTGCAGATGCGGTCTGGCTAGGTTGAAACCTGATTTCAACATTGGAGCGACAAAACGAAATAGCTTCGCGAATATAGACCCTATCCCACGTCCGTACTGAACTGGGGCACCGTGGAAACCAGGATAGGAACCACCTATTTGACTTTCATAATATTTGACGAATCGATATAGATCGGGATGTGTCTCGAGTCTCATATTTTTCTAATGTTTCGGTCTAAAATGTAGAACTAGAACGATCTTCCCGTATTTGAAATTGATTGGTTGATTCTGGTCTGTGCGAATGCTAATATGGATGTGCTCAATGTGGCGTTTGTTTACATCTAAATAGTATAACGTGGTGAAACTTCTATTTATGAGCGATCCAAATTCCCCTTCTAAAGGCAGGCTCCTTAGTAAAGGGGCGTGGGCGTCGCCAACAGTCTGATAGTGTATTACATCGGCGTAAATGAAAAGATGGTACCGCCCTCCCCTTCGATCAGCTGTCCGCGGGGCCTTTGTCCAATCTGTTTTTAATGGAAACCATTGCTCAGCCGGCAGGCCTACTAAATAAGCTAACGGTTCGTTAAATTTTAGTTCGTAGGGTTCTTTGGTGTGAAATTTAAATCTATGGGTATGTTGGTCGTATTCCACGTTTATTTTTTTGTTGGAAGCTTTCAATAACTGCGTTTTAATATCTTCAGCCAAGGAGTTGAGATCGCCATATATCTCCCCCCGCAGTTTCACCAGGGTGGGTAGGGGTGCCTCGTGAGGCTCGGTTGCTGGTTTTGTCATCTCTCTAAAGTAGAAGCCCCTTTTTTTCTCCGGTACATCTACACACGTGTTCACATATGTAATTTCACAAATAGCGACTTCCCAGGGCCCCTTTAAATCGATATTCTGGACCAATTCGACTCTAAAGTCCGTATTTGTATTATTCGGATACAAATGCATACTTGCGTTGGAGGTCAGGGTTACATAAAATCCATCCCTGACTTCACCCATCTTGAAATTTTATGAGTAATGATTGGTTTTGTCATTTCAGATATCTTTAACACTGCTGGCTGCCACCCAAGAATCAAATTTCGGAGGCCATCCGACCCAGCGTATCAAAAGTTCACGCCTCCCTGAGACCGTTCGGGATTTAAGAATTTTCTGAATGCTGAAAAATGTATTTTTCTTAATTTTCACTTTTTGGAGCTCATCTGCATAGAATACGCCATCTAGCGGCTCTCCGTCGTAATCGCTGAGTTTGTAAACCTTTGGAAAACGATTGAGAATTTCTACTACAGTGAAAAACTCATCTGAGAAAGATTGTTCGTACGATTTGTCAAAGACACCCTTTATTTTGGAAATTCTAACGTTGTCTCCTACGGCGAATCTTTTTTTATCACTCTTCTGTAGAGATACGTTGCCGTACAGGTTACGGAAAACGATGTCTGTATTTTCCATAGTCACCTCATTAGGCGACATCTTAATACTACGATGAAATGAATTATTATAAGAGGATAGAAAATCTTGAATTTTGTCGACATAACGTCTTGTATTATGCGCAGTGAAAAACCGCCACATCCTGGTCTTAAGAGTCCGATTAAAACGCTCGACTGTTTGTGCTTTCAAATCCGACGCTGTGGAAAAATGGATGATTTTATGACGTTTTATTAATTTCTGGAATTGCTTGTTGAAGAATTCTGTGCCAGCGTCCGTCTGCAAACGTAGCGGGATTCCGCTGTCTGACAGAATTGATTCAAATGCTTGGCTCACACTGGCGGCTGATTTATCCTTCAGAACGCGAGCAAAAGCCTTCTTTGAGAAAATGTCAATCACGGTGAGAATATATTTCATCCCATCATTATGTGATGACAAAATTTGCATGTCACATAAATCGGCTTGTAGTTGTCTTTGAGCTCTTCGTGCATATACTTTGTTTCTAGAGAAAGTCAGTCTTGCAGGTTTGTGTAATGTATATGCATTTTCTCCCGCAAGGAATGATTTCACTTTCTTCAAAGTGGGTTGGTTTTTTTTACAGCTCAAGAGAGCCGCCTTGTGGAGACGTTGAGCACCACCGAAACTTGCTGGATTTTTAACATTATAATACAATTTTTTCAGACATCTTTCCTCAGCCATTGTTGCAACCGTTGTGACAAATATGGAACCCGTTCGTGGTTTTAAAATGTTTATTGAAAGGAGAAAAACAGGTAAAATTCTTTTTTTTTTTGGTTACAATATATAAAACAAACCAGGTGTTAAACGTATAATGTTTGTTCTGGTTAGAATATAATCAAACAATGCGGTATAGGAGAAACAAGGTACATTTAAAAAAAAGGTATATTATAAAAATAAAAAAGTACATTTAAAAAAAGGTACATTATAAAAATAAAAAAGTACATTTAAAAAAAAGGCACATAGTTTTGTATTACATTTTAAGAACGTACATACGCTATCATAGACCGTATCACATGTTTCGGTACATTTGATTCGATAAGAATTTTGAATTTGTTCAATTCGGCTTTAACATCAATTGGAATATTATTGCGTATATGTACAATAATCAAATCATGGAACAATGTCATCAGAGTAAACAGGTGTGCGACAGATATTTCACTCCATTCGTTGATAACGAGTTTCAATTTGTTAAAGACTTCTTCTAAATTTGATAAAATACACACTAGATTAGTCCAAGTAATTTCTAAAACATTTTGGGATATATGTCTTATTTTTTCCATAATATCCACCAATTTCTGGACAGAAGCGTCGTTATTAGTGTCACGCTGTACAATTACTCGTTCCAAATCCTCAGTCCAATTTTGCAGATCGTTTCTTCTCAAAGAATTACCCATTTCTCTCAACCTCGTGTCTATGAAACACAAATTCAATCGCAGAATCAGAAATTTGGGCAAACTGTTTGTAATCAATAATACAGCTTTCTAGTTTCCCGAAGATGTCTTCTTCATAGGACAGATCTAACAAAATGACATTGATGATTTTTTTAACATCTATTTGTGGTAACTGAATATCGAGGTGCGTCAGCATTCTGTAAATAGCAGAAAAGAACTGTCTATTACATACTGATTTCATGATCTTATGGAAATTTTCGAACATATAATAATTTTCATGTTTTATGTACAGACATGTATGTCTCATCTGAGAAAGATCATCCAATTCACAAGCCAAACAATCACTTGCGGTATGTTTAAGCAGATCTTTGTGTAGTAAGAGAACTACGAACAATTTGATTCTTACATATTCAATTGGCGACATCCAGGGTAGCGCATTTTCGATTTCAAAACTGACGCTGGTTGATGACGAGGTGGATGGCAACGTTGAAGCCGCGGATGATTTCTTGCTCGTCACCGACCTGGATGTTGATTTGTCGGGGTCGCTGTTCAATACTGCCCCCTTTGGTGAATTCTCGCAGTCGCTGTTCATTACTGGTCCTTCTGTTGAGGCGAGATCTGGAGGTGAAGGCTGTTTTGCAGACAGGGAGACATTATCTGCTTCAAATGGTGGAATTGCCAGCTCGGGATACCATAGCTCCGATTCCACCGGGTTGTCCAGCGTGGTGAAAGACTGTCGTCTGGCCTCCTTTGCGTGCCAGGTAGCCGGTTCCTTCAACAGACGTGTGAATCGCCGATCTGTTTTTCCCTCTTCGTCTTCTTCATCCGATGAAATTATGATGATCGATTCGGCGTATAGCAACGGTGCGAATTCTTTCAAACATTCTCGACCGCAGTCATCTTTTGCAGAATCAGGATGCCGGGTCCCCGGATACGTGACGGTGCGTTCAGGGCAAATCGGTGTGGAAGTCTGCATGTCGATGTCAGCTTCGTCAGAAGCACAGCCGTGGGGGAACGGCGGTGAGGATGCAGGTGAACACAAATTAATTACCTCTTCGTGGTGATGTTGTAGGCCTTTCAGAATCTTTTGTTTCGGTTCCTTGTCTGCATCTTGGAAGGTAGGCAGAAGATTTTTGGCGCATCGTTTGTCAGACATTTTTTTTTGTCTTGAGCAGCGAGATGTTTCTTGGCGAGATTCTTTGAGGTTTGAAGGTTTGGGGGGAGCTTTTTTTCTTATACAGAGCAGTTGTAAACGGTCCACGCCCTCCTCCTCCTGGAGATTTAGGGGTGTGCTTGGAGTCTGGAGTAGGCGGTAGGAGATTTAGGGGTGTGCTTGGAGTCTGGAGTAGGCGGTACTTTGATTGTAGGGGGATGTAAAAATTAGAACGTATTGAAATGTTATTCAAATATTAATTTTTTTCTGACCCCCGCAATCGTGATCCACATTCTACTACACAAATACTGCTCCGTTATCATGTCAGTTAAGGGGTTAATTCTCCTCTGCCACTCTGATAAAGGGACTTGTAGAATCGTCTGAAGTACACCACACTCACTGTTGAAAACCTGAAGGCTAAGTAAAGCATCACATATTTCCCCGTCTTCCTCCTCCTCCTCCTCGGATAGCTGAGGTGAAACTTTGAGGCGGAAAAACCAACGGCCATTCGGTCCTAGTCTCGAAATCCAAGTTAGTGTGAGCTCCCCCTTCAGCCCCGTTTCTCCAACAAATTGGGGAAGGAGCTTTGGAAACAATTGACTGACGATGGCCCAGTCATTCGAGTTGAGGGATCCAAATCCGTGGGGCATAGTATATTTGCCATCCTCTTGCATGAAAAAGACCAGCTCGCCGATTCCGTGAAAATAATGATAACCCCAGGAAAAAGTAGGAGTTAAAGGCCATTTATTCTCAAGCTCCGTCATATTTAGAGGACTCTGTTGCAATCTTCTGACAAACATATGCTTCTTCCTAGGGGCCTGTAAAAGGCCATCTGCACCCAAGGGTGAGATGTGGACCGTCACAGGTGTTTCGCAAATCATACTTCTCAGTAGAAGGTTCAAAAATCAAGATACACAGCCTCCACTCCTCAGACTCTATATACCCAACATTGCCGATCCCACCCACTTTTTGCCTTTCATCGTCACGTGTTATATTTGTGTTATATTTTCAAAGATCTTGTTTGAACATTTTTTAACTCCATTTTCTCCTCCATACACAAAATTGGACTGAGGACCAGCTAATTTCATCCCTCGGAAGGTAAGATTCATTTTTTTTCACCTCATACTATTATTAAAAGCTTTTTTAAACTGAAACATAGCACCAAAAATAATTTAACTCAGCCACATACACACACATCCCACAGATACACGCGACGAGGTCGTAAAGCAGGGTCATACACCCCCCAACAATCTTAAGACCCAAAACATGTACAGACATATTCCCACCATCAAATAATTTAACTCAGCCACATACACACACATACAACCCAGATACAGACACACGCCGTAAAGAGCCGCGCAAGGTGAGAAGGTCAGACACCCCCAACAATCTTAAGACCCTAAACATCTACAGACATATTCCCACCACCAAAAAATAAACAAAACAAGATTTACAGATGATCTAACACATATGTTCAGACTTACCACCATCCAAAAAACAAAACAAAACAAGATTTACACTCATCCTGAGATAAATAAACTTACACATCTTACCACTCCTATCTCAGGATAAAAGTGAATGAAACACTTAAACACCCCCTACAGGACGAGGGAGGAAGCAGCAGCTCATAACATTTTTGACTTTCAACCACACACACACACACCACTCATACCAAACTCAAACCCTAACCCAACCCATAATTCAACATTTTAAATAAATAACAACCTAACCCTATAACCTATGACCTCCCTATGACCTCCATAAACTCTATGACCTCAATAACTCTTTTAAAAAAAAAAAAAAAAAAAAAAAAAAAAAAATATTTAATACTTTTTTATTAAGGTCATAAATCAATACTCCATCAAACTTTGTCATAATATCCACCTACCATTCTCTCTGGCGGTGCTGAAGTCAGAGGCAGAGCTGGTGGTGGTCAGAGAATGCTCCATTAAACCATATAGTGTACATTCCTTCCCTGCAACACTAGTGAAGTCTTCATGGTATAGTGGATAGTGCTCTGGACTCTCACCCCAGCGACCCGAGTTCAAATCCCGGTGGGACCAAAGAAAATATGTCATCATGGAAAAGGTGATGGAGGCGGAGCTGGAGCTGTAGGCGGAGCTGAAGTCAGAGGCGGACCTGAAGTCAGAGGCAGATTTGGTGTGGCGCCGGAATTGGAAGCGGAGCTGAAGTAAGTGGCAGAGATGGTGTGGAACTGGAGTTGGAGGAGGAGCTGTAGTGTGAGATGGAACTGAAGTTGAAGTCAGATGCAGAACTGGTGTGGAGCTGGAGTCAGAGGTGGAGCTGAAGTCAGAAACTGGTGTGGAGCTGGTGGCGGAGTTGGAGGCGGAAGTGGGGCTGAAGTCAGAGGCAGAGATGGTGTAGAGCTGGAGTCAGAGGCAGAAATGAAGTCAGAGGTAGAGCTGGTGTGGAGCTGAAGTCAGAGGCGGAGATGAAGTTGGAGTCAGATGCAAAGCTGGTGTGGGGCTGGAGTCAGAGGTGGAGCTGAAGTGAGACTGGTGTTGAGCTGGAGTCAAAAGTAGAGCTGAAGTCAGGGTTGGAGGTGGAGCTGAAGTCGGACACTGGTGTGGAGCTGGAGGCGGAGCTGAAGGCAGAGGCAGAGCAGGTCTGGAGCTGGAGGCAGAGTCAAAGGCGGAAGTGGGGCTGAAGTCAGAGGCAGAGCTGGAGGCGGAGCTGAAGTCAGAGGCAGAGCTGGAGGCGGAGCTGAAGTCAGAGGCAGAGCTGGAGGCGGTGCTGAAGTCAGAGGCGGAGCTGAAGTCAGAGGCAGAGCTGGTGGTGGAGTCAGAGAATGCTCCATTAAACCATATAGTGTACATTCCTTCCCTGTAACACTAGTGAAGTCTTCATGGTATAGTGGATAGTGCTCTGGACTCTCACCCCAGCGACCCGAGTTCAAATCCCGGTGGGACCAAAGAATATATATCATCATGGAAAAGGCGTTGGTGGCGGAGCTGGAGCTGTAGGCGGAGCTGAAGTCAGAGGCGGAGCTGAAGTCAGAGGCAGATTTGGTGTGGTGCCGAAATTGAAGGCGGAGCTGAAGTCAGTGGCAGAGATGGTGTGGCGCTGGAGTTGGAGGAGAAGCTGTAGTCAGAGATGGAACTGAAGTTGTGGTCAGATGCAGAACTGGTGTGGAGCTGGAGTCAGAGGCGGAGCTGAAGTCAGAAACTGGTGTGGAGCTGGCGTCGGAGTTGGAGGCGGAAGTGGGGCTGAAGTCAGAGGCAGAGATGGTGTAGAGCTGGAGTCAGAGGCAGAAATGAAGTCATAGGTAGAGCTGGTGTGGAACTGAAGTCAGAGGCGGAGATGAAGTTGGAGTCAGATGCAAAGCTGGTGTGGGGCTGGAGTCAGAGGTGGAGCTGAAGTCAGAGACTGGTGTGGAGCTGGAGTCAGAGGTAGAGCTGAAGTCAGGGTTGGAGGTGGAGCTGAAGTCAGAGACTGGTGTGGAGCTGGAGGCGGAGCTGAAGGCAGAGGCAGAGCAGGTCTGGAGCTGGAGGCAGAGTCAAAGGCGGAAGTGGGGCTGAAGTCAGAGGCAGAGCTGGAGGCGGAGCTGAAGTCAGAGGCAGAGCTGGAGGCGGAGCTGAAGTCAGAGGCAGAGCTGGAGGCGGTGCTGAAGTCAGAGGTGGAGCTGAAGTCAGAGGCAGAGCTGGTGGTGGAGTCAGAGAATGCTCCATTAAACCATATAGTGTACATTCCTTCCCTGCAACACTAGTGAAGTCTTCATGGTATAGTGGATAGTGCTCTGGACTCTCACCCCAGCGATCCGAGTTCAAATCCCGGCTGAAGTCAGAGGCAGAGATGGTGTAGAGCTGGAGTCAGAGGCAGAAATGAAGTCAGAGGTAGAGCTGGTGTGGAGCTGAAGTCAGAGGCGGAGATGATTTTGGAGTCAGATGCAAAGATGGTGTGGGGCTGGAGTCAGAGGTGGAGCTGAAGTGAGACTGGTGTGGAGCTGGAGTCAGAGGTAGAGCTGAAGTCAGGGTTGGAGGTGGAGCTGAAGTCGGACACTGGTGTGGAGCTGGAGGCGGAGCTTAAGGCAGAGGCAGAGCAGGTCTGGAGCTGGAGGCAGAGTCAAAGGCGGAAGTGGGGCTGAAGTCAGAGGCAGAGCTGGAGGCGGAGCTGAAGTCAGAGGCAGAGCTGGAGGCGGTGCTGAAGTCAGAGGTGGAGCTGAAGTCAGAGGCAGAGCTGGTGGTGGAGTCAGAGAATGCTCCATGTTAGGGTTTATAAACTATCTTGATCGTATGATTATGTTGGGATGTAGACTAGAATGATGAACTTTGTTTGAACCTTTTACCTTCCCGTGATTCTGAACAGTTGAACCATTCAGTTGTTGAAGCTCTCCAGGTGGTGTGGAGGCGTCCTTGTTTTGCTCCACTAGAATTTATGTCCACGGCCTCGTGGAGAGATAGACTGGGACCCTCCCAAGTGGTTAATCATTTGTTGAGGTGCCCACTACACATGTCAAATGTCACCCCCACCTTGGCTGACTCTCACCCCCACCCTTCTTCTTCTTTTCTCAATAAAGACTCTCTTGCATGACTGCAACGGCAGACTTTGTTCGGACATTGCTGTATCTACAGTACCGAACAGATTCTCCACTTGCAAGTGTTCAAAAGGCATATTGTCTCTCTGTTTGGTTCTTGCAAAATAAGTTAGAGTTAGAACATCCCTAACATTTTGGTGCCGTGACCCGGATCCCACATACCCGTTGCTGACCGACTGAGGACGACGTGCTGCTTTCCGTCGACGGGCCAGCGTCTATTAGGTGGACCTGGTTAAGAAAGTCCTGGGGAGTGAATTCTTCGCTGGGCCAGCATCTTAGGTCTGCCTTCGTCTGACAGCGGCGGATTGACGGGATCCGGCAGTGCAACGAACCAGGGGACAAGTAAGTTAAAGCCCTAACATTGTAAACGCGTAAAAAATTAAAGGTGCACAAGATATACGGCTTTGGTTCGTCCGAGCTATGAAGTTTACGGTTTGGTTTGTCCGAGCTATGAAGTTTACGGTTTGGTTTGTCCAGGCTAAGAAACAGCTGGGGTTTTAGCCCCAGGGGAAGGGACAGGCTAAGAAAGGTCAGAGCTTCTTTTTCTTAATTGAAGAAGGGCGTAGATTCTTTTTTTTTGGTCTGTTTTTCCAAGCTGTTTGCATGAAAGTTGTGTGGTTGAGAGTGTGAATGGTAGGATAAATTAAAAAATAAATAAATAAATAAATAAATAAATACAAATTGGAAAAATCTAAAAATACCAAGTTAAGATGGGAAATAAAAACGGTAAATCTCTAGCTCTTGAAGGAGATGAGAAGTACATGGCGAGTAGATTTCTTAATCGTATGCAATACATGCCAAAGTGGAAGAAAAAGTATGGAGTAGAAGGGAAGTTGAAAGTTGAAGTGTGGAAAATAGTGGTTGATGCTTTGGAGGAGAGTGTGGCTAGGAAGAAAAAAGGACCGAAAAAGGAAAGAAAAGAGGGAGAATTGCAATGTGCTAGAGTGTGGTTGAAAGCTTCACAAGAGAGAAGAGAACAAATTCAAAAGACAAAAAATATAAAGGTGAAAAGTGATGAGGCCGCAAGTATGTTTGTCAGGCCGGAAGACAATGAGGCTACAGTGCCCAGGCGCGCTGTCTCAGCCGCAGCTCAAGCAGAGGAGCAAGAAGAGCTTTCCGCTCCTGTGCAAAACTTGTATCCAAGTTTAACAGACCTGCACCCTCCCCCATACAATAGCAAAAAAGGTCAGGGTCACGTAATTAGAAGTCCTGTGCAAACAAGAACTATGACCAATGCTGCTAGATTTTCTCAAACTTTAGACAATGTTGATGTGTGCCCAATGATACAGGTGCCAAACCCTATTGTAGGGGAAGGCTACCCTCTACATACATATGTTTTTCGGCCATGGACTTTGGAAGAGGCAAGAAAAGCAGTTGAAGGGGTTACCCCTGTTGCAGAAGACCCAGATAAATGGGCAGAAGACATGGCTGGAATCATACATTCCTATAGACTGAATGGGCATGAGGCAGGAGAAGCTGCAATGTCTTCTTTGGGAAAAGACTGGGCCAAGGTTAGAGGAAATTATACAGGTAGAAATAACCAAGGACCTTTCCCCTATCCTGTTGAGGGAAATCAATTGAGAGGGGAGTATGCAGCACAATGGAATGATCTTGTGCAAAGAGTGCAAAATATATTTCAAAGACGAGCGAATTATGGTCATTTAGCAGGAATAAAACAGAAGCCTGGGGAAGATACTGATGATTTTCGCTTGAGATTTGAAAAAGAATTTAGGGTGCATAGTGGCATCCCATTTAATGATGCAGCTGAGAGTGCTTATCAGCAACAGTTTAAAAATGCACTCCTCACTAGTTTCCGTCCTGATATTGGCAATTGGGTGAGGAAACACATGGTGGAAGTGGACACTGCTAGCGTTACAACAACCATGCAGTGGGCCAGACATGCTGAAAAAGTGATCAAAAAAGGCAAAAGTTCTGATGTATTTCATCTCGACGATGAAGATGAGGACCTAGATGAAGATAAAACAGTCTTCTTCCGAGGCTCCCAACGGGGCAGAGGAAGAGGTCAACAGGGTCGTAGGCCACCATACAATTCAAAACCCCCATCAGATTCTGACAACTGTTGGAACTGTGGGAAACGAGGACACTTTGCGAGAGTGTGTCGATATGCAAAACAAGACCAATCAAAGGGTGGAGGAAGGGGCAGAGGTAAAGCCAAATTCTCAGCATGACTAGATTCCTCCCCTTCGACCTCTTGTGATCCTACAGAGGAAGAAATAGTAGATGTCCATACAGCATGGGACATTTTGAGTACATTAAAAGAAAAACCACATGTTACCTTAAATGTTGGAGGAAGTGATGTAGAGTTTTTGTGTGATACCGGGGCTTGTAAAACCGTAATAAAAACTAAAGTCCCTAATCTAAAGGCCTCCCAAAATACTATTTGGGTGAAATCTGCTGATGGGCAGGTACACAAGGAGAGTATCTCCAACCCAGTTGAAGTAAGGGATGATGAAACTGGAAACATGGCTTCAGTCTCGATTGTCCTATCCCCAAAATGCCCCATAAACCTGCTGGGTCGAGATCTGATGACTAGATTGGGAATTGCAATAATTCCAGTAAAGGATGGCATGCGAGCATGTAGAGTGAGAGATGTTGATTTATACGCTGCACAAGCAGGTGAACAAATTTGCTGTTCGTATGACATCTCTGTTGAACAGAATCCCAAGCTACCAAACAGTTTACTGAGTGAAGCCCGAAAGCAATTGTCACGACCTGAATCAGAAATGTCTTGTAATCAATTACATGTCACCATGAATATTCTCACTGATCCACAAGATGAATATATTGAAAGTTTTCTCAGTGACACAGAAGTAACCTTAACAATCACTGCTCTGTACACTGATCGCAGGTCATTTGCAGCTGCTGCTGTCCTCCTGCCCGCTCCTCAGAAAGACAAATACAAGTTGTCGGCTGTACCCCACATTTCATTGTTTAAACCTCACAGTATAACATGGGCAGATGTGGGTTGCCGAATTAAACTTGCCGAATCTATCACTGATTATGAGGACAAAGGTGATGGGTGGAGCTACAGTACCAGTTGTGACATGTGGAAGCAAACAGTGTGTGAAGTGGCTCATGGAAGGGCATGCGCTTATGCGCTTCCCTGACTAGTTAATGTTTGTTTGACTGAGATGGAGGAGAGGGAATTGGCTGAGCTTCCTGAAGAGCTATGGACAAAGGGCCCATCTGATGTAGGACTTTTAAAGTCCATTCCCCCAGTACAGATCAAACCAAGATCAGAGTGGCGTCCAAGAGTTAAGCAATATCCTTTAAAACAGGAGGCAATGAATGGGATTGCCCCTGTCATAAATGATCTTTTGACAGGAGGGATTATTAGGAAGTGCTCAGATTCTCCTTGCAACACTCCTATTTTTCCAGTCCGAAAGGCCAACAAGATTGATTGGCGAATGATACAAGATTTACGAGCAGTAAATGAGGCAATACAAACAAGAGCACCTAATGTGCCTGACCCGCACACACTTCTGAACACTTTGAAACCTAACCAGAAGTTTTTTACAGTGATTGATCTTAGCAATGCATTTTTCTCAGTGCCAATCCACCCAGACTCACAGTTTTGGTTTGCGTTTACCTTTAAAGGACAAAGTTATACGTACACCAGATTGCCGCAGGGATTCGCTGATAGTCCAACTATTTTCACTCAAGCTATCATGGCATGTTTGGCTGATTTTCAAATTTCAAACAAAAGCCAACTTCTAGTTTATGTAGATGATCTCTTGATAGCCTCTGAAACTGAAGCTGCTTGCAAGGAAGACTCCTTAGCTTTGTTACACTATCTCTGTAAAGCAGGGAATAAAGTAAGCAAAAATAAACTACAATGGGTCAAACAGGAGGTGAACTATTTAGGTCACACGTTGTCAGCTGCTGGAAGACAGATACAAAAAACCAGAAAACAAATCCTTGCAGATGCACCAAAACCTGAGACAAAAAAACAAATGATGTCATTTTTGGGGCTCTGCAATTACTGCAGAGCATGGATCCCACATTATGCAGAAAAGACGCAACCATTGCTGAATATTGTGCATGGAGTCCCCATGGCAATGACAGAAAAAATAATATGGACACCAGTAGCGGAGGATGCTTTTGTAGTACTGAAACAGGCTTTGATGGAAACTACAACCCTTATCTTACCAGACTACAATAAAACGTTTGTGCAAACGGTAGACTGCAGGAATGGTTTTATGACCTCAGTGTTGCTGCAGAGTCATGGCAGTAAACTAAGACCAATTGCATTTTATTCAAAAAAATTGGATCCAGTGGCTCAATCGTTACCAGACTGTGTCCAAGCAGTATGCGCAGCAGTGCTTGCAGTGACACTATCCGCAGATGTGGTCCTTTTCCACAAAATGGACTTGTTGGTTCCACATGCTGTAGATGTGTTGCTACTGCAAAGCAAAATGAACTTTTTGTCACCCGCCAGACACCTATCCTACACTGCTACACTTCTGTCACAACCGCATATTATGATAAAAAGGTGCACAGTCCTAAATCCAGCAACATTGATCCCGTTGCCAGAGGATGGAACCCCACATAATTGTTTAGATGCTACAGAACATCTACAGCTACCTAGACAAGATTTAAGTGACACTCCACTTGATAAAGGGGAAAAGTGGTTTGTGGATGGATCATGTTCAAAGGATCCTAAAGGGAACAATCAAAGTGGTTATGCAATTGTGAAGTTGCCAAACCGGATTATTGAAGCAGAGAAGCTTCCATGCAATCGGTCAGCGCAAGCTGCTGAGCTGATTGCACTGACAAGAGCTTGTAAATTAGCAAGAGATAAGGAAGTCACTGTATACACAGACAGTCAGTATGCGTTTTCTACTCTGTTCTATTTTGCAAAACAATGGGAGCGCAGGGGGATGACAACATCAACCGGTAAGCCGGTTACCCATGCCTCCTTGTTGAAAGACTTGTTGCAGGCCATCCGTTTACCTGCTAAACTTGCTGTGTGTAAATGTGTTGCTCACACCACAGGCACAGATGAAGTCTCAAATGGAAACAGATTTGCAGACAAAATCGCTAAAGAAGCAGCAGCAGGGAAACATGGCCATGAAATTTTTTTAATAGATTCAGAGGACACCCAACTCATAGATAAAACTATACTGACAGACATGCAGGGCAATGCTCCAATGGTGGAAAAACGAATGTGGGCGACAAAAGGTGCAGTTGTGGATACAGATAATATCCACCGCATCAATGACAAACCTGTTTTACCAAAATCACTTTTTAAGGCAGCAGCAATTGCGACACATGGACCTTGCCACGTGTCGACAGGAGGGATGAGGTCCATCATACATCAACAATTCACTACCTTTGGTTTAGATGCTTACTTAAAAATTTTTTGTAAAGCATGTCCTGTTTGTGTGAAACATAATCCACAAGGAAACATGAGACCTAAGAGAGGCTCCTTTCCAAAACCGTCTTACCCATTCCAAATCATGCACATGGATTTTATTGAACTCACACAAAGTGGACCTCACAAATACTGCCTAGTGATGATTGATGCATTTTCCAAATGGGTTGAAATAGTTCCATCTAAACGAGCAGATGCCTTAACAGTGGCAAAAGCCATTTGCAAAACCGTCATACCGGTTCATGGCATCCCACAGATCATTTACAGTGACAATGGTCCACACTTTGTGAACCAAGTTGTACAAAACATGGCTGTACACCTTGGGATAACGTTAAAAAACCACTGTGCTTGGCACCCATCCAGTGCAGGCCTGGTTG
This sequence comes from Syngnathus leptorhynchus, assembly GCF_054491065.1. NCBI lineage: Eukaryota > Metazoa > Chordata > Actinopteri > Syngnathiformes > Syngnathidae > Syngnathus > Syngnathus leptorhynchus. The sequence continues at coordinate 163,799 of NW_028232014.1, forward strand.
AACGAGCAAACGCTACTATCAAAAGCAGGTTGAAAAAATGCATGGAATCAACAGGCAGAGCCTGGCCAGAGTGCCTAGACTTGGTGAAACTCTATATGAGAATCACCCCCAATTCAGAAGGGCTAACGCCTTTTGAAATTATACATGGGAGACCATATAGACTACCTGTGTTCCCTGCAGATTTGCAAAAAGCAGATGAAGAACAGACCTTGGCAGATTACATGATCAGAACACTCAAAATGAAAGATGTGTTAAATGCAAATTTACTGCCGCCTGGTCTTCTCTCCCCACAGGTTGATAACCTCATTAAGCCAGGAGACTGGGTCTACATCAAGGTCATCAAAAGAAAGAACTGGGCCAGCCCGCGGTGGGAGGGACCATTCCAAGTCTTGCTGACTACCCCCACTGCAGTAAAGATTGCTGAACGGCCCAGCTGGATTCACCTCAGCCACTGCAAGTTGCAGAGAGTGCTGGACCCCTCATTCGGAGTGGTGGGGAAGGCCGACTTCAAAGGAGTTTCATCGTTTAGGGTGGAACGTCTCAACGTCGGTGAAGAATTCAGCGATCCCCACTCCGCTAGGCGAGGAGATGTCCCGGTGTCTCTGCCATCCTAGTAGCAACGGAATTCCATATGCCAGGTGGATTCTATGCTGCGCTGTGGTTGGAGTGTGCTATGGTTTGTGGGCTCATCTGAATGGACCAATGGACAGTGTCATTCGTGGAAGAAGATGGTCACATGATGAGAATTTTGAGGACTGGTCATGGGACCCCAGAAACCCATACGAAACCAACGCTTGGTACCGATATGTGAAGTTCAGTGTGAGAGCTCACACACAGGAGGGATGCTATGTGTGTTCCAAACTCCCTCCTTCCTCCACGCAAGTTCACTTGGAGGCGAGAGCAATGAATGTCACTGAAGCAAAATGTATGGCATCCATAGGAGGAATTGGATATCAACACCGTGCTGTCACAGTCAGGGATGCCGACCCTTTCCGCCCTGGACTTGCAGACGGTACCTGTGATCAGCTTTTCTGGACAAATCTCAATGTGACTGTTAAAGGACGAACATTACCGCAAGTGGCCTACACAGAGAGACCAGCTGGAGTGAACTACACATGTTACATCCAAGGAAATGAGACCCACAAATGCATCAACGACGACTGCTCTCCAGGAGGAAACTGGATGGGAGCTTTGGACATCACCGCTGAGTGTCAGGATAAGAGAGCCATTTCAAGTGGTGAGGGATCTCCCACCGATATGGCTGCGCCATCTAACGGGACCTACTTCATACAGAATGGCTGGTGGCTTTGTGGTCACAAGGTTTATCCGATGCTGCCCGCCAACTGGACAGGAGTGTGTGCTCCAGTGTGGGTGACAGACCACACTTACAGGATAAAACACCATCAGCTGACGACAGCACACAACTCTTCTGGACGTCGACGCAGGGCTGTTGCAACCTTTGACCCTCATGACCCTGTCTGGGGTGCGAACGTGCCAGATGATCATAAAATATGGTCCGTCGGAGACAAAGTTGTTCATGCGCTTTTTCCTTGGATCGGAGTTGGAAAACAAGCACTCTACATCGAGACACTGAACTATCGTTTCCAATCGTTTGTGAATCTCTCGCTGCAGGTCAATGATGGTCAAAACAGAGAGATTGAGGCTATTAGGCTAATGGTCTTACAAAACAGGATGGTTCTGGACTTGATGACTGCAGCGCAAGGTGGTGTGTGCCACATTATTGGGACCTCCTGTTGCACATACATACCAGGGGAGAATGACACGCACATCAACGACGCCATGAATTCACTGAAGAACTTACAGCAGGCCATGTCAAAAGACAAAGTCCCACACCAATGGGATTTCCTTTCGTGGCTATTCTCTGGCAACTGGTGGCAACTGCTGTTGAAATTTGTGGCTCCTGTGCTTTTTGTGCTTGTGTTGATGTGCTTATTTACAACTTGTGTTATCCCGTGTTTGAAGTCTGTTGTATCAAGATTTTTGTCTTCTACCATAGCACAAGTGCAAATACAACATATCAGACATGTCAAATGTGATGACTATGACGGCTGAACAAACACGAGCAGTTTTTGTCTTGACTGTTGTTATTGATAACATTATGGTCGCCTAAGGCAGAGGGACCGTGTGAGACTTTTCCTGCATTATAACATCTTGCCGCAGGTTTTTCACTCACACACTAAAATTGATCTATGTAGATTGCGTAGATGATGTTTAGCCGAGCATGTTTTACAGAAACTTAATGATTTGACCATCGAAAATGCTTCGCAAGTGATGGGTACAATGATGTGCTGTTTCTGTGTTTTTATGTTATTGTTATTTTTCTTCATTATATTTTCCTACTTATGTTTTATTGATCGGGGTGAACATAATCATATGATAAACAGGAGGGATATGTTAGGGTTTATAAACTATCTTGATCGTATGATTATGTTGGGATGTAGACTAGAATGATGAACTTTGTTTGAACCTTTTACCTTCCCGTGATTCTGAACAGTTGAACCATTCAGTTGTTGAAGCTCTCCAGGTGGTGTGGAGGCGTCCTTGTTTTGCTCCACTAGAATTTATGTCCACGGCCTCGTGGAGAGATAGACTGGGACCCTCCCAAGTGGTTAATCATTTGTTGAGGTGCCCACTACACATGTCAAATGTCACCCCCACCTTGGCTGACTCTCACCCCCACCCTTCTTCTTCTTTTCTCAATAAAGACTCTCTTGCATGACTGCAACGGCAGACTTTGTTCGGACATTGCTGTATCTACAGTACCGAACAGATTCTCCACTTGCAAGTGTTCAAAAGGCATATTGTCTCTCTGTTTGGTTCTTGCAAAATAAGTTAGAGTTAGAACGTCCCTAACACTCCATTAAACCATATAGTGTACATTCCTTCCCTGCAACACTAGTGAAGTCTTCATGGTATAGTGGATAGTGCTCTGGACTCTCACCCCAGCGACCCGAGTTCAAATCCTGGTGGGACCAAAGAAAATATGTCATCATGGAAAAGGCGTTGGTGGCGGAGCTGGAGCTGTAGGCGGAGCTGAAGTCAGAGGCGGAGCTGAAGTCAGAGGCAGATTTGGTGTGGTGCCGAAATTGAAGGCGGAGCTGAAGTCAGTGGCAGAGATGGTGTGGAGCTGGAGTTGGAGGAGAAGCTGTGGTCAGAGATGGAACTGAAGTTGTGGTCAGATGCAGAACTGGTGTGGAGCTGGAGTCAGAGGGGGAGCTGAAGTCAGAAACTGGTGTGGAGCTGGCGTCGAAGTTGGAGGCGGAAGTGGGGCTGAAGTCAGAGGCAGAGATGGTGTAGAGCTGGAGTCAGAGGCAGAAATGAAGTCTTAGGTAGAGCTGGTGTGGAACTGAAGTCAGAGGCAGAGATGAAGTTGGAGTCAGATGCAAAGCTGGTGTGGGGCTGGAGTCAGAGGTGGAGCTGAAGTCAGAGACTGGTGTGGAGCTGGAGTCAGAGGTAGAGCTGAAGTCAGGGTTGGAGGTGGAGCTGAAGTCAGAGACTGGTGTGGAGCTGGAGGCGGAGCTGAAGGCAGAGGCAGAGGAGGTCTGGAGCTGGAGGCACAGTCAAAGGCGGAAGTGGGGCTGAAGTCAGAGGCAGAGCTGGAGGCGGAGCTGAAGTCAGAGGCAGAGCTGGAGGCGGTGCTGAAGTCAGAGGTGGAGCTGAAGTCAGAGGCAGAGCTGGTGGTGGAGTCAAAGAATGCTCCATTAAACCATATAGTGTACATTCCTTCCCTGCAACACTAGTGAAGTCTTCATGGTATAGTGGATAGTGCTCTGGACTCTCAACCCAGCGACCCGAGTTCAAATCCCGGCTGAAGTCAGAGGCAGAGATGGTGTAGAGCTGGAGTCAGAGGCAGAAATGAAGTCAGAGGTAGAGCTGGTGTGGAGCTGAAGTCAGAGGCGGAGATGAAGTAGGAGTCAGATGCAAAGCTGGTGTGGGGCTGGAGTTGGAGGCAGAGCTGGTGTGGAGCTGAAGTCAGAGGTTGAGTTGAAGTCAGGGACTGGTGTGGAGCTGGAGTCAGAGGTAGAGCTGAAGTCAGGGTTGAAGGTGGAGCTGAAGTCGGAGACTGGTGTGGAGCTGGAGGCGGAGCTGAAGGCAGAGGCAGAACAGGTCTGGAGCTGGAGGCAGAGTCAAAGGCGGAAGTGGGGCTGAAGTCAGAGGCAGAGCTGGAGGCGGAGCTGAAGTCAGAGGCAGAGCTGGAGGCGGTGCTGAAGTCAGAGGTGGAGCTGAAGTCAGAGGCAGAGCTGGTGGTGGAGTCAGAGAATGCTCCATTAAACCATATAGTGTACATTCCTTCCCTGCAACACTAGTGAAGTCTTAATGGTATAGTGGATAGTGCTCTGGACTCTCACCCCAGCGACCCGAGTTCAAATCCCGGTGGGACCAAAGAAAATATGTCATCATGGAAAAGGTGTTGGAGGCGGAGCTGGAGCTGTAGGCGGAGCTGAAGTCAGAGGCGGACCTGAAGTCAGAGGCAGATTTGGTGTGGCGCCGGAATTGGAAGCGGAGCTGAAGTAAGTGGCAGAGATGGTGTGGAGCTGGAGTTGGAGGAGGAGCTGTAGTGTGAGATGGAACTGAAGTTGAAGTCAGATGCAGAACTGGTGTGGAGCTGGAGTCAGAGGTGGAGCTGAAGTCAGAAACTGGTGTGGAGCTGGCGGCGGAGTTGGAGGTGGAAGTGGGGCTGAAGTCAGAGGCAGAGATGGTGTAGAGCTGGAGTCAGAGGTAGAGCTGGTGTGGAGCTGAAGTCAGAGGCGGAGATGAAGTTGGAGTCAGATGCAAAGCTGGTGTGGGGCTTGAGTCAGAGGTGGAGCTGAAGTGAGACTGGTGTGGAGCTGGAGTCAGAGGTAGAGCTGAAGTCAGGGTTGGAGGTGGAGCTGAAGTCGGAGACTGGTGTGGAGCTGGAGGCGGAGCTGAAGGCAGAGGCAGAGCAGGTCTGGAGCTGGAGGCAGAGTCAAAGGCGGAAGTGGGGCTAAAGTCAGAGGCAGAGCTGGAGGCGGAGCTGAAGTCAGAGGCAGAGCTGGAGGCGGTGCTGAAGTCAGAGGTGGAGCTGAAGTCAGAGGCAGATCTGGTAGTGGAGTCAGAGAATGCTCCATTAAACCATATAGTGTACATTCCTTCCCTGCAACACTAGTGAAGTCTTAATGGTATAGTGGATAGTGCTCTGGACTCGCACCCCAGCGACCCGAGTTCAAATCCCGGTGGGACCAAAGAAAATATGTCATCATGGAAAAGGTGTTGGAGGCGGAGCTGGAGCTGTAGGCGGAGCTGAAGTCAGAGGCGGACCTGAAATCAGAGGCAGATTTGGTGTGGCGCCGGAATTGGAAGCGGAGCTGAAGTCAGTGGCAGAGATGGTGTGGAACTGGAGTTGGAGGAGGAGCTGTAGTGTGAGATGGAACTGAAGGTGGAGCTGGAGTCAGAGGTGGAGCTGAAGTCAGAAACTGGTGTGGAGCTGGCGGCGGAGTTGGAGGCGGAAGTGGGGCTGAAGTCAGAGGCAGAGATGGTGTAGAGCTGGAGTCAGAGGCAGAAATGAAGTCAGAGGTAGAGCTGGTGTGGAGCTGAAGTCAGAGGCGGAGATGAAGTTGGAGTCAGATGCAAAGCTGGTGTGGGGCTGGAGTCAGAGGTGGAGCTGAAGTGAGACTGGTGTGGAGCTGGAGTCAGAGGTAGAGCTGAAGTCAGGGTTGGAGGTGGAGCTGCAGTCGGAGACTGGTGTGGAGCTGGTGGCGGAGCTGAAGGCAGAGGCAGAGCAGGTCTGGAGCTGGAGGCAGAGTCAAAGGCGGAAGTGGGGTTGAAGTCAGAGGCAGAGCTGGAGGCGGAGCTGAAGTCAGAGGCAGAGCTGGAGGCGGTGCTGAAGTCAGAGGTGGAGCTATGGTCAGAGGCAGAGCTGGTGGTGGAGTCAGAGAATGCTCCATTAAACCATATAGTGTACATTCCTTCCCTGCAACACTAGTGAAGTCTTCATGGTATAGTGGATAGTGCTCTGGACTCTCACCCCAGCGACCCGAGTTCAAATCCCGGTGGGACCAAAGAAAATATGTCATCATGGAAAAGGCGTTGGTGGCGGAGCTGGAGCTGTAGGCGGAGCTGAAGTCAGAGGCGGAGCTGAAGTCAGAGGCAGATTTGGTGTGGTGCCGAAATTGGAGGCGGAGCTGAAATCAGTGGCAGAGATGGTGTGGAGCTGGAGTTGGAGGAGAAGCTGTAGTCAGAGATGGAACTGAAGTTGTGGAGTCAGAGGCAGAAATGAAGTCAGAGGTAGAGCTGGTGTGGAGCTGAAGTCAGAGGCGGTGATGAAGTTGGAGTCAGATGCAAAGCTGGTGTGGGGCTGGAGTCAGAGGTGGAGCTGAAGTCAGAGACTGGTGTGGAGCTGGAGTCAGAGGTAGAGCTGAAGTCAGGGTTGGAGGTGATAATAAATGTGCACTATATGGTTTAATGGAGAATGCTCCATTAAACCATATAGTGTACATTCCTTCCCTGCAACACTAGTGAAGTCTTCATGGTATAGTGGATAGTGCTCTGGACTCTCACCCCAGCGACCCGAGTTCAAATCCCGGCTGAAGTCAGAGGCAGAGATGGTGTAGAGCTGGAGTCAGAGGCAGAAATGAAGTCAGAGGTAGAGCTGGTGTGGAGCTGAAGTCAGAGGCGGAGATGAAGTAGGAGTCAGATGCAAAGCTGGTGATGGGCTGGAGTTGGAGGCAGAGCTGGTGTGGAGCTGAAATCAGAGGTGGAGCTGAAGTCAGGGACTGGTGTGGAGCTGGAGTCAGAGAGAGCTGAAGTCAGGGTTGGAGGTGGAGCTGAAGTCGGAGACTGGTGTGGAGCTGGAGGCAGAGCTGAAGGCAGAGGCAGAACAGGTCTGAAGCTGGAGGCAGAGTCAAAGGCGGAAGTGGGGCTGAAGTCAGAGGCAGAGCTGGAGGCGGAGCTGAAGTCAGAGGCAGAGCTGGAGGCGGTGCTGAAGTCAGAGGTGGAGCTGAAGTCAGAGGCAGAGCTGGTGGTGGAGTCAGAGAATGCTCCATTAAACCATGTAGTGTACATTCCTTCCCTGCAACACTAGTGAAGTCTTCATGGTATAGTGGATAGTGCTCTGGACTCTCACCCCAGCGACCCGAGTTCAAATCCCGGTGGGACCAAAGAAAATATGTCATCATGGAAAAGGTGTTGGAGGCGGAGCTGGAGCTGTAGGCGGAGCTGAAGTCAGAGGCGGACCTGAAGTCAGAGGCAGATTTGGTGTGGTGCCGAAATTGAAGGCGGAGCTGAAGTCAGTGGCAGAGATGGTGTGGAGCTGGAGTTGGAGGAGAAGCTGTGGTCAGAGATGGAACTGAAGTTGTGGTCAGATGCAGAACTGCTGTGGAGCTGGAGTCAGAGGCGGAGCTGAAGTCAGAAACTGGTGTGGATCTGGCGGCGGAGTTGGAGGCGGAAGTGGGGCTGAAGTCAGAGGCAGAGATGGTGTAGAGCTGGAGTCAGAGGCAGAAATGAAGTCAGAGGTAGAGCTGGTGTGGAACTGAAGTCAGAGGCGGAGATGAAGTTGGAGTCAGATGCAAAGCTGGTGTGGGGCTGGAGTCAGAGGTGGAGCTGAAGTCAGAGACTGGTGTAGAGCTGAAGTCAGAGACTGGTGTGGAGCTGGAGGCGGAGCTGAAGGCAGAGGCAGAGCAGGTCTGGAGCTGGAGGCAGAGTCAAAGGCGGAAGTGGGGCTGAAGTCAGAGGCAGAGCTGGAGGCGGAGCTGAAGTCAGAGGCAGAGCTGGAGGCGGTGCTGAAGTCAGAGGTGGAGCTGAAGTCAGAGGCAGAGCTGGTGGTGGAGTCAGAGAATGCTCCATTAAACCATATAGTGTACATTCCTTCCCTGCAACACTAGTGAAGTCTTCATGGTATAGTGGATAGTGCTCTGGACTCTCACCCCAGCGACCCGAGTTCAAATCCCGGTGGGACCAAAGAAAATATGTCATCATGGAAAAGGCGTTGGTGGCGGAGCTGGAGCTGTAGGCGGAGCTGAAGTCAGAGGCGGAGCTGAAGTCAGAGGCAGATTTGGTGTGGTGCCGAAATTGAAGGCGGAGCTGAAGTCAGTGGCAGAGATGGTGTGGAGCTGGAGTTGGAGGAGAAGCTGTTGTCAGAGATGGAACTGAAGTTGTGGTCAGATGCAGAACTGGTGTGGAGCTGGAGTCAGAGGCGGAGCTGAAGTCAGAAACTGGTGTGGAGCTGGCGGCGGAGTTGGAGGCGGAAGTGGGGCGGAAGTCAGAGGCAGAGATGGTGAAGAGCTGGAGTCAGAGGCAGAAATGAAGTCAGAGGTAGAGCTGGTGTGGAGCTGAAGTCAGAGGTGAAGATGAAGTTGGAGTCAGATGCAAAGCTGGTGTGGGGCTGGAGTCAGAGGTGGAGCTGAAGTCAGAGACTGGTGTGGGGCTGGAGTCAGAGGTGGAGCTGAAGTGAGACTGGTGTGGAGCTGGAGTCAGAGGTAGAGCTGAAGTCAGGGTTGGAGGTGAAGCTGAAGTCGGACACTGGTGTGGAGCTGGAGGCGGAGCTGAAGGCAGAGGCAGAGCAGGTCTGGAGCTGGAGGCAGAGTCAAAGGCGGAAGTGGGGCTGAAGTCAGAGGCAGAGCTGAAGTCAGAGGCAGAGCCGGAGGCGGTGCTGAAGTCAGAGGTGGAGCTGAAGTCAGAGGCAGAGCTGGTGGTGGAGTCAGAGAATGCTCCATTAAACCATATAGTGTACATTCCTTCCCTGCAACACTAGTGAAGTCTTCATGGTATAGTGGATAGTGCTCTGGACTCTCACCCCAGCGACCCGAGTTCAAATCCTGGTGGGACCAAAGAAAATATGTCATCATGGAAAAGGTGATGGAGGCGGAGCTGGAGCTGTAGGCGGAGCTGAAGTCAGAGGCGGACCTGAAGTCAGAGGCAGATTTGGTGTGGCGCCGGAATTGGAAGCGGAGCTGAAGTAAGTGGCAGAGATGGTGTGGAACTGGAGTTGGAGGAGGAGCTGTAGTGTGAGATGGAACTGAAGTTGAAGTCAGATGCAGAACTGGTGTGGAGCTGGAGTCAGAGGTGGAGCTGAAGTCAGAAACTGGTGTGGAGCTGGTGGCGGAGTTGGAGGCAGAAGTGGGGCTGAAGTCAGAGGCAGAGATGGTGTAGAGCTGGAGTCAGAGGCAGAAATGAAGTCAGAGGTAGAACTGGTGTGGAGCTGAAGTCAGAGGCGGAGATGAAGTTGGAGTCAGATGCAAAGCTGGTGTGGGGCTGGAGTCAGAGGTGGAGCTGAAGTGAGACTGGTGTGGAGCTGGAGTCAAAGGTAGAGCTGAAGTCAGGGTTGGAGGTGGAGCTGAAGTCGGACACTGGTGTGGAGCTGGAGGCGGAGCTGAAGGCAGAGGCAGAGCAGGTCTGGAGCTGGAGGCAGAGTCAAAGGCGGAAGTGGGGCTGAAGTCAGAGGCAGAGCTGGAGGCGGAGCTGAAGTCAGAGGCAGAGCTGGAGGCGGAGCTGAAGTCAGAGGCAGAGCTGGAGGCGGTGCTGAAGTCAGAGGTGGAGCTGAAGTCAGAGGCAGAGCTGGTGGTGGAGTCAGAGAATGCTCCATTAAACCATATAGTGTACATTCCTTCCCTGCAACACTAGTGAAGTCTTCATGGTATAGTGGATAGTGCTCTGGACTCTCACCCCAGCGACCCGAGTTCAAATCCCGGTGGGACCAAAGAAAATATGTCATCATGGAAAAGGCGTTGGTGGCGGAGCTGGAGCTGTAGGCGGAGCTGAAGTCAGAGGCGGAGCTGAAGTCAGAGGCAGATTTGGTGTGGTGCCGAAATTGAAGGCGGAGCTGAAGTCAGTGGCAGAGATGGTGTGGAGCTGGAGTTGGAGGAGAAGCTGTTGTCAGAGTTGGAACTGAAGTTGTGGTCAGATGCAGAACTGGTGTGGAGCTGGAGTCAGAGGCGGAGCTGAAGTCAGAAACTGGTGTGGAGCTGGCGGCGGAGTTGGAGGCGGAAGTGGGGCGGAAGTCAGAGGCAGAGATGGTGAAGAGCTGGAGTCAGAGGCAGAAATGAAGTCAGAGGTAGAGCTGGTGTGGAGCTGAAGTCAGAGGTGAAGATGAAGTTGGAGTCAGATGCAAAGCTGGTGTGGGGCTGGAGTCAGAGGTGGAGCTGAAGTCAGAGACTGGTGTGGGGCTGGAGTCAGAGGTGGAGCTGAAGTGAGACTGGTGTGGAGCTGGAGTCAGAGGTAGAGCTGAAGTCAGGGTTGGAGGTGGAGCTGAAGTCGGACACTGGTGTGGAGCTGGAGGCGGAGCTGAAGGCAGAGGCAGAGCAGGTCTGGAGCTGGAGGCAGAGTCAAAGGCGGAAGTGGGGCTGAAGTCAGAGGCAGAGCTGGAGGCGGAGCTGAAGTCAGAGGCAGAGCTGGAGGCGGAGCTGAAGTCAGAGGCAGAGCCGGAGGCGGTGCTGAAGTCAGAGGTGGAGCTGAAGTCAGAGGCAGAGCTGGTGGTGGAGTCAGAGAATGCTCCATTAAACCATATAGTGTACATTCCTTCCCTGCAACACTAGTGAAGTCTTCATGGTATAGTGGATAGTGCTCTGGACTCTCACCCCAGCGACCCGAGTTCAAATCCCGTTGGGACCAAAGAAAATATGTCATCATGGAAAAGGCGTTGGTGGCGGAGCTGGAGCTGTAGGCGGAGCTGAAGTCAGAGGCGGAGCTGAAGTCAGAGGCAGATTTGGTGTGGTGCCGAAATTGGAGGCGGAGCTGAAGTCAGTGGCAGAGATGGTGTGGAGCTGGAGTTGGAGGAGAAGCTGTAGTCAGAGATGGAACTGAAGTTGTGGAGTCAGAGGCAGAAATGAAGTCAGAGGTAGAGCTGGTGTGGAGCTGAAGTCAGCGACGGAGATGAAGTTGGAGTCAGATGCAAAGCTGGTGTGGGGCTGGAGTCAGAGGTGGAGCTGAAGACAGAGACTGGTGTGGAGCTGGAGTCAGAGGTGGAGCTGAAGTCAGAGGCAGAGCTGGTGGTGGAGTCAGAGAATGCTCCATTAAACCATATAGTGTACATTCCTTCCCTGCAACACTAGTGAAGTCTTCATGGTATAGTGGATAGTGCTCTGGACTCTCACCCCAGCGACCCGAGTTCAAATCCCGGTGGGACCAAAGAAAATATGTCATCATGGAAAAGCTGATGGAGGCGGAGCTGGAGCTGTAGGCGGAGCTGAAGTCAGAGGCGGACCTGAAGTCAGAGGCAGATTTGGTGTGGCACCGGAATTGGAAGCGGAGCTGAAGTAAGTGGCAGAGATGGTGTGGAACTGGAGTTGGAGGAGGAGCTGTAGTGTGAGATGGAACTGAAGTTGAAGTCAGATGCAGAACTGGTGTGGAGCTGGAGTCAGAGGTGGAGCTGAAGTCAGAAACTGGTGTGGAGCTGGTGGCGGAGTTGGAGGCAGAAGTGGGGCTGAAGTCAGAGGCAGAGATGGTGTAGAGCTGGAGTCAGAGGCAGAAATGAAGTCAGAGGTAGAACTGGTGTGGAGCTGAAGTCAGAGGCGGAGATGAAGTTGGAGTCAGATGCAAAGCTGGTGTGGGGCTGGAGTCAGAGGTGGAGCTGAAGTGAGACTGGTGTGGAGCTGGAGTCAAAGGTAGAGCTGAAGTCAGGGTTGGAGGTGGAGCTGAAGTCGGACACTGGTGTGGAGCTGGAGGCGGAGCTGAAGGCAGAGGCAGAGCAGGTCTGGAGCTGGAGGCAGAGTCAAAGGCGGAAGTGGGGCTGAAGTCAGAGGCAGAGCTGGAGGCGGAGCTGAAGTCAGAGGCAGAGCTGGAGGCGGAGCTGAAGTCAGAGGCAGAGCCGGAGGCGGTGCTGAAGTCAGAGGTGGAGCTGAAGTCAGAGGCAGAGCTGGTGGTGGAGTCAGAGAATGCTCCATTAAACCATATAGTGTACATTCCTTCCCTGCAACACTAGTGAAGTCTTCATGGTATAGTGGATAGTGCTCTGGACTCTCACCCCAGCGACCCGAGTTCAAATCCCGTTGGGACCAAAGAAAATATGTCATCATGGAAAAGGCGTTGGTGGCGGAGCTGGAGCTGTAGGCGGAGCTGAAGTCAGAGGCGGAGCTGAAGTCAGAGGCAGATTTGGTGTGGTGCCGAAATTGGAGGCGGAGCTGAAGTCAGTGGCAGAGATGGTGTGGAGCTGGAGTTGGAGGAGAAGCTGTAGTCAGAGATGGAACTGAAGTTGTGGAGTCAGAGGCAGAAATGAAGTCAGAGGTAGAGCTGGTGTGGAGCTGAAGTCAGCGGCGGAGATGAAGTTGGAGTCAGATGCAAAGCTGGTGTGGGGCTGGAGTCAGAGGTGGAGCTGAAGACAGAGACTGGTGTGGAGCTGGAGTCAGAGGTGGAGCTGAAGTCAGAGGCAGAGCTGGTGGTGGAGTCAGAGAATGCTCCATTAAACCATATAGTGTACATTCCTTCCCTGCAACACTAGTGAAGTCTTCATGGTATAGTGGATAGTGCTCTGGACTCTCACCCCAGCGACCCGAGTTCAAATCCCGGTGGGACCAAAGAAAATATGTCATCATGGAAAAGGCGTTGGTGGCGGAGCTGGAGCTGTAGGCGGAGCTGAAGTCAGAGGCGGAGCTGAAGTCAGAGGCAGATTTGGTGTGGTGCCAAAATTGAAGGCGGAGCTGAAGTCAGTGGCAGAGATGGTGTGGAGCTAGAGTTGGAGGTGAAGCTGTGGTCAGAGATGGAACTGAAGTTGTGGTCAGATGCAGAACTGGTGTGGAGCTGGAGTCAGAGGCGGAGCTGAAGTCAGAAACTGGTGTGGAGCTGGCGGCGGAGTTGGAGGCGGAAGTGGGGCTGAAGTCAGAGGCAGAGATGGTGAAGAGCTGGAGTCAGAGGCAGAAATGAAATCAGAGGTAGAGCTGGTATGGAGCTGAAGTCAGAGGTGGAGATGAAGTTGGAGTCAGATGCAAAGCTGGTGTGGGGCTGGAGTCAGAGGTGGAGCTGAAGTCAGAGACTGGTGTGGAGCTGGAGTCAGAGGTAGAGCTGAAGTCAGGGTTGGAGGTGGAGCTGAAGTCAGAGACTGGTGTGGAGCTGGAGGCGGAGGCAGAGGAGGTCTGGAGCTGGAGGCACAGTCAAAGGCGGAAGTGGGGCTGAAGTCAGAGGCGGAGCTGAAGTCAGAGGCAGAGCCGGAGGCGGTGCTGAAGTCAGAGGTGGAGCTGAAGTCAGAGGCAGAGCTGGTGGTGGAGTCAGAGAATGCTCCATTAAACCATATAGTGTACATTCCTTCCCTGCAACACTAGTGAAGTCTTCATGGTATAGTGGATAGTGCTCTGGACTCTCACCCCAGCGACCCGAGTTCAAATCCTGGTGGGACCAAAGAAAATATGTCATCATGGAAAAGGTGATGGAGGCGGAGCTGGAGCTGTAGGCGGAGCTGAAGTCAGAGGCGGACCTGAAGTCAGAGGCAGATTTGGTGTGGCGCCGGAATTGGAAGCGGAGCTGAAGTAAGTGGCAGAGATGGTGTGGAACTGGAGTTGGAGGAGGAGCTGTAGTGTGAGATGGAACTGAAGTTGAAGTCAGATGCAGAACTGGTGTGGAGCTGGAGTCAGAGGTGGAGCTGAAGTCAGAAACTGGTGTGGAGCTGGTGGCGGAGTTGGAGGCAGAAGTGGGGCTGAAGTCAGAGGCAGAGATGGTGTAGAGCTGGAGTCAGAGGCAGAAATGAAGTCAGAGGTAGAACTGGTGTGGAGCTGAAGTCAGAGGCGGAGATGAAGTTGGAGTCAGATGAAAAGCTGGTGTGGGGCTGTAGTCAGAGGTGGAGCTGAAGTGAGACTGGTGTGGAGCTGGAGTCAAAGGTAAAGCTGAAGTCAGGGTTGGAGGTGGAGCTGAAGTCGGACACTGGTGTGGAGCTGGAGGCGGAGCTGAAGGCAGAGGCAGAGCAGGTCTGGAGCTGGAGGCAGAGTCAAAGGCGGAAGTGGGGCTGAAGTCAGAGGCAGAGCTGGAGGCGGAGCTGAAGTCAGAGGCAGAGCTGGAGGCGGTGCTGAAGTCAGAGGTGGAGCTGAAGTCAGAGGCAGAGCTGGTGGTGGAGTCAGAGAATGCTCCATTAAACCATATAGTGTACATTCCTTCCCTGTAACACTAGTAAAGTCTTCATGGTATAGTGGATAGTGCTCTGGACTCTCACCCCAGCGACCCGAGTTCAAATCCCGGTGGGACCAAAGAATATATATCATCATGGAAAAGGCGTTGGTGGCGGAGCTGGAGGCGGAGCTGAAGTCAGAGGCGGAGCTGAAGTCAGAGGCAGATTTGGTGTGGTGCCGAAATTGAAGGCGGAGCTGAAGTCAGTGGCAGAGATGGTGTGACGCTGGAGTTGGAGGAGAAGCTGTAGTCAGAGATGGAACTGAAGTTGTGGTCAGATGCAGAACTGGTGTGGAGCTGGAGTCAGAGGCGGAGCTGAAGTCAGAAACTGGTGTGGAGCTGGCGTCGGAGTTGGAGGCGGAAGCGGGGCTGAAGTAAGAGGCAGAGATGGTGTAGAGCTGGAGTCAGAGGCAGAAATGAAGTCATAGGTAGAGCTGGTGTGGAACTGAAGTCAGAGGCGGAGATGAAGTTGGAGTCAGATGCAAAGCTGGTCTGGGGCTGGAGTCAGAGGTGGAGCTGAAGTCAGAGACTGGTGTGGAGCTGGAGTCAGAGGTGGAGCTGAAGTCAGAGACTGGTGTGGAGCTGGAGGCGGAGCTGAAGGCAGAGGCAGAGCAGGTCTGGAGTTGGAGGCACAGTCAAAGGCGGAAGTGGGGCTGAAGTCAGAGACAGAGCTGGAGGCGGTGCTGAAGTCAGAGGTGGAGCTGAAGTCAGAGGCAGAGCTGGTGGTGGAGTCAGAGAATGCTCCATTAAACCATATAGTTTACATTCCTTCCCTGCAACACTAGTGAAGTCTTCATGGTATAGTGGATAGTTCTCTGGACTCTCACCCCAGCGACCCGAGTTCAAATCCCGGCTGAAGTCAGAGGCAGAGATGGTGTAGAGCTGGAGTCAGAGGCAGAAATGAAGTCAGAGGTAGAGCTGGTGTGGAGCTGAAGTCAGAGGCGGAGATGAAATTGGAGTCAGATGCGAAGCTGGTGTGGGGCTGGAGTCAGAGGTGGAGCTGGAGTCAGAGGTAGAGCTGAAGTCAGGGTTGGAGGTGGAGCTGAAGTCGGACACTGGTGTGGAGCTGGAGGCGGAGCTGAAGGCAGAGGCAGAGCAGGTCTGGAGCTGGAGGCAGAGTCAAAGGCGGAAGTGGGGCTGAAGTCAGAGGCAGAGCTGGAGGCGGAGCTGAAGTCAGAGGCAGAGCTGGAGGCGGAGCTGAAGTCAGAGGCAGAGCTGGAGGCGGTGCTGAAGTCAGAGGTGGAGCTGAAGTCAGAGGCAGAGCTGGTGGTGGAGTCAGAGAATGCTCCATTAAACCATATAGTGTACATTCCTTCCCTGCAACACTAGTGAAGTCTTCATGGTATAGTGGATAGTGCTCTGGACTCTCACCCCAGCGACCCGAGTTCAAATCCCGGTGGGACCAAAGAAAATATGTCGTCATGGAAAAGGCGTTGGTGGCGGAGCTGGAGCTGTAGGCGGAGCTGAAGTCAGAGGCGGAGCTGAAGTCAGAGGCAGATTTGGTGTGGTGCCGAAATTGGAGGCGGAGCTGAAGTCAGTGGCAGAGATGGTGTGGAGCTGGAGTTGGAGGAGAAGCTGTAGTCAGAGATGGAACTGAAGTTGTGGAGTCAGAGGCAGAAATGAAGTCAGAGGTAGAGCTGGTGTGGAGCTGAAGTCAGAGGCGGAGATGAAGTTGGAGTCAGATGCAAAGCTGGTGTGGGGCTGGAGTCAGAGGTGGAGCTGAAGTCAGAGACTGGTGTGGAGCTGGAGTCAGAGGTGGAGCTGAAGTCAGAGGCAGAGCTGGTGGTGGAGTCAGAGAATGCTCCATTAAACCATATAGTGTACATTCCTTCCCTGCAACACTAGTGAAGTCTTAATGGTATAGTGGATAGTGCTCTGGACTCTCACCCCAGCGACCCGAGTTCAAATCCCGGTGGGACCAAAGAAAATATGTCATCATGGAAAAGGTGTTGGAGGCGGAGCTGGAACTGTAGGCGGAGCTGAAGTCAGAGGCGGACCTGAAGTCAGAGGCAGATTTGGTGTGGCGCCGGAATTGGAAGCGGAGCTGAAGTCAGTGGCAGAGATGGTGTGGAACTGGAGTTGGAGGAGGAGCTGTAGTGTGAGATGGAACTGAAGTTGAAGTCAGATGCAGAACTGGTGTGGAGCTGGAGTCAGAGGTGGAGCTGAAGTCAGAAACTGGTGTGGAGCTGGCGGCGGAGTTGGAGGCGGAAGTGGGGCTGAAGTCAGAGGCAGAGATGGTGTAGAGCTGGAGTCAGAGGCAGAAATGAAGTCAGAGGTAGAGCTGGTGTAGAGCTGAAGTCAGAGGCGGAGATGAAATTGGAGTCAGATGCAAAGCTGGTGTGGGGCTGGAGTCAGAGGTGGAGCTGAAGTGAGACTGGTGTGGAGCTGGAGTCAGAGGTAGAGCTGAAGTCAGGGTTGGAGGTGGAGCTGAAGTCGGACACTGGTGTGGAGCTGAAGGCAGAGGCAGAGCAGGTCTGGAGCTGGAGGCAGAGTCAAAGGCGGAAGTGGGGCTGAAGTCAGAGGCAGAGCTGGAGGCGGAGCTGAAGTCAGAGGCAGAGCTGGAGGCGGTGCTGAAGTCAGAGGTGGAGCTGAAGTCAGAGGCAGAGCTGGTGGTGGAGTCAGAGAATGCTCCATTAAACCATATAGTGTACATTCCTTCCCTGCAACACTAGTGAAGTCTTCATGGTATAGTGGATAGTGCTCTGGACTCTCACCCCAGCGACCCGAGTTCAAATCCCGGTGGGACCAAAGAAAATATGTCATCATGGAAAAGGCGTTGGTGGCGGAGCTGGAGCTGTAGGCGGAGCTGAAGTCAGAGGCGGAGCTGAAGTCAGAGGCAGATTTGGTGTGGTGCCGAAATTGAAGGCGGAGCTGAAGTCAGTGGCAGAGATGGTGTGGAGCTGGAGTTGGAGGAGAAGCTGTTGTCAGAGATGGAACTGAAGTTGTGGTCAGATGCAGAACTGGTGTGGAGCTGGAGTCAGAGGCGGAGCTGAAGTCAGAAACTGGTGTGGAGCTGGCGGCGGAGTTGGAGGCGTAAGTGGGGCTGAAGTCAGAGGCAGAGATGGTGAAGAACTGGAGTCAGAGGCAGAAATGAAGTCAGAGGTAGAGCTGGTGTGGAGCTGAAGTCAGAGATGAAGTTGGAGTCAGATGCAAAGCTGGTGTGGGGCTGGAGTCAGAGGTGGAGCTGAAGTCAGAGACTGGTGTGGGGCTGGAGTCAGAGGTGGAGCTGAAGTGAGACTGGTGTGGAGCTGGAGTCAGAGGTAGAGCTGAAGTCAGGGTTGGAGGTGGAGCTGAAGTCGGACACTGGTGTGGAGCTGGAGGCGGAGCTGAAGGCAGAGGCAGAGCAGGTCTGGAGCTGGAGGCAGAGTCAAAGGCGGAAGTGGGGCTGAAGTCAGAGGCAGAGCTGAAGTCAGAGGCAGAGCCGGAGGCGGTGCTGAAGTCAGAGGTGGAGCTGAAGTCAGAGGCAGAGCTGGTGGTGGAGTCAGAGAATGCTCCATTAAACCATATAGTGTACATTCCTTCCCTGCAACACTAGTGAAGTCTTCATGGTATAGTGGATAGTGCTCTGGACTCTCACCCCAGCGACCCGAGTTCAAATCCTGGTGGGACCAAAGAAAATATGTCATCATGGAAAAGGTGATGGAGGCGGAGCTGGAGCTGTAGGCGGAGCTGAAGTCAGAGGCGGACCTGAAGTCAGAGGCAGATTTGGTGTGGCGCCGGAATTGGAAGCGGAGCTGAAGTAAGTGGCAGAGATGGTGTGGAACTGGAGTTGGAGGAGGAGCTGTAGTGTGAGATGGAACTGAAGTTGAAGTCAGATGCAGAACTGGTGTGGAGCTGGAGTCAGAGGTGGAGCTGAAGTCAGAAACTGGTGTGGAGCTGAAGTCAGAAACTGGTGTGGAGCTGGTGGCGGAGTTGGAGGCAGAAGTGGGGCTGAAGTCAGAGGCAGAGATGGTGTAGAGCTGGAGTCAGAGGCAGAAATGAAGTCAGAGGTAGAACTGGTGTGGAGCTGAAGTCAGAGGCGGAGATGAATTTGGAGTCAGATGCAAAGCTGGTGTGGGGCTGGAGTCAGAGGTGGAGCTGAAGTGAGACTGGTGTGGAGCTGGAGTCAAAGGTAGAGCTGAAGTCAGGGTTGGAGGTGGAGCTGAAGTCGGACACTGGTGTGGAGCTGGAGGCGGAGCTGAAGGCAGAGGCAGAGCAGGTCTGGATCTGGAGGCAGAGTCAAAGGCGGAAGTGGGGCTGAAGTCAGAGGCAGAGCTGGAGGCGGAGCTGAAGTCAGAGGCAGAGCTGGAGGCGGAGCTGAAGTCAGAGGCAGAGCTGGAGGCGGTGCTGAAGTCAGAGGTGGAGCTGAAGTCAGAGGCAGAGCTGGTGGTGGAGTCAGAGAATGCTCCATTAAACCATATAGTGTACATTCCTTCCCTGCAACACTAGTGAAGTCTTCATGGTATAGTGGATAGTGCTCTGGACTCTCACCCCAGCGACCCGAGTTCAAATCCCGGTGGGACCAAAGAAAATATGTCATCATGGAAAAGGCGTTGGTGGCGGAGCTGGAGCTGTAGGCGGAGCTGAAGTCAGAGGCGGAGCTGAAGTCAGAGGCAGATTTGGTGTGGTGCCGAAATTGAAGGCGGAGCTGAAGTCAGTGGCAGAGATGGTGTGGAGCTGGAGTTGGAGGAGAAGCTGTTGTCAGAGATGGAACTGAAGTTGTGGTCAGATGCAGAACTGGTGTGGAGCTGGAGTCAGAGGCGGAGCTGAAGTCAGAAACTGGTGTGGAGCTGGCGGCGGAGTTGGAGGCGGAAGTGGGGCGGAAGTCAGAGGCAGAGATGGTGAAGAGCTGGAGTCAGAGGCAGAAATGAAGTCAGAGGTAGAGCTGGTGTGGAGCTGAAGTCAGAGGTGAAGATGAAGTTGGAGTCAGATGCAAAGCTGGTGTGGGGCTGGAGTCAGAGGTGGAGCTGAAGTCAGAGACTGGTGTGGGGCTGGAGTCAGAGGTGGAGCTGAAGTGAGACTGGTGTGGAGCTGGAGTCAGAGGTAGAGCTGAAGTCAGGGTTGGAGGTGGAGCTGAAGTCGGACACTGGTGTGGAGCTGGAGGCGGAGCTGAAGGCAAAGGCAGAGCAGGTCTGGAGCTGGAGGCAGAGTCAAAGGCGGAAGTGGGGCTGAAGTCAGAGGCAGAGCTGGAGGCGGAGCTGAAGTCAGAGGCAGAGCTGGAGGCGGAGCTGAAGTCAGAGGCAGAGCCGGAGGCGGTGCTGAAGTCAGAGGTGGAGCTGAAGTCAGAGGCAGAGCTGGTGGTGGAGTCAGAGAATGCTCCATTAAACCATATAGTGTACATTCCTTCCCTGCAACACTAGTGAAGTCTTCATGGTATAGTGGATAGTGCTCTGGACTCTCACCCCAGCGACCCGAGTTCAAATCCCGTTGGGACCAAAGAAAATATGTCATCATGGAAAAGGCGTTGGTGGCGGAGCTGGAGCTGTAGGCGGAGCTGAAGTCAGAGGCGGAGCTGAAGTCAGAGGCAGATTTGGTGTGGTGCCGAAATTGGAGGCGGAGCTGAAGTCAGTGGCAGAGATGGTGTGGAGCTGGAGTTGGAGGAGAAGCTGTAGTCAGAGATGGAACTGAAGTTGTGGAGTCAGAGGCAGAAATGAAGTCAGAGGTAGAGCTGGTGTGGAGCTGAAGTCAGAGGCGGAGATGAAGTTGGAGTCAGATGCAAAGCTGGTGTGGGGCTGGAGTCAGAGGTGGAGCTGAAGTCAGAGACTGGTGTGGAGCTGGAGTCAGAGGTGGAGCTGAAGTCAGAGGCAGAGCTGGTGGTGGAGTCAGAGAATGCTCCATTAAACCATATAGTGTACATTCCTTCCCTGCAACACTAGTGAAGTCTTAATGGTATAGTGGATAGTGCTCTGGACTCTCACCCCAGCGACCCGAGTTCAAATCCCGGTGGGACCAAAGAAAATATGTCATCATGGAAAAGGTGTTGGAGGCGGAGCTGGAACTGTAGGCGGAGCTGAAGTCAGAGGCGGACCTGAAGTCAGAGGCAGATTTGGTGTGGCGCCGGAATTGGAAGCGGAGCTGAAGTCAGTGGCAGAGATGGTGTGGAACTGGAGTTGGAGGAGGAGCTGTAGTGTGAGATGGAACTGAAGTTGAAGTCAGATGCAGAACTGGTGTGGAGCTGGAGTCAGAGGTGGAGCTGAAGTCAGAAACTGGTGTGGAGCTGGCGGCGGAGTTGGAGGCGGAAGTGGGGCTGAAGTCAGAGGCAGAGATGGTGTAGAGCTGGAGTCAGAGGCAGAAATGAAGTCAGAGGTAGAGCTGGTGTAGAGCTGAAGTCAGAGGCGGAGATGAAATTGGAGTCAGATGCAAAGCTGGTGTGGGGCTGGAGTCAGAGGTGGAGCTGAAGTGAGACTGGTGTGGAGCTGGAGTCAGAGGTAGAGCTGAAGTCAGGGTTGGAGGTGGAGCTGAAGTCGGACACTGGTGTGGAGCTGAAGGCAGAGGCAGAGCAGGTCTGGAGCTGGAGGCAGAGTCAAAGGCGGAAGTGGGGCTGAAGTCAGAGGCAGAGCTGGAGGCGGAGCTGAAGTCAGAGGCAGAGCTGGAGGCGGTGCTGAAGTCAGAGGTGGAGCTGAAGTCAGAGGCAGAGCTGGTGGTGGAGTCAGAGAATGCTCCATTAAACCATATAGTGTACATTCCTTCCCTGCAACACTAGTGAAGTCTTCATGGTATAGTGGATAGTGCTCTGGACTCTCACCCCAGCGACCCGAGTTCAAATCCCGGTGGGACCAAAGAAAATATGTCATCATGGAAAAGGCGTTGGTGGCGGAGCTGGAGCTGTAGGCGGAGCTGAAGTCAGAGGCGGAGCTGAAGTCAGAAGCAGATTTGGTGTGGTGCCGAAATTGAAGGCGGAGCTGAAGTCAGTGGCAGAGATGGTGTGGAGCTGGAGTTGGAGGAGAAGCTGTTGTCAGAGATGGAACTGAAGTTGTGGTCAGATGCAGAACTGGTGTGGAGCTGGAGTCAGAGGCGGAGCTGAAGTCAGAAACTGGTGTGGAGCTGGCGGCGGAGTTGGAGGCGTAAGTGGGGCTGAAGTCAGAGGCAGAGATGGTGAAGAACTGGAGTCAGAGGCAGAAATGAAGTCAGAGGTAGAGCTGGTGTGGAGCTGAAGTCAGAGGTGAAGATGAAGTTGGAGTCAGATGCAAAGCTGGTGTGGGGCTGGAGTCAGAGGTGGAGCTGAAGTCAGAGACTGGTGTGGGGCTGGAGTCAGAGGTGGAGCTGAAGTGAGACTGGTGTGGAGCTGGAGTCAGAGGTAGAGCTGAAGTCAGGGTTGGAGGTGGAGCTGAAGTCGGACACTGGTGTGGAGCTGGAGGCGGAGCTGAAGGCAGAGGCAGAGCAGGTCTGGAGCTGGAGGCAGAGTCAAAGGCGGAAGTGGGGCTGAAGTCAGAGGCAGAGCTGAAGTCAGAGGCAGAGCCGGAGGCGGTGCTGAAGTCAGAGGTGGAGCTGAAGTCAGAGGCAGAGCTGGTGGTGGAGTCAGAGAATGCTCCATTAAACCATATAGTGTACATTCCTTCCCTGCAACACTAGTGAAGTCTTCATGGTATAGTGGATAGTGCTCTGGACTCTCACCCCAGCGACCCGAGTTCAAATCCTGGTGGGACCAAAGAAAATATGTCATCATGGAAAAGGTGATGGAGGCGGAGCTGGAGCTGTAGGCGGAGCTGAAGTCAGAGGCGGACCTGAAGTCAGAGGCAGATTTGGTGTGGCGCCGGAATTGGAAGCGGAGCTGAAGTAAGTGGCAGAGATGGTGTGGAACTGGAGTTGGAGGAGGAGCTGTAGTGTGAGATGGAACTGAAGTTGAAGTCAGATGCAGAACTGGTGTGGAGCTGGAGTCAGAGGTGGAGCTGAAGTCAGAAACTGGTGTGGAGCTGGTGGCGGAGTTGGAGGCAGAAGTGGGGCTGAAGTCAGAGGCAGAGATGGTGTAGAGCTGGAGTCAGAGGCAGAAATGAAGTCAGAGGTAGAACTGGTGTGGAGCTGAAGTCAGAGGCGGAGATGAAGTTGGAGTCAGATGCAAAGCTGGTGTGGGGCTGGAGTCAGAGGTGGAGCTGAAGTGAGACTGGTGTGGAGCTGGAGTCAAAGGTAGAGCTGAAGTCAGGGTTGGAGGTGGAGCTGAAGTCGGACACTGGTGTGGAGCTGGAGGCGGAGCTGAAGGCAGAGGCAGAGCAGGTCTGGAGCTGGAGGCAGAGTCAAAGGCGGAAGTGGGGCTGAAGTCAGAGGCAGAGCTGGAGGCGGAGCTGAAGTCAGAGGCAGAGCTGGAGGCGGAGCTGAAGTCAGAGGCAGAGCTGGAGGCGGTGCTGAAGTCAGAGGTGGAGCTGAAGTCAGAGGCAGAGCTGGTGGTGGAGTCAGAGAATGCTCCATTAAACCATATAGTGTACATTCCTTCCCTGCAACACTAGTGAAGTCTTCATGGTATAGTGGATAGTGCTCTGGACTCTCACCCCAGCGACCCGAGTTCAAATCCCGGTGGGACCAAAGAAAATATGTCATCATGGAAAAGGCGTTGGTGGCGGAGCTGGAGCTGTAGGCGGAGCTGAAGTCAGAGGCGGAGCTGAAGTCAGAGGCAGATTTGGTGTGGTGCCGAAATTGAAGGCGGAGCTGAAGTCAGTGGCAGAGATGGTGTGGAGCTGGAGTTGGAGGAGAAGCTGTAGTCAGAGATGGAACTGAAGTTGTGGAGTCAGAGGCAGAAATGAAGTCAGAGGTAGAGCTGGTGTGGAGCTGAAGTCAGCGACGGAGATGAAGTTGGAGTCAGATGCAAAGCTGGTGTGGGGCTGGAGTCAGAGGTGGAGCTGAAGACAGAGACTGGTGTGGAGCTGGAGTCAGAGGTGGAGCTGAAGTCAGAGGCAGAGCTGGTGGTGGAGTCAGAGAATGCTCCATTAAACCATATAGTGTACATTCCTTCCCTGCAACACTAGTGAAGTCTTCATGGTATAGTGGATAGTGCTCTGGACTCTCACCCCAGCGACCCGAGTTCAAATCCCGGTGGGACCAAAGAAAATATGTCATCATGGAAAAGGTGATGGAGGCGGAGCTGGAGCTGTAGGCGGAGCTGAAGTCAGAGGCGGACCTGAAGTCAGAGGCAGATTTGGTGTGGCGCCGGAATTGGAAGCGGAGCTGAAGTAAGTGGCAGAGATGGTGTGGAACTGGAGTTGGAGGAGGAGCTGTAGTGTGAGATGGAACTGAAGTTGAAGTCAGATGCAGAACTGGTGTGGAGCTGGAGTCAGAGGTGGAGCTGAAGTCAGAAACTGGTGTGGAGCTGGTGGCGGAGTTGGAGGCAGAAGTGGGGCTGAAGTCAGAGGCAGAGATGGTGTAGAGCTGGAGTCAGAGGCAGAAATGAAGTCAGAGGTAGAACTGGTGTGGAGCTGAAGTCAGAGGCGGAGATGAAGTTGGAGTCAGATGCAAAGCTGGTGTGGGGCTGGAGTCAGAGGTGGAGCTGAAGTGAGACTGGTGTGGAGCTGGAGTCAAAGGTAGAGCTGAAGTCAGGGTTGGAGGTGGAGCTGAAGTCGGACACTGGTGTGGAGCTGGAGGCGGAGCTGAAGGCAGAGGCAGAGCAGGTCTGGAGCTGGAGGCAGAGTCAAAGGCGGAAGTGGGGCTGAAGTCAGAGGCAGAGCTGGAGGCGGAGCTGAAGTCAGAGGCAGAGCTGGAGGCGGAGCAAAAGTCAAAGGCAGAGCCGGAGGCGGTGCTGAAGTCAGAGGTGGAGCTGAAGTCAGAGGCAGAGCTGGTGGTGGAGTCAGAGAATGCTCCATTAAACCATATAGTGTACATTCCTTCCCTGCAACACTAGTGAAGTCTTCATGGTATAGTGGATAGTGCTCTGGACTCTCACCCCAGCGACCGAGTTCAAATCCCGTTGGGACCAAAGAAAATATGTCATCATGGAAAAGGCGTTGGTGGCGGAGCTGGAGCTGTAGGCGGAGCTGAAGTCAGAGGCGGAGCTGAAGTCAGAGGCAGATTTGGTGTGGTGCCGAAATTGGAGGCGGAGCTGAAGTCAGTGGCAGAGATGGTGTGGAGCTGGAGTTGGAGGAGAAGCTGTAGTCAGAGATGGAACTGAAGTTGTGGAGTCAGAGGCAGAAATGAAGTCAGAGGTAGAGCTGGTGTGGAGCTGGTGTGGAGCTGAAGTCAGCGGCGGAGATGAAGTTGGAGTCAGATGCAAAGCTGGTGTGGGGCTGGAGTCAGAGGTGGAGCTGAAGACAGAGACTGGTGTGGAGCTGGAGTCAGAGGTGGAGCTGAAGTCAGAGGCAGAGCTGGTGGTGGAGTCAGAGAATGCTCCATTAAACCATATAGTGTACATTCCTTCCCTAAAACACTAGTGAAGTCTTCATGGTATAGTGGATAGTGCTCTGGACTCTCACCCCAGCGACCCGAGTTCAAATCCCGGTGGGACCAAAGAAAATATGTCATCATGGAAAAGGCGTTGGTGGCGGAGCTGGAGCTGTAGGCGGAGCTGAAGTCAGAGGCGGAGCTGAAGTCAGAGGCAGATTTGGTGTGGTGCCAAAATTGAAGGCGGAGCTGAAGTCAGTGGCAGAGATGGTGTGGAGCTAGAGTTGGAGGTGAAGCTGTGGTCAGAGATGGAACTGAAGTTGTGGTCAGATGCAGAACTGGTGTGGAGCTGGAGTCAGAGGCGGAGCTGAAGTCAGAAACTGGTGTGGAGCTGGCGGTGGAGTTGGAGGCGGAAGTGGGGCTGAAGTCAGAGGCAGAGATGGTGAAGAGCTGGAGTCAGAGGCAGAAATGAAATCAGAGGTAGAGCTGGTATGGAGCTGAAGTCAGAGGTGGAGATGAAGTTGGAGTCAGATGCAAAGCTGGTGTGGGGCTGGAGTCAGAGGTGGAGCTGAAGTCAGAGACTGGTGTGGAGCTGGAGTCAGAGGTAGAGCTGAAGTCAGGGTTGGAGGTGGAGCTGAAGTCAGAGACTGGTGTGGAGCTGGAGGCGGAGGCAGAGGAGGTCTGGAGCTGGAGGCACAGTCAAAGGCGGAAGTGGGGCTGAAGTCAGAGGCGGAGCTGAAGTCAGAGGCAGAGCCGGAGGCGGTGCTGAAGTCAGAGGTGGAGCTGAAGTCAGAGGCAGAGCTGGTGGTGGAGTCAGAGAATGCTCCATTAAACCATATAGTGTACATTCCTTCCCTGCAACACTAGTGAAGTCTTCATGGTATAGTGGATAGTGCTCTGGACTCTCACCCCAGCGACCCGAGTTCAAATCCTGGTGGGACCAAAGAAAATATGTCATCATGGAAAAGGTGATGGAGGCGGAGCTGGAGCTGTAGGCGGAGCTGAAGTCAGAGGCGGACCTGAAGTCAGAGGCAGATTTGGTGTGGCGCCGGAATTGGAAGCGGAGCTGAAGTAAGTGGCAAAGATGGTGTGGAACTGGAGTTGGAGGAGGAGCTGTAGTGTGAGATGGAACTGAAGTTGAAGTCAGATGCAGAACTGGTGTGGAGCTGGAGTCAGAGGTGGAGCTGAAGTCAGAAACTGGTGTGGAGCTGGTGGCGGAGTTGGAGGCAGAAGTGGGGCTGAAGTCAGAGGCAGAGATGGTGTAGAGCTGGAGTCAGAGGCAGAAATGAAGTCAGAGGTAGAACTGGTGTGGAGCTGAAGTCAGAGGCGGAGATGAAATTGGAGTCAGATGCAAAGCTGGTGTGGGGCTGGAGTCAGAGGTGGAGCTGAAGTGAGACTGGTGTGGAGCTGGAGTCAAAGGTAGACCTGAAGTCAGGGTTGGAGGTGGAGCTGAAGTCGGACACTGGTGTGGAGCTGGAGGCGGAGCTGAAGGCAGAGGCAGAGCAGGTCTGGAGCTGGAGGCAGAGTCAAAGGCGGAAGTGGGGCTGAAGTCAGAGGCAGAGCTGGAGGCGGAGCTGAAGTCAGAGGCAGAGCTGGAGGCGGAGCTGAAGTCAGAGGCAGAGCTGGAGGCGGTGCTGAAGTCAGAGGTGGAGCTGAAGTCAGAGGCAGAGCTGGTGGTGGAGTCAGAGAATGCTCCATTAAACCATATAGTGTACATTCCTTCCCTGCAACACTAGTGAAGTCTTCATGGTATAGTGGATAGTGCTCTGGACTCTCACCCCAGCGACCCGAGTTCAAATCCCGGTGGGACCAAAGAAAATATGTCATCATGGAAAAGGCGTTGGTGGCGGAGCTGGAGCTGTAGGCGGAGCTGAAGTCAGAGGCGGAGCTGAAGTCAGAGGCAGATTTGGTGTGGTGCCGAAATTGAAGGCGGAGCTGAAGTCAGTGGCAGAGATGGTGTGGAGCTGGAGTTGGAGGAGAAGCTGTTGTCAGAGATGGAACTGAAGTTGTGGTCAGATGCAGAACTGGTGTGGAGCTGGAGTCAGAGGCGGAGCTGAAGTCAGAAACTGGTGTGGAGCTGGCGGCGGAGTTGGAGGCGGAAGTGGGGCGGAAGTCAGAGGCAGAGATGGTGAAGAGCTGGAGTCAGAGGCAGAAATGAAGTCAGAGGTAGAGCTGGTGTGGAGCTGAAGTCAGAGGTGAAGATGAAGTTGGAGTCAGATGCAAAGCTGGTGTGGGGCTGGAGTCAGAGGTGGAGCTGAAGTCAGAGACTGGTGTGGGGCTGGAGTCAGAGGTGGAGCTGAAGTGAGACTGGTGTGGAGCTGGAGTCAGAGGTAGAGCTGAAGTCAGGGTTGGAGGTGGAGCTGAAGTCGGACACTGGTGTGGAGCTGGAGGCGGAGCTGAAGGCAGAGGCAGAGCAGGTCTGGAGCTGGAGGCAGAGTCAAAGGCGGAAGTGGGGCTGAAGTCAGAGGCAGAGCTGGAGGCGGAGCTGAAGTCAGAGGCAGAGCTGGAGGCGGAGCTGAAGTCAGAGGCAGAGCCGGAGGCGGTGCTGAAGTCAGAGGTGGAGCTGAAGTCAGAGGCAGAGCTGGTGGTGGAGTCAGAGAATGCTCCATTAAACCATATAGTGTACATTCCTTCCCTGCAACACTAGTGAAGTCTTCATGGTATAGTGGATAGTGCTCTGGACTCTCACCCCAGCGACCCGAGTTCAAATCCCGTTGGGACCAAAGAAAATATGTCATCATGGAAAAGGCGTTGGTGGCGGAGCTGGAGCTGTAGGCGGAGCTGAAGTCAGAGGCGGAGCTGAAGTCAGAGGCAGATTTGGTGTGGTGCCGAAATTGGAGGCGGAGCTGAAGTCAGTGGCAGAGATGGTGTGGAGCTGGAGTTGGAGGAGAAGCTGTAGTCAGAGATGGAACTGAAGTTGTGGAGTCAGAGGCAGAAATGAAGTCAGAGGTAGAGCTGGTGTGGAGCTGAAGTCAGCGACGGAGATGAAGTTGGAGTCAGATGCAAAGCTGGTGTGGGGCTGGAGTCAGAGGTGGAGCTGAAGACAGAGACTGGTGTGGAGCTGGAGTCAGAGGTGGAGCTGAAGTCAGAGGCAGAGCTGGTGGTGGAGTCAGAGAATGCTCCATTAAACCATATAGTGTACATTCCTTCCCTGCAACACTAGTGAAGTCTTCATGGTATAGTGGATAGTGCTCTGGACTCTCACCCCAGCGACCCGAGTTCAAATCCCGGTGGGACCAAAGAAAATATGTCATCATGGAAAAGGTGATGGAGGCGGAGCTGGAGCTGTAGGCGGAGCTGAAGTCAGAGGCGGACCTGAAGTCAGAGGCAGATTTGGTGTGGCGCCGGAATTGGAAGCGGAGCTGAAGTAAGTGGCAGAGATGGTGTGGAACTGGAGTTGGAGGAGGAGCTGTAGTGTGAGATGGAACTGAAGTTGAAGTCAGATGCAGAACTGGTGTGGAGCTGGAGTCAGAGGTGGAGCTGAAGTCAGAAACTGGTGTGGAGCTGGTGGCGGAGTTGGAGGCAGAAGTGGGGCTGAAGTCAGATGCAGAACTGGTGTGGAGCTGGAGTCAGAGGTGGAGCTGAAGTCAGAAACTGGTGTGGAGCTGGTGGCGGAGTTGGAGGCAGAAGTGGGGCTGAAGTCAGAGGCAGAGATGGTGTAGAGCTGGAGTCAGAGGCAGAAATGAAGTCAGAGGTAGAACTGGTGTGGAGCTGAAGTCAGAGGCGGAGATGAAGTTGGAGTCAGATGCAAAGCCGGTGTGGGGCTGGAGTCAGAGGTGGAGCTGAAGTGAGACTGGTGTGGAGCTGGAGTCAAAGGTAGAGCTGAAGTCAGGGTTGGAGGTGGAGCTGAAGTCGGACACTGGTGTGGAGCTGGAGGCGGAGCTGAAGGCAGAGGCAGAGCAGGTCTGGAGCTGGAGGCAGAGTCAAAGGCGGAAGTGGGGCTGAAGTCAGAGGCAGAGCTGGAGGCGGAGCTGAAGTCAGAGGCAGAGCTGGAGGCGGAGCTGAAGTCAGAGGCAGAGCCGGAGGCGGTGCTGAAGTCAGAGGTGGAGCTGAAGTCAGAGGCAGAGCTGGTGGTGGAGTCAGAGAATGCTCCATTAAACCATATAGTGTACATTCCTTCCCTGCAACACTAGTGAAGTCTTCATGGTATAGTGGATAGTGCTCTGGACTCTCACCCCAGCGACCCGAGTTCAAATCCCGTTGGGACCAAAGAAAATATGTCATCATGGAAAAGGCGTTGGTGGCGGAGCTGGAGCTGTAGGCGGAGCTGAAGTCAGAGGCGGAGCTGAAGTCAGAGGCAGATTTGGTGTGGTGCCGAAATTGGAGGCGGAGCTGAAGTCAGTGGCAGAGATGGTGTGGAGCTGGAGTTGGAGGAGAAGCTGTAGTCAGAGATGGAACTGAAGTTGTGGAGTCAGAGGCAGAAATGAAGTCAGAGGTAGAGCTGGTGTGGAGCTGAAGTCAGCGGCGGAGATGAAGTTGGAGTCAGATGCAAAGCTGGTGTGGGGCTGGAGTCAGAGGTGGAGCTGAAGACAGAGACTGGTGTGGAGCTGGAGTCAGAGGTGGAGCTGAAGTCAGAGGCAGAGCTGGTGGTGGAGTCAGAGAATGCTCCATTAAACCATATAGTGTACATTCCTTCCCTGCAACACTAGTGAAGTCTTCATGGTATAGTGGATAGTGCTCTGGACTCTCACCCCAGCGACCCGAGTTCAAATCCCGGTGGGACCAAAGAAAATATGTCATCATGGAAAAGGCGTTGGTGGCGGAGCTGGAGCTGTAGGCGGAGCTGAAGTCAGAGGCGGAGCTGAAGTCAGAGGCAGATTTGGTGTGGTGCCAAAATTGAAGGCGGAGCTGAAGTCAGTGGCAGAGATGGTGTGGAGCTAGAGTTGGAGGTGAAGCTGTGGTCAGAGATGGAACTGAAGTTGTGGTCAGATGCAGAACTGGTGTGGAGCTGGAGTCAGAGGCGGAGCTGAAGTCAGAAACTGGTGTGGAGCTGGCGGCGGAGTTGGAGGCGGAAGTGGGGCTGAAGTCAGAGGCAGAGATGGTGAAGAGCTGGAGTCAGAGGCAGAAATGAAATCAGAGGTAGAGCTGGTATGGAGCT
The DNA here is from genome assembly GCF_054491065.1 of Syngnathus leptorhynchus. NCBI lineage: Eukaryota > Metazoa > Chordata > Actinopteri > Syngnathiformes > Syngnathidae > Syngnathus > Syngnathus leptorhynchus. The sequence goes on from NW_028232014.1 coordinate 193,242, forward strand.
GAAGTCAGAGGTGGAGATGAAGTTGGAGTCAGATGCAAAGCTGGTGTGGGGCTGGAGTCAGAGGTGGAGCTGAAGTCAGAGACTGGTGTGGAGCTGGAGTCAGAGGTAGAGCTGAAGTCAGGGTTGGAGGTGGAGCTGAAGTCAGAGACTGGTGTGGAGCTGGAGGCGGAGGCAGAGGAGGTCTGGAGCTGGAGGCACAGTCAAAGGCGGAAGTGGGGCTGAAGTCAGAGGCGGAGCTGAAGTCAGAGGCAGAGCCGGAGGCGGTGCTGAAGTCAGAGGTGGAGCTGAAGTCAGAGGCAGAGCTGGTGGTGGAGTCAGAGAATGCTCCATTAAACCATATAGTGTACATTCCTTCCCTGCAACACTAGTGAAGTCTTCATGGTATAGTGGATAGTGCTCTGGACTCTCACCCCAGCGACCCGAGTTCAAATCCTGGTGGGACCAAAGAAAATATGTCATCATGGAAAAGGTGATGGAGGCGGAGCTGGAGCTGTAGGCGGAGCTGAAGTCAGAGGCGGACCTGAAGTCAGAGGCAGATTTGGTGTGGCGCCGGAATTGGAAGCGGAGCTGAAGTAAGTGGCAGAGATGGTGTGGAACTGGAGTTGGAGGAGGAGCTGTAGTGTGAGATGGAACTGAAGTTGAAGTCAGATGCAGAACTGGTGTGGAGCTGGAGTCAGAGGTGGAGCTGAAGTCAGAAACTGGTGTGGAGCTGGTGGCGGAGTTGGAGGCAGAAGTGGGGCTGAAGTCAGAGGCAGAGATGGTGTAGAGCTGGAGTCAGAGGCAGAAATGAAGTCAGAGGTAGAACTCGTGTGGAGCTGAAGTCAGAGGCGGAGATGAAGTTGGAGTCAGATGCAAAGCTGGTGTGGGGCTGGAGTCAGAGGTGGAGCTGAAGTGAGACTGGTGTGGAGCTGGAGTCAAAGGTAGAGCTGAAGTCAGGGTTGGAGGTGGAGCTGAAGTCGGACACTGGTGTGGAGGTGGAGGCGGAGCTGAAGGCAGAGGCAGAGCAGGTCTGGAGCTGGAGGCAGAGTCAAAGGCGGAAGTGGGGCTGAAGTCAGAGGCAGAGCTGGAGGCGGAGCTGAAGTCAGAGGCAGAGCTGGAGGCGGAGCTGAAGTCAGAGGCAGAGCTGGAGGCGGTGCTGAAGTCAGAGGTGGAGCTGAAGTCAGAGGCAGAGCTGGTGGTGGAGTCAGAGAATGCTCCATTAAACCATATAGTGTACATTCCTTCCCTGCAACACTAGTGAAGTCTTCATGGTATAGTGGATAGTGCTCTGGACTCTCACCCCAGCGACCCGAGTTCAAATCCCGGTGGGACCAAAGAAAATATGTCATCATGGAAAAGGCGTTGGTGGCGGAGCTGGAGCTGTAGGCGGAGCTGAAGTCAGAGGCGGAGCTGAAGTCAGAGGCAGATTTGGTGTGGTGCCGAAATTGAAGGCGGAGCTGAAGTCAGTGGCAGAGATGGTGTGGAGCTGGAGTTGGAGGAGAAGCTGTTGTCAGAGATGGAACTGAAGTTGTGGTCAGATGCAGAACTGGTGTGGAGCTGGAGTCAGAGGCGGAGCTGAAGTCAGAAACTGGTGTGGAGCTGGCGGCGGAGTTGGAGGCGGAAGTGGGGCTGAAGTCAGAGGCAGAGATGATGAAGAGCTGGAGTCAGAGGCAGAAATGAAGTCAGAGGTAGAGCTGGTGTGGAGCTGAAGTCAGAGGTGAAGATGAAGTTGGAGTCAGATGCAAAGCTGGTGTGGGGCTGGAGTCAGAGGTGGAGCTGAAGTCAGAGACTGGTGTGGGGCTGGAGTCAGAGGTGGAGCTGAAGTGAGACTGGTGTGGAGCTGGAGTCAAAGGTAGAGCTGAAGTCAGGGTTGGAGGTGGAGCTGAAGTCGGACACTGGTGTGGAGCTGGAGGCGGAGCTGAAGGCAGAGGCAGAGCAGGTCTGGAGCTGGAGGCAGAGTCAAAGGCGGAAGTGGGGCTGAAGTCAGAGGCAGAGCTGGAGGCGGAGCTGAAGTCAGAGGCAGAGCTGGAGGCGGAGCTGAAGTCAGAGGCAGAGCCGGAGGCGGTGCTGAAGTCAGAGGTGGAGCTGAAGTCAGAGGCAGAGCTGGTGGTGGAGTCAGAGAATGCTCCATTAAACCATATAGTGTACATTCCTTCCCTGCAACACTAGTGAAGTCTTCATGGTATAGTGGATAGTGCTCTGGACTCTCACCCCAGCGACCCGAGTTCAAATCCCGTTGGGACCAAAGAAAATATGTCATCATGGAAAAGGCGTTGGTGGCGGAGCTGGAGCTGTAGGCGGAGCTGAAGTCAGAGGCGGAGCTGAAGTCAGAGGCAGATTTGGTGTGGTGCCGAAATTGGAGGCGGAGCTGAAGTCAGTGGCAGAGATGGTGTGGAGCTGGAGTTGGAGGAGAAGCTGTAGTCAGAGATGGAACTGAAGTTGTGGAGTCAGAGGCAGAAATGAAGTCAGAGGTAGAGCTGGTGTGGAGCTGAAGTCAGCGGCGGAGATGAAGTTGGAGTCAGATGCAAAGCTGGTGTGGGGCTGGAGTCAGAGGTGGAGCTGAAGACAGAGACTGGTGTGGAGCTGGAGTCAGAGGTGGAGCTGAAGTCAGAGGCAGAGCTGGTGGTGGAGTCAGAGAATGCTCCATTAAACCATATAGTGTACATTCCTTCCCTGCAACACTAGTGAAGTCTTCATGGTATAGTGGATAGTGCTCTGGACTCTCACCCCAGCGACCCGAGTTCAAATCCCGGTGGGACCAAAGAAAATATGTCATCATGGAAAAGGCGTTGGTGGCGGAGCTGGAGCTGTAGGCGGAGCTGAAGTCAGAGGCGGAGCTGAAGTCAGAGGCAGATTTGGTGTGGTGCCGAAATTGAAGGCGGAGCTGAAGTCAGTGGCAGAGATGGTGTGGAGCTAGAGTTGGAGGTGAAGCTGTGGTCAGAGATGGAACTGAAGTTGTGGTCAGATGCAGAACTGGTGTGGAGCTGGAGTCAGAGGCGGAGCTGAAGTCAGAAACTGGTGTGGAGCTGGCGGCGGAGTTGGAGGCGGAAGTGGGGCTGAAGTCAGAGGCAGAGATGGTGAAGAGCTGGAGTCAGAGGCAGAAATGAAATCAGAGGTAGAGCTGGTATGGAGCTGAAGTCAGAGGTGGAGATGAAGTTGGAGTCAGATGCAAAGCTGGTGTGGGGCTGGAGTCAGAGGTGGAGCTGAAGTCAGAGACTGGTGTGGAGCTGGAGTCAGAGGTAGAGCTGAAGTCAGGGTTGGAGGTGGAGCTGAAGTCAGAGAGTGGTGTGGAGCTGGAGGCGGAGCTGAAGGCAGAGGCAGAGGAGGTCTGGAGCTGGAGGCACAGTCAAAGGCGGAAGTGGGGCTGAAGTCAGAGGCGGAGCTGAAGTCAGAGGCAGAGCCGGAGGCGGTGCTGAAGTCAGAGGTGGAGCTGAAGTCAGAGGCAGAGCTGGTGGTGGAGTCAGAGAATGCTCCATTAAACCATATAGTGTACATTCCTTCCCTGCAACACTAGTGAAGTCTTCATGGTATAGTGGATAGTGCTCTGGACTCTCACCCCAGCGACCCGAGTTCAAATCCCGGTGGGACCAAAGAAAATATGTCATCATGGAAAAGGTGATGGAGGCGGAGCTGGAGCTGTAGGCGGAGCTGAAGTCAGAGGCGGACCTGAAGTCAGAGGCAGATTTGGTGTGGCGCCGGAATTGGAAGCGGAGCTGAAGTAAGTGGCAGAGATGGTGTGGAACTGGAGTTGGAGGAGGAGCTGTAGTGTGAGATGGAACTGAAGTTGAGGTCAGATGCAGAACTGGTGTGGAGCTGGAGTCAGAGGTGGAGCTGAAGTCAGAAACTGGTGTGGAGCTGGTGGCGGAGTTGGAGGCGGAAGTGGGGCTGAAGTCAGAGGCAGAGATGGTGTAGAGCTGGAGTCAGAGGCAGAAATGAAGTCAGAAGTAGAACTGGTGTGGAGCTGAAGTCAGAGGCGGAGATGAAGTTGGAGTCAGATGCAAAGCTGGTGTGGGGCTGGAGTCAGAGGTGGAGCTGAAGTGAGACTGGTGTGGAGCTGGAGTCAAAGGTAGAGCTGAAGTCAGGGTTGGAGGTGGAGCTGAAGTCGGACACTGGTGTGGAGCTGGAGGCGGAGCTGAAGGCAGAGGCAGAGCAGGTCTGGAGCTGGAGGCAGATCCAAAGGCGGAAGTGGGGCTGAAGTCAGAGGCAGAGCTGGAGGCGGAGCTGAAGTCAGAGGCAGAGCTGGAGGCGGAGCTGAAGTCAGAGGCAGAGCTGGAGGCGGTGCTGAAGTCAGAGGTGGAGCTGAAGTCAGAGGCAGAGCTGGTGGTGGAGTCAGAGAATGCTCCATTAAACCATATAGTGTACATTCCTTCCCTGCAACACTAGTGAAGTCTTCATGGTATAGTGGATAGTGCTCTGGACTCTCACCCCAGCGACCCGAGTTCAAATCCCGGTGGGACCAAAGAAAATATGTCATCATGGAAAAGGTGTTGGAGGCGGAGCTGGAACTGTAGGCGGAGCTGAAGTCAGAGGCGGACCTGAAGTCAGAGGCAGATTTGGTGTGGCGCCGGAATTGGAAGCGGAGCTGAAGTCAGTGGCAGAGATGGTGTGGAACTGGAGTTGGAGGAGGAGCTGTAGTGTGAGATGGAACTGAAGTTGAAGTCAGATGCAGAACTGGTGTGGAGCTGGAGTCAGAGGTGGAGCTGAAGTCAGAAACTGGTGTGGAGCTGGCGGCGGAAGTGGGGCTGAAGTCAGAGGCAGAGATGGTGAAGAGCTGGAGTGAGAGGCGGAGATGAAATTGGAGTCAGATGCAAAGCTGGTGTGGGGCTGGAGTCAGAGGTGGAGCTGAAGTGAAACTGGTGTGAAGCTGGAGTCAGAGGTAGAGCTGAAGTCAGGGTTGGAGGTGGAGCTTAAGTCGGACACTGGTGTGGAGCTGGAGGCGGAGCTGAAGGCAGAGGCAGAGCAGATCTGGAGCTGGAGGCAGAGTCAAAGGCGGAAGTGGGGCTGAAGTCAGAGGCAGAGCTGGAGGCGGAGCTGAAGTCAGAGGCAGAGCTGGAGGCGGTGCTGAAGTCAGAGGTGGAGCTGAAGTCAGAGGCAGAGCTGGTGGGGGAGTCAGAGAATGCTCCATTAAACCATATAGTGTACATTCCTTCCCTGCAACACTAGTGAAGTCTTCATGGTATAGTGGATAGTGCTCTGGACTCTCACCCCAGCGACCCGAGTTCAAATCCCGGTGGGACCAAAGAAAATATGTCATCATGGAAAAGGCGTTGGTGGCGGAGCTGGAGCTGTAGGCGGAGCTGAAGTCAGAGGCAGATTTGGTGTGGTGCCGAAATTGGAGGCGGAGCTGAAGTCAGTGGCAGAGATGGTGTGGAGCTGGAGTTGGAGGAGAAGCTGTAGTCAGAGATGGAACTGAAGTTGTGGAGTCAGAGGCAGAAATGAAGTCAGAGGTAGAGCTGGTGTGGAGCTGAAGTCAGAGGCGGAGATGAAGTTGGAGTCAGATGCAAAGCTGATGTGGGGCTGGAGTCAGAGGTGGAGCTGAAGTCAGAGACTGGTGTGGAGCTGGAGTCAGAGGTGGAGCTGAAGTCAGAGGCAGAGCTGGTGGTGGAGTCAGAGAATGCTCCATTAAACCATATAGTGTACATTCCTTCCCTGCAACACTAGTGAAGTCTTAATGGTATAGTGGATAGTGCTCTGGACTCTCACCCCAGCGACCCGAGTTAAAATCCCGGTGGGACCAAAGAAAATATGTCATCATGGAAAAGGTGTTGGAGGCGGAGCTGGAACTGTAGGCGGAGCTGAAGTCAGAGGCGGACCTGAACTCAGAGGCAGATTTGATGTGGCGCCGGAATTGGAAGCGGAGCTGAAGTCAGTGGCAGAGAAGGTGTGGAACTGGAGTTGGAGGAGGAGCTGTAGTGTCAGATGGAACTGAAGTTGAAGTCAGATGCAGAACTGGTGTGGAGCTGGAGTCAGAGGTGGAGCTGAAGTCAGAAACTGGTGTGGAGCTGGCGGCGGAGTTGCAGGCGGAAGTGGGGCTGAAGTCAGAGGCAGAGATGGTGTAGAGCTGGAGTCAGAGGCAGAAATGAAGTCAGAGGTAGAACTGGTGTGGAGCTGAAGTCAGAGGTGAAGATGAAATTGGAGTCAGATGCAAAGCTGGTGTGGGGCTGGAGTCAGAGGTGGAGCTGAAGTGAGACTGGTGTGGAGCTGGAGTCAAAGGTAGAGCTGAAGTCAGGGTTGGAGGTGGAGCTGAAGTCGGACACTGGTGTGGAGCTGGAGGCGGAGCTGAAGGCAGAGGCAGAGCAGGTCTGGAGCTGGAGGCAGATCCAAAGGCGGAAGTGGGGCTGAAGTCAGAGGCAGAGCTGGAGGCGGAGCTGAAGTCAGAGGCAGAGCTGGAGGCGGAGCTGAAGTCAGAGGCAGAGCTGGAGGCGGTGCTGAAGTCAGAGGTGGAGCTGAAGTCAGAGGCAGAGCTGGTGGTGGAGTCAGAGAATGCTCCATTAAACCATATAGTGTACATTCCTTCCCTGCAACACTAGTGAAGTCTTCATGGTATAGTGGATAGTGCTCTGGACTCTCACCCCAGCGACCCGAGTTCAAATCCCGGTGGGACCAAAGAAAATATGTCATCATGGAAAAGGTGTTGGAGGCGGAGCTGGAACTGTAGGCGGAGCTGAAGTCAGAGGCGGACCTGAAGTCAGAGGCAGATTTGGTGTGGCGCCGGAATTGGAAGCGGAGCTGAAGTCAGTGGCAGAGATGGTGTGGAACTGGAGTTGGAGGAGGAGCTGTAGTGTGAGATGGAACTGAAGTTGAAGTCAAATGCAGAACTGGTGTGGAGCTGGAGTCAGAGGTGGAGCTGAAGTCAGAAACTGGTGTGGAGCTGGCGGCGGAAGTGGGGCTGAAGTCAGAGGCAGAGATGGTGAAGAGCTGGAGTCAGAGGCGGAGATGAAATTGGAGTCAGATGCAAAGCTGGTGTGGGGCTGGAGTCAGAGGTGGAGCTGAAGTGAGACTGGTGTGAAGCTGGAGTCAGAGGTAGAGCTGAAGTCAGGGTTGGAGGTGGAGCTGAAGTCGGACACTGGTGTGGAGCTGGAGGCGGAGCTGAAGGCAGAGGCAGAGCAGATCTGGAGCTGGAGGCAGAGTCAAAGGCGGAAGTGGGGCTGAAGTCAGAGGCAGAGCTGGAGGCGGAGCTGAAGTCAGAGGCAGAGCTGGAGGCGGTGCTGAAGTCAGAGGTGGAGCTGAAGTCAGAGGCAGAGCTGGTGGGGGAGTCAGAGAATGCTCCATTAAACCATATAGTGTACATTCCTTCCCTGCAACACTAGTGAAGTCTTCATGGTATAGTGGATAGTGCTCTGGACTCTCACCCCAGCGACCCGAGTTCAAATCCCGGTGGGACCAAAGAAAATATGTCATCATGGAAAAAGCGTTGGTGGCGGAGCTGGAGCTGTAGGCGGAGCTGAAGTCAGAGGCAGATTTGGTGTGGTGCCGAAATTGGAGGCGGAGCTGAAGTCAGTGGCAGAGATGGTGTGGAGCTGGAGTTGGAGGAGAAGCTGTAGTCAGAGATGGAACTGAAGTTGTGGAGTCAGAGGCAGAAATGAAGTCAGAGGTAGAGCTGGTGTGGAGCTGAAGTCAGAGGCGGAGATGAAGTTGGAGTCAGATGCAAAGCTGATGTGGGGCTGGAGTCAGAGGTGGAGCTGAAGTCAGAGACTGGTGTGGAGCTGGAGTCAGAGGTGGAGCTGAAGTCAGAGGCAGAGCTGGTGGTGGAGTCAGAGAATGCTCCATTAAACCATATAGTGTACATTCCTTCCCTGCAACACTAGTGAAGTCTTAATGGTATAGTGGATAGTGCTCTGGACTCTCACCCCAGCGACCCGAGTTAAAATCCCGGTGGGACCAAAGAAAATATGTCATCATGGAAAAGGTGTTGGAGGCGGAGCTGGAACTGTAGGCGGAGCTGAAGTCAGAGGCGGACCTGAAGTCAGAGGCAGATTTGGTGTGGCGCCGGAATTGGAAGCGGAGCTGAAGTCAGTGGTAGAGATGGTGTGGAACTGGAGTTGGAGGAGGAGCTGTAGTGTGAGATGGAACTGAAGTTGAAGTCAGATGCAGAACTGGTGTGGAGCTGGAGTCAGAGGTGGAGCTGAAGTCAGAAACTGGTGTGGAGCTGGCGGCGGAGTTGGAGGCGGAAGTGGGGCTGAAGTCAGAGGCAGAGATGGTGTAGAGCTGGAGTCAGAGGCAGAAATGAAGTCAGAGGTAGAACTGGTGTGGAGCTGAAGTCAGAGGTGAAGATGAAATTGGAGTCAGATGCAAAGCTGGTGTGGGGCTGGAGTCAGAGGTGGAGCTGAAGTGAGACTGGTGTGGAGCTGGAGTCAAAGGTAGAGCTGAAGTCAGGGTTGGAGGTGGAGCTGAAGTCGGACACTGGTGTGGAGCTGGAGGCGGAGCTGAAGGCAGAGGCAGAGCAGGTCTGGAGCTGGAGGCAGATCCAAAGGCGGAAGTGGGGCTGAAGTCAGAGGCAGAGCTGGAGGCGGAGCTGAAGTCAGAGGCAGAGCTGGAGGCGGAGCTGAAGTCAGAGGCAGAGCTGGAGGCGGTGCTGAAGTCAGAGGTGGAGCTGAAGTCAGAGGCAGAGCTGGTGGTGGAGTCAGAGAATGCTCCATTAAACCATATAGTGTACATTCCTTCCCTGCAACACTAGTGAAGTCTTCATGGTATAGTGGATAGTGCTCTGGACTCTCACCCCAGCGACCCGAGTTCAAATCCCGGTGGGACCAAAGAAAATATGTCATCATGGAAAAGGTGTTGGAGGCGGAGCTGGAACTGTAGGCGGAGCTGAAGTCAGAGGCGGACCTGAAGTCAGAGGCAGATTTGGTGTGGCGCCGGAATTGGAAGCGGAGCTGAAGTCAGTGGCAGAGATGGTGTGGAACTGGAGTTGGAGGAGGAGCTGTAGTGTGAGATGGAACTGAAGTTGAAGTCAGATGCAGAACTGGTGTGGAGCTGGAGTCAGAGGTGGAGCTGAAGTCAGAAACTGGTGTGGAGCTGGCGGCGGAAGTGGGGCTGAAGTCAGAGGCAGAGATGGTGAAGAGCTGGAGTCAGAGGCGGAGATGAAATTGGAGTCAGATGCAAAGCTGGTGTGGGGCTGGAGTCAGAGGTGGAGCTGAAGTGAGACTGGTGTGAAGCTGGAGTCAGAGGTAGAGCTGAAGTCAGGGTTGGAGGTGGAGCTGAAGTCGGACACTGGTGTGGAGCTGGAGGCGGAGCTGAAGGCAGAGGCAGAGCAGATCTGGAGCTGGAGGCAGAGTCAAAGGCGGAAGTGGGGCTGAAGTCAGAGGCAGAGCTGGAGGCGGAGCTGAAGTCAGAGGCAGAGCTGGAGGCGGTGCTGAAGTCAGAGGTGGAGCTGAAGTCAGAGGCAGAGCTGGTGGGGGAGTCAGAGAATGCTCCATTAAACCATATAGTGTACATTCCTTCCCTGCAACACTAGTGAAGTCTTCATGGTATAGTGGATAGTGCTCTGGACTCTCACCCCAGCGACCCGAGTTCAAATCCCGGTGGGACCAAAGAAAATATGTCATCATGGAAAAAGCGTTGGTGGCGGAGCTGGAGCTGTAGGCGGAGCTGAAGTCAGAGGCAGATTTGGTGTGGTGCCGAAATTGGAGGCGGAGCTGAAGTCAGTGGCAGAGATGGTGTGGAGCTGGAGTTGGAGGAGAAGCTGTAGTCAGAGATGGAACTGAAGTTGTGGAGTCAGAGGCAGAAATGAAGTCAGAGGTAGAGCTGGTGTGGAGCTGAAGTCAGAGGCGGAGATGAAGTTGGAGTCAGATGCAAAGCTGATGTGGGGCTGGAGTCAGAGGTGGAGCTGAAGTCAGAGACTGGTGTGGAGCTGGAGTCAGAGGTGGAGCTGAAGTCAGAGGCAGAGCTGGTGGTGGAGTCAGAGAATGCTCCATTAAACCATATAGTGTACATTCCTTCCCTGCAACACTAGTGAAGTCTTAATGGTATAGTGGATAGTGCTCTGGACTCTCACCCCAGCGACCCGAGTTAAAATCCCGGTGGGACCAAAGAAAATATGTCATCATGGAAAAGGTGTTGGAGGCGGAGCTGGAACTGTAGGCGGAGCTGAAGTCAGAGGCGGACCTGAAGTCAGAGGCAGATTTGGTGTGGCGCCGGAATTGGAAGCGGAGCTGAAGTCAGTGGTAGAGATGGTGTGGAACTGGAGTTGGAGGAGGAGCTGTAGTGTGAGATGGAACTGAAGTTGAAGTCAGATGCAGAACTGGTGTGGAGCTGGAGTCAGAGGTGGAGCTGAAGTCAGAAACTGGTGTGGAGCTGGCGGCGGAGTTGGAGGCGGAAGTGGGGCTGAAGTCAGAGGCAGAGATGGTGTAGAGCTGGAGTCAGAGGCAGAAATGAAGTCAGAGGTAGAGCTGGTGTGGAGCTGAAGTCAGAGGCGGAGATGAAATTGGAGTCAGATGCAAAGCTGGTGTGGGGCTGGAGTCAGAGGTGGAGCTGAAGTGAGACTGGTGTGGAGCTGGAGTCAGAGGTAGAGCTGAAGTCAGGGTTGGAGGTGGAGCTGAAGTCGGACACTGGTGTGGAGCTGGAGGCGGAGCTGAAGGCAGAGGCAGAGCAGGTCTGGAGCTGGAGGCAGAGTCAAAGGCTGAAGTCAGAGGCAGAGCTGGTGGTGGAGTCAGAGAATGCTCCATTAAACCATATAGTGTACATTCCTTCCCTGCAACACTAGTGAAGTCTTCATGGTATAGTGGATAGTGCTCTGGACTCTCACCCCAGCGACCCGAGTTCAAATCCCGTTGGGACCAAAGAAAATATGTCATCATGGAAAAGGCGTTGGTGGCGGAGCTGGAGCTGTAGGCGGAGCTGAAGTCAGAGGCGGAGCTGAAGTCAGAGGCAGATTTGGTGTGGTGCCGAAATTGGAGGCGGAGCTGAAGTCAGTGGCAGAGATGGTGTGGAGCTGGAGTTGGAGGAGAAGCTGTAGTCAGAGATGGAACTGAAGTTGTGGAGTCAGAGGCAGAAAGGAAGTCAGAGGTAGAGCTGGTGTGGAGCTGAAGTCAGCGGCGGAGATGAAGTTGGAGTCAGATGCAAAGCTGGTGTGGGGCTGGAGTCAGAGGTGGAGCTGAAGACAGAGACTGGTTTGGAGCTGGAGTCAAAGGTAGAGCTGAAGTCAGGGTTGGAGGTGGAGCTGAAGTCGGACACTGGTGTGGAGCTGGAGGCGGAGCTGAAGGCAGAGGCAGAGCAGGTCTGGAGCTGGAGGCAGAGTCAAAGGCGGAAGTGGGGCTGAAGTCAGAGGCAGAGCTGGAGGCGGAGCTGAAGTCAGAGGCAGAGCTGGAGGCGGAGCTAAAGTCAGAGGCAGAGCTGGAGGCGGTGCTGAAGTCAGAGGTGGAGCTGAAGTCAGAGGCAGAGCTGGTGGTGGAGTCAGAGAATGCTCCATTAAACCATATAGTGTACATTCCTTCCCTGCAACACTAGTGAAGTCTTCATGGTATAGTGGATAGTGCTCTGGACTCTCACCCCAGCGACCCGAGTTCAAATCCCGGTGGGACCAAAGAAAATATGTCATCATGGAAAAGGTGTTGGAGGCGGAGCTGGAACTGTAGGCGGAGCTGAAGTCAGAGGCGGACCTGAAGTCAGAGGCAGATTTGGTGTGGCGCCGGAATTGGAAGCGGAGCTGAAGTCAGTGGCAGAGATGGTGTGGAACTGGAGTTGGAGGAGGAGCTGTAGTGTGAGATGGAACTGAAGTTGAAGTCAGATGCAGAACTGGTGTGGAGCTGGAGTCAGAGGTGGAGCTGAAGTCAGAAACTGGTGTGGAGCTGGCGGCGGAAGTGGGGCTGAAGTCAGAGGCAGAGATGGTGAAGAGCTGGAGTCAGAGGCGGAGATGAAATTGGAGTCAGATGCAAAGCTGGTGTGGGGCTGGAGTCAGAGGTGGAGCTGAAGTGAGACTGGTGTGAAGCTGGAGTCAGAGGTAGAGCTGAAGTCAGGGTTGGAGGTGGAGCTGAAGTCGGACACTGGTGTGGAGCTGGAGGCGGAGCTGAAGGCAGAGGCAGAGCAGATCTGGAGCTGGAGGCAGAGTCAAAGGCGGAAGTGGGACTGAAGTCAGAGGCAGAGCTGGAGGCGGAGCTGAAGTCAGAGGCAGAGCTGGAGGCGGTGCTGAAGTCAGAGGTGGAGCTGAAGTCAGAGGCAGAGCTGGTGGTGGAGTCAGAGAATGCTCCATTAAACCATATAGTGTACATTCCTTCCCTGCAACACTAGTGAAGTCTTCATGGTATAGTGGATAGTGCTCTGGACTCTCACCCCAGCGACCCGAGTTCAAATCCCGGTGGGACCAAAGAAAATATGTCATCATGGAAAAGGCGTTGGTGGCGGAGCTGGAGCTGTAGGCAGAGCTGAAGTCAGAGGCAGATTTGGTGTGGTGCCGAAATTGGAGGCGGAGCTGAAGTCAGTGGCAGAGATGGTGTGGAGCTGGAGTTGGAGGAGAAGCTGTAGTCAGAGATGGAACTGAAGTTGTGGAGTCAGAGGCAGAAATGAAGTCAGAGGTAGAGCTGGTGTGGAGCTGAAGTCAGAGGCGGAGATGAAGTTGGAGTCAGATGCAAAGCTGATGTGGGGCTGGAGTCAGAGGTGGAGCTGAAGTCAGAGACTGGTGTGGAGCTGGAGTCAGAGGTCGAGCTGAAGTCAGAGGCAGAGCTGGTGGTGGAGTCAGAGAATGCTCCATTAAACCATATAGTGTACATTCCTTCCCTGCAACACTAGTGAAGTCTTAATGGTATAGTGGATAGTGCTCTGGACTCTCACCCCAGCGACCCGAGTTAAAATCCCGGTGGGACCAAAGAAAATATGTCATCATGGAAAAGGTGTTGGAGGCGGAGCTGGAACTGTAGGCGGAGCTGAAGTCAGAGGCGGACCTGAAGTCAGAGGCAGATTTGGTGTGGCGCCGGAATTGGAAGCGGAGCTGAAGTCAGTGGTAGAGATGGTGTGGAACTGGAGTTGGAGGAGGAGCTGTAGTGTGAGATGGAACTGAAGTTGAAGTCAGATGCAGAACTGGTGTGGAGCTGGAGTCAGAGGTGGAGCTGAAGTCAGAAACTGGTGTGGAGCTGGCGGCGGAGTTGGAGGCGGAAGTGGGGCTGAAGTCAGAGGCAGAGATGGTGTAGAGCTGGAGTCAGAGGCAGAAATGAAGTCAGAGGTAGAGCTGGTGTTGAGCTGAAGTAAGAGGCGAAGATGAAATAGGAGTCAGATGCAAAGCTGGTGTGGGGCTGGAGTTGGAGGCAGAGCTGGTGTGGAGCTGAAGTCAGAGGTGGAGCTGAAGTCAGAGACTGGTGTGGAGCTGGAGTCAGAGGTACAGCTGAAGTCAGGGTTGGAGGTGGAGCTGATGTCAGAGACTGGTGTGGAGCTGGAGGCGGAGCTGAAGGCAGAGGCAGAGCAGGTCTGGAGCTGGAGGCAGAGTCAAAGGCGGAAGTGGGGCTGAAGTCAGAGGCAGAGCTGGAGGCGGAGCTGAAGTCAGTGGCAGAGCTGGAGGCGGTGCTGAAGTCAGAGGTGGAGCTGAAGTCAGAGGCAGATCTGGTGGTGGAGTCAGAGAATGCTCCATTAAACCATATAGTGTACATTCCTTCCCTGCAACACTAGTGAAGTCTTAATGGTATAGTGGATAGTGCTCTGGACTCTCACCCCAGCGACCCGAGTTCAAATCCCGGTGGGACCAAAGAAAATATGTCATCATGGAAAAGGTGTTGGAGGCGGAGCTGGAGCTGTAGGTGGAGCTGAAGTCAGAGGCGGACCTGAAGTCAGAGGCAGATTTGGTGTGGCGCCGGAATTGGAAGCGGAGCTGAAGTCAGTGGCAGAGATGGTGTGGAACTGGAGTTGGAGGAGGAGCTGTAGTATGAGATGGAACTGAAGGTGGAGCTGGAGTCAGAGCTGGAGCTGAAGTCAGAAACTGGTGTTGAGCTGGCGGCGGAGTTGGAGGCGGAAGTGGGGCTGAAGTCAGAGGCAGAGATGGTGTAGAGCTGGAGTCAGAGGCAGAAATGAAGTCAGAGGTAGAGCTGGTGTGGAGCTGAAGTCAGAGGCGGAGATGAAGTAGGAGTCAGATGCAAAGCTGGTGTGGGGCTGGAGTTGGAGGCAGAGCTTGTGTGGAGCTGAAGTCAGAGACTGGTGTGGAGCTGGAGTCAGAGGTACAGCTGAAGTCAGGGTTGGAGGTGGAGCTGATGTCAGAGACTGGTGTGGAGCTGGAGGCGGAGCTGAAGGCAGAGGCAGAGCAGGTCTGGAGCTGGAGGCAGAGTCAAAGGCGGAAGTGGGGCTGAAGTCAGAGGCAGAGCTGGAGGCGGAGCTGAAGTCAGAGGCAGAGCTGGAGGCGGTGCTGAAGTCAGAGGCAGAGCTGGTGGTGGAGTCAGAGAATGCTCCATTAAACCATATAGTGTACATTCCTTCCCTGCAACACTAGTGTAGTCTTAATGGTATAGTGGATAGTGCTCTGGACTCTCACCCCAGCGACCCGAGTTCAAATCCCGGTGGGACCAAAGAAAATATGTCATCATGGAAAAGGTGTTGGAGGCGGAGCTGGAGCTGTAGGCGGAGCTGAAGTCAGAGGCGGACCTGAACTCAGAGGCAGATTTGATGTGGCGCCGGAATTGGAAGCGGAGCTGAAGTCAGTGGCAGAGAAGGTGTGGAACTGGAGTTGGAGGAGGAGCTGTAGTGTCAGATGGAACTAAAGTTGAAGTCAGATGCAGAACTGGTGTGGAGCTGGAGTCAGAGGTGGAGCTGAAGTCAGAAACTGGTGTGAAGCTGGCGGCGGAGTTGCAGGCGGAAGTGGGGCTGAAGTCAGAGGCAGAGATGGTGTAGAGCTGGAGTCAGAGGCAGAAATGAAGTCAGAGGTAGAACTGGTGTGGAGCTGAAGTCAGAGGTGAAGATGAAATTGGAGTCAGATGCAAAGCTGGTGTGGGGCTGGAGTCAGAGGTGGAGCTGAAGTGAAACTGGTGTGGAGCTGGAGTCAGAAGTAAAGCTGAAGTCAGGGTTGGAGGTGGAGCTGAAGTCGGAGACTGGTGTGGAGCTGGAGGCGGAGCTGAAGGCAGAGGCAGAGCAGGTCTGGAGCTGGAGGCACAGTCAAAGGCGGAAGTGGGGCTGAAGTCAGAGGCAGAGCTGGAGGCGGAACTGAAGTCAGAGGCAGAGCTGGAGGCGGTGCTGAAGTCAGAGGTGGAGCTGAAGTCAGAGGCAGAGCTGGTGGTGGAGTCAGAGAATGCTCCATTAAACCATATAGTGTACATTCCTTCCCTGCAACACTAGTGAAGTCTTCATGGTATAGTGGGTAGTGCTCTGGACTCTCACCCCAGCGACCCGAGTTCAAATCCCGGTGGGACCAAAGAAAATATGTCATCATGGAAAAGGTGATGGAGGCGGAGCTGGAGCTGTAGGCGGACCTGAAGTCAGAGGCAGATTTGGTGTGGCGCCGGAATTGGAAGCGGAGCTGAAGTAAGTGGCACAGATGGTGTGGAACTGGAGTTGGAGGAGGAGCTGTAGTGTGAGATGGAACTGAAGTTGAAGTCAGATGCAGAACTGGTGTGGAGCTGGAGTCAGAGGTGGAGCTGAAGTCAGAAACTAGTGTGGAGCTGGCGGCGGAAGTGGGGCTGAAGTCAGAGGCAGAGATGGTGAAGAGCTGGAGTCAGAGGCGGAGATGAAATTGGAGTCAGATGCAAAGCTGGTGTGGGGCTGGAGTCAGAGGTGGAGCTGAAGTGAGACTGGTGTGAAGCTGGAGTCAGAGGTAGAGCTGAAGTCAGGGTTGGAGGTGGAGCTGAAGTCGGACACTGGTGTGGAGCTGGAGGCGGAGCTGAAGGCAGAGGCAGAGCAGGTCTGGAGCTGGAGGCAGAGTCAAAGGCGGAAGTGGGGCTGAAGTCAGAGGCAGAGCTGGAGGCGGAGCTGAAGTCAGAGGCAGAGCTGGAGGCGGTGCTGAAGTCAGAGGTGGAGCTGAAGTCAGAGGCAGAGCTGGTGGTGGAGTCAGAGAATGCTCCATTAAACCATATAGTGTACATTCCTTCCCTGCAACACTAGTGAAGTCTTCATGGTATAGTGGATAGTGCTCTGGACTCTCACCCCAGCGACCCGAGTTCAAATCCCGGTGGGACCAAAGAAAATATGTCATCATGGAAAAGGTGATGGAGGCGGAGCTGGAGCTGTAGGCGGAGCTGAAGTCAGAGGCGGAGCTGAAGTCAGAGGCAGATTTGGTGTGGTGCCGAAATTGGAGGCGGAGCTGAACTCAGTGGCAGAGATGGTGTGGAGCTGGAGTTGGAGGAGAAGCTGTAGTGTGAGATGGAACTGAAGTTGAGGTCAGATGCAGAACTGGTGTGGAGCTGGAGTCAGAGGTGGAGCTGAAGTCAGAAACTGGTGTGGAGCTGGTGGCGGAGTTGGAGGCGGAAGTGGGGCTGAAGTCAGAGGCAGAGATGGTGTAGAGCTGGAGTCAGAGGCAGAAATGAAGTCAGAGGTAGAACTGGTGTGGAGCTGAAGTCAGAGGCGGAGATGAAGTTGGAGTCAGATGCAAAGCTGGTGTGGGGCTGGAGTCAGAGGTGGAGCTGAAGTGAGACTGGTGTGGAGCTGGAGTCAAAGGTAGAGCTGAAGTCAGGGTTGGAGGTGGAGCTGAAGTCGGACACTGGTGTGGAGCTGGAGGCGGAGCTGGAGGCAGAGTCAAAGGCGGAAGTGGGGCTGAAGTCAGAGGCAGAGCTGGAGGCGGAGCTGAAGTCAGAGGCAGAGCTGGAGGCGGAGCTGAAGTCAGAGGCAGAGCTGGAGGCGGTGCTGAAGTCAGAGGTGGAGCTGAAGTCAGAGGCAGAGCTGGTGGTGGAGTCAGAGAATGCTCCATTAAACCATATAGTGTACATTCCTTCCCTGCAACACTAGTGAAGTCTTCATGGTATAGTGGATAGTGCTCTGGACTCTCACCCCAGCGACCCGAGTTCAAATCCCGGTGGGACCAAAGAAAATATGTCATCATGGAAAAGGTGTTGGAGGCGGAGCTGGAACTGTAGGCGGAGCTGAAGTCAGAGGCGGACCTGAAGTCAGAGGCAGATTTGGTGTGGCGCCGGAATTGGAAGCGGAGCTGAAGTCAGTGGCAGAGATGGTGTGGAACTGGAGTTGGAGGAGGAGCTGTAGTGTGAGATGGAACTGAAGTTGAAGTCAGATGCAGAACTGGTGTGGAGCTGGAGTCAGAGGTGGAGCTGAAGTCAGAAACTGGTGTGGAGCTGGCGGCGGAAGTGGGGCTGAAGTCAGAGGCAGAGATGGTGAAGAGCTGGAGTCAGAGGCGGAGATGAAATTGGAGTCAGATGCAAAGCTGGTGTGGGGCTGGAGTCAGAGGTGGAGCTGAAGTGAGACTGGTGTGAAGCTGGAGTCAGAGGTAGAGCTGAAGTCAGGGTTGGAGGTGGAGCTGAAGTCGGACACTGGTGTGGAGCTGGAGGCGGAGCTGAAGGCAGAGGCAGAGC
This sequence comes from Syngnathus leptorhynchus, assembly GCF_054491065.1. Classification (NCBI taxonomy): domain Eukaryota; kingdom Metazoa; phylum Chordata; class Actinopteri; order Syngnathiformes; family Syngnathidae; genus Syngnathus; species Syngnathus leptorhynchus. The sequence continues at coordinate 210,647 of NW_028232014.1, forward strand.
AGATCTGGAGCTGGAGGCAGAGTCAAAGGCGGAAGTGGGGCTGAAGTCAGAGGCAGAGCTGGAGGCGGAGCTGAAGTCAGAGGCAGAGCTGGAGGCGGTGCTGAAGTCAGAGGTGGAGCTGAAGTCAGAGGCAGAGCTGGTGGTGGAGTCAGAGAATGCTCCATTAAACCATATAGTGTACATTCCTTCCCTGCAACACTAGTGAAGTCTTCATGGTATAGTGGATAGTGCTCTGGACTCTCACCCCAGCGACCCGAGTTCAAATCCCGGTGGGACCAAAGAAAATATGTCATTATGGAAAAGGCGTTGGTGGCGGAGCTGGAGCTGTAGGCGGAGCTGAAGTCAGAGGCAGATTTGGTGTGGTGCCGAAATTGGAGGCGGAGCTGAAGTCAGTGGCAGAGATGGTGTGGAGCTGGAGTTGGAGGAGAAGCTGTAGTCAGAGATGGAACTGAAGTTGTGGAGTCAGAGGCAGAAATGAAGTCAGAGGTAGAGCTGGTGTGGAGCTGAAGTCAGCGGCGGAGATGAAGTTGGAGTCAGATGCAAAGCTGATGTGGGGCTGGAGTCAGAGGTGGAGCTGAAGTCAGAGACTGGTGTGGAGCTGGAGTCAGAGGTCGAGCTGAAGTCAGAGGCAGAGCTGGTGGTGGAGTCAGAGAATGCTCCATTAAACCATATAGTGTACATTCCTTCCCTGCAACACTAGTGAAGTCTTAATGGTATAGTGGATAGTGCTCTGGACTCTCACCCCAGCGACCCGAGTTAAAATCCCGGTGGGACCAAAGAAAATATGTCATCATGGAAAAGGTGTTGGAGGCGGAGCTGGAACTGTAGGCGGAGCTGAAGTCAGAGGCGGACTTGAAGTCAGAGGCAGATTTGGTGTGGCGCCGGAATTGGAAGCGGAGCTGAAGTCAGTGGTAGAGATGGTGTGGAACTGGAGTTGGAGGAGGAGCTGTAGTGTGAGATGGAACTGAAGTTGAAGTCAGATGCAGAACTGGTGTGGAGCTGGAGTCAGAGGTGGAGCTGAAGTCAGAAACTGGTGTGGAGCTGGCGGCGGAGTTGGAGGCGGAAGTGGGGCTGAAGTCAGAGGCAGAGATGGTGTAGAGCTGGAGTCAGAGGCAGAAATGAAGTCAGAGGTAGAGCTGGTGTGGAGCTGAAGTCAGAGGCGGAGATGAAATTGGAGTCAGATGCAAAGCTGGTGTGGGGCTGGAGTCAGAGGTGGAGCTGAAGTCAGGGTTGGAGGTGGAGCTGAAGTCGGACACTGGTGTGGAGCTGGAGGCGGAGCTGAAGGCAGAGGCAGAGCAGGTCTGGAGCTGGAGGCAGAGTCAAAGGCGGAAGTGGGGCTGAAGTCAGAGGCAGAGCTGGAGGCGGAGCTGAAGTCAGAGGCAGAGCTGGAGGCGGTGCTGAAGTCAGAGGTGGAGCTGAAGTCATAGGCAGAGCTGGTGGTGGAGTCAGAGAATGCTCCATTAAACCATATAGTGTACATTCCTTCCCTGCAACACTAGTGAAGTCTTCATGGTATAGTGGATAGTGCTCTGGACTCTCACCCCAGCGACCCGAGTTCAAATCCCGGTGGGACCAAAGAAAATATGTCATCATGGAAAAGGCGTTGGTGGCGGAGCTGGAGCTGTAGGCGGAGCTGAAGTCAGAGGCGGAGCTGAAGTCAGAGGCAGATTTGGTGTGGTGCCGAAATTGGAGGCGGAGCTGAACTCAGTGGCAGAGATGGTGTGGAGCTGGAGTTGGAGGAGAAGCTGTAGTCAGAGATGGAACTGAAGTTGTGGAGTCAAAGGCAGAAATGAAGTCAGAGGTAGAGCTGGTGTGGAGCTGAAGTCAGAGACGGAGATGAAGTTGGAGTCAGATACAAAGCTGGTGTGGGGCTGGAGTCAGAGGTGGAGCTGAAGTCAGAGACTGGTGTGGAGCTGGAGTCAGAGGTGGAGCTGCAGTCAGAGGCAGAGCTGGTGGTGGAGTCAGAGAATGCTCCATTAAACCATATAGTGTACATTCCTTCCCTGCAACACTAGTGAAGTCTTCATGGTATAGTGGATAGTGCTCTGGACTCTCACCCCAGCGACCCGAGTTCAAATCCCGGCTGAAGTCAGAGGCAGAGATGGTGTAGAGCTGGAGTCAGAGGCAGAAATGAAGTCAGAGGTAGAGCTGGTGTTGAGCTGAAGTAAGAGGCGAAGATGAAATAGGAGTCAGATGCAAAGCTGGTGTGGGGCTGGAGTTGGAGGCAGAGCTGGTGTGGAGCTGAAGTCAGAGGTGGAGCTGAAGTCAGAGACTGGTGTGGAGCTGGAGTCAGAGGTACAGCTGAAGTCAGGGTTGGAGGTGGAGCTGATGTCAGAGACTGGTGTGGAGCTGGAGGCGGAGCTGAAGGCAGAGGCAGAGCAGGTCTGGAGCTGGAGGCAGAGTCAAAGGCGGAAGTGGGGCTGAAGTCAGAGGCAGAGCTGGAGGCGGAGCTGAAGTCAGTGGCAGAGCTGGAGGCGGTGCTGAAGTCAGAGGTGGAGCTGAAGTCAGAGGCAGATCTGGTGGTGGAGTCAGAGAATGCTCCATTAAACCATATAGTGTACATTCCTTCCCTGCAACACTAGTGAAGTCTTAATGGTATAGTGGATAGTGCTCTGGACTCTCACCCCAGCGACCCGAGTTCAAATCCCGGTGGGACCAAAGAAAATATGTCATCATGGAAAAGGTGTTGGAGGCGGAGCTGGAGCTGTAGGCGGAGCTGAAGTCAGAGGCGGACCTGAAGTCAGAGGCAGATTTGGTGTGGCGCCGGAATTGGAAGCGGAGCTGAAGTCAGTGGCAGAGATGGTGTGGAACTGGAGTTGGAGGAGGAGCTGTAGTATGAGATGGAACTGAAGGTGGAGCTGGAGTCAGAGGTGGAGCTGAAGTCAGAAACTGGTGTTGAGCTGGCGGCGGAGTTGGAGGCGGAAGTGGGGCTGAAGTCAGAGGCAGAGATGGTGTAGAGCTGGAGTCAGAGGCAGAAATGAAGTCAGAGGTAGAGCTGGTGTGGAGCTGAAGTCAGAGGCGGAGATGAAGTAGGAGTCAGATGCAAAGCTGGTGTGGGGCTGGAGTTGGAGGCAGAGCTTGTGTGGAGCTGAAGTCAGAGACTGGTGTGGAGCTGGAGTCAGAGGTACAGCTGAAGTCAGGGTTGGAGGTGGAGCTGATGTCAGAGACTGGTGTGGAGCTGGAGGCGGAGCTGAAGGCAGAGGCAGAGCAGGTCTGGAGCTGGAGGCAGAGTCAAAGGCGGAAGTGGGGCTGAAGTCAGAGGCAGAGCTGGAGGCGGAGCTGAAGTCAGAGGCAGAGCTGGAGGCGGTGCTGAAGTCAGAGGCAGAGCTGGTGGTGGAGTCAGAGAATGCTCCATTAAACCATATAGTGTACATTCCTTCCCTGCAACACTAGTGTAGTCTTAATGGTATAGTGGATAGTGCTCTGGACTCTCACCCCAGCGACCCGAGTTCAAATCCCGGTGGGACCAAAGAAAATATGTCATCATGGAAAAGGTGTTGGAGGCGGAGCTGGAACTGTAAGCGGAGCTGAAGTCAGAGGCAGATTTGGTGTGGCGCCGGAATTGGAAGCGGAGCTGAAGTCAGTGGCAGAGATGGTGTGGAACTGGAGTTGGAGGAGGAGCTGTAGTGTGAGATGGAACTGAAGTTGAAGTCAGATGCAGAACTGGTGTGGAGCTGGAGTCAGAGGTGGAGCTGAAGTCAGAAACTGGTGTGGAGCTGGCGGCGGAAGTGGGGCTGAAGTCAGAGGCAGAGATGGTGAAGAGCTGGAGTCAGAGGCGGAGATGAAATTGGAGTCAGATGCAAAGCTGGTGTGGGGCTGGAGTCAGAGGTGGAGCTGAAGTGAGACTGGTGTGAAGCTGGAGTCAGAGGTAGAGCTGAAGTCAGGGTTGGAGGTGGAGCTGAAGTCGGACACTGGTGTGGAGCTGGAGGCGGAGCTGAAGGCAGAGGCAGAGCAGGTCTGGAGCTGGAGGCAGAGTCAAAGGCGGAAGTGGGGCTGAAGTCAGAGGCAGAGCTGGAGGCGGAGCTGAAGTCAGAGGCAGAGCTGGAGGCGGTGCTGAAGTCAGAGGTGGAGCTGAAGTCAGAGGCAGAGCTGGTGGTGGAGTCAGAGAATGCTCCATTAAACCATATAGTGTACATTCCTTCCCTGCAACACTAGTGAAGTCTTCATGGTATAGTGGATAGTGCTCTGGACTCTCACCCCAGCGACCCGAGTTCAAATCCCGGTGGGACCAAAGAAAATATGTCATCATGGAAAAGGCGTTGGTGGCGGAGCTGGAGCTGTAGGCGGAGCTGAAGTCAGAGGCGGAGCTGAAGTCAGAGGCAGATTTGGTGTGGTGCCGAAATTGGAGGCGGAGCTGAACTCAGTGGCAGAGATGGTGTGGAGCTGGAGTTGGAGGAGAAGCTGTAGTCAGAGATGGAACTGAAGTTGTGGAGTCAAAGGCAGAAATGAAGTCAGAGGTAGAGCTGGTGTGGAGCTGAAGTCAGAGGCGGAGATGAAGTTGGAGTCAGATGCAAAGCTGGTGTGGGGCTGGAGTCAGAGGTGGAGCTGAAGTCAGAGACTGGTGTGGAGCTGGAGTCAGAGGTGGAGCTGAAGTCAGAGGCAGAGCTGGTGGTGGAGTCAGAGAATGCTCCATTAAACCATATAGTGTACATTCCTTCCCTGCAACACTAGTGAAGTCTTCATGGTATAGTGGATAGTGCTCTGGACTCTCACCCCAGCGACCCGAGTTCAAATCCCGGCTGAAGTCAGAGGCAGAGATGGTGTAGAGCTGGAGTCAGAGGCAGAAATGAAGTCAAAGGTAGAGCTGGTGTTGAGCTGAAGTAAGAGGCGAAGATGAAGTAGGAGTCAGATGCAAAGCTGGTGTGGGGCTGGAGTTGGAGGCAGAGCTGGTGTGGAGCTGAAGTCAGAGGTGGAGCTGAAGTCAGAGACTGGTGTGGAGCTGGAGTCAGAGGTACAGCTGAAGTCAGGGTTGGAGGTGGAGCTGATGTCAGAGACTGGTGTGGAGCTGGAGGCGGAGCTGAAGGCAGAGGTAGAGCAGGTCTGGAGCTGGAGGCAGAGTCAAAGGCGGAAGTGGGGCTGAAGTCAGAGGCAGAGCTGGAGGCGGAGCTGAAGTCAGTGGCAGAGCTGGAGGCGGTGCTGAAGTCAGAGGTGGAGCTGAAGTCAGAGGCAGATCTGGTGGTGGAGTCAGAGAATGCTCCATTAAACCATATAGTGTACATTCCTTCCCTGCAACACTAGTGAAGTCTTAATGGTATAGTGGATAGTGCTCTGGACTCTCACCCCAGCGACCCGAGTTAAAATCCCGGTGGGACCAAAGAAAATATGTCATCATGGAAAAGGTGTTGGAGGCGGAGCTGGAACTGTAGGCGGAGCTGAAGTCAGAGGCGGACCTGAAGTCAGAGGCAGATTTGGTGTGGCGCCGGAATTGGAAGCGGAGCTGAAGTAAGTGGCAGAGATGGTGTGGAACTGGAGTTGGAGGAGGAGCTGTAGTGTGAGATGGAACTGAAGTTGAAGTCAGATGCAGAACTGGTGTGGAGCTGGAGTCAGAGGTGGAGCTGAAGTCAGAAACTGGTGTGGAGCTGGCGGCGGAGTTGGAGGCGGAAGTGGGGCTGAAGTCAGAGGCAGAGATGGTGTAGAGCTGGAGTCAGAGGCAGAAATGAAGTCAGAGGTAGAGCTGGTGTGGAGCTGAAGTCAGAGGCGGAGATGAAATTGGAGTCAGATGCAAAGCTGGTGTGGGGCTGGAGTCAGAGGTGGAGCTGAAGTGAGACTGGTGTGGAGCTGGAGTCAGAGGTAGAGCTGAAGTCAGGGTTGGAGGTGGAGCTGAAGTCGGAGATTGGTGTGGAGCTGGAGGCGGAGCTGAAGGCAGAGCAGGTCTGGAGCTGGAAGCAGAGTCAAAGGCGGAAGTGGGGCTGAAGTCAGAGGCAGAGCTGGAGGCGGAGCTGAAGTCAGAGGCAGAGCTGGAGGCGGTGCTGAAGTCAGAGATGGAGCTGAAGTCAGAGGCAGAGCTGGTGGTGGAGTCAGAGAATGCTCCATTAAACCATATAGTGTACATTCCTTCCCTGTAACACTAGTGAAGTCTTCATGGTATAGTGGATAGTGCTCTGGACTCTCACCCCAGCGACCCGAGTTCAAATCCCGGTGGGACCAAAGAATATATATCATCATGGAAAAGGCGTTGGTGGCGGAGCTGGAGCTGTAGGCGGAGCTGAAGTCAGAGGCGGAGCTGAAGTCAGAGGCAGATTTGGTGTGGTGCCGAAATTGAAGGCGGAGCTGAAGTCACTGGCAGAGATGGTGTGGCGCTGGAGTTGGAGGAGAAGCTGTAGTCAGAGATGGAACTGAAGTTGTGGTCAGATGCAGAACTGGTGTGGAGCTGGAGTCAGAGGCGGAGCTGAAGTCAGAAACTGGTGTGGAGCTGGCGTCGGAGTTGGAGGCGCAAGTGGGGCTGAAGTCAGAGGCAGAGATGGTGTAGAGCTGGAGTCAGAGGCAGAAATGAAGTCATAGGTAGAGCTGGTGTGGAACTCAAGTCAGAGGCGGAGATGAAGTTGGAGTCAGATGCAAAGCTGGTGTGGGGCTGGAGTCAGAGGTGGAGCTGAAGTCAGAGACTGGTGTGGAGCTGGAGTCAGAGGTAGAGCTGAAGTCAGGGTTGGAGGTGGAGCTGAAGTCAGAGACTGGTGTGGAGCTGGAGGCGGAGCTGAAAGCAGAGGCAGAGCAGGTCTGGAGCTGGAGGCACAGTCAAAGGCGGAAGTGGGGCTGAAGTCAGAGGCAGAGCTGGAGGCGGAGCTGAAGTCAGAGGCAGAGCTGGAGGCGGTGCTGAAGTCAGAGGTGGAGCTGAAGTCAGAGGCAGAGCTGGTGGTGGAGTCAGAAAATGCTCCATTAAACCAAATAGTGTACATTCCTTCCCTGCAACACTAGTGAAGTCTTCATGGTATAGTGGATAGTGCTCTGGACTCTCACCCCAGCGACCCGAGTTCAAATCCCGGCTGAAGTCAGAGGCAGAGATGGTGTAGAGCTGGAGTCAGAGGCAGAAATGAAGTCAGAGGTAGAGCTGGTGTTGAGCTGAAGTAAGAGGCGAAGATGAAATAGGAGTCAGATGCAAAGCTGGTGTGGGGCTGGAGTTGGAGGCAGAGCTGGTGTGGAGCTGAAGTCAGAGGTGGAGCTGAAGTCAGAGACTGGTGTGGAGCTGGAGTCAGAGGTACAGCTGAAGTCAGGGTTGGAGGTGGAGCTGATGTCAGAGACTGGTGTGGAGCTGGAGGCGGAGCTGAAGGCAGAGGCAGAGCAGGTCTGGAGCTGGAGGCAGAGTCAAAGGCGGAAGTGGGGCTGAAGTCAGAGGCAGAGCTGGAGGCGGAGCTGAAGTCAGTGGCAGAGCTGGAGGCGGTGCTGAAGTCAGAGGTGGAGCTGAAGTCAGAGGCAGATCTGGTGGTGGAGTCAGAGAATGCTCCATTAAACCATATAGTGTACATTCCTTCCCTGCAACACTAGTGAAGTCTTAATGGTATAGTGGATAGTGCTCTGGACTCTCACCCCAGCGACCCGAGTTCAAATCCCGGTGGGACCAAAAAAAATATGTCATCATGGAAAAGGTGTTGGAGGCGGAGCTGGAGCTGTAGGCGGAGCTGAAGTCAGAGGCGGACCTGAAGTCAGAGGCAGATTTGGTGTGGCGCCGGAATTGGAAGCGGAGCTGAAGTCAGTGGCAGAGATGGTGTGGAACTGGAGTTGGAGGAGGAGCTGTAGTATGAGATGGAACTGAAGGTGGAGCTGGAGTCAGAGGTGGAGCTGAAGTCAGAAACTGGTGTTGAGCTGGCGGCGGAGTTGGAGGCGGAAGTGGGGCTGAAGTCAGAGGCAGAGATGGTGTAGAGCTGGAGTCAGAGGCAGAAATGAAGTCAGAGGTAGAGCTGGTGTGGAGCTGAAGTCAGAGGCGGAGATGAAGTAGGAGTCAGATGCAAAGCTGGTGTGGGGCTGGAGTTGGAGGCAGAGCTTGTGTGGAGCTGAAGTCAGAGACTGGTGTGGAGCTGGAGTCAGAGGTACAGCTGAAGTCAGGGTTGGAGGTGGAGCTGATGTCAGAGACTGGTGTGGAGCTGGAGGCGGAGCTGAAGGCAGAGGCAGAGCAGGTCTGGAGCTGGAGGCAGAGTCAAAGGCGGAAGTGGGGCTGAAGTCAGAGGCAGAGCTGGAGGCGGAGCTGAAGTCAGAGGCAGAGCTGGAGGCGGTGCTGAAGTCAGAGGCAGAGCTGGTGGTGGAGTCAGAGAATGCTCCATTAAACCATATAGTGTACATTCCTTCCCTGCAACACTAGTGTAGTCTTAATGGTATAGTGGATAGTGCTCTGGACTCTCACCCCAGCGACCCGAGTTCAAATCCCGGTGGGACCAAAGAAAATATGTCATCATGGAAAAGGTGTTGGAGGCGGAGCTGGAGCTGTAGGCGGAGCTGAAGTCAGAGGCGGACCTGAACTCAGAGGCAGATTTGATGTGGCGCCGGAATTGGAAGCGGAGCTGAAGTCAGTGGCAGAGAAGGTGTGGAACTGGAGTTGGAGGAGGAGCTGTAGTGTCAGATGGAACTGAAGTTGAAGTCAGATGCAGAACTGGTGTGGAGCTGGAGTCAGAGGTGGAGCTGAAGTCAGAAACTGGTGTGGAGCTGGCGGCGGAGTTGGAGGCGGAAGTGGGGCTGAAGTCAGAGGCAGAGATGGTGTAGAGCTGGAGTCAGAGGCAGAAATGAAGTCAGAGGTAGAACTGGTGTGGAGCTGAAGTCAGAGGTGAAGATGAAATTGGAGTCAGATGCAAAGCTGGTGTGGGGCTGGAGTCAGAGGTGGAGCTGAAGTGAAACTGGTGTGGAGCTGGAGTCAGAAGTAAAGCTGAAGTCAGGGTTGGAGGTGGAGCTGAAGTCGGAGACTGGTGTGGAGCTGGAGGCGGAGCTGAAGGCAGAGGCAGAGCAGGTCTGGAGCTGGAGGCACAGTCAAAGGCGGAAGTGGGGCTGAAGTCAGAGGCAGAGCTGGAGGCGGAACTGAAGTCAGAGGCAGAGCTGGAGGCGGTGCTGAAGTCAGAGGTGGAGCTGAAGTCAGAGGCAGAGCTGGTGGTGGAGTCAGAGAATGCTCCATTAAACCATATAGTGTACATTCCTTCCCTGCAACACTAGTGAAGTCTTCATGGTATAGTGGGTAGTGCTCTGGACTCTCACCCCAGCGACCCGAGTTCAAATCCCGGTGGGACCAAAGAAAATATGTCATCATGGAAAAGGTGATGGAGGCGGAGCTGGAGCTGTAGGCGGACCTGAAGTCAGAGGCAGATTTGGTGTGGCGCCGGAATTGGAAGCGGAGCTGAAGTAAGTGGCACAGATGGTGTGGAACTGGAGTTGGAGGAGGAGCTGTAGTGTGAGATGGAACTGAAGTTGAAGTCAGATGCAGAACTGGTGTGGAGCTGAAGTCAGAAACTGGTGTGGAGCTGGTGGCGGAGTTGGAGGCGGAAGTGGGGCTGAAGTCAGAGGCAGAGATGGTGTAGAGCTGGAGTCAGAGGCAGAAATGAAGTCAGAGGTAGAGCTGGTGTGGAGCTGAAGTCAGAGGCGGAGATGAAGTTGGAGTCAGATGCAAAGCTGGTGTGGGGCTGGAGTCAGAGGTGGAGCTGAAGTGAGACTGGTGTGGAGCTGGAGTCAAAGGTAGAGCTGAAGTCAGGGTTGGAGGTGGAGCTGAAGTCGGACACTGGTGTGGAGCTGGAGGCGGAGCTGAAGGCAGAGGCAGAGCAGGTCTGGAGCTGGAGGCAGAGTCAAAGGCGGAAGTGGGGCTGAAGTCAGAGGCAGAGCTGGAGGCGGAGCTGAAGTCAGAGGCAGAGCTGGAGGCGGAGCTGAAGTCAGAGGCAGAGCTGGAGGCGGTGCTGAAGTCAGAGGTGGAGCTGAAGTCAGAGGCAGAGCTGGTGGTGGAGTCAGAGAATGCTCCATTAAACCATATAGTGTACATTCCTTCCCTGCAACACTAGTGAAGTCTTCATGGTATAGTGGATAGTGCTCTGGACTCTCACCCCAGCGACCCGAGTTCAAATCCCGGTATGACCAAAGAAAATATGTCATCATGGAAAAGGTGTTGGAGGCGGAGCTGGAACTGTAAGCGGAGCTGAAGTCAGAGGCAGATTTGGTGTGGCGCCGGAATTGGAAGCGGAGCTGAAGTCAGTGGCAGAGATGGTGTGGAACTGGAGTTGGAGGAGGAGCTGTAGTGTGAGATGGAACTGAAGTTGAAGTCAGATGCAGAACTGGTGTGGAGCTGGAGTCAGAGGTGGAGCTGAAGTCAGAAACTGGTGTGGAGCTGGCGGCGGAAGTGGGGCTGAAGTCAGAGGCAGAGATGGTGAAGAGCTGGAGTCAGAGGCGGAGATGAAATTGGAGTCAGATGCAAAGCTGGTGTGGGGCTGGAGTCAGAGGTGGAGCTGAAGTGAGACTGGTGTGAAGCTGGAGTCAGAGGTAGAGCTGAAGTCAGGGTTGGAGGTGGAGCTGAAGTCGGACACTGGTGTGGAGCTGGAGGCGGAGCTGAAGGCAGAGGCAGAGCAGGTCTGGAGCTGGAGGCAGAGTCAAAGGCGGAAGTGGGGCTGAAGTCAGAGGCAGAGCTGGAGGCGGAGCTGAAGTCAGAGGCAGAGCTGGAGGCGGTGCTGAAGTCAGAGGTGGAGCTGAAGTCAGAGGCAGAGCTGGTGGTGGAGTCAGAGAATGCTCCATTAAACCATATAGTGTACATTCCTTCCCTGCAACACTAGTGAAGTCTTCATGGTATAGTGGATAGTGCTCTGGACTCTCACCCCAGCGACCCGAGTTCAAATCCCGGTGGGACCAAAGAAAATATGTCATCATGGAAAAGGCGTTGGTGGCGGAGCTGGAGCTGTAGGCGGAGCTGAAGTCAGAGGCGGAGCTGAAGTCAGAGGCAGATTTGGTGTGGTGCCGAAATTGGAGGCGGAGCTGAACTCAGTGGCAGAGATGGTGTGGAGCTGGAGTTGGAGGAGAAGCTGTAGTCAGAGATGGAACTGAAGTTGTGGAGTCAAAGGCAGAAATGAAGTCAGAGGTAGAGCTGGTGTGGAGCTGAAGTCAGAGGCGGAGATGAAGTTGGAGTCAGATGCAAAGCTGGTGTGGGGCTGGAGTCAGAGGTGGAGCTGAAGTCAGAGACTGGTGTGGAGCTGGAGTCAGAGGTGGAGCTGAAGTCAGAGGCAGAGCTGGTGGTGGAGTCAGAGAATGCTCCATTAAACCATATAGTGTACATTCCTTCCCTGCAACACTAGTGAAGTCTTCATGGTATAGTGGATAGTGCTCTGGACTCTCACCCCAGCGACCCGAGTTCAAATCCCGGCTGAAGTCAGAGGCAGAGATGGTGTAGAGCTGGAGTCAGAGGCGGAGCTGAAGTCAGAAACTGGTGTGGAGCTGGCGTCGGAGTTGGAGGCGCAAGTGGGGCTGAAGTCAGAGGCAGAGATGGTGTAGAGCTGGAGTCAGAGGCAGAAATGAAGTCATAGGTAGAGCTGGTGTGGAACTCAAGTCAGAGGCGGAGATGAAGTTGGAGTCAGATGCAAAGCTGGTGTGGGGCTGGAGTCAGAGGTGGAGCTGAAGTCAGAGACTGGTGTGGAGCTGGAGTCAGAGGTAGAGCTGAAGTCAGGGTTGGAGGTGGAGCTGAAGTCGGAGACTGGTGTGGAGCTGGAGGCAGAGCTGAAGGCAGAGGCAGAACAGGTCTGAAGCTAAAGGCAGAGTCAAAGGCGGAAGTGGGGCTGAAGTCAGAGGCAGAGCTGGAGGCGGAGCTGAAGTCAGAGGCAGAGCTGGAGGCGGTGCTGAAGTCAGAGGTGGAGCTGAAGTCAGAGGCAGAGCTGGTGGTGGAGTCAGAGAATGCTCCATTAAACCATATAGTGTACATTCCTTCCCTGCAACACTAGTGAAGTCTTCATGGTATAGTGGATAGTGCTCTGGACTCTCACCCCAGCGACCCGAGTTCAAATCCCGGTGGGACCAAAGAAAATATGTCATCATGGAAAAGGCGTTGGTGGCGGAGCTGGAGCTGTAGGCGGAGCTGAAGTCAGAGGCAGATTTGGTGTGGTGCCGAAATTGGAGGCGGAGCTGAAGTCAGTGGCAGAGATGGTGTGGAGCTGGAGTTGGAGGAGAAGCTGTAGTCAGAGATGGAACTGAAGTTGTGGTCAGATGCAGAACTGGTGTGGAGCTGGAGTCAGAGGCGGAGCTGAAGTCAAAAACTGGTGTGGAGCTGGCGTCGGAGTTGGAGGCGGAAGTGGGGCTGAAGTCAGAGCCAGAGATGGTGTAGAGCTGGAGTCAGAGGCAGAAATGAAATCATAGGTAGAGCTTGTGTGGAACTGAAGTCAGCGGCGGAGATGAAGTTGGAGTCAGATGCAAAGCTGGTGTGGGGCTGGAGTCAGAGGTGGAGCTGAAGTCAGAGACTGGTGTGGAGCTGGAGTCAGAGGTAGAGCTGAAGTCAGGGTTGGAGGTGGAGCTGAAGTCAGAGACTGGTGTGGAGCTGAAGGCAGAGGCAGAGCAGGTCTGGAGCTGGAGTCACAGTCAAAGGCGGAAGTGGGGCTGAAGTCAGAGGCAGAGCTGGAGGCGGAGCTGAAGTCAGAGGCAGAGCTGGAGGCGGTGCTGAAGTCAGAGGTGGAGCTGAAATCAGAGGCAGAGCTGGTGGTGGAGTCAGAGAATGCTCCATTAAACCATATAGTGTACATTCCTTCCCTGCAACACTAGTGAAGTCTTCATGGTATAGTGGATAGTGCTCTGGACTCTCACCCCAGCGACCCGAGTTCAAATCCCGGCTGAAGTCAGAGGCAGAGATTGTGTAGAGCTGGAGTCAGAGGCAGAAATGAAGTCAGAGGTAGAGCTGGTGTGGAGCTGAAGTCAGAGGCGGAGATGAAGTAGGAGTCAGATGCAAAGCCGGTGTGGGGCTGGAGTTGGAGGCAGAGCTTGTGTGGAGCTGAAGTCAGAGGTGGAGCTGAAGTGAGACTGGTGTGGAGCTGGAGTCAGAGGTAGAGCTGAAGTCAGGGTTGGAGGTGGAGCTGAAGTCAGAGACTGGTGTGGAGCTGGAGGCGGAGCTGAAGGCAGAGGCAGAGCAGGTCTGGAGCTGGAGGCACAGTCAAAGGCGGAAGTGGGGCTGAAGTCAGAGGCAGAGCTGGAGGCGGAGCTGAAGTCAGTGGCAGAGCTGGAGGCGGTGCTGAAGTCAGAGGTGGAGCTGAAGTCAGAGGCAGATCTGGTGGTGGAGTCAGAGAATGCTCCATTAAACCATATAGTGTACATTCCTTCCCTGCAACACTAGTGAAGTCTTAATGGTATAGTGGATAGTGCTCTGGACTCTCACCCCAGCGACCCGAGTTAAAATCCCGGTGGGACCAAAGAAAATATGTCATCATGGAAAAGGTGTTGGAGGCGGAGCTGGAACTGTAGGCGGAGCTGAAGTCAGAGGCGGACCTGAAGTCAGAGGCAGATTTGGTGTGGCGCCGGAATTGGAAGCGGAGCTGAAGTCAGTGGTAGAGATGGTGTGGAACTGGAGTTGGAGGAGGAGCTGTAGTGTGAGATGGAACTGAAGTTGAAGTCAGATGCAGAACTGGTGTGGAGCTGGAGTCAGAGGTGGAGCTGAAGTCAGAAACTGGTGTGGAGCTGGCGGCGGAGTTGGAGGCGGAAGTGGGGCTGAAGTCAGAGGCAGAGATGGTGTAGAGCTGGAGTCAGAGGCAGAAATGAAGTCAGAGGTAGAGCTGGTGTGGAGCTGAAGTCAGAGGCGGAGATGAAATTGGAGTCAGATGCAAAGCTGGTGTGGGGCTGGAGTCAGAGGTGGAGCTGAAGTGAGACTGGTGTGGAGCTGGAGTCAGAGGTAGAGCTGAAGTCAGGGTTGGAGGTGGAGCTGAAGTCGGAGATTGGTGTGGAGCTGGAGGCGGAGCTGAAGGCAGAGCAGGTCTGGAGCTGGAAGCAGAGTCAAAGGCGGAAGTGGGGCTGAAGTCAGAGGCAGAGCTGGAGGCGGAGCTGAAGTCAGAGGCAGAGCTGGAGGCGGTGCTGAAGTCAGAGATGGAGCTGAAGTCAGAGGCAGAGCTGGTGGTGGAGTCAGAGAATGCTCCATTAAACCATATAGTGTACATTCCTTCCCTGTAACACTAGTGAAGTCTTCATGGTATAGTGGATAGTGCTCTGGACTCTCACCCCAGCGACCCGAGTTCAAATCCCGGTGGGACCAAAGAATATATATCATCATGGAAAAGGCGTTGGTGGCGGAGCTGGAGCTGTAGGCGGAGCTGAAGTCAGAGGCGGAGCTGAAGTCAGAGGCAGATTTGGTGTGGTGCCGAAATTGAAGGCGGAGCTGAAGTCACTGGCAGAGATGGTGTGGCGCTGGAGTTGGAGGAGAAGCTGTAGTCAGAGATGGAACTGAAGTTGTGGTCAGATGCAGAACTGGTGTGGAGCTGGAGTCAGAGGCGGAGCTGAAGTCAGAAACTGGTGTGGAGCTGGCGTCGGAGTTGGAGGCGCAAGTGGGGCTGAAGTCAGAGGCAGAGATGGTGTAGAGCTGGAGTCAGAGGCAGAAATGAAGTCATAGGTAGAGCTGGTGTGGAACTCAAGTCAGAGGCGGAGATGAAGTTGGAGTCAGATGCAAAGCTGGTGTGGGGCTGGAGTCAGAGGTGGAGCTGAAGTCAGAGACTGGTGTGGAGCTGGAGTCAGAGGTAGAGCTGAAGTCAGGGTTGGAGGTGGAGCTGAAGTCGGAGACTGGTGTGGAGCTGGAGGCAGAGCTGAAGGCAGAGGCAGAACAGGTCTGAAGCTAAAGGCAGAGTCAAAGGCGGAAGTGGGGCTGAAGTCAGAGGCAGAGCTGGAGGCGGAGCTGAAGTCAGAGGCAGAGCTGGAGGCGGTGCTGAAGTCAGAGGTGGAGCTGAAGTCAGAGGCAGAGCTGGTGGTGGAGTCAGAGAATGCTCCATTAAACCATATAGTGTACATTCCTTCCCTGCAACACTAGTGAAGTCTTCATGGTATAGTGGATAGTGCTCTGGACTCTCACCCCAGCGACCCGAGTTCAAATCCCGGTGGGACCAAAGAAAATATGTCATCATGGAAAAGGCGTTGGTGGCGGAGCTGGAGCTGTAGGCGGAGCTGAAGTCAGAGGCAGATTTGGTGTGGTGCCGAAATTGGAGGCGGAGCTGAAGTCAGTGGCAGAGATGGTGTGGAGCTGGAGTTGGAGGAGAAGCTGTAGTCAGAGATGGAACTGAAGTTGTGGTCAGATGCAGAACTGGTGTGGAGCTGGAGTCAGAGGCGGAGCTGAAGTCAAAAACTGGTGTGGAGCTGGCGGCGGAGTTGGAGGCGGAAGTGGGGCTGAAGTCAGAGGCAGAGATGGTGTAGAGCTGGAGTCAGAGGCAGAAATGAAGTCAGAGGTAGAGCTGGTGTGGAGCTGAAGTCAGAGGCGGAGATGAAGTTGGAGTCAGATGCAAAGCTGGTGTGGAGCTGGAGTCACAGTCAAAGGCGGAAGTGGGGCTGAAGTCAGAGGCAGAGCTGGAGGCGGAGCTGAAGTCAGAGGCAGAGCTGGAGGCGGTGCTGAAGTCAGAGGTGGAGCTGAAATCAGAGGCAGAGCTGGTGGTGGAGTCAGAGAATGCTCCATTAAACCATATAGTGTACATTCCTTCCCTGCAACACTAGTGAAGTCTTCATGGTATAGTGGATAGTGCTCTGGACTCTCACCCCAGCGACCCGAGTTCAAATCCCGGCTGAAGTCAGAGGCAGAGATTGTGTAGAGCTGGAGTCAGAGGCAGAAATGAAGTCAGAGGTAGAGCTGGTGTGGAGCTGAAGTCAGAGGCGGAGATGAAGTAGGAGTCAGATGCAAAGCCGGTGTGGGGCTGGAGTTGGAGGCAGAGCTTGTGTGGAGCTGAAGTCAGAGGTGGAGCTGAAGTGAGACTGGTGTGGAGCTGGAGTCAGAGGTAGAGCTGAAGTCAGGGTTGGAGGTGGAGCTGAAGTCAGAGACTGGTGTGGAGCTGGAGGCGGAGCTGAAGGCAGAGGCAGAGCAGGTCTGGAGCTGGAGGCACAGTCAAAGGCGGAAGTGGGGCTGAAGTCAGAGGCAGAGCTGGAGGCGGAGCTGAAGTCAGAGGCAGAGCTGGAGGCGGTGCTGAAGTCAGAGATGCAGCTCAAGTCAGAGGCAGAGCTGGTGGTGGAGTCAGAGAATGCTCCATTAAACCATATAGTGTACATTCCTTCCCTGCAACACTAGTGAAGTCTTCATGGTTTAGTGGATAGTGCTCTGGACTCTCACCCCAGCGACCCGAGTTCAAATCCCGGCTGAAGTCAGAGGCAGAGATGGTGTAGAGCTGGAGTCAGAGGCAGAAATGAAGTCAGAGGTAGAGCTGGTGTGGAGCTGAAGTCAGAGGCGGAGATGAAGTAGGAGTCAGATGCAAAGCTGGTGTGGGGCTGGAGTTGGAGGCAGAGCTGGTGTGGAGCTGAAGTCAGAGGTGGAGCTGAAGTCAGAGACTGGTGTGGAGCTGGAGTCAGAGGTAGAGCTGAAGTCAGGGTTGGAGGTGGAGCTGATGTCAGAGACTGGTGTGGAGCTGGAGGCGGAGCTGAAGGCAGAGCAGGTCTGGAGCTGGAGGCACAGTCAAAGGCGGAAGTGGGGCTGAAGTCAGAGGCAGAGCTGGAGGCGGAGCTGAAGTCAGAGGCAGAGCTGGAGGCGGTGCTGAAGTCAGAGGCAGAGCTGGTGGTGGAGTCAGAGAATGCTCCATTAAACCATATAGTGTACATTCCTTCCCTGCAACACTAGTGAAGTCTTCATGGTATAGTGGGTAGTGCTCTGGACTCTCACCCCAGCGACCCGAGTTCAAATCCCGGTGGGACCAAAGAAAATATGTCATCATGGAAAAGGCGTTGGTGGCGGAGCTGGAGCTGTAGGCGGAGCTGAAGTCAGAGGCGGAGCTGAAGTCAGAGGCAGATTTGGTGTGGTGCCGAAATTGAAGGCGGAGCTGAAGTCAGTGGCAGAGATGGTGTGGAGCTGGAGTTGGAGGAGAAGCTGTAGTCAGAGATGGAACTGAAGTTGTGGTCAGATGCAGAACTGGTGTGGAGCTGGAGTCAGAGGCGGAGCTGAAGTCAGAAACTGGTGTGGAGCTGGCGGCGGAGTTGGAGGCGGAAGTGGGGCTGAAGTCAGAGGCAGAGATGGTGTAGAGCTGGAGTCAGAGGCAGAAATGAAGTCAGAGGTAGAGCTGGTGTGGAGCTGAAGTCAGAGGCGGAGATGAAGTTGGAGTCAGATGCAAAGCTGGTGTGGAGCTGGAGTCAGAGGTAGAGCTGAAGTCAGGGTTGGAGGTGGAGCTGAAGTCAGAGACTGGTGTGGAGCTGGAGGCGGAGCTAAAGGCAGAGGCAGAGCAGGTCTGGAGCTGGAGGCACAGTCAAAGGCGGAAGTGGGGCTGAAGTCAGAGGCAGAGCTGTAGGCGGAGCTGAAGTCAGAGGCAGAGCTGGAGGCGGTGCTGAAGTCAGAGGTGCAGCTCAAGTCAGAGGCAGAGCTGGTGGTGGAGTCAGAGAATGCTCCATTAAACCATATAGTGTACATTCCTTCCCTGCAACACTAGTGAAGTCTTCATGGTATAGTGGATAGTGCTCTGGACTCTCACCCCAGCGACCCGAGTTCAAATCCCGGCTGAAGTCAGAGGCAGAGATGGTGTAGAGCTGGAGTCAGAGGCAGAAATGAAGTCAGAGGTAGAGCTGGTGTGGAGCTGAAGTCAGAGGCGGAGATGAAGTAGGAGTCAGATGCAAAGCTGGTGTGGGGCTGGAGTTGGAGGCAGAGCTGGTGTGGAGCTGAAGTCAGAGGTGAAGCTGAAGTCAGAGACTGGTGTGGAGCTGGAGTCAGAGGTAGAGCTGAAGTCAGGGTTGGAGGTGGAGCTGAAGTCAGAGACTGGTGTGGAGCTGGAGGCGGAGCTGAAGGCAGAGGCAGAGCAGGTCTGGAGCTGGAGGCAGAGTCAAAGGCGGAAGTGGGGCTGAAGTCAGAGGCAGAGCTGGAGGCGGAGCTGAAGTCAGAGGCAGAGCTGGAGGCGGTGCTGAAGTCAGAGGTGGAGCTGACGTCAGAGGCAGAGCTGGTGGTGGAGTCAGAGAATGCTCCATTAAACCATGTAGTGTACATTCCTTCCCTGCAACACTAGTGAAGTCTTCATGGTATAGTGGATAGTGCTCTGGACTCTCACCCCAGCGACCCGAGTTCAAATCCCGGTGGGACCAAAGAAAATATGTCATCATGGAAAAGGTGTTGGAGGCGGAGCTGGAGCTGTAGGCGGAGCTGAAGTCAGAGGCGGACCTGAAGTCAGAGGCAGATTTGGTGTGGTGCCGAAATTGAAGGCGGAGCTGAAGTCAGTGGCAGAGATGGTGTGGAGCTGGAGTTGGAGGAGAAGCTGTGGTCAGAGATGGAACTGAAGTTGTGGTCAGATGCAGAACTGCTGTGGAGCTGGAGTCAGAGGCGGAGCTGAAGTCAGAAACTGGTGTGGATCTGGCGGCGGAGTTTGAGGCGGAAGTGGGGCTGAAGTCAGAGGCAGAGATGGTGTAGAGCTGGAGTCAGAGGCAGAAATGAAGTCAGAGGTAGAGCTGGTGTGGAACCGAAGTCAGAGGCGGAGATGAAGTTGGAGTCAGATGCAAAGCTGGTGTGGGGCTGGAGTCAGTGGTGGAGCTGAAGTCAGAGACTGGTGTAGAGCTGAAGTCAGGGTTGGAGGTGGAGCTGAAGTCAGAGACTGGTGTGGAGCTGGAGGCGGAGCTGAAGGCAGAGGCAGAGCAGGTCTGGAGCTGGAGTCACAGTCAAAGGCGGAAGTGGGGCTGAAGTCAGAGGCAGAGCTGGAGGCGGAGCTGAAGTCAGAGGCAGAGCTGGAGGCGGTGCTGAAGTCAGAGGTGGAGCTGAAGTCAGAGGCAGAGCTGGTGGTGGAGTCAGAGAATGCTCCATTAAACCATATAGTGTACATTCCTTCCCTGCAACACTAGTGAATTCTTCATGGTATAGTGGATAGTGCTCTGGACTCTCACCCCAGCGACCCGAGTTCAAATCCCGGTGGGACCAAAGAAAATATGTCATCATGGAAAAGGTGTTGGTGGCGGAGCTGGAGCTGTAGGCGGAGCTGAAGTCAGAGGCAGATTTGGTGTGGTGCCGAAATTGGAGGCGGAGCTGAAGTCAGTGGCAGAGATGGTGTGGAGCTGGAGTTGGAGGAGAAGCTGTAGTCAGAGATGAAACTGAAGTTGTGGTCAGATGCAGAACTGGTGTGGAGCTGGAGTCAGAGGCGGAGCTGAAGTCAGAAACTGGTATGGAGCTGGCGGCGGAGTTGGAGGCGGAAGTGGGGCTGAAGTCAGAGGCAGAGATGGTGTAGAGCTGGAGTCAGAGGCAGAAATAAAGTCAGAGGTAGAGCTGGTGTGGAGCTGAAGTCAGAGGCGGAGATGAAGTTGGAGTCAGATGCAAAGCTGGTGTGGGGCTGGAGTCAGAGGTGGAGGTGAAGTCAGAGACTGGTGTGGAGCTGGAGTCAGAGGTAGAGCTGAAGTCAGGGTTGGAGGTGGAGCTGAAGTCAGAGACTGGTGTGGAGCTGGAGGCGGAGCTGAAGGCAGAGGCAGAGCAGGTCTGGAGCTGGAGTCACAGTCAAAGGCGGAAAAGGGGCTGAAGTCAGAGGCAGAGCTGGAGGCGGAGCTGAAGTCAGAGGCAGAGCTGGAGGCGGTGCTGAAGTCAGAGGTGGAGCTGAAGTCAGAGGGAGAGCTGGTGGTGGAGTCAGAGAATGCTCCATTAAACCATATAGTGTACATTCCTTCCCTGCAACACTAGTGAAGTCTTCATGGTATAGTGGATAGTGCTCTGGACTCTCACCCCAGCGACCCGAGTTCAAATCCCGGCTGAAGTCAGAGGCAGAGATTGTGTAGAGCTGGAGTCAGAGGCAGAAATGAAGTCAGAGGTAGAGCTGGTGTGGAACTGAAGTCAGAGGCGGAGATGAAGTTGGAGTCAGATGCAAAGCTGGTGTGGGGCTGGAGTCAGAGGTGGAGCTGAAGTCAGAGACTGTTGTGGAGCTGGAGTCAGAGGTAGAGCTGAAGTCAGGGTTGGAGGTGGAGCTGAAGTCAGAGACTGGTGTAGAACTGGAGGCGGAGCTGAAGGAGGAGGCAGAGCAGGTCTGGAGCTGGAGGCACAGTCAAAGGCGGAAGTGGGGCTGAAGTCAGAGGCAGAGCTGGAGGCAGAGCTGAAGTCAGAGGCAGAGCTGGAGGCGGTGCTGAAGTCAGAGGTGGAGCTGAAGTCAGAGGCAGAGCTGGTGGTGGAGTCAGAGAATGCTCCATTAAACCATATAGTGTACATTCCTTCCCTGCAACACTAGTAAAGTCTTCATGGTATAGTGGATAGTGCTCTGGACTCTCACCCCAGCGACCCGAGTTCAAATCCCGGCTGAAGTCAGAGGCAGAGATGGTGTAGAGCTGGAGTCAGAGGCAGAAATGAAGTCAGAGGTAGAGCTGGTGTGGAGCTGAAGTCAGAGGCGGAGATGAAATTGGAGTCAGATGCAAAGATGGTGTGGGGCTGGAGTCAGAGGTGGAGCTGAAGTGAGACTGGTGTGGAGCTGAAGTCAGGGTTGGAGGTGGAGCTGAAGTCGGACACTGGTGTGGAGCTGGAGGCGGAGCTGAAGGCAGAGGCAGAGCAGGTCTGGAGCTGGAGGCAGAGTCAAAGGCGGAAGTGGGGCTGAAGTCAGAGGCAGAGCTGGAGGCGGAGCTGAAGTCAGAGGCAGAGCTGGAGGCGGTGCTGAAGTCAGAGGTGGAGCTGAAGTCAGAGGCAGAGCTGGTGGTGGAGTCAGAGAATGCTCCATTAAACCATATAGTGTACATTCCTTCCCTGCAACACTAGTGAAGTCTTCATGGTATAGTGGATAGTGCTCTGGACTCTCACCCCAGCGACCCGAGTTCAAATCCCGGTGGGACCAAAGAAAATATGTCATCATGGAAAAGGCGTTGGTGGCGGAGCTGGAGCTGTAGGCGGAGCTGAAGTCAGAGGCGGAGCTGAAGTCAGAGGCAGATTTGGTGTGGTGCCGAAATTGAAGGCGGAGCTGAAGTCAGTGGCAGAGATGGTGTGGAGCTGGAGTTGGAGGAGAAGCTGTGGTCAGAGATGGAACTGAAGTTGTGGTCAGATGCAGAACTGGTGTGGAGCTGGAGTCAGAGGGGGAGCTGAAGTCAGAATCTGGTGTGGAGCTGGCGTCGGAGTTGGAGGTGGAAGTGGGGCTGAAGTCAGAGGCAGAGATGGTGTAGAGCTGGAGTCAGAGGCAGAAATGAAGTCATAGGTAGAGCTGGTGTGGAACTGAAGTCAGAGGCGGAGATGAAGTTGGAGTCAGATGCAAAGCTGGTGTGGGGCTGGAGTCAGAGGTGGAGCTGAAGTCAGAGACTGGTGTGGAGCTGGAGTCAGAGGTAGAGCTGAAGTCAGGGTTGGAGGTGGAGCTGAAGTCAGAGACTGGTGTGGAGCTGGAGGCGGAGCTGAAGGCAGAGGCAGAGGAGGTCTGGAGCTGGAGGCACAGTCAAAGGCGGAAGTGGGGCTGAAGTCAGAGGCGGAGCTGAAGTCAGAGGCAGATTTGGTGTGGTGCCGAAATTGGAGGCGGAGCTGAAATCAGTGGCAGAGATGGTGTGGAGTTGGAGTTGGAGGAGGAGCTGTAGTCAGAGATGGAACTGAAGTTGAAGTCAGATGCAGAACTGGTGTGGAGCTGGAGTCAGAGGTGGAGCTGAAGTAAGAAACTGGTGTGGAGCTGGCGGCGGAGTTGGAGGCGGAAGTGGGGCTGAAGTAAGAGGCAGAGATGGTGTAGAGCTGGAGTCAGAGGCAGAAATGAAGTCAGAGGTAGAGCTGGTGTGGAGCTGAAGTCAGAGGCGGAGATGAAATTGGAGTCAGATGCAAAGCTGGTGTGGGGCTGGAGTCAGAGGTGGAGCTGAAGTGAGACTGGTGTGGAGCTGGAGTCAGAGGTAGAGCTGAAGTCAGTGTTGGAGGTGGAGCTGAAGTCGGAGACTGGTGTGGAGCTGGAGGCGGAGCTGAAGGCAGAGGCAGAGCAGGTCTGGAGCTGGAGGCAGAGTCAAAGGCGGAAGTGGGGCTGAAGTCAGAGGCAGAGCTGGAGGCGGAGCTGAAGTCAGAGGCAGAGCTGGAGGCGGTGCTGAAGTCAGAGGCAGAGCTGGTGGTGGAGTCAGAGAATGCTCCATTAAACCAAATAGTGTACATTCCTTCCCTGTAACACTAGTGAAGTCTTCATGGTATAGTGGATAGTGCTCTGGACTCTCACCCCGGCGACCCGAGTTCAAATCCCGGTGGGACCAAAGAATATATATCATCATGGAAAAGGCGTTGGTGGCGGAGCTGGAGCTGTAGGCGGAGCTGAAGTCAGAGGCGGAGCTGAAGTCAGAGGCAGATTTGGTGTGGTGCCGAAATTGGAGGCGGAGCTGAAGTCAGTGGCAGAGATGGTGTGGAGCTGGAGTTGGAGGAGAAGCTGTAGTCAGAAACTGGTGTGGAGCTGGCGGCGGAGTTGGAGGCGGAAGTGGGGCTGAATTAAGAGGCAGAGATGGTGTAGAGCTGGAGTCAGAGGCAGAAATGAAGTCAGAGGTAGAGCTGGTGTGGAGCTGAAGTCAGAGGCGGAGATGAAGTTGGAGTCAGATGCAAAGCTGGTGTGGGGCTGGAGTCAGAGGTGGAGCTGAAGTGAGACTGGTGTGGAGCTGGAGTCAGAGGTAGAGCTGAAGTCAGGGTTGGAGGTGGAGCTGAAGTCGGAGATTGGTGTGGAGCTGGAGGCGGAGCTGAAGGCAGAGCAGGTCTGGAGCTGGAAGCAGAGTCAAAGGCGGAAGTGGGGCTGAAGTCAGAGGCAGAGCTGGAGGCGGAGCTGAAGTCAGAGGCAGAGCTGGAGGCGGTGCTGAAGTCAGAGATGGAGCTGAAGTCAGAGGCAGAGCTGGTGGTGGAGTCAGAGAATGCTCCATTAAACCATATAGTGTACATTCCTTCCCTGTAACACTAGTGAAGTCTTCATGGTATAGTGGATAGTGGTCTGGACTCTCACCCCAGCGACCCGAGTTCAAATCCCGGTGGGACCAAAGAAT
Source organism: Syngnathus leptorhynchus (assembly GCF_054491065.1). NCBI lineage: Eukaryota > Metazoa > Chordata > Actinopteri > Syngnathiformes > Syngnathidae > Syngnathus > Syngnathus leptorhynchus. Next base: position 233,636 of record NW_028232014.1, read on the forward strand.
ATATATCATCATGGAAAAGGCGTTGGTGGCGGAGCTGGAGCTGTAGGCGGAGCTGAAGTCAGAGGCGGAGCTGAAGTCAGAGGCAGATTTGGTGTGGTGCCGAAATTGAAGGCGGAGCTGAAGTCAGTGGCAGAGATGGTGTGGCGCTGGAGTTGGAGGAGAAGCTGTAGTCAGAGATGGAACTGAAGTTGTGGTCAGATGCAGAACTGGTGTGGAGCTGGAGTCAGAGGCGGAGCTGAAGTCAGAAACTGGTGTGGAGCTGGCGTCGGAGTTGGAGGCGCAAGTGGGGCTGAAGTCAGAGGCAGAGATGGTGTAGAGCTGGAGTCAGAGGCAGAAATGAAGTCATAGGTAGAGCTGGTGTGGAACTCAAGTCAGAGGCGGAGATGAAGTTGGAGTCAGATGCAAAGCTGGTGTGGGGCTGGAGTCAGAGGTGGAGCTGAAGTCAGAGACTGGTGTGGAGCTGGAGTCAGAGGTAGAGCTGAAGTCAGGGTTGGAGGTGGAGCTGAAGTCAGAGACTGGTGTGGAGCTGGAGGCGGAGCTGAAAGCAGAGGCAGAGCAGGTCTGGAGCTGGAGGCACAGTCAAAGGCGGAAGTGGGGCTGAAGTCAGAGGCAGAGCTGGAGGCGGAGCTGAAGTCAGAGGCAGAGCTGGAGGCGGTGCTGAAGTCAGAGGTGGAGCTGAAGTCAGAGGCAGAGCTGGTGGTGGAGTCAGAGAATGCTCCATTAAACCATATAGTGTACATTCCTTCCCTGCAACACTAGTGAAGTCTTCATGGTATAGTGGATAGTGCTCTGGACTCTCACCCCAGCGACCCGAGTTCAAATCCCGGTGGGACCAAAGAAAATATGTCATCATGGAAAAGGCGTTGGTGGCGGAGCTGGAGCTGTAGGCGGAGCTGAAGTCAGAGGCGGAGCTGAAGTCAGAGGCAGATTTGGTGTGGTGCCGAAATTGAAGGCGGAGCTGAAGTCACTGGCAGAGATGGTGTGGCGCTGGAGTTGGAGGAGAAGCTGTAGTCAGAGATGGAACTGAAGTTGTGGTCAGATGCAGAACTGGTGTGGAGCTGGAGTCAGAGGCGGAGCTGAAGTCAGAAACTGGTGTGGAGCTGGCGTCGGAGTTGGAGGCGCAAGTGGGGCTGAAGTCAGAGGCAGAGATGGTGTAGAGCTGGAGTCAGAGGCAGAAATGAAGTCATAGGTAGAGCTGGTGTGGAACTCAAGTCAGAGGCGGAGATGAAGTTGGAGTCAGATGCAAAGCTGGTGTGGGGCTGGAGTCAGAGGTGGAGCTGAAGTCAGAGACTGGTGTGGAGCTGGAGTCAGAGGTAGAGCTGAAGTCAGGGTTGGAGGTGGAGCTGAAGTCAGAGACTGGTGTGGAGCTGGAGGCGGAGCTGAAAGCAGAGGCAGAGCAGGTCTGGAGCTGGAGGCACAGTCAAAGGCGGAAGTGGGGCTGAAGTCAGAGGCAGAGCTGTAGGCGGAGCTGAAGTCAGAGGCAGAGCTGGAGGCGGTGCTGAAGTCAGAGGTGGAGCTGAAGTCAGAGGCAGAGCTGGTGGTGGAGTCAGAGAATGCTCCATTAAACCATATAGTGTACATTCCTTCCCTGCAACACTAGTGAAGTCTTCATGGTATAGTGGATAGTGCTCTGGACTCTCACCCCAGCGACCCGAGTTCAAATCCCGGTGGGACCAAAGAAAATATGTCATCATGGAAAAGGCGTTGGTGGCGGAGCTGGAGCTGTAGGCGGAGCTGAAGTCAGAGGCGGAGCTGAAGTCAGAGGCAGATTTGGTGTGGTGCCGAAATTGAAGGCGGAGCTGAAGTCAGTGGCAGAGATGGTGTGGAGCTGGAGTTGGAGGAGAAGCTGTTGTCAGAGATGGAACTGAAGTTGTGGTCAGATGCAGAACTGGTGTGGAGCTGGAGTCAGAGGCGGAGCTGAAGTCAGAAACTGGTGTGGAGCTGGCGTCGGAGTTGGAGGCGGAAGTGGGGCTGAAGTCAGAGGCAGAGATGGTGTAGAGCTGGAGTCAGAGGCAGAAATGAAGTCATAGGTAGAGCTGGTGTGGAACTGAAGTCAGAGGCGGAGATGAAGTTGGAGTCAGATGCAAAGCTGGTGTGGGGCTGGAGTCAGAGGTGGAGCTGAAGTCAGAGACTGGTGTGGAGCTGGAGTCAGAGGTAGAGCTGAAGTCAAGGTTGGAGGTGGAGCTGAAGTCAGAGACTGGTGTGGAGCTGGAGGCGGAGCTGAAGGCAGAGGCAGAGCAGGTCTGGAGCTGGAAGCACAGTCAAAGGCGGAAGTGGGGCTGAAGTCAGAGGCAGAGCTGGAGGCGGAGCTGAAGTCAGAGGCAGAGCTGGAGGCGGTGCTGAAGTCAGAGGTGGAGCTGAAGTCAGAGGCAGAACTGGTGATGGAGTCAGAGAATGCTCCATTAAACCATATAGTGTACATTCCTTCCCTGCAACACTAGTGAAGTCTTCATGGTATAGTGGATAGTGCTCTGGACTCTCACCCCAGCGACCCGAGTTCAAATCCCGGCTGAAGTCAGAGGCAGAGATGGTGTAGAGCTGGAGTCAGAGGCTGAAATGAAGTCAGAGGTAGAGCTGGTGTGGAGCTGAAGTCAGAGGCGGAGATGAAATTGGAGTCAGATGCAAAGCTGGTGTGGGGCTGGAGTCAGAGGTGGAGCTGAAGTGAGACTGGTGTGGAGCTGGAGTCAGAGGTAGAGCTGAAGTCAGGGTTGGAGGTGGAGCTGAAGTCGGACACTGGTGTGGAGCTGAAGGCAGAGGCAGAGCAGGTCTGGAGCTGGAGGCAGAGTCAAAGGCGGAAGTGGGGCTGAAGTCAGAGGCAGAGCTGGAGGCGGAGCTGAAGTCAGAGGCAGAGCTGGAGGCGGTGCTGAAGTCAGAGGTGGAGCTGAAGTCAGAGGCAGAGCTGGTGGTGGAGTCAGAGAATGCTCCATTAAACCATATAGTGTACATTCCTTCCCTGCAACACTAGTGAAGTCTTCATGGTATAGTGGATAGTGCTCTGGACTCTCACCCCAGCGACCCGAGTTCAAATCCCGGCTGAAGTCAGAGGCAGAGATGGTGTAGAGCTGGAGTCAGAGGCAGAAATGAAGTCAGAGGTAGAGCTGGTGTGGAGCTGAAGTCAGAGGCGGAGATGAAATTGGAGTCAGATGCAAAGCTGGTGTGGGGCTGGAGTCAGAGGTGGAGCTGAAGTGAGACTGGTGTGGAGCTGGAGTCAGAGGTAGAGCTGAAGTCAGGGTTGGAGGTGGAGCTGAAGTCGGACACTGGTGTGGAGCTGGAGGCGGAGCTGAAGGCAGAGGCAGAGCAGGTCTGGAGCTGGAGGCAGAGTCAAAGGCGGAAGTGGGGCTGAAGTCAGAGGCAGAGCTGGAGGCGGAGCTGAAGTCAGAGGCAGAGCTGGAGGCGGAGCTGAAGTCAGAGGCAGAGCTGGAGGCGGTGCTGAAGTCAGAGGTGGAGCTGAAGTCAGAGGCAGAGCTGGTGGTGGAGTCAGAGAATGCTCCATTAAACCATATAGTGTACATTCCTTCCCTGCAACACTAGTGAAGTCTTCATGGTATAGTGGATAGTGCTCTGGACTCTCACCCCAGCGACCCGAGTTCAAATCCCGGTGGGACCAAAGAAAATATGTCATCATGGAAAAGGCGTTGGTGGCGGAGCTGGAGCTGTAGGCGGAGCTGAAGTCAGAGGCGGAGCTGAAGTCAGAGGCAGATTTGGTGTGGTGCCGAAATTGGAGGCGGAGCTGAAGTCAGTGGCAGAGATGGTGTGGAGCTGGAGTTGGAGGAGAAGCTGTAGTCAGAGATGGAACTGAAGTTGTGGAGTCAGAGGCAGAAATGAAGTCAGAGGTAGAGCTGGTGTGGAGCTGAAGTCAGAGGCGGAGATGAAGTTGGAGTCAGATGCAAAGCTGGTGTGGGGCTGGAGTCAGAGGTGGAGCTGAAGTCAGAGACTGGTGTGGAGCTGGAGTCAGAGGTGGAGCTGAAGTCAGAGGCAGAGCTGGTGGTGGAGTCAGAGAATGCTCCATTAAACCATATAGTGTACATTCCTTCCCTGCAACACTAGTGAAGTCTTAATGGTATAGTGGATAGTGCTCTGGACTCTCACCCCAGCGACCCGAGTTCAAATCCCGGTGGGACCAAAGAAAATTTGTCATCATGGAAAAGGTGTTGGAGGCGGAGCTGGAACTGTAGGCCGAGCTGAAGTCAGAGGCGGACCTGAAGTCAGAGGCAGATTTGGTGTGGCGCCGGAATTGGAAGCGGAGCTGAAGTCAGTGGCAGAGATGGTGTGGAACTGGAGTTGGAGGAGAAGCTGTAGTCAGAGATGGAACTGAAGTTGTGGTCAGATGCAGAACTGGTGTGGAGCTGGAGTCAGAGGCGGAGCTGAAGTCAGAAACTGGTGTGGAGCTGGCGTCGGAGTTGGAGGCGGAAGCGGGGCTGAAGTAAGAGGCAGAGATGGTGTAGAGCTGGAGTCAGAGGCAGAAATGAAGTCATAGGTAGAGCTGGTGTGGAACTGAAGTCAGAGGCGCAGATGAAGTTGGAGTCAGATGCAAAGCTGGTGTGGGGCTGGAGTCAGAGGTGGAGCTGAAGTCAGAGACTGGTGTGGAGCTGGAGTCAGAGGTAGAGCTGAAGTCAGGGTTGGAGGTGGAGCTGAAGTCAGAGACTAGTGTGGAGCTGGAGGCGGAGCTGAAGGCAGAGGCAGAGCAGGTCTGGAGTTGGAGGCACAGTCAAAGGCGGAAGTGGGGCTGAAGTCAGAGGCAGAGCTGGAGGCGGTGCTGAAGTCAGAGGTGGAGCTGAAGTCAGAGGCAGAGCTGGTGGTGGAGTCAGAGAATGCTCCATTAAACCATATAGTGTACATTCCTTCCCTGCAACACTAGTGAAGTCTTCATGGTATAGTGGATAGTGCTCTGGACTCTCACCCCAGCGACCCGAGTTCAAATCCCGGCTGAAGTCAGAGGCAGAGATGGTGTAGAGCTGGAGTCAGAGGCAGAAATGAAGTCAGAGGTAGAGCTGGTGTGGAGCTGAAGTCAGAGGCGGAGATGAAATTGGAGTCAGATGCAAAGCTGGTGTGGGGCTGGAGTCAGAGGTGGAGCTGAAGTGAGACTGGTGTGGAGCTGGAGTCAGAGGTAGAGCTGAAGTCAGGGTTGGAGGTGGAGCTGAAGTCGGACACTGGTGTGGAGCTGGAGGCGGAGCTGAAGGCAGAGGCAGAGCAGGTCTGGAGCTGGAGGCAGAGTCAAAGGCGGAAGTGGGGCTGAAGTCAGAGGCAGAGCTGGAGGCGGAGCTGAAGTCAGAGGCAGAGCTGGAGGCGGAGCTGAAGTCAGAGGCAGAGCTGGAGGCGGTGCTGAAGTCAGAGGTGGAGCTGAAGTCAGAGGCAGAGCTGGTGGTGGAGTCAGAGAATGCTCCATTAAACCATATAGTGTACATTCCTTCCCTGCAACACTAGTGAAGTCTTCATGGTATAGTGGATAGTGCTCTGGACTCTCACCCCAGCGACCCGAGTTCAAATCCCGGCTGAAGTCAGAGGCAGAGATGGTGTAGAGCTGGAGTCAGAGGCAGAAATGAAGTCAGAGGTAGAGCTGGTGTGGAGCTGAAGTCAGAGGCGGAGATGAAATTGGAGTCAGATGCAAAGCTGGTGTGGGGCTGGAGTCAGAGGTGGAGCTGAAGTGAGACTGGTGTGGAGCTGGAGTCAGAGGTAGAGCTGAAGTCAGGGTTGGAGGTGGAGCTGAAGTCGGACACTGGTGTGGAGCTGGAGGCGGAGCTGAAGGCAGAGGCAGAGCAGGTCTGGAGCTGGAGGCAGAGTCAAAGGCGGAAGTGGGGCTGAAGTCAGAGGCAGAGCTGGAGGCGGAGCTGAAGTCAGAGGCAGAGCTGGAGGCGGAGCTGAAGTCAGAGTCAGAGACTGGTGTGGAGCTGGAGTCAGAGGTGGAGCTGAAGTCAGAGGCAGAGCTGGTGGTGGAGTCAGAGAATGCTCCATTAAACCATATAGTGTACATTCCTTCCCTGCAACACTAGTGAAGTCTTAATGGTATAGTGGATGGTGCTCTGGACTCTCACCCCAGCGACCCGAGTTCAAATCCCGGTGGGACCAAAGAAAATATGTCATCATGGAAAAGGTGTTGGAGGCGGAGCTGGAGCTGTAGGCGGAGCTGAAGTCAGAGGCGGACCTGAAGTCAGAGGCAGTTTGGTGTGGTGCCGAAATTGAAGGCGGAGCTTAAGTCAGTGGCAGAGATGGTGTGGAGCTGGAGTTGGAGGAGAAGCTGTAGTCAGAGATGGAACTGAAGTTGTGGAGTCAGAGGCAGAAATGAAGTCAGAGGTAGAGCTGGTGTGGAGCTAAAGTCAGAGGCGGAGATGAAGTTGGAGTCAGATGCAAAGCTGGTGTGGGGCTGGAGTCAGAGGTGGAGCTGAAGTCAGAAACTGGTGTGGAGCTGGAGTCAGAGGTAGAGCTGAAGTCAGGGTTGGAGGTGGAGCTGAAGTCGGAGACTGGTGTGGAGCTGTAGGCGGAGCTGAAGGCAGAGGCAGAGCAGGTCTGGAGCTGGAGGCACAGTCAAAGGCGGAAGTGGGGCTGAAGTCAGAGGCAGAGGTGGAGGCGGTGCTGAAGTCAGAGGTGGAGCTGAAGTCAGAGGCAGAGCTGGTGGTGGAGTCAGAGAATGCTCCATTAAACCATATAGTGTACATTCCTTTCCTGCAACACTAGTGAAGTCTTAATGGTATAGTGGATAGTGCTCTGGACTCTCACCCCAGCGACCCGAGTTCAAATCCCGGTGGGACCAAAGAAAATATGTCATCATGGAAAAGGTGTTGGAGGCGGAGCTGGAGCTGTAGGCGGAGCTGAAGTCAGAGGCGGACCTGAAGTCAGAGGCAGATTTGGTGTGGCGGTGGAATTGGAAGCGGAGCTGAAGTAAGTGGCAGAGATGGTGTGGAGCTGGAGTTGGAGGAGGAGCTGTAGTGTGAGATGGAACTGAAGTTGAAGTCAGATGCAGAACTGGTGTGGAGCTGGAGTCAGAGGTGGAGCTGAAGTCAGAAACTGGTGTGGAGCTGGCGGCGGAGTTGGAGGCGGAAGTGGGGCTGAAGTCAGAGGCAGAGATGGTGTAGAGCTGGAGTCAGAGGCAGAAATGAAGTCAGAGGTACAGCTGGTGTGGAGCTGAAGTCAGAGGTGGAGATGAAGTTGGAGTCAGATGCAAAGCTGGTGTGGGGGTGGAGCTGAAGTCAGAGACTGGTGTGGAGCTGGAGTCAGAGGTAGAGCTGAAGTCAGGGTTGGAGGTGGAGCTGAAGTCAGAGACTGGTGTGGAGCTGGAGGCGGAGCTGAAGGCAGAGGCAGATGAGGTCTGGAGCTGGAGGCACAGTCAAAGGTGGAAGTGGGGCTGAAGTCAGAGGCAGAGCTGGAGGCGGAGCTGAATTCAGAGGCAGAGCTGGAGGCGGTGCTGAAGTCAGAGGTGGAGCTGAAGTCAGAGGCAGAGCTGGTGGTGGAGTCAGAGAATGCTCCATTAAACCATATAGTGTACATTCCTTCCCTGCAACACTAGTGAAGTCTTAATGGTATAGTGGATAGTGCTCTGGACTCTCACCCCAGCGACCCGAGTTCAAATCCCGGTGGGACCAAAGAAAATATGTCATCATGGAAAAGGTGTTGGAGGCGAAGCTGGAGCTGTAGGCGGAGCTGAAGTCAGAGGCGGACCTGAAGTCAGAGGCAGATTTGGTGTGGCGCCGGAATTGGAAGCGGAGCTGAAGTCAGTGGCAGAGATGGTGTGGAACTGGAGTTGGAAGAGGAGCTGTAGTGTGAGATGGAACTGAAGTTGAAGTCAGATAAAGAACTGGTGTGGAGCTGGAGTCAGAGGTGGAGCTGAAGTCAGAAACGGGTGTGGAGCTGGCGGCGGAGTGTGAGGCGGAAGTGGGGCTGGTCAGAGGCAGAGATGGTGTAGAGCTGGAGTCAGAGGTAGAGCTGGTGTGGAGCTGAAGTCAGAGGCGGAGATGAAGTTGGAGTCAGATGCAAAACTGGTGTGGGGCTGGAGTCAGAGGTGGAGCTGAAGTGAGACTGGTGTGGAGCTGGAGTCGGAGGTAGAGCTGAAGTCAGAGTTGGAGGTGGAGCTGAGGTCGGAGACTGGTGTGGAGCTGGAGGCGGAGCTGAAGGCAGAGGCAGAGCAGGTCTGGAGCTGGAGGCAGAGTCAAAGGCGGAAGTGGGGCTAAAGTCAGAGGCAGAGCTGTAGGCGGAGCTGAAGTCAGAGGCAGAGCTGGAGGCGGTGCTGAAGTCAGAGGTGGAGCTGAAGTCAAAGGCAGAGCTGGTGGTGGAGTCAGAGAATGCTCCATTAGTCAAGTCAAGTCAAGTCAAGTTTATTTGTATAGCCCTAAATCACAAGCAGTCTCAAAGGGCTTCACATAGACAATCAATTGACAATTATTCTCAAAGCATCCCCTGATCTTGGGCTCCCAAAAGGGCAAGGAAAAACTCAAAAACCCCTACCAGGGGAAAAATGAGAAACCTTGAGAAGGGACCACAGATGGAAGGATCCCCCTTTCAGGATCACCAGGCTGCAATGGATGCAAAGAGGGCACATAAAATACATCATATGGAAATCAAAAAGTGGATGTCCAGGCCAAAGCGAAGAGCTGTCGGAGGTGCCTTCGATTGTCCTGGCAGTGTCCTCTAGGAGGGTATTCCGCTGCAGATCCCTCATGCTGAATTGGTCCACGAGAATCTAGATAGCCGTCGTCAGCTTGGGTGTCACCTAACCACCTCCCCAGCCGGGGAGGGGTGGGGGGAGTGGGGTCGGGGAGAGGGAGCAAAAACAAACTCCAGCCGAATCGGCTACTACAGGTTAATTAAAGGCCACATCATAAAAATACGTCTTTAAACGTGTCTTAAATATTTCTACTGAGGTAGCAGTTCTAATATCCATTGGCAGGGCATTCCAGAGCTCTGGAGCCCGAATAGAAAATGCTCTAGCCCCTGCAGACATTTTCTTGGCCCTCGGTGTCACTAAAAGACTAGCGTTTTGCGAACGAAGATTACGAGACGGAACATAAGGAACAACTAAGTCGACGAGATATGAAGGCGCTAAGCCATGCAATGATTTATAGGTTAATAGAAGAACCTTGAAGTCACATCTTAAATGGACCGGGAGCCAGTGTAAATTGGCTAATATTGGGGTAATGTGATCAAATTTTCTTGTCCGTGAGAGCAGCCTTGCAGCAGCATTTTGTACTAACTGTAGACTTTTGATGCTGGACTTGGGAAGACCAGAGAATAATGCATTACAGTAGTCCAGGCGCGACGTGATAAATGCATGTATAATAATTTCGGCATCACCGGTCGAGAGGATTGGGCGAATCTTAGCAATATTACGAAGGTGAAAAAATGCTATTCTGGTTATATTCTTAATGTGCTTTTGAAAGGAGAGCGTTTGGTCAAATATTACCCCGAGATTAGTTACAGTATCACTCTGAGTGATAGTACGGTTATCTAGAGTTATAGCGGTTTCCTTAAATAGATGTTGATAACGAGCTGGACCAATTATCAACATTTCAGTTTTATCTGGGTTCAGACGAAGGAAGTTGAGAGACATCCATTGCTTGATCTCCGCAAGGCATGCCTCAAGATTACAACAGTCCCACGGATCTGTCATTGATAATGGCATATATAATTGGGTGTCATCCGCGTAACATTGAAAGCTAATATTATATTTACGTATTATGTTCCCAAGCGGAGTCATATAAATATTAAATAGAATTGGTCCTAGTACCGATCCCTGAGGGACACCACACGTAACTTTATAGAGCTCAGAGGACGCATTGCCATGGACTACACGGTGCGTCCTGTCCGATAGATACGAATGAAACCAGCCTAGTGCTGACCCCGAAATACCGACACTACCTTTAAGACGCTCTAGTAAAATATTGAAGTCAACAGTGTCGAAGGCAGCACTAAGATCGAGTAGTAACAATACCGATGAAGTATTTGAATCCATAGCTAAGAGGAGATCATTAGTCACTTTAGCAAGTGCTGTCTCAGTGGAATGATTAGCTCTAAACCCAGACTGAAAAGATTCATATCGATTATTAGCGACCATGTAATCAATAAGCTGCTGCGCTACTACTTTTTCAAGCAGTTTTGCTATGAATGGGAGATTTGAAACTGGCCTATAGTTACTGAGACAGTCCGGGTCAAGATTTGGTCGCTTAAGTAGCGGTTTAATAATAGCGGTTTTAAAGGCTGTTGGTACTATCCCAGAGGAGATAGACAGATTAATTATATTTGAAACGGACGGTCCTAAGATTTGAAATAATTCTTTAAATAGTTTGGTTGGAAGCGGGTCAAGTAAACATGTTGTTTGTTTAGCCGCACTAACTAATTGTGAAAGCCTTTCGAGGGACACGCTTTTAAAATTTGAAAGGGTTATTGCATGATCGTTGGCGCCGGTAATCGGCGGTCCCGACTGAGTGATCGGAATGGTCATCTTGATCTCATCCCTAATGGATTCAATCTTTCGAGCAAAAAATTTCATGAACTCGTCAGCCGAGTGAAAGGAGCCATCGGGGGTTGGCTGGCGTAGTGTTAGCTTTGCCACCGTATCAAATAGGTATTTAGGATTGTTCTTATTGAGATTAATGACCTGCGAAAAATAACGAGTTTTTGCTAAAATAAGCGCATCTTTATATTTCAGGAGGCTGTCGCGCCATGCCTGATGGAAAACCTCAAGTTTGGTTAAACGCCATTTGCGCTCATGCTTTCTACTTAATTGTTTAAGCGAACGTGTTTCATCTGTGAACCACGGAGTAGGCTGTCTACGGCGAGTTTTTAGACGTAGCGGCGCCACAGAATCAATGGCATTTAACAATGTAGCATTGAATTCATTTGTAAGATTATCAATAGAGCCGGTATATGAGGGCAATACGGCAGTTGCTGGTGGCAGTAGCCCAGATAGCGCAGTCGCAGTCATGGAGTTAATATTACGGCTGCTATAATTCTGATTGCTCTCTTGTCTTTGACTAAGAACTAAAATTTCAAATTTTATTAAGTAGTGATCAGACAAAACAGTAGTGTAAGGCAGTACTGTTATATTAGAGGTTGCCAGTCCTCGGGATAATACCAAATCTAAGGTATTACCATTCTTGTGCGTTGCTACCTGTACGGCTTGCGTAAAACCAAACGTATCAATTAGAGTCTGAAACGCCGAAGTAAGTGGCTCTGACGGTAAATTCATGTGGACGTTAAAATCGCCCATGATTATTATATTATCCGCGTTCGTCACTAGATCAGCCACGAATTCTGAAAATTCATCCAGGAAGCTAGCGTAAGCCCCAGGTGGACGGTAAATAACAGCAAGATAAAATGACGGTAAAGCGGTGGATCGGACAGTGAGAACTTCAAATGTTTTAAATATGTTAATCGAACGAGGCGTAAATCTAAGATCGGAATTTGAGATGAGGGCAACACCCCCACCCTTTTTTCGAGGACGCGCCACATGCGAGCTCACAAAATTTGGAGGCGAGGCCTCATTAAGCGGTAGCAGGTCATTAGGTTTTAACCAGGTCTCGCAAAGACCAAATATATTTAGATTATGTTCCGTGATGAGGTCATTAACGAGAACCGCTTTTGTATGAAGCGATCTAATATTCATAAAGCCAAGTTTAAGTGTAATCGGTTGGTCAGGGTTTGTATTTATCGGAGGAGTTTTGAACGAAATGAAAGTGAGGTTGTGTTCTCTAGGCCTGACATCACCTCTCAATTGTTTATTCGCGCGGTGGGACGATACGACCGTAGGAATTTGATAGTAAATATTTGGTACACACGTAATATTATCTGAAACAGTCACCATATCATCAGCTATACTGGTCGGGGTGGAGCTTTTGGATTTGTCTGCCACCTCAGTAGAAAGCGCGATCATGTGGACTGTAGCACTATTCAAACTGTTACGCTTTAGTCTACACAAGGAGCTATGTGCATGCTGGAAGTCTAGCCTAGCGCTAGTTAACTTTAACTTAACTGACTCCAAACCCATCCTGACAGGTGGTCTAATCACCTGTGATCCGGCCTGCTCTAAGGTGACCTGTCATGAGTGGCTCAAACAGTAATCTATATTTCTAGAAAGAGTGAAGGCGCCTTCACGGTTAGGATGAAGGCCGTCCTTCCTCAGCAGGTCGGGGCGGCCCCAGAAGGAGGGCCAGTTATCTATGAAATACAGTCCCTGCTTTTTACAGAACCCAGCCATCCATCGATTAAGGGAGACTAATCTACTAAACCTCTCATCAGAGCCTCTCCCAGGCAGGGGGCCAGAGACAAATACTCGATGCCGACTCATCTTTCTGGCGAGATCACAAGTCCTCGCTATGTTTCTCTTTGTGATCTCAGATTGCCTCATCCTAACATCATTGGCGCCGACGTGTATCACTATATCAGAGTAGCTAGTGTTGTTGGAACTACGCTGTTGACTAGTCCTATTGCGAGTCAGCTCCCTAAGATTAGCTTCTATGTCGGGTGCTCTGCCCCCAGGAATACACATTACCGTGGCTGGATTTTTAAGCGTGATATTTCGGGTAATGGAGTCACCTATGACCAAGGTGCGAGGGCCAGTAGACCGAGATGACTTTGGACGGCTATGCGTCTTACCTGGCTCATCGCGATTAGCAAGCCGCTTGGGGCTAATGCTAACGGGGCTAGCGGGCTGACTACAGTCCGCGACTGTGTCCGCCACATCTACTATTATCGCACTATTCTGCTCTAACTGGCGGACACGTCCCTCTAGCAGGGACAACCTCTCTAAAAGAAGGGTGCAGTTGGTGCACGAAGCAGTACAAACCTCTTGTTCCGCAGACATACTTCCGCGTCCGATGATCGACGGTAGACAAACGGCCACCACAGCAGCACAGCAGCAACCCGGAAGTTCCATTAAACCATATAGTGTACATTCCTTCCCTGCAACACTAGTGAAGTCTTCATGGTATAGTGGATAGTGCTCTGGACTCTCACCCCAGCGACCCGAGTTCAAATCCCGGCTGAAGTCAGAGGCAGAGATGGTGTAGAGCTGGAGTCAGAGGCAGAAATGAAGTCAGAGGTAGAGCTGGTGTGGAGCTGAAGTCAGAGGCGGAGATGAAGTAGGAGTCAGATGCAAAGCTGGTGATGGGCTGGAGATGGAGGCAGAGCTGGTGTGGAGCTGAAATCAGAGGTGGAGCTGAAGTCAGGGACTGGTGTGGAGCTGGAGTCAGAGAGAGCTGAAGTCAGGGTTGGAGGTGGAGCTGAAGTCGGAGACTGGTGTGGAGCTGGAGGCAGAGTCAAAGGCGGAAGTGGGGCTGAAGTCAGAGGAAGAGCTGGAGGCGGAGCTGAAGTCAGAGGCAGAGCTGGAGGCGGTGCTGAAGTCAGAGGTGGAGCTGGTCAGAGGCAGAGCTGGTGGTGGAGTCAGAGAATGCTCCATTAAACCATATAGTGTACATTCCTTCCCTGTAACACTAGTGAAGTCTTCATGGTATAGTGGATAGTGCTCTGGACTCTCACCCCAGCGACCCGAGTACAAATCCCGGTGGGACCAAAGAATATATATCATCATGGAAAAGGCGTTGGTGGCGGAGCTGGAGCTGTAGGCGGAGCTGAAGTCAGAGGCGGAGCTGAAGTCAGAGGCAGATTTGGTGTGGTGCCGAAATTTAAGGCGGAGCTGAAGTCAGTGGCAGAGATGGTGTGGCGCTGGAGTTGGAGGAGAAGCTGTAGTCAGAGATGGAACTGAAGTTGTGGTCAGATGCAGAACTGGTGTGGAGCTGGAGTCAGAGGTGGAGCTGAAGTCAGAAACTGGTGTGGAGCTGGCGTCGGAGTTGGAGGCGGAAGTGGGGCTGAAGTCAGAGGCAGAGATGGTGTAGAGCTGGAGTCAGAGGCAGAAATGAAGTCATAGGTAGAGCTGGTGTGGAACTGAAGTCAGAGGCGGAGATGAAGTTGGAGTCAGATGCAAAGCTGGTGTGGGGCTGGAGTCAGAGGTGGAGCTGAAGTCAGAGACTGGTGTGGAGCTGGAGTCAGAGGTAGAGCTGAAGTCAGGGTTGGAGGTGGAGCTGAAGTCGGAGACTGGTGTGGAGCTGGAGGCAGAGCTGAAGGCAGAGGCAGAACAGGTCTGAAGCTAAAGGCAGAGTCAAAGGCGGAAGTGGGGCTGAAGTCAGAGGCAGAGCTGGAGGCGGAGCTGAAGTCAGAGGCAGAGCTGGAGGCGGTGCTGAAGTCAGAGGTGGAGCTGAAGTCAGAGGCAGAGCTGGTGGTGGAGTCAGAGAATGCTCCATTAAACCATATAGTGTACATTCCTTCCCTGCAACACTAGTGAAGTCTTCATGGTATAGTGGATAGTGCTCTGGACTCTCACCCCAGCGACCCGAGTTCAAATCCCGGTGGGACCAAAGAAAATATGTCATCATGGAAAAGGCGTTGGTGGCGGAGCTGGAGCTGTAGGCGGAGCTGAAGTCAGAGGCAGATTTGGTGTGGTGCCGAAATTGGAGGCGGAGCTGAAGTCAGTGGCAGAGATGGTGTGGAGCTGGAGTTGGAGGAGAAGCTGTAGTCAGAGATGGAACTGAAGTTGTGGAGTCAGAGGTAGAGCTGGTGTGGAGCTGAAGTCAGAGGCGGAGATGAAGTTGGAGTCAGATGCAAAGCTGGTGTGGGGCTGGAGTCAGAGGTGGAGCTGAAGTCAGAGACTGGTGTGGAGCTGGAGTCAGAGGTAGAGCTGAAGTCAGGGTTGGAGGTGATAATAAATGTGCACTATATGGTTTAATGGAGAATGCTCCATTAAACCATATAGTGTACATTCCTTCCCTGCAACACTAGTGAAGTCTTCATGGTATAGTGGATAGTGCTCTGGACTCTCACCCCAGCGACCCGAGTTCAAATCCCGGCTGAAGTCAGAGGCAGAGATGGTGTAGAGCTGGAGTCAGAGGCAGAAATGAAGTCAGAGGTAGAGCTGGTGTGGAGCTGAAGTCAGAGGCGGAGATGAAGTAGGAGTCAGATGCAAAGCTGGTGATGGGCTGGAGTTGGAGGCAGAGCTGGTGTGGAGCTGAAATCAGAGGTGGAGCTGAAGTCAGGGACTGGTGTGGAGCTGGAGTCAGAGAGAGCTGAAGTCAGGGTTGGAGGTGGAGCTGAAGTCGGAGACTGGTGTGGAGCTGGAGGCAGAGCTGAAGGCAGAGGCAGAGCAGGTCTGGAGCTGGAGGCAGAGTCAAAGGCGGAAGTGGGGCTGAAGTCAGAGGCAGAGCTGGAGGCGGAGCTGAAGTCAGAGGCAGAGCTGGAGGCGGTGCTGAAGTCAGAGGTGGAGCTGAAGTCAGAGGGAGAGCTGGTGGTGGAGTCAGAGAATGCTCCAATAAACCATATAGTGTACATTCCTTCCCTGTAACACTAGTGAAGTCTTCATGGTATAGTGGATAGTGCTCTGGACTCTCACCCCAGCGACCCGAGTTCAAATCCCGGTGGGACCAAAGAATATATATCATCATGGAAAAGGCATTGGTGGCGGAGCTGGAGCTGTAGGCGGAGCTGAAGTCAGAGGCGGAGCTGAAGTCAGAGGCAGATTTGGTGTGGTGCCGAAATTGAAGGCGGAGCTGAAGTCAGTGGCAGAGATGGTGTGGAGCTGGAGTTGGAGGAGAAGCTGTGGTCAGAGATGGAACTGAAGTTGTGGTCAGATGCAGAACTGCTGTGGAGCTGGAGTCAGAGGCGGAGCTGAAGTCAGAAACTGGTGTGGAGCTGGCGGCGGAGTTGGAGGCGGAAGTGGGGCTGAAGTCAGAGGCAGAGATGGTGTAGAGCTGGAGTCAGAGGCAGAAATGAAGTCAGAGGTAGAGCAGGTGTGGAGCTGAAGTCAGAGGCGGAGATGAAGTTGGAGTCAGATGCAAAGCTGGTGTGGGGCTGGAGTCAGAGGTGGAGCTGAAGTCAGAGACTGGTGTGGAGCTGGAGTCAGAGGTAGAGCTGAAGTCAGGGTTGGAGGTGGAGCTGAAGTCAGAGACTGGTGTGGAGCTGGAGGCGGAGCTGAAGGCAGAGGCAGAGCAGGTCTGGAGCTGGAGTCACAGTCAAAGGCGGAAGTGGGGCTGAAGTCAGAGGCAGAGCTGGAGGCGGAGCTGAAGTCAGAGGCAGAGCTGGAGGCGGTGCTGAAGTCAGAGGTGGAGCTGAAGTCAGAGGCAGAGCTGGTGGTGGAGTCAGAGAATGCTCCATTAAACCATATAGTGTACATTCCTTCCCTGCAACACTAGTGAAGTCTTCATGGTATAGTGGATAGTGCTCTGGACTCTCACCCCAGCGACCCGAGTTCAAATCCCGGCTGAAGTCAGAGGCAGAGATTGTGTAGAACTGGAGTCAGAGGCAGAAATGAAGTCAGAGGTAGAGCTGGTGTGGAGCTGAAGTCAGAGGCGGAGATGAAGTAGGAGTCAGATGCAAAGCTGGTGTGGGGCTGGAGTTGGAGGCAGAGCTGGTGTGGAGCTGAAGTCAGAGGTGGAGCTGTAGTGAGACTGGTGTGGAGCTGGAGTCAGAGGTAGAGCTGAAGTCAGGGTTGGAGGTGGAGCTGATGTCAGAGACTGGTGTTGAGCTGGAGGCAGAGCTGAAGGCAGAGGCAGAGCAGGTCTGGAGCTGGAGGCAGAGTCAAAGGCGGAAGTGGGGCTGAAGTCAGAGGCAGAGCTGGAGGCGGAGCTGAAGTCAGAGGCAGAGCTGGAGGCGGTGCTGAAGTCAGAGGTGGAGCTGAAGTCAGAGGCAGAGTTGGTGGTGGAGTCAGAGAATGCTCCATTAAACCATATAGTGTACATTCCTTCCCTGCAACACTAGTGAAGTCTTAATGGTATAGTGGATAGTGCTCTGGACTCTCACCCCAGCGACCCGAGTTCAAATCCCGGTGGGACCAAAGAAAATATGTCATCATGGAAAAGGTGTTGGAGGCGGAGCTGGAGCTGTAGGCGGAGCTGAAGTCAGAGGCGGACCTGAAGTCAGAGGCAGATTTGGTGTGGCGCCGGAATTGGAAGCGGAGCTGAAGTAAGTGGCAGAGATGGTGTGGAACTGGAGTTGGAGGAGGAGCTGTTGTGTGAGATGGAACTGAAGTTGTGGTCAGATGCAAAACTGGTGTGGAGCTGGAGTCAGAGGCGGAGCTGAAGTCAGAAACTGGTGTGGAGTTGGAGGCGGAAGTGGGGCTGAAGTCAGAGGCAGAGATGGTGTAGAGCTGGAGTCAGAGGCAGACATGAAGTCAGAGGTAGAGCTGGTGTGGAGCTGAAGTCAGAGGCGGAGATGAAGTTGGAGTCAGATGCAAATCTGGTGTGGGGCTGGAGTCAGAGGTGGAGCTGAAGTGAAACTGGTGTGGAGCTGGAGTCAGAGGTAGAGCTGAAGTCAGGGTTGGAGGTGGAGCTGAAGTCGGAGACTGGTGTGGAGCTGGAGGCGGAGCTGAAGGCAGAGGCAGAGCAGGTCTGGAGCTGGAGGCAGAGTCAAAGGCGGAAGTGGGGCTGAAGTCAGAGGCAGAGCTGGAGGCGGAGCTGAAGTCAGAGGCAGAGCTGGAGGCGGTGCTGAAGTCAGAGGTGGAGCTGAAGTCAGAGGCAGAGCTGGTGGTTGAGTCAGAGAATGCTCCATTAAACCATATAGTGTACATTCCTTCCCTGCAACACTAGTGAAGTCTTCATGGTATAGTGGATAGTGCTCTGGACTCTCACCCCAGCGACCCGAGTTCAAATCCCGGTGGGACCAAAGAAAATATGTCATCATGGAAAAGGCCTTGGTGGCGGAGCTGGAGCTGTAGGCGGAGCTGAAGTCAGAGGCGGAGCTGAAGTCAGAGGCAGATTTGGTGTGGTGCCGAAAATGGAGGCGGAGCTGAAGTCAGTGGCAGAGATGGTGTGGAGCTGGAGTTGGAGGAGAAGCTGTAGTCAGAGATGGAACTGAAGTTGTGGAGTCAGAGGCAGAAATGAAGTCAGAGGTAGAGCTGGTGTGGAGCTGAAGTCAGAGGCGGAGATGAAGTTGGAGTCAGATGCAAAGCTGGTGTGGGGCTGGAGTCAGAGGTGGAGCTGAAGTCAGAGACTGGTGTGGAGCTGGAGTCAGAGGTAGAGCTGAAGTCAGGGTTGGAGGTGATAATAAATGTGCACTATATGGTTTAATGGAGAATGCTCCATTAAACCATATAGTGTACATTCCTTCCCTGCAACACTAGTGAAGTCTTCATGGTATAGTGGATAGTGCTCTGGACTCTCACCCCAGCGACCCGAGTTCAAATCCCGGCTGAAGTCAGAGGCACAGATGGTGTAGAGCTGGAGTCAGAGGCAGAAATGAAGTCAGAGGTAGAGCTGGTGTGGAGCTGAAGTCAGAGGCGGAGATGAAGTAGGAGTCAGATGCAAAGCTGGTGATGGGCTGGAGTTGGAGGCAGAGCTGGTGTGGAGCTGAAATCAGAGGTGGAGCTGAAGTCAGGGACTGGTGTGGAGCTGGAGTCAGAGAGAGCTGAAGTCAGGGTTGGAGGTGGAGCTGAAGTCGGAGACTGGTGTGGAGCTGGAGGCGGAGCTGAAGGCAGAGGCAGAGCAGGTCTGGAGCTGGAAGCACAGTCAAAGGCGGAAGTGGGGCTGAAGTCAGAGGCAGAGCTGGAGGCGGAGCTGAAGTCAGAGGCAGAGCTGGAGGCGGTGCTGAAGTCAGAGGTGGAGCTGAAGTCAGAGGCAGAGCTGGTGGTGGAGTCAGAGAATGCTCCATTAAACCATATAGTGTACATTCCTTCCCTGCAACACTAGTGAAGTCTTCATGGTATAGTGGATAGTGCTCTGGACTCTCACCCCAGCGACCCGAGTTCAAATCCCGGTGGGACCAAAGAAAATATGTCATCATGGAAAAGGTGTTGGAGGCGGAGCTGGAGCTGTAGGCGGAGCTGAAGTCAGAGGCGGACCTGAAGTCAGAGGCAGATTTGGTGTGGTGCCGAAATTGAAGGCGGAGCTGAAGTCAGTGGCAGAGATGGTGTGGAGCTGGAGTTGGAGGAGAAGCTGTGGTCAGAGATGGAACTGAAGTTGTGGTCAGATGCAGAACTGCTGTGGAGCTGGAGTCAGAGGCGGAGCTGAAGTCAGAAACTGGTGTGGAGCTGGCGGCGGAGTTGGAGGCGGAAGTGGGGCTGAAGTCAGAGGCAGAGATGGTGAAGAGCTGGAGTCAGAGGCAGAAATGAAGTCAGAGGTAGAGCTGGTGTGGAGCTGAAGTCAGAGGTGGAGATGAAGTTGGAGTCAGATGCAAAGCTGGTGTGGGGGTGGAGCTGAAGTCAGAGACTGGTGTGGAGCTGGAGTCAGAGGTAGAGCTGAAGTCAGGGTTGGAGGTGGAGCTGAAGTCAGAGACTGGTGTGGAGCTGGAGGCAGAGCTGAAGGCAGAGGCAGAGGAGGTCTGGAGCTTGGAGGCACAGTCAAAGGCGGAAGTGGGGCTGAAGTCAGAGGCAGAGCTGGAGGCGGAGCTGAAGTCAGAGGCAGAGCTGGAGGCGGTGTTGAAGTCAGAGTTGGAGCTGAAGTCAGAGGCAGAGCTGGTGGTGGAGTCAGAGAATGCTCCATTAAACCATATAGTGTACATTCCTTCCCTGAAACACTAGTGAAGTCTTCATGGTATAGTGGATAGTGCTCTGGACTCTCACCCCAGCGACCCGAGTTCAAATCCCGGTGGGACCAAAGAAAATATGTCATCATGGAAAAGGTGTTGGAGGCGGAGCTGGAGCTGTAGGCGGAGCTGAAGTCAGAGGCGGAGCTGAAGTCAGAGGCAGATTTGGTGTGGCGCCGGAATTGGAAGCGGAGCTGAAGTCAGTGGCAGAGATGGTGTGGAACTGGAGTTGGAGGAGGAGCTGTAGTGTGAGATGGAACTGAAGTTGAAGTCAGATGCAGAACTGGTGTGAAGCTGGAGTCAGAGGTGGAACTGAAGTCAGAAACTGGTGTGGAGCTGGCGGCGGAGTGTGAGGCGGAATTGGGGCTGAAGTCAGAGGCAGAGATGGTGTAGAGCTGGAGTCAGAGGCAGAAATGAAGTCAGAGGTAGAGCTGGTGTGGAGCTGAAGTCAGAGGCGGAGATGAAATTGGAGTCAGATGCAAAGCTGGTGTGGGGCTGGAGTCAGAGGTGGAGCTGAAGTGAGACTGGTGTGGAGCTGGAGTCAGAGGTAGAGCTGAAGTCAGGGTTGGAGGTGGAGCTGAAGTCGGAGACTGGTGCGGAGCTGGAGGCGGAGCTGAAGGCAGAGGCAGAGCAGGTCTGGAGCTGGAGGCAGAGTCAAAGGCGGAAGTGGGGCTGAAGTCAGAGGCAGAGCTGGAGGCGGAGCTGAAGTCAGAGGCAGAGCTGGAGGCGGTGCTGAAGTCAGAGGTGGAGCTGAAGTCAGAGGCAGAGCTGGTGGTGGAGTCAGAGAATGCTCCATTAAACCATATAGTGTACATTCCTTCCCTGTAACACTAGTGAAGTCTTCATGGTATAGTGGATAGTGCACTGGACTCTCACCCCAGCGACCCGAGTTCAAATCCCGGTGGGACCAAAGAATATATATCATCATGGAAAAGGCATTGGTGGCGGAGCTGGAGCTGTAGGCGGAGCTGAAGTCAGAGGCGGAGCTGAAGTCAGAGGCAGATTTGGTGTGGTGCCGAAATTGAAGGCGGAGCTGAAGTCAGTGGCAGAGATGGTGTGGCGCTGGAGTTGGAGGAGAAGCTGTAGTCAGAGATGGAACTGAAGTTGTGGTCAGATGCAGAACTGGTGTGGAGCTGGAGTCAGAGGCGGAGCTGAAGTCAAAAACTGGTGTGGAGCTGGCGTCGGAGTTGGAGGCGGAAGTGGGGCTGAAGTCAGAGCCAGAGATGGTGTAGAGCTGGAGTCAGAGGCAGAAATGAAATCATAGGTAGAGCTTGTGTGGAACTGAAGTCAGAGGCGGAGATGAAGTCGGAGTCAGATGCAAAGCTGGTGTGGGGCTGGAGTCAGAGGTGGAGCTGAAGTCAGAGACTGGTGTGGAGCTGGAGTCAGAGGTAGAGCTGAAGTCAGGGTTGGAGGTGGAGCTGAAGTCAGAGACTGGTGTGGAGCTGAAGGCAGAGGCAGAGCAGGTCTGGAGCTGGAGTCACAGTCAAAGGCGGAAGTGGGGCTGAAGTCAGAGGCAGAGCTGGAGGCGGAGCTGAAGTCAGAGGCAGAGCTGGAGGCGGTGCTGAAGTCAGAGGTGGAGCTGAAATCAGAGGCAGAGCTGGTGGTGGAGTCAGAGAATGCTCCATTAAACCATATAGTGTACATTCCTTCCCTGCAACACTAGTGAAGTCTTCATGGTATAGTGGATAGTGCTCTGGACTCTCACCCCAGCGACCCGAGTTCAAATCCCGGCTGAAGTCAGAGGCAGAGATTGTGTAGAGCTGGAGTCAGAGGCAGAAATGAAGTCAGAGGTAGAGCTGGTGTGGAGCTGAAGTCAGAGGCGGAGATGAAGTAGGAGTCAGATGCAAAGCCGGTGTGGGGCTGGAGTTGGAGGCAGAACTTGTGTGGAGCTGAAGTCAGAGGTGGAGCTGAAGTGAGACTGGTGTGGAGCTGGAGTCAGAGGTAGAGCTGAAGTCAGGGTTGGAGGTGGAGCTGAAGTCAGAGACTGGTGTGGAGCTGGAGGCGGAGCTGAAGGCAGAGGCAGAGCAGGTCTGGAGCTGGAGGCACAGTCAAAGGCGGAAGTGGGGCTGAAGTCAGAGGCAGAGCTGGAGGCGGAGCTGAAGTCAGAGGCAGAGCTGGAGGCGGTGCTGAAGTCAGAGATGCAGCTCAAGTCAGAGGCAGAGCTGGTGGTGGAGTCAGAGAATGCTCCATTAAACCATATAGTGTACATTCCTTCCCTGCAACACTAGTGAAGTCTTCATGGTTTAGTGGATAGTGCTCTGGACTCTCACCCCAGCGACCCGAGTTCAAATCCCGGCTGAAGTCAGAGGCAGAGATGGTGTAGAGCTGGAGTCAGAGGCAGAAATGAAGTCAGAGGTAGAGCTGGTGTGGAGCTGAAGTCAGAGGCGGAGATGAAGTAGGAGTCAGATGCAAAGCTGGTGTGGGGCTGGAGTTGGAGGAAGAGCTGGTGTGGAGCTGAAGTCAGAGGTGGAGCTGAAGTCAGAGACTGGTGTGGAGCTGGAGTCAGAGGTAGAGCTGAAGTCAGGGTTGGAGGTGGAGCTGATGTCAGAGACTGGTGTGGAGCTGGAGGCGGAGCTGAAGGCAGAGCAGGTCTGGAGCTGGAGGCACAGTCAAAGGCGGAAGTGGGGCTGAAGTCAGAGGCAGAGCTGGAGGCGGAGCTGAAGTCAGAGGCAGAGCTGGAGGCGGTGCTGAAGTCAGAGGTGGAGCTGAAGTCAGAGGCAGAGCTGGTGGTGGAGTCAGAGAATGCTCCATTAAACCATATAGTGTACATTCCTTCCCTGCAACACTAGTGAAGTCTTCATGGTATAGTGGGTAGTGCTCTGGACTCTCACCCCAGCGACCCGAGTTCAAATCCCGGTGGGACCAAAGAAAATATGTCATCATGGAAAAGGCGTTGGTGGCGGAGCTGGAGCTGTAGGCGGAGCTGAAGTCAGAGGCGGAGCTGAAGTCAGAGGCAGATTTGGTGTGGTGCCGAAATTGAAGGCGGAGCTGAAGTCAGTGGCAGAGATGGTGTGGAGCTGGAGTTGGAGGAGAAGCTGTAGTCAGAGATGGAACTGAAGTTGTGGTCAGATGCAGAACTGGTGTGGAGCTGGAGTCAGAGGCGGAGCTGAAGTCAGAAACTGGTGTGGAGCTGGCGGCGGAGTTGGAGGCGGAAGTGGGGCTGAAGTCAGAGGCAGAGATGGTGTAGAGCTGGAGTCAGAGGCAGAAATGAAGTCAGAGGTAGAGCTGGTGTGGAGCTGAAGTCAGAGGCGGAGATGAAGTTGGAGTCAGATGCAAAGCTGGTGTGGAGCTGGAGTCAGAGGTAGAGCTGAAGTCAGGGTTGGAGGTGGAGCTGAAGTCAGAGACTGGTGTGGAGCTGGAGGCGGAGCTAAAGGCAGAGGCAGAGCAGGTCTGGAGCTGGAGGCACAGTCAAAGGCGGAAGTGGGGCTGAAGTCAGAGGCAGAGCTGTAGGCGGAGCTGAAGTCAGAGGCAGAGCTGGAGGCGGTGCTGAAGTCAGAGGTGCAGCTCAAGTCAGAGGCAGAGCTGGTGGTGGAGTCAGAGAATGCTCCATTAAACCATATAGTGTACATTCCTTCCCTGCAACACTAGTGAAGTCTTCATGGTATAGTGGATAGTGCTCTGGACTCTCACCCCAGCGACCCGAGTTCAAATCCCGGCTGAAGTCAGAGGCAGAGATGGTGTAGAGCTGGAGTCAGAGGCAGAAATGAAGTCAGAGGTAGAGCTGGTGTGGAGCTGAAGTCAGAGGCGGAGATGAAGTAGGAGTCAGATGCAAAGCTGGTGTGGGGCTGGAGTTGGAGGCAGAGCTGGTGTGGAGCTGAAGTCAGAGGTGAAGCTGAAGTCAGAGACTGGTGTGGAGCTGGAGTCAGAGGTAGAGCTGAAGTCAGGGTTGGAGGTGGAGCTGAAGTCAGAGACTGGTGTGGAGCTGGAGGCGGAGCTGAAGGCAGAGGCAGAGCAGGTCTGGAGCTGGAGGCAGAGTCAAAGGCGGAAGTGGGGCTGAAGTCAGAGGCAGAGCTGGAGGCGGAGCTGAAGTCAGAGGCAGAGCTGGAGGCGGTGCTGAAGTCAGAGGTGGAGCTGACGTCAGAGGCAGAGCTGGTGGTGGAGTCAGAGAATGCTCCATTAAACCATGTAGTGTACATTCCTTCCCTGCAACACTAGTGAAGTCTTCATGGTATAGTGGATAGTGCTCTGGACTCTCACCCCAGCGACCCGAGTTCAAATCCCGGTGGGACCAAAGAAAATATGTCATCATGGAAAAGGTGTTGGAGGCGGAGCTGGAGCTGTAGGCGGAGCTGAAGTCAGAGGCGGACCTGAAGTCAGAGGCAGATTTGGTGTGGTGCCGAAATTGAAGGCGGAGCTGAAGTCAGTGGCAGAGATGGTGTGGAGCTGGAGTTGGAGGAGAAGCTGTGGTCAGAGATGGAACTGAAGTTGTGGTCAGATGCAGAACTGCTGTGGAGCTGGAGTCAGAGGCGGAGCTAAAGTCAGAAACTGGTGTGGATCTGGCGGCGGAGTTGGAGGCGGAAGTGGGGCTGAAGTCAGAGGCAGAGATGGTGTAGAGCTGGAGTCAGAGGCAGAAATGAAGTCAGAGGTAGAGCTGGTGTGGAACCGAAGTCAGAGGCGGAGATGAAGTTGGAGTCAGATGCAAAGCTGGTGTGGGGCTGGAGTCAGTGGTAGAGCTGAAGTCAGGGTTGGAGGTGGAGCTGAAGTCAGAGACTGGTGTGGAGCTGGAGGCGGAGCTGAAGGCAGAGGCAGAGCAGGTCTGGAGCTGGAGTCACAGTCAAAGGCGGAAGTGGGGCTGAAGTCAGAGGCAGAGCTGGAGGCGGAGCTGAAGTCAGAGGCAGAGCTGGAGGCGGTGCTGAAGTCAGAGGTGGAGCTGAAGTCAGAGGCAGAGCTGGTGGTGGAGTCAGAGAATGCTCCATTAAACCATATAGTGTACATTCCTTCCCTGCAACACTAGTGAATTCTTCATGGTATAGTGGATAGTGCTCTGGACTCTCACCCCAGCGACCCGAGTTCAAATCCCGGTGGGACCAAAGAAAATATGTCATCATGGAAAAGGTGTTGGTGGCGGAGCTGGAGCTGTAGGCGGAGCTGAAGTCAGAGGCAGATTTGGTGTGGTGCCGAAATTGGAGGCGGAGCTGAAGTCAGTGGCAGAGATGGTGTGGAGCTGGAGTTGGAGGAGAAGCTGTAGTCAGAGATGAAACTGAAGTTGTGGTCAGATGCAGAACTGGTGTGGAGCTGGAGTCAGAGGCGGAGCTGAAGTCAGAAACTGGTATGGAGCTGGCGGCGGAGTTGGAGGCGGAAGTGGGGCTGAAGTCAGAGGCAGAGATGGTGTAGAGCTGGAGTCAGAGGCAGAAATAAAGTCAGAGGTAGAGCTGGTGTGGAGCTGAAGTCAGAGGCGGAGATGAAGTTGGAGTCAGATGCAAAGCTGGTGTGGGGCTGGAGTCAGAGGTGGAGGTGAAGTCAGAGACTGGTGTGGAGCTGGAGTCAGAGGTAGAGCTGAAGTCAGGGTTGGAGGTGGAGCTGAAGTCAGAGACTGGTGTGGAGCTGGAGGCGGAGCTGAAGGCAGAGGCAGAGCAGGTCTGGAGCTGGAGTCACAGTCAAAGGCGGAAAAGGGGCTGAAGTCAGAGGCAGAGCTGGAGGCGGAGCTGAAGTCAGAGGCAGAGCTGGAGGCGGTGCTGAAGTCAGAGGTGGAGCTGAAGTCAGAGGCAGAGCTGGTGGTGGAGTCAGAGAATGCTCCATTAAACCATATAGTGTACATTCCTTCCCTGCAACACTAGTGAAGTCTTCATGGTATAGTGGATAGTGCTCTGGACTCTCACCCCAGCGACCCGAGTTCAAATCCCGGCTGAAGTCAGAGGCAGAGATTGTGTAGAGCTGGAGTCAGAGGCAGAAATGAAGTCAGAGGTAGAGCTGGTGTGGAACTGAAGTCAGAGGCGGAGATGAAGTTGGAGTCAGATGCAAAGCTGGTGTGGGGCTGGAGTCAGAGGTGGAGCTGAAGTCAGAGACTGGTGTGGAGCTGGAGTCAGAGGTAGAGCTGAAGTCAGGGTTGGAGGTGGAGCTGAAGTCAGAGACTGGTGTAGAGCTGGAGGCGGAGCTGAAGGAGGAGGCAGAGCAGGTCTGGAGCTGGAGGCACAGTCAAAGGCGGAAGTGGGGCTGAAGTCAGAGGCAGAGCTGGAGGCGGAGCTGAAGTCAGAGGCAGAGCTGGAGGCGGTGCTGAAGTCAGAGGTGGAGCTGAAGTCAGAGGCAGAGCTGGTGGTGGAGTCAGAGAATGCTCCATTAAACCATATAGTGTACATTCCTTCCCTGCAACACTAGTAAAGTCTTCATGGTATAGTGGATAGTGCTCTGGACTCTCACCCCAGCGACCCGAGTTCAAATCCCGGCTGAAGTCAGAGGCAGAGATGGTGTAGAGCTGGAGTCAGAGGCAGAAATGAAGTCAGAGGTAGAGCTGGTGTGGAGCTGAAGTCAGAGGCGGAGATGAAATTGGAGTCAGATGCAAAGATGGTGTGGGGCTGGAGTCAGAGGTGGAGCTGAAGTGAGACTGGTGTGGAGCTGAAGTCAGGGTTGGAGGTGGAACTGAAGTCGGACACTGGTGTGGAGCTGGAGGCGGAGCTGAAGGCAGAGGCAGAGCAGGTCTGGAGCTGGAGGCAGAGTCAAAGGCGGAAGTGGGGCTGAAGTCAGAGGCAGAGCTGGAGGCGGAGCTGAAGTCAGAGGCAGAGCTGGAGGCGGAGCTGAAGTCAGAGGCAGAGCTGGAGGCGGTGCTGAAGTCAGAGGTGGAGCTGAAGTCAGAGGCCGAGCTGATGGTGGAGTCAGAGAATGCTCCATTAAACCATATAGTGTAAATTCCTTCCCTGCTACACTAGTGAAGTCTTAATGGTATAGTGGATAGTGCTCTGGACTCTCACCCCAGCGACCCGAGTTCAAATCCCGGTGGGACCAAAGACAATATGTCATCATGGAAAAGGTGTTGGAGGCGGAGCTGGAGCTGTAGGCGGAGCTGAAGTCAGAGGCGGACCTGAAGTCAGAGGCAGATTTGGTGTGGCGCCGGAATTGGAAGCGGAGCTGAAGTAAGTGGCAGAGATGGTGTGGAACTGGAGTTGGAGGAGGAGCTGTAGTGTGAGATGGAACTGAAGTTGAAGTCAGATGCAGAACTGGTGTGGAGCTGGAGTCAGAGGTGGAGCTGAAGTCAGAAACTGGTGTGGAGCTGGCGGCGGAGTTGAAGGCGGAAGTGGGGCTGAAGTCAGAGGCAGAGATGGTGTAGAGCTGGAGTCAGAGGTAGAGCTGGTGTGGAGCTGAAGTCAGAGGCGGAGATGAAGTTGGAGTCAGATGCAAAGCTGGTGTGGGGCTGGAGTCAGAGGTGGAGCTGAAGTGAGACTGGTGTGGAGCTGGAGTCAGAGGTAGAGCTGAAGTCAGGGTTGGAGGTGGAGCTGAAGTCGGAGACTGGTGTGGAGCTGGAGGCGGAGCTGAAGGCAGAGGCAGAGCAGGTCTGGAGCTGGAGGCAGAGTCAAAGGCGGAAGTGGGGCTGAAGTCAGAGGCAGAGCTGGAGGCGGAGCTGAAGTCAGAGGCAGAGCTGAAGGCGGTGCTGAAGTCAGAGGTGGAGCTGAAGTCAGAGGCAGAGCTGGTGGTGGAGTCAGAGAATGCTCCATTAAACCATATAGTGTACATTCCTTCCCTGCAACACTAGTGAAGTCTTCATGGTATAGTGGATAGTGCTCTGGACTCTCACCCCAGCGACCCGAGTTCAAATCCCGGTGGGACCAAAGAAAATATCTCATCATGGAAAAGGCGTTGGTGGCGGAGCTGGAGCTGTAGGCGGAGCTGAAGTCAGAGGCAGATTTGCTGTGGTGCCGAAATTGGAGGCGGAGCTGAAGTCAGTGGCAGAGATGGTGTGGAGCTGGAGTTGGAGGAGAAGCTGTAGTCAGAAACTGGTGTGGAGCTGGCGGCGGAGTTGGAGGCGGAAGTGGGGCTGAAGTAAGAGGCAGAGATGGTGTAGAGCTGGAGTCAGAGGCAGAAATGAAGTCAGAGGTAGAGCTGGTGTGGAGCTGAAGTCAGAGGCGGAGATGAAATTGGAGTCAGATGCAAAGCTGGTGTGGGGCTGGAGTCAGAGGTGGAGCTGAAGTGAGACTGGTGTGGAGCTGGAGTCAGAGGTAGAGCTGAAGTCAGGGTTGGAGGTGGAGCTGAAGTCGGAGATTGGTGTGGAGCTGGAGGCGGAGCTGAAGGCAGAGCAGGTCTGGAGCTGGAAGCAGAGTCAAAGGCGGAAGTGGGGCTGAAGTCAGAGGCAGAGCTGGGGGCGGAGCTGAAGTCAGAGGCAGAGCTGGAGGCGGTGCTGAAGTCAGAGATGGAGCTGAAGTCAGAGGCAGAGCTGGTGGTGGAGTCAGAGAATGCTCCATTAAACCATATAGTGTACATTCCTTCCCTGTAACACTAGTGAAGTCTTCATGGTATAGTGGATAGTGCTCTGGACTCTCACCCCAGCGACCCGAGTTCAAATCCCGGCTGAAGTCAGAGGCACAGATGGTGTAGAGCTGGAGTCAGAGGCAGAAATGAAGTCAGAGGTAGAGCTGGTGTGGAGCTGAAGTCAGAGGCGGAGATGAAGTAGGAGTCAGATGCAAAGCTGGTGATGGGCTGGAGTTGGAGGCAGAGCTGGTGTGGAGCTGAAATCAGAGGTGGAGCTGAAGTCAGGGACTGGTGTGGAGCTGGAGTCAGAGAGAGCTGAAGTCAGGGTTGGAGGTGGAGCTGAAGTCGGAGACTGGTGTGGAGCTGGAGGCGGAGCTGAAGGCAGAGGCAGAGCAGGTCTGGAGCTGGAGGCAGAGTCAAAGGCGGAAGTGGGGCTGAAGTCAGAGGCAGAGCTGGAGGCGGAGCTGAAGTCAGAGGCAGAGCTGGAGGCGGTGCTGAAGTCAGAGGTGGAGCTGAAGTCAGAGGCAGAGCTGGTGGTGGAGTCAGAGAATGCTCCATTAAACCATATAGTGTACATTCCTTCCCTGCAACACTAGTGAAGTCTTCATGGTATAGTGGATAGTGCTCTGGACTCTCACCCCAGCGACCCGAGTTCAAATCCCGGTGGGACCAAAGAAAATATGTCATCATGGAAAAGGTGTTGGAGGCGGAGCTGGAGCTGTAGGCGGAGCTGAAGTCAGAGGCGGACCTGAAGTCAGAGGCAGATTTGGTGTGGTGCCGAAATTGAAGGCGGAGCTGAAGTCAGTGGCAGAGATGGTGTGGAGCTGGAGTTGGAGGAGAAGCTGTGGTCAGAGATGGAACTGAAGTTGTGGTCAGATGCAGAACTGCTGTGGAGCTGGAGTCAGAGGCGGAGCTGAAGTCAGAAACTGGTGTGGAGCTGGCGGCGGAGTTGGAGGCGGAAGTGGGGCTGAAGTCAGAGGCAGAGATGGTGAAGAGCTGGAGTCAGAGGCAGAAATGAAGTCAGAGGTAGAGCTGGTGTGGAGCTGAAGTCAGAGGTGGAGATGAAGTTGGAGTCAGATGCAAAGCTGGTGTGGGGGTGGAGCTGAAGTCAGAGACTGGTGTGGAGCTGGAGTCAGAGGTAGAGCTGAAGTCAGGGTTGGAGGTGGAGCTGAAGTCAGAGACTGGTGTGGAGCTGGAGGCAGAGCTGAAGGCAGAGGCAGAGGAGGTCTGGAGCTTGGAGGCACAGTCAAAGGCGGAAGTGGGGCTGAAGTCAGAGGCAGAGCTGGAGGCGGAGCTGAAGTCAGAGGCAGAGCTGGAGGCGGTGTTGAAGTCAGAGTTGGAGCTGAAGTCAGAGGCAGAGCTGGTGGTGGAGTCAGAGAATGCTCCATTAAACCATATAGTGTACATTCCTTCCCTGAAACACTAGTGAAGTCTTCATGGTATAGTGGATAGTGCTCTGGACTCTCACCCCAGCGACCCGAGTTCAAATCCCGGTGGGACCAAAGAAAATATGTCATCATGGAAAAGGTGTTGGAGGCGGAGCTGGAGCTGTAGGCGGAGCTGAAGTCAGAGGCGGAGCTGAAGTCAGAGGCAGATTTGGTGTGGCGCCGGAATTGGAAGCGGAGCTGAAGTCAGTGGCAGAGATGGTGTGGAACTGGAGTTGGAGGAGGAGCTGTAGTGTGAGATGGAACTGAAGTTGAAGTCAGATGCAGAACTGGTGTGAAGCTGGAGTCAGAGGTGGAGCTGAAGTCAGAAACTGGTGTGGAGCTGGCGGCGGAGTGTGAGGCGGAATTGGGGCTGAAGTCAGAGGCAGAGATGGTGTAGAGCTGGAGTCAGAGGCAGAAATGAAGTCAGAGGTAGAGCTGGTGTGGAGCTGAAGTCAGAGGCGGAGATGAAATTGGAGTCAGATGCAAAGCTGGTGTGGGGCTGGAGTCAGAGGTGGAGCTGAAGTGAGACTGGTGTGGAGCTGGAGTCAGAGGTAGAGCTGAAGTCAGGGTTGGAGGTGGAGCTGAAGTCGGAGACTGGTGTGGAGCTGGAGGCGGAGCTGAAGGCAGAGGCAGAGCAGGTCTGGAGCTGGAGGCAGAGGCAAAGGCGGAAGTGGGGCTGAAGTCAGAGGCAGAGCTGGAGGCGGAGGCGGAGCTGAAGTCAGAGGCAGAGCTGGAGGCGGTTCTGAAGTCAGAGGTGGAGCTGAAGTCAGAGGCAGAGCTGGTGGTGGAGTCAGAGAATGCTCCATTAAACCATATAGTGTACATTCCTTCCCTGTAACACTAGTGAAGTCTTCATGGTATAGTGGATAGTGCTCTGGACTCTCACCCCAGCGACCCGAGTTCAAATCCCTGTGGGACCAAAGAATATATATCATCATGGAAAAGGCGTTGGTGGCGGAGCTGGAGCTGTAGGCGGAGCTGAAGTCAGAGGCGGAGCTGAAGTCAGAGGCAGATTTGGTGTGGTGCCGAAATTGAAGGCGGAGCTGAAGTCAGTGGCAGAGATGGTGTGGCGCTGGAGTTGGAGGAGAAGCTGTAGTCAGAGATGGAACTGAAGTTGTGGTCAGATGCAGAACTTGTGTGGAGCTGGAGTCAGAGGCGGAGCTGAAGTCAGAAACTGGTGTGGAGCTGGCGTCGGAGTTGGAGGCGGAAGCGGGGCTGAAGTAAGAGGCAGAGATGGTGTAGAGCTGGAGTCAGAGGCAGAAATGAAGTCATAGGTAGAGCTGGTGTGGAACTGAAGTCAGAGGCGGAGATGAAGTTGGAGTCAGATGCAAAGCTGGTGTGGGGCTGGAGTCAGAGGTGGAGCTGAAGTCAGAGACTGGTGTGGAGCTGGAGTCAGAGGTAGAGCTGAAGTCAGGGTTGGAGGTGGAGCTGAAGTCAGAGACTAGTGTGGAGCTGGAGGCGGAGCTGAAGGCAGAGGCAGAGCAGGTCTGGAGTTGGAGGCACAGTCAAAGGCGGAAGTGGGGCTGAAGTCAGAGGCAGAGCTGGAGGCGGTGCTGAAGTCAGAGGTGGAGCTGAAGTCAGAGGCAGAGCTGGTGGTGGAGTCAGAGAATGCTCCATTAAACCATATAGTGTACATTCCTTCCCTGCAACACTAGTGAAGTCTTCATGGTATAGTGGATAGTGCTCTGGACTCTCACCCCAGCGACCCGAGTTCAAATCCCGGTGGGACCAAAGAAAATATGTCATCATGGAAAAGGCGTTGGTGGCGGAGCTGGAGCTGTAGGCGGAGCTGAAGTCAGAGGCGGAGCTGAAGTCAGAGGCAGATTTGGTGTGGTGCCGAAATTGAAGGCGGAGCTGAAGTCAGTGGCAGAGATGGTGTGGAGCTGGAGTTGGAGGAGAAGCTGTTGTCAGAGATGGAACTGAAGTTGTGGTCAGATGCAGAACTGGTGTGGAGCTGGAGTCAGAGGCGGAGCTGAAGTCAGAAACTGGTGTGGAGCTGGCGTCGGAGTTGGAGGCGGAAGTGGGGCTGAAGTCAGAGGCAGAGATAGTGTAGAGCTGGAGTCAGAGGCAGAAATGAAGTCATAGGTAGAGCTGGTGTGGAACTGAAGTCAGAGGCGGAGATGAAGTTGGAGTCAGATGCAAAGCTGGTGTGGGGCTGGAGTCAGAGGTGGAGCTGAAGTCAGAGACTGGTGTGGAGCTGGAGTCAGAGGTAGAGCTGAAGTCAAGGTTGGAGGTGGAGCTGAAGTCAGAGACTGGTGTGGAGCTGGAGGCGGAGCTGAAGGCAGAGGCAGAGCAGGTCTGGAGCTGGAAGCACAGTCAAAGGCGGAAGTGGGGCTGAAGTCAGAGGCAGAGCTGGAGGTGGAGCTGAAGTCAGAGGCAGAGCTGGAGGCGGTGCTGAAGTCAGAGGTGGAGCTGATGTCAGAGGCAGAGCTGGTGATGGAGTCAGAGAATGCTCCATTAAACCATATAGTGTACATTCCTTCCCTGCAACACTAGTGAAGTCTTCATGGTATAGTGGATAGTGCTCTGGACTCTCACCCCAGCGACCCGAGTTCAAATCCCGGCTGAAGTCAGAGGCAGAGATGGTGTAGAGCTGGAGTCAGAGGCAGAAATGAAGTCAGAGGTAGAGCTGGTGTGGAGCTGAAGTCAGAGGCGGAGATGAAATTGGAGTCAGATGCAAAGCTGGTGTGGGGCTGGAGTCAGAGGTGGAGCTGAAGTGAGACTGGTGTGGAGCTGGAGTCAGAGGTAGAGCTGAAGTCAGGGTTGGAGGTGGAGCTGAAGTCGGAGACTGGTGTGGAGCTGGAGGCGGAGCTGAAGGCAGAGGCAGAGCAGGTCTGGAGCTGGAGGCAGAGTCAAAGGCGGAAGTGGGGCTGAAGTCAGAGGCAGAGCTGGAGGCGGAGCTGAAGTCAGAGGCAGAGCTGGAGGCGGTGCTGAAGTCAGAGGTGGAGCTGAAGTCAGAGGCAGAGCTGGTGGTGGAGTCAGAGAATGCTCCATTAAACCATATAGTGTACATTCCTTCCCTGTAACACTAGTGAAGTCTTCATGGTATAGTGGATAGTGCTCTGGACTCTCACCCCAGCGACCCGAGTTCAAATCCCGGTGGGACCAAAGAATATATATCATCATGGAAAAGGCGTTGGTGGCGGAGCTGGAGCTGTAGGCGGAGCTGAAGTCAGAGGCGGAGCTGAAGTCAGAGGCAGATTTGGTGTGGTGCCGAAATTGAAGGCGGAGCTGAAGTCAGTGGCAGAGATGGTGTGGCGCTGGAGTTGGAGGAGAAGCTGTAGTCAGAGATGGAACTGAAGTTGTGGTCAGATGCAGAACTGGTGTGGAGCTGGAGTCAGAGGCGGAGCTGAAGTCAGAAACTGGTGTGGAGCTGGCGTCGGAGTTGGAGGCGGAAGCAGGGCTGAAGTAAGAGGCAGAGATGGTGTAGAGCTGGAGTCAGAGGCAGAAATGAAGTCATAGGTAGAGCTGGTGTGGAACTGAAGTCAGAGGCGGAGATGAAGTTGGAGTCAGATGCAAAGCTGGTGTGGGGCTGGAGTCAGAGGTGGAGCTGAAGTCAGAGGTAGAGCTGGAGACAGAGGTGGAGGTGGAGCTGAAGTCAGAGACTAGTGCGGAGCTGAAGGCAGAGGCAGAGCAGGTCTGGAGTTGGAGGCACAGTCAAAGGCGGAAGTGGGGCTGAAGTCAGAGGCAGAGCTGGAGGCGGTGCTGAAGTCAGAGGTGGAGCTGAAGTCAGAGGCAGAGCTGGTGGTGGAGTCAGAGAATGCTCCATTAAACCATATAGTGTACATTCCTTCCCTGCAACACTAGTGAAGTCTTCATGGTATAGTGGATAGTGCTCTGGACTCTCACCCCAGCGACCCGAGTTCAAATCCCGGTGGGACCAAAGAAAATATGTCATCATGGAAAAGGCGTTGGTGGCGGAGCTGGAGCTGTAGGCGGAGCTGAAGTCAGAGGCGGAGCTGAAGTCAGAGGCAGATTTGGTGTGGTGCCGAAATTGAAGGCGGAGCTGAAGTCAGTGGCAGAGATGGTGTGGAGCTGGAGTTGGAGGAGAAGCTGTTGTCAGAGATGGAACTGAAGTTGTGGTCAGATGCAGAACTGGTGTGGAGCTGGAGTCAGAGGCGGAGCTGAAGTCAGAAACTGGTGTGGAGCTGGCGGCGGAGTTGGAGGCGGAAGTGGGGCTGAAGTCAGAGGCAGAGATGGTGAAGAGCTGGAGTCAGAGGCAGAAATGAAGTCAGAGGTAGAGCTGGTGTGGAGCTGAAGTCAGAGGTGAAGATGAAGTTGGAGTCAGATGCAAAGCTGGTGTGGGGCTGGAGTCAGAGGTGGAGCTGAAGTCAGAGACTGGTGTGGAGCTGGAGTCAGAGGTAGAGCTGAAGTCAGGGTTGGAGGTGGAGCTGAAGTCAGAGACTGGTGTGGAGCTGGAGGCGGAGCTGAAGGCAGAGGCAGAGGAGGTCTGGAGCTGGAGGCACAGTCAAAGGCGGAAGTAGGGCTGAAGTCAGAGGCAGAGCTGGAGGCGGAGCTGAAGTCAGAGGCAGAGCCGGAGGCGGTGCTGAAGTCAGAGGTGGAGCTGAAGTCAGAGGCAGAGCTGGTGGTGGAGTCAGAGAATGCTCCATTAAACCATATAGTGTACATTCCTTCCCTGCAACACTAGTGAAGTCTTCATGGTATAGTGGATAGTGCTCTGGACTCTCACCCCAGCGACCCGAGTTCAAATCCCGTTGGGACCAAAGAAAATATGTCATCATGGAAAAGGCGTTGGTGGCGGAGCTGGAGCTGTAGGCGGAGCTGAAGTCAGAGGCGGAGCTGAAGTCAGAGGCAGATTTGGTGTGGTGCCGAAATTGGAGGCGGAGCTGAAGTCAGTGGCAGAGATGGTGTGGAGCTAGAGTTGGAGGAGAAGCTGTGGTCAGAGATGGAACTGAAGTTGTGGTCAGATGCAGAACTGGTGTGGAGCTGGAGTCAGAGCTGAAGTCAGAAACTGGTGTGGAGCTGGCGGCGGAGTTGGAGGCGGAAGTGGGGCTGAAGTCAGAGGCAGAGATGGTGAAGAGCTGGAGTCAGAGGCAGAAATGAAATCAGAGGTAGAGCTGGTATGGAGCTGAAGTCAGAGGTGGAGATGAAGTTGGAGTCAGATGCAAAGCTGGTGTGGGGCTGGAGTCAGAGGTGGAGCTGAAGTCAGAGACTGGTGTGGAGCTGGAGTCAGAGGTAGAGCTGAAGTCAGGGTTGGAGGTGGAGCTGAAGTCAGAGACTGGTGTGGAGCTGGAGGCGGAGCTGAAGGCAGAGGCAGAGGAGGTCTGGAGCTGGAGGCACAGTCAAAGGCGGAAGTGGGGCTGAAGTCAGAGGCGGAGCTGAAGTCAGAGGCAGAGCCGGAGGCGGTGCTGAAGTCAGAGGTGGAGCTGAAGTCAGAGGCAGAGCTGGTGGTGGAGTCAGAGAATGCTCCATTAAACCATATAGTGTACATTCCTTCCCTGCAACACTAGTGAAGTCTTCATGGTATAGTGGATAGTGCTCTGGACTCTCACCCCAGCGACCCGAGTTCAAATCCCGGTGGGACCAAAGAAAATATGTCATCATGGAAAAGGTGATGGAGGCGGAGCTGGAGCTGTAGGCGGAGCTGAAGTCAGAGGCGGACCTGAAGTCAGAGGCAGATTTGGTGTGGCGCCGGAATTGGAAGCGGAGCTGAAGTAAGTGGCAGAGATGGTGTGGAACTGGAGTTGGAGGAGAAGCTGTAGTGTGAGATGGAACTGAAGTTGAAGTCAGATGCAGAACTGGTGTGGAGCTGGAGTCAGAGGTGGAGCTGAAGTCAGAAACTGGTGTGGAGCTGGTGGCGGAGTTGGAGGCAGAAGTGGGGCTGAAGTCAGAGGCAGAGATGGTGTAGAGCTAGAGTCAGAGGCAGAAATGAAGTCAGAGGTAGAACTGGTGTGGAGCTGAAGTCAGAGGCGGAGATGAAGTTGGAGTCAGATGCAAAGCTGGTGTGGGGCTGGAGTCAGAGGTGGAGCTGAAGTGAGACTGGTGTGGAGCTGGAGTCAAAGGTAGAGCTGAAGTCAGGGTTGGAGGTGGAGCTGAAGTCGGACACTGGTGTGGAGCTGGAGGCGGAGCTGAAGGCAGAGGCAGAGCAGGTCTGGAGCTGGAGGCAGAGTCAAAGGCGGAAGTGGGGCTGAAGTCAGAGGCAGAGCTGGAGGCGGAGCTGAAGTCAGAGGCAGAGCTGGAGGCGGAGCTGAAGTCAGAGGCAGAGCTGGAGGCGGTGCTGAAGTCAGAGGTGGAGCTGAAGTCAGAGGCAGAGCTGGTGGTGGAGTCAGAGAATGCTCCATTAAACCATATAGTGTACATTCCTTCCCTGCAACACTAGTGAAGTCTTCATGGTATAGTGGATAGTGCTCTGGACTCTCACCCCAGCGACCCGAGTTCAAATCCCGGTGGGACCAAAGAAAATATGTCATCATGGAAAAGGTGTTGGAGGCGGAGCTGGAACTGTAGGCGGAGCTGAAGTCAGAGGCGGACCTGAAGTCAGAGGCAGATTTGGTGTGGCGCCGGAATTGGAAGCGGAGCTGAAGTCAGTGGCAGAAATGGTGTGGAACTGGAGTTGGAGGAGGAGCTGTAGTGTGAGATGGAACTGAAGTTGAAGTCAGATGCAGAACTGGTGTGGAGCTGGAGTCAGAGGTGGAGCTGAAGTCAGAAACTGATGTGGAGCTGGCGGCGGAAGTGGGGCTGAAGTCAGAGGCAGAGATGGTGAAGAGCTGGAGTCAGAGGCGGAGATGAAATTGGAGTCAGATGCAAAGCTGGTGTGGGGCTGGAGTCAGAGGTGGAGCTGAAGTGAGACTGGTGTGGAGCTGGAGTCAGAGGTAGAGCTGAAGTCAGGGTTGGAGGTGGAGCTGAAGTCGGAGACTGGTGTGGAGCTGGAGGCGGAGCTGAAGGCAGAGGCAGAGCAGGTCTGGAGCTGGAGGCAGAGTCAAAGGCGGAAGTGGGGCTGAAGTCAGAGGCAGAGCTGGAGGCGGAGCTGAAGTCAGAGGCAGAGCTGAAGGCGGTGCTGAAGTCATAGGTGGAGCTGAAGTCAGAGGCAGAGCTGGTGGTGGAGTCAGAGAATGCTCCATTAAACCATATAGTGTACATTCCTTCCCTGCAACACTAGTGAAGTCTTCATGGTATAGTGGATAGTGCTCTGGACTCTCACCCCAGCGACCCGAGTTCAAATCCCGGTGGGACCAAAGAAAATATGTCATCATGGAAAAGGCGTTGGTGGCGGAGCTGGAGCTGTAGGCGGAGCTGAAGTCAGAGGCGGAGCTGAAGTCAGAGGCAGATTTGGTGTGGTGCCGAAATTGAAGGCGGAGCTGAAGTCAGTGGCAGAGATGGTGTGGAGCTGGAGTTGGAGGAGAACCTGTTGTCAGAGATGGAACTGAAGTTGTGGTCAGATGCAGAACTGGTGTGGAGCTGGAGTCAGAGGCGGAGCTGAAGTCAGAAACTGGTGTGGAGCTGGCGTCGGAGTTGGAGGCGGAAGTGGGGCTAAAGTCAGAGGCAGAGATGGTGTAGAGCTGGAGTCCGAGGCAGAAATGAAGTCATAGGTAGAGCTGGTGTGGAACTGAAGTCAGAGGCGGAGATGAAGTTGGAGTCAGATGCAAAGCTGGTGTGGGGCTGGAGTCAGAGGTGGAGCTGAAGTCAGAGACTGGTGTGGAGCTGGAGTCAGAGGTAGAGCTGAAGTCAGGGTTGGAGGTGGAGCTGAAGTCAGAGACTGGTGTGGAGCTGGAGGCGGAGCTGAAGGCAGAGGCAGAGGAGGTCTGGAGCTGGAGGCACAGTCAAAGGCGGAAGTGGGGCTGAAGTCAGAGGCGGAGCTGAAGTCAGAGGCAGAGCCGGAGGCGGTGCTGAAGTCAGAGGTGGAGCTGAAGTCAGAGGCAGAGCTGGTGGTGGAGTCAGAGAATGCTCCATTAAACCATATAGTGTACATTCCTTCCCTGCAACACTAGTGAAGTCTTCATGGTATAGTGGATAGTGCTCTGGACTCTCACCCCAGCGACCCGAGTTCAAATCCCGGTGTGACCAAAGAAAATATGTCATCATGGAAAAGGTGATGGAGGCGGAGCTGGAGCTGTAGGCGGAGCTGAAGTCAGAGGCGGACCTGAAGTCAGAGGCAGATTTGGTGTGGCGCCGGAATTGGAAGCGGAGCTGAAGTAAGTGGCAGAGATGGTGTGGAACTAGAGTTGGAGGAGGAGCTGTAGTGTGAGATGGAACTGAAGTTGAAGTCAGATGCAGAACTGGTGTGGAGCTGGAGTCAGAGGTGGAGCTGAAGTCAGAAACTGGTGTGGAGCTGGTGGCGGAGTTGGAGGCGGAAGTGGGGCTGAAGTCAGAGGCAGAGATGGTGTAGAGCTGGAGTCAGAGGCAGAAATGAAGTCAGAGGTAGAGCTGGTGTGGAGCTGAAGTCAGAGGCGGAGATGAAGTTGGAGTCAGATGCAAAGCTGGTGTGGGGCTGGAGTCAGAGGTGGAGCTGAAGTGAGACTGGTGTGGAGCTGGAGTCAAAGGTAGAGCTGAAGTCAGGGTTGGAGGTGGAGCTGAAGTCGGACACTGGTGTGGAGCTGGAGGCGGAGCTGAAGGCAGAGGCAGAGCAGGTCTGGAGCTGGAGGCAGAGTCAAAGGCGGAAGTGGGGCTGAAGTCAGAGGCAGAGCTGGAGGCGGAGCTGAAGTCAGAGGCAGAGCTGGAGGCGGAGCTGAAGTCAGAGGCAGAGCTGGAGGCGGTGCTGAAGTCAGAGGTGGAGCTGAAGTCAGAGGCAGAGCTTGTGGTGGAGTCAGAGAATGCTCCATTAAACCATATAGTATACATTCCTTCCCTGCAACACTAGTGAAGTCTTCATGGTATAGTGGATAGTGCTCTGGACTCTCACCCCAGCGACCCGAGTTCAAATCCCGGTGGGACCAAAGAAAATATGTCATCATGGAAAAGGCGTTGGTGGCGGAGCTGGAGCTGTAGGCGGAGCTGAAGTCAGAGGCGGAGCTGAAGTCAGAGGCAGATTTGGTGTGGTGCCGAAATTGAAGGCGGAGCTGAAGTCAGTGGCAGAGATGGTGTGGAGCTGGAGTTGGAGGAGAAGCTGTGGTCAGAGATGGAACTGAAGTTGTGGTCAGATGCAGAACTGGTGTGGAGCTGGAGTCAGAGGCGGAGCTGAAGTCAGAAACTGGTGTGGAGCTGGCGGTGGAGTTGGAGGCGGAAGTGGGGCTGAAGTCAGAGGCAGAGATGGTGAAGAGCTGGAGTCAGAGGCAGAAATGAAGTCCGAGGTAGAGCTGGTGTGGAGCTGAAGTCAGAGGTGGAGATGAAGTTGGAGTCAGATGCAAAGCTGGTGTGGGGCTGGAGTCAGAGGTGGAGCTGAAGTCAGAGACTGGTGTGGAGCTGGAGTCAGAGGTAGAGCTGAAGTCAGGGTTGGAGGTGGAGCTGAAGTCAGAGACTGGTGTGGAGCTGGAGGCGGAGCTGAAGGCAGAGGCAGAGGAGGTCTGGAGCTGGAGGCACAGTCAAAGGCGGAAGTGGCGCTGAAGTCAGAGGCAGAGCTGGAGGCGGAGCTGAAGTCAGAGGCAGAGCTGGAGGCGGTGCTGAAGTCAGAGGTGGAGCTGAAGTCAGAGGCCGAGCTGATGGTGGAGTCAGAGAATGCTCCATTAAACCATATAGTGTACATTCCTTCCCTGCAACACTAGTGAAGTCTTAATGGTATAGTGGATAGTGCTCTGGACTCTCACCCCAGCGACCCGAGTTCAAATCCCGGTGGAACCAAAGAAAATATGTCATCATGGAAAAGGTGTTGGAGGCGGAGCTGGAGCTGTAGGCGGAGCTGAAGTCAGAGGCGGACCTGAAGTCAGAGGCAGATTTGGTGTGGTGCCGAAATTGGAGGCGGAGCTGAAGTAAGTGGCAGAGATGGTGTGGAACTGGAGTTGGAGGAGAAGCTGTGGTCAGAGATGGAACTGAAGTTGTGGTCAGATGCAGAACTGGTGTGGAGCTGGAGTCAGAGCTGAAGTCAGAAACTGGTGTGGAGCTGGCGGCGGAGTTGGAGGCGGAAGTGGGGCTGAAGTCAGAGGCAGAGATGGTGAAGAGCTGGAGTCAGAGGCAGAAATGAAATCAGAGGTAGAGCTGGTATGGAGCTGAAGTCAGAGGTGGAGATGAAGTTGGAGTCAGATGCAAAGCTGGTGTGGGGCTGGAGTCAGAGGTGGAGCTGAAGTCAGAGACTGGTGTGGAGCTGGAGTCAGAGGTAGAGCTGAAGTCAGGGTTGGAGGTGGAGCTGAAGTCAGAGACTGGTGTGGAGCTGGAGGCGGAGCTGAAGGCAGAGGCAGAGGAGGTCTGGAGCTGGAGGCACAGTCAAAGGCGGAAGTGGGGCTGAAGTCAGAGGCAGAGCTGGAGGCGGAGGCAGAGCCGGAGGCGGTGCTGAAGTCAGAGGTGGAGCTGAAGTCAGAGGCAGAGCTGGTGGTGGAGTCAGAGAATGCTCCATTAAACCATATAGTGTACATTCCTTCCCTGCAACACTAGTGAAGTCTTCATGGTATAGTGGATAGTGCTCTGGACTCTCACCCCAGCGACCCGAGTTCAAATCCCGGTGGGACCAAAGAAAATATGTCATCATGGAAAAGGTGATGGAGGCGGAGCTGGAGCTGTAGGCGGAGCTGAAGTCAGAGGCGGACCTGAAGTCAGAGGCAGATTTGGTGTGGCGCCGGAATTGGAAGCGGAGCTGAAGTAAGTGGCAGAGATGGTGTGGAACTGGAGTTGGAGGAGAAGCTGTAGTGTGAGATGGAACTGAAGTTGAAGTCAGATGCAGAACTGGTGTGGAGCTGGAGTCAGAGGTGGAGCTGAAGTCAGAAACTGGTGTGGAGCTGGTGGCGGAGTTGGAGGCAGAAGTGGGGCTGAAGTCAGAGGCAGAGATGGTGTAGAGCTAGAGTCAGAGGCAGAAATGAAGTCAGAGGTAGAACTGGTGTGGAGCTGAAGTCAGAGGCGGAGATGAAGTTGGAGTCAGATGCAAAGCTGGTGTGGGGCTGGAGTCAGAGGTGGAGCTGAAGTGAGACTGGTGTGGAGCTGGAGTCAAAGGTAGAGCTGAAGTCAGGGTTGGAGGTGGAGCTGAAGTCGGACACTGGTGTGGAGCTGGAGGCGGAGCTGAAGGCAGAGGCAGAGCAGGTCTGGAGCTGGAGGCAGAGTCAAAGGCGGAAGTGGGGCTGAAGTCAGAGGCAGAGCTGGAGGCGGAGCTGAAGTCAGAGGCAGAGCTGGAGGCGGTGCTGAAGTCAGAGGTGGAGCTGAAGTCAGAGGCAGAGCTGGTGGTGGAGTCAGAGAATGCTCCATTAAACCATATAGTGTACATTCCTTCCCTGCAACACTAGTGAAGTCTTCATGGTATAGTGGATAGTGCTCTGGACTCTCACCCCAGCGACCCGAGTTCAAATCCCGGTGGGACCAAAGAAAATATGTCATCATGGAAAAGGTGTTGGAGGCGGAGCTGGAACTGTAGGCGGAGCTGAAGTCAGAGGCGGACCTGAAGTCAGAGGCAGATTTGGTGTGGCGCCGGAATTGGAAGCGGAGCTGAAGTCAGTGGCAGAAATGGTGTGGAACTGGAGTTGGAGGAGGAGCTGTAGTGTGAGATGGAACTGAAGTTGAAGTCAGATGCAGAACTGGTGTGGAGCTGGAGTCAGAGGTGGAGCTGAAGTCAGAAACTGATGTGGAGCTGGCGGCGGAAGTGGGGCTGAAGTCAGAGGCAGAGATGGTGAAGAGCTGGAGTCAGAGGCGGAGATGAAATTGGAGTCAGATGCAAAGCTGGTGTGGGGCTGGAGTCAGAGGTGGAGCTGAAGTGAGACTGGTGTGGAGCTGGAGTCAGAGGTAGAGCTGAAGTCAGGGTTGGAGGTGGAGCTGAAGTCGGAGACTGGTGTGGAGCTGGAGGCGGAGCTGAAGGCAGAGGCAGAGCAGGTCTGGAGCTGGAGGCAGAGTCAAAGGCGGAAGTGGGGCTGAAGTCAGAGGCAGAGCTGGAGGCGGAGCTGAAGTCAGAGGCAGAGCTGAAGGCGGTGCTGAAGTCATAGGTGGAGCTGAAGTCAGAGGCAGAGCTGGTGGTGGAGTCAGAGAATGCTCCATTAAACCATATAGTGTACATTCCTTCCCTGCAACACTAGTGAAGTCTTCATGGTATAGTGGATAGTGCTCTGGACTCTCACCCCAGCGACCCGAGTTCAAATCCCGGTGGGACCAAAGAAAATATGTCATCATGGAAAAGGCGTTGGTGGCGGAGCTGGAGCTGTAGGCGGAGCTGAAGTCAGAGGCGGAGCTGAAGTCAGAGGCAGATTTGGTGTGGTGCCGAAATTGAAGGCGGAGCTGAAGTCAGTGGCAGAGATGGTGTGGAGCTGGAGTTGGAGGAGAACCTGTTGTCAGAGATGGAACTGAAGTTGTGGTCAGATGCAGAACTGGTGTGGAGCTGGAGTCAGAGGCGGAGCTGAAGTCAGAAACTGGTGTGGAGCTGGCGTCGGAGTTGGAGGCGGAAGTGGGGCTGAAGTCAGAGGCAGAGATGGTGTAGAGCTGGAGTCCGAGGCAGAAATGAAGTCATAGGTAGAGCTGGTGTGGAACTGAAGTCAGAGGCGGAGATGAAGTTGGAGTCAGATGCAAAGCTGGTGTGGGGCTGGAGTCAGAGGTGGAGCTGAAGTCAGAGACTGGTGTGGAGCTGGAGTCAGAGGTAGAGCTGAAGTCAGGGTTGGAGGTGGAGCTGAAGTCAGAGACTGGTGTGGAGCTGGAGGCGGAGCTGAAGGCAGAGGCAGAGGAGGTCTAGAGCTGGAGGCACAGTCAAAGGCGGAAGTGGGGCTGAAGTCAGAGGCGGAGCTGAAGTCAGAGGCAGAGCCGGAGGCGGTGCTGAAGTCAGAGGTGGAGCTGAAGTCAGAGGCAGAGCTGGTGGTGGAGTCAGAGAATGCTCCATTAAACCATATAGTGTACATTCCTTCCCTGCAACACTAGTGAAGTCTTCATGGTATAGTGGATAGTGCTCTGGACTCTCACCCCAGCGACCCGAGTTCAAATCCCGGTGTGACCAAAGAAAATATGTCATCATGGAAAAGGTGATGGAGGCGGAGCTGGAGCTGTAGGCGGAGCTGAAGTCAGAGGCGGACCTGAAGTCAGAGGCAGATTTGGTGTGGCGCCGGAATTGGAAGCGGAGCTGAAGTAAGTGGCAGAGATGGTGTGGAACTAGAGTTGGAGGAGGAGCTGTAGTGTGAGATGGAACTGAAGTTGAAGTCAGATGCAGAACTGGTGTGGAGCTGGAGTCAGAGGTGGAGCTGAAGTCAGAAACTGGTGTGGAGCTGGTGGCGGAGTTGGAGGCGGAAGTGGGGCTGAAGTCAGAGGCAGAGATGGTGTAGAGCTGGAGTCAGAGGCAGAAATGAAGTCAGAGGTAGAGCTGGTGTGGAGCTGAAGTCAGAGGCGGAGATGAAGTTGGAGTCAGATGCAAACCTGGTGTGGGGCTGGAGTCAGAGGTGGAGCTGAAGTGAGACTGGTGTGGAGCTGGAGTCAAAGGTAGAGCTGAAGTCAGGGTTGGAGGTGGAGCTGAAGTCGGACACTGGTGTGGAGCTGGAGGCGGAGCTGAAGGCAGAGGCAGAGCAGGTCTGGAGCTGGAGGCAGAGTCAAAGGCGGAAGTGGGGCTGAAGTCAGAGGCAGAGCTGGAGGCGGAGCTGAAGTCAGAGGCAGAGCTGGAGGCGGAGCTGAAGTCAGAGGCAGAGCTGGAGGCGGTGCTGAAGTCAGAGGTGGAGCTGAAGTCAGAGGCAGAGCTTGTGGTGGAGTCAGAGAATGCTCCATTAAACCATATAGTATACATTCCTTCCCTGCAACACTAGTGAAGTCTTCATGGTATAGTGGATAGTGCTCTGGACTCTCACCCCAGCGACCCGAGTTCAAATCCCGGTGGGACCAAAGAAAATATGTCATCATGGAAAAGGCGTTGGTGGCGGAGCTGGAGCTGTAGGCGGAGCTGAAGTCAGAGGCGGAGCTGAAGTCAGAGGCAGATTTGGTGTGGTGCCGAAATTGAAGGCGGAGCTGAAGTCAGTGGCAGAGATGGTGTGGAGCTGGAGTTGGAGGAGAAGCTGT
Source organism: Syngnathus leptorhynchus (assembly GCF_054491065.1). Classification (NCBI taxonomy): domain Eukaryota; kingdom Metazoa; phylum Chordata; class Actinopteri; order Syngnathiformes; family Syngnathidae; genus Syngnathus; species Syngnathus leptorhynchus. The sequence continues at coordinate 277,000 of NW_028232014.1, forward strand.
GGTCAGAGATGGAACTGAAGTTGTGGTCAGATGCAGAACTGGTGTGGAGCTGGAGTCAGAGGCGGAGCTGAAGTCAGAAACTGGTGTGGAGCTGGCGGTGGAGTTGGAGGCGGAAGTGGGGCTGAAGTCAGAGGCAGAGATGGTGAAGAGCTGGAGTCAGAGGCAGAAATGAAGTCAGAGGTAGAGCTGGTGTGGAGCTGAAGTCAGAGGTGGAGATGAAGTTGGAGTCAGATGCAAAGCTGGTGTGGGGCTGGAGTCAGAGGTGGAGCTGAAGTCAGAGACTGGTGTGGAGCTGGAGTCAGAGGTAGAGCTGAAGTCAGGGTTGGAGGTGGAGCTGAAGTCAGAGACTGGTGTGGAGCTGGAGGCGGAGCTGAAGGCAGAGGCAGAGGAGGTCTGGAGCTGGAGGCACAGTCAAAGGCGGAAGTGGGGCTGAAGTCAGAGGCAGAGCTGGAGGCGGAGCTGAAGTCAGAGGCAGAGCTGGAGGCGGTGCTGAAGTCAGAGGTGGAGCTGAAGTCAGAGGCCGAGCTGATGGTGGAGTCAGAGAATGCTCCATTAAACCATATAGTGTACATTCCTTCCCTGCAACACTAGTGAAGTCTTAATGGTATAGTGGATAGTGCTCTGGACTCTCACCCCAGCGACCCGAGTTCAAATCCCGGTGGAACCAAAGAAAATATGTAATCATGGAAAAGGTGTTGGAGGCGGAGCTGGAGCTGTAGGCGGAGCTGAAGTCAGAGGCGGACCTGAAGTCAGAGGCAGATTTGGTGTGGCGCCGGAATTGAAAGCGGAGCTGAAGTAAGTGGCAGAGATGGTGTGGAACTGGAGTTGGAGGAGAAGCTGTAGTGTGAGATGGAACTGAAGTTGAAGTCAAATGCAGAACTGGTGTGGAGCTGGAGTCAGAGGTGGAGCTGAAGTCAGAAACTGGTGTGGAGCTAGCGGCGGAGTTGGAGGCGGAAGTGGGGCTGAAGTCAGAGGCAGAGATGGTGTAGAGCTGGAGTCAGAGGTAGAGCTGGTGTGGAGCTGAAGTCAGAGGCGGAGATGAAGTTGGAGTCAGATGCAAAGCTGGTGTGGGGCTGGAGTCAGAGGTGGAGCTGAAGTGAGACTGGTGTGGAGCTGAAGTCAGAGACTGGTGTGGAGCTGGAGTCAGAGGTACAGCTGAAGTCAGGGTTGGAGGTGGAGCTGATGTCAGAGACTGGTGTGGAGCTGGAGGCGGAGCTGAAGGCAGAGGCAGAGCAGGTCTGGAGCTGGAGGCAGAGTCAAAGGCGGAAGTGGGGCTGAAGTCAGAGGCAGAGCTGGAGGCGGAGCTGAAGTCAGAGGCAGAGCTGGAGGCGGTGCTGAAGTCAGAGGTGGAGCTGAAGTCAGAGGCAGATCTGGTGGTGGAGTCAGAGAATGCTCCATTAAACCATATAGTGTACATTCCTTCCCTGCAACACTAGTGAAGTCTTAATGGTATAGTGGATAGTGCTCTGGACTCTCACCCCAGCGACCCGAGTTCAAATCCCGGTGGGACCAAAGAAAATATGTCATCATGGAAAAGGTGTTGGAGGCGGAGCTGGAGCTGTAGGCGGAGCTGAAGTCAGAGGCGGACCTGAAGTCAGAGGCAGATTTGGTGTGGCGCCGGAATTGGAAGCGGAGCTGAAGTCAGTGGCAGAGATGGTGTGGAACTGGAGTTGGAGGAGGAGCTGTAGTGTGAGATGGAACTGAAGGTGGAGCTGGAGTCAGAGGTGGAGCTGAAGTCAGAAACTGGTGTTGAGCTGACGGCGGAGTTGGAGGCGGAAGTGGGGCTGAAGTCAGAGGCAGAGATGGTGTAGAGCTGGAGTCAGAGGCAGAAATGAAGTCAGAGGTAGAGCTGGTGTGGAGCTGAAGTCAGAGGCGGAGATGAAGTTGGAGTCAGATGCAAAGCTGGTGTGGGGCTGGAGTCAGAGGTGGAGCTGAAGTGAAACTGGTGTGGAGCTGGAGTCAGAGGTAGAGCTAAAGTCAGGGTTGGAGGTGGAGCTGAAGTCGGAGACTGGTGCGGAGCTGAAGGCAGAGGCAGAGCAGGTCTGGAGCTGGAGGCAGAGTCAAAGGCGGAAGTGGGGTTGAAGTCAGAGGCAGAGCTGGAGGCGGAGCTGAAGTCAGAGGCAGAGCTGGAGGCGGTGCTGAAGTCAGAGGTGGAGCTAAAATCAGAGGCAGAGCTGGTGGTGGAGTCAGAGAATGCTCCATTAAACCATATAGTGTACATTTTTTCCCTGCAACACTAGTGAAGTCTTCATGGTATAGTGGATAGTGCTCTGGACTCTCACCCCAGCGACCCGAGTTCAAATCCCGGTGGGACCAAAGAAAATATGTCATCATGGAAAAGGCGTTGGTGGCGGAGCTGGAGCTGTAGGCGGAGCTGAAGTCAGAGGCGGAGCTGAAGTCAGAGGCAGATTTGGTGTGGTGCCGAAATTGGAGGCGGAGCTGAAATCAGTGGCAGAGATGGTGTGGAGCTGGAGTTGGAGGAGGAGCTGTAGTCAGAGATGGAACTGAAGTTGAAGTCAGATGCAGAACTGGTGTGGAGCTGGAGTCAGAGGTGGAGCTGAAGTCAGAAACTGGTGTGGAGCTGGCGGCGGAGTTGGAGGCGGAAGTGGGGCTGAAGTAAGAGGCAGAGATGGTGTAGAGCTGGAGTCAGAGGCAGAAATGAAGTCAGAGGTAGAGCTGGTGTGGAGCTGAAGTCAGAAGCGGAGATGAAGTTGGAGTCAGATGCAAAGCTGGTGTGGGGCTGGAGTCAGAGGTGGAGCTGAAGTGAGACTGGTGTGGAACTGGAGTCAGAGGTAGAGCTGAAGTCAGGGTTGGAGGTGGAGCTGAAGTCGGAGATTGGTGTGGAGCTGGAGGCGGAGCTGAAGGCAGAGCAGGTCTGGAGCTGGAAGCAGAGTCAAAGGCGGAAGTGGGGCTGAAGTCAGAGGCAGAGCTGGAGGCGGAGCTGAAGTCAGAGGCAGAGCTGGAGGCGGTGCTGAAGTCAGAGATGGAGCTGAAGTCAGAGGCAGAGCTGGTGGTGGAGTCAGAGAATGCTCCATTAAACCATATAGTGTACATTCCTTCCCTGTAACACTAGTGAAGTCTTCATGGTATAGTGGATAGTGCTCTGGACTCTCACCCCAGCGACCCGAGTTCAAATCCCGGTGGGACCAAAGAATATATATCATCATGGAAAAGGCGTTGGTGGCGGAGCTGGAGCTGTAGGCGGAGCTGAAGTCAGAGGCGGAGATGAAGTCAGAGGCAGATTTGGTGTGGTGCCGAAATTGAAGGCGGAGCTGAAGTCAGTGGCAGAGATGGTGTGGCGCTGGAGTTGGAGGAGAAGCTGTAGTCAGAGATGGAACTGAAGTTGTGGTCAGATGCAGAACTGGTGTGGAGCTGGAGTCAGAGGCGGAGCTGAAGTCAGAAACTGGTGTGGAGCTGGCGTCGGAGTTGGAGGCGGAAGTGGGGCTGAAGTCAGAGGCAGAGGTGGTGTAGAGCTGGAGTCAGAGGCAGAAATGAAGTCATAGGTAGAGCTGGTGTGGAACTGAAGTCAGAGGCGGAGATGAAGTTGGAGTCAGATGCAAAGCTGGTGTGGGGCTGGAGTCAGAGGTGGAGCTGAAGTCAGAGACTGGTGTGGAGCTGGAGTCAGAGGTAGAGCTGAAGTCAGGGTTGGAGGTGGAGCTGAAGTCAGAGACTGGTGTGGAGCTGGAGGCGGAGCTGAAGGCAGAGCAGGTCTGGAGCTGGAGGCACAGTCAAAGGCGGAAGTGGGGCTGAAGTCAGAGGCAGAGCTGGAGGCGGAGCTGAAGTCAGAGGCAGAGCTGGAGGCGGTGCTGAAGTCAGAGGTGGAGCTGAAGTCAGAGGCAGAGCTGGTGGTGGAGTCAGAGAATGCTCCATTAAACCATATAGTGTACATTCCTTCCCTGCAACACTAGTGAAGTCTTCATGGTATAGTGGATAGTGCTCTGGACTCTCACCCCAGCGACCCGAGTTCAAATCCCGGCTGAAGTCAGAGGCAGAGATGGTGTAGAGCTGGAGTCAGAGGCAGAAATGAAGTCAGAGGTAGAGCCGGTGTGGAGCTGAAGTAAGAGGCGAAGATGAAGTAGGAGTCAGATGCAAAGCTGGTGTGGGGCTGGAGTTGGAGGCAGAGCTGGTGTGGAGCTGAAGTCAGAGACTGGTGTGGAGCTGGAGTCAGAGATCGAGCTGAAGTCAGGGTTGGAGGTGGAGCTGATGTCAGAGACTGGTGTGAAGCTGGAGGCGGAGCTGAAGGCAGAGGCAGAGCAGGTCTGGAGCTTGAGGCAGAGTCAAAGGCGGAAGTGGGGCTGAAGTCAGAGGCAGAGCTGGAGGCGGAGCTGAAGTCAGAGGCAGAGCTGGAGGCGGTGCTGAAGTCAGAGGTGGGGCTGAAGTCAGAGGCAGAGCTGGTGGTGGAGTTAGAGAATGCTCCATTAAACCATATAGTGTACATTCCTTCCCTGCAACACTAGTGAAGTCTTAATGGTATAGTGGATAGTGCTCTGGACTCGCACCCCAGCGACCCGAGTTCAAATCCCGGTGGGACCAAAGAAAATATGTCATCATGGAAAAGGTGTTGGAGGCGGAGCTGGAGCTGTAGGCGGAGCTGAAGTCAGAGGCGGACCTGAAGTCAGAGGCAGATTTGGTGTGGCGCCGGAATTGGAAGCGGAGCTGAAGTCAGTGGCAGAGATGGTGTGGAACTGGAGTTGGAGGAGGAGCTGTAGTGTGAGATGGAACTGAAGGTGGAGCTGGAGTCAGAGGTGGAGCTGAAGTCAGAAACTGGTGTGGAGCTGGCGGCGGAGTTGGAGGCGGAAGTGGGGCTGAAGTCAGAGGCAGAGATGGTGTAGAGCTGGAGTCAGAGGCAGAAATGAAGTCAGAGGTAGAGCTGGTGTGGAGCTGAAGTCAGAGGCGGAGATGAAGTTGGAGTCAGATGCAAAGCTGGTGTGGGGCTGGAGTCAGAGGTGGAGCTGAAGTGAGACTGGTGTGGAGCTGGAGTCAGAGGTAGAGCTGAAGTCAGGGTTGGAGGTGGAGCTGAAGTCGGAGACTGGTGTGGAGCTGGAGGCGGAGCTGAAGGCAGAGGCAGAGCAGGTCTGGAGCTGGAGGCAGAGTCAAAGGCGGAAGTGGGGTTGAAGTCAGAGGCAGAGCTGGAGGCGGAGCTGAAGTCAGAGGCACAGCTGGAGGCGGTGCTGAAGTCAGAGGTGGAGCTAAAGTCAGAGGCAGAGCTGGTGGTGGAGTCAGAGAATGCTCCATTAAACCATATAGTGTACATTTTTTCCCTGCAACACTAGTGAAGTCTTCATGGTATAGTGGATAGTGCTCTGGACTCTCACCCCAGCGACCCGAGTTCAAATCCCGGTGGGACCAAAGAAAATATGTCATCATGGAAAAGGCGTTGGTGGCGGAGCTGGAGCTGTAGGCGGAGCTGAAGTCAGAGGCGGAGCTGAAGTCAGAGGCAGATTTGGTGTGGTGCCGAAATTGGAGGCGGAGCTGAAATCAGTGGCAGAGATGGTGTGGAGCTGGAGTTGGAGGAGGAGCTGTAGTCAGAGATGGAACTGAAGTTGAAGTCAGATGCAGAACTGGTGTGGAGCTGGAGTCAGAGGTGGAGCTGAAGTCAGAAACTGGTGTGGAGCTGGCGGCGGAGTTGGAGGCGGAAGTGGGGCTGAAGTAAGAGGCAGAGATGGTGTAGAGCTGGAGTCAGAGGCAGAAATGAAGTCAGAGGTAGAGCTGGTGTGGAGCTGAAGTCAGAAGCGGAGATGAAGTTGGAGTCAGATGCAAAGCTGGTGTGGGGCTGGAGTCAGAGGTGGAGCTGAAGTGAGACTGGTGTGGAACTGGAGTCAGAGGTAGAGCTGAAGTCAGGGTTGGAGGTGGAGCTGAAGTCGGAGATTGGTGTGGAGCTGGAGGCGGAGCTGAAGGCAGAGCAGGTCTGGAGCTGGAAGCAGAGTCAAAGGCGGAAGTGGGGCTGAAGTCAGAGGCAGAGCTGGAGGCGGAGCTGAAGTCAGAGGCAGAGCTGGAGGCGGTGCTGAAGTCAGAGATGGAGCTGAAGTCAGAGGCAGAGCTGGTGGTGGAGTCAGAGAATGCTCCATTAAACCATATAGTGTACATTCCTTCCCTGTAACACTAGTGAAGTCTTCATGGTATAGTGGATAGTGCTCTGGACTCTCACCCCAGCGACCCGAGTTCAAATCCCGGTGGGACCAAAGAATATATATCATCATGGAAAAGGCGTTGGTGGCGGAGCTGGAGCTGTAGGCGGAGCTGAAGTCAGAGGCGGAGATGAAGTCAGAGGCAGATTTGGTGTGGTGCCGAAATTGAAGGCGGAGCTGAAGTCAGTGGCAGAGATGGTGTGGCGCTGGAGTTGGAGGAGAAGCTGTAGTCAGAGATGGAACTGAAGTTGTGGTCAGATGCAGAACTGGTGTGAAGCTGGAGTCAGAGGCGGAGCTGAAGTCAGAAACTGGTGTGGAGCTGGCGTCGGAGTTGGAGGCGGAAGTGGGGCTGAAGTCAGAGGCAGAGGTGGTGTAGAGCTGGAGTCAGAGGCAGAAATGAAGTCATAGGTAGAGCTGGTGTGGAACTGAAGTCAGAGGCGGAGATGAAGTTGGAGTCAGATGCAAAGCTGGTGTGGGGCTGGAGTCAGAGGTGGAGCTGAAGTCAGAAACTGGTGTGGAGCTGGAGTCAGAGGTAGAGCTGAAGTCAGGGTTGGAGGTGGAGCTGAAGTCAGAGACTGGTGTGGAGCTGGAGGCGGAGCTGAAGGCAGAGCAGGTCTGGAGCTGGAGGCACAGTCAAAGGCGGAAGTGGGGCTGAAGTCAGAGGCAGAGCTGGAGGCGGAGCTGAAGTCAGAGGCAGAGCTGGAGGCGGTGCTGAAGTCAGAGGTGGAGCTGAAGTCAGAGGCAGAGCTGGTGGTGGAGTCAGAGAATGCTCCATTAAACCATATAGTGTACATTCCTTCCCTGCAACACTAGTGAAGTCTTCATGGTATAGTGGATAGTGCTCTGGACTCTCACCCCAGCGACCCGAGTTCAAATCCCGGCTGAAGTCAGAGGCAGAGATGGTGTAGAGCTGGAGTCAGAGGCAGAAATGAAGTCAGAGGTAGAGCCGGTGTGGAGCTGAAGTAAGAGGCGAAGATGAAGTAGGAGTCAGATGCAAAGCTGGTGTGGGGCTGGAGTTGGAGGCAGAGCTGGTGTGGAGCTGAAGTCAGAGACTGGTGTGGAGCTGGAGTCAGAGATCGAGCTGAAGTCAGGGTTGGAGGTGGAGCTGATGTCAGAGACTGGTGTGAAGCTGGAGGCGGAGCTGAAGGCAGAGGCAGAGCAGGTCTGGAGCTTGAGGCAGAGTCAAAGGCGGAAGTGGGGCTGAAGTCAGAGGCAGAGCTGGAGGCGGAGCTGAAGTCAGAGGCAGAGCTGGAGGCGGTGCTGAAGTCAGAGGTGGGGCTGAAGTCAGAGGCAGAGCTGGTGGTGGAGTTAGAGAATGCTCCATTAAACCATATAGTGTACATTCCTTCCCTGCAACACTAGTGAAGTCTTAATGGTATAGTGGATAGTGCTCTGGACTCGCACCCCAGCGACCCGAGTTCAAATCCCGGTGGGACCAAAGAAAATATGTCATCATGGAAAAGGTGTTGGAGGCGGAGCTGGAGCTGTAGGCGGAGCTGAAGTCAGAGGCGGACCTGAAGTCAGAGGCAGATTTGGTGTGGCGCCGGAATTGGAAGCGGAGCTGAAGTCAGTGGCAGAGATGGTGTGGAACTGGAGTTGGAGGAGGAGCTGTAGTGTGAGATGGAACTGAAGGTGGAGCTGGAGTCAGAGGTGGAGCTGAAGTCAGAAACTGGTGTGGAGCTGGCGGCGGAGTTGGAGGCGGAATTGGGGCTGAAGTAAGAGGCAGAGATGGTGTAGAGCTGGAGTCAGAGGCAGAAATGAAGTCAGAGGTAGAGCTGGTGTGGAGCTGAAGTCAGAGGCGGAGATGAAGTTGGAGTCAGATGCAAAGCTGGTGTGGGGCTGGAGTCAGAGGTGGAGCTGAAGTGAGACTGGTGTGGAGCTGGAGTCAGAGGTAGAGCTGAAGTCAGGGTTGGAGGTGGAGCTGAAGTCGGAGATTGGTGTGGAGCTGGAGGCGGAGCTGAAGGCAGAGCAGGTCTGGAGCTGGAAGCAGAGTCAAAGGCGGAAGTGGGGCTGAAGTCAGAGGCAGAGCTGGAGGCGGAGCTGAAGTCAGAGGCAGAGCTGGAGGCGGTGCTGAAGTCAGAGGTGGAGCTGAAGTCAGAGGCAGAGCTGGTGGTGGAGTCAGAGAATGCTCCATTAAACCATATAGTGTACATTCCTTCCCTGTAACACTAGTGAAGTCTTCATGGTATAGTGGATAGTGCTCTGGACTCTCACCCCAGCGACCCGAGTTCAAATCCCGGTGGGACCAAAGAATATATATCATCATGGAAAAGGCGTTGGTGGCGGAGCTGCAGCTGTAGGCGGAGCTGAAGTCAGAGGCGGAGCTGAAGTCAGAGGCAGATTTGGTGTGGTGCCGAAATTGAAGGCGGAGCTGAAGTCAGTGGCAGAGATGGTGTGGCGCTGGAGTTGGAGGAGAAGCTGTAGTCAGAGATGGAACTGAAGTTGTGGTCAGATGCAGAACTGGTGTGGAGCTGGAGTCAGAGGCGGAGAAACTGGTGTGGAGCTGGCGGCGGAGTTGGAGGCGGAAGTGGGGCTGAAGTCAGAGGCAGAGATGGTGTAGAGCTGGAATCAGAGGCAGAAATGAAGTCAGAGGTAGAGCTGGTGTGGAGCTGAAGTCAGAGGCGGAGATGAAGTAGGAGTCAGATGCAAAGCTGGTGTGGGGCTGGAGTTGGAGGCAGAGCTGGTGTGGAGCTGAAATCAGAGGTGGAGCTGAAGTCAGGGACTGGTGTGGAGCTGGAGTCAGAGAGAGCTGAAGTCAGGGTTGGAGGTGGAGCTGAAGTCGGAGACTGGTGTGGAGCTGGATGCGGAGCTGAAGGCAGAGGCGGAGATGAAATTGGAGTCAGATGCAAAGCTGGTGTGAGGCAGAGGCAGAGCAGGTCTGGAGCTGGAGGCAGAGTCAAAGGCGGAAGTGGGGCTGAAGTCAGAGGCAGAGCTGGAGGCGGAGCTGAAGTCAGAGGCAGAGCTGGAGGCGGTGCTGAAGTCAGAGGTGGAGCTGAAGTCAGAGGCAGAGCTGGTGGTGGAGTCAGAGAATGCTCCATTAAACCATATAGTGTACATTCCTTCCCTGCAACACTAGTGAAGTCTTCATGGTATAGTGGATAGTGCTCTGGACTCTCACCCCAGCGACCCGAGTTCAAATCCCGGTGGGACCAAAGAAAATATGTCATCATGGAAAAGGCGTTGGTGGCGGAGCTGGAGCTGTAGGCGGAGCTGAAGTCAGAGGCGGAGCTGAAGTCAGAGGCAGATTTGGTGTGGTGCCGAAATTGGAGGCGGAGCTGAAGTCAGTGGCAGAGATGGTGTGGAGCTGGAGTTGGAGGAGAAGCTGTAGTCAGAGATGGAACTGAAGTTGTGGAGTCAGAGGCAGAAATGAAGTCAGAGGTAGAGCTGGTGTGGAGCTGAAGTCAGAGGCGGATATGAAGTTGGAGTCAGATGCAAAGCTGGTGTGGGGCTGGAGTCAGAGGTGGAGCTGAAGTCAGAGACTGGTGTGGAGCTGGAGTCAGAGGTGGAGCTGAAGTCAGAGGCAGAGCTGGTGGTGGAGTCAGAGAATGCTCCATTAAACCATATAGTGTACATTCCTTCCCTGCAACACTAGTGAAGTCTTCATGGTATAGTGGATAGTGCTCTGGACTCTCACCCCAGCGACCCGAGTTCAAATCCCGGCTGAAGTCAGAGGCAGAGATGGTGTAGAGCTGGAGTCAGAGGCAGAAATGAAGTCAGAGGTAGAGCTGGTGTGGAGCTGAAGTCAGAGGCGGAGATGAAGTAGGAGTCAGATGCAAAGCTGGTGTGGGGCTGGAGCTGAAGTCAAAGACTGGTGTGGAGCTGGAGTCAGAGGTAGAGCTGAAGTCAGGGTTGGAGGTGGAGCTGATGTCAGAGACTGGTGTGGAGCTGGAGGCGGAGCTGAAGGCAGAGGCAGAGCAGGTCTGGAGCTGGAGGCAGAGTCAAAGGCGGAAGTGGGGCTGAAGTCAGAGGCAGAGCTGGAGGCAGAGCTGAAGTCAGAGGCAGAGCTGGAGGCGGTGCTGAAGTCAGAGGTGGAGCTGAAGTCAGAGGCAGAGCTGGTGGTGGAGTCAGAGAATGCTCCATTAAACCATATAGTGTACATTCCTTCCCTGCAACACTAGTGAAGTCTTCATGGTATAGTGGATAGTGCTCTGGACTCTCACCCCAGCGACCCGAGTTCAAATCCCGGCTGAAGTCAGAGGCAGAGATGGTGTAGAGCTGGAGTCAGAGGCAGAAATGAAGTCAGAGGTAGAGCTGGTGTGGAGCTGAAGTCAGAGGCGGAGATGAAGTAGGAGTCAGATGCAAAGCTGGTGTGGGGCTGGAGTTGGAGGCAGAGCTGGTGTGGAGCTGAAGTCAGAGACTGGTGTGGAGCTGGAGTCAGAGCTAGAGCTGAAGTCAGGGTTGGAGGTGAAGCTGATGTCAGAGACTGGTGTGGAGCTGGAGGCGGAGCTGAAGGCAGAGGCAGAGCAGGTCTGGAGCTGGAGGCAGAGTCAAAGGCGGAAGTGGGGCTGAAGTCAGAGGCAGAGCTGGAGGCGGAGCTGAAGTCAGAGGCAGAGCTGGAGGCGGTGCTGAAGTCAGAGGTGGAGCTGAAGTCAGAGGCAGAGCTGGTGGTGGTCAGAGAATGCTCCATTAAACCATATAGTGTACATTCCTTCCCTGCAACACTAGTGAAGTCTTAATGGTATAGTGGATAGTGCTCTGGACTCTCACCCCAGCGACCCGAGTTCAAATCCCGGCTGAAGTCAGAGGCAGAGATGGTGTAGAGCTGGAGTCAGAGGCAGAAATGAAGTCAGAGGTAGAGCTGGTGTGGAGCTGAAGTCAGAGGCGGAGATGAAGTAGGAGTCAGATGCAAAGCTGGTGATGGGCTGGAGATGGAGGCAGAGCTGGTGTGGAGCTGAAATCAGAGGTGGAGCTGAAGTCAGGGACTGGTGTGGAGCTGGAGTCAGAGAGAGCTGAAGTCAGGGTTGGAGGTGGAGCTGAAGTCGGAGACTGGTGTGGAGCTGGAGGCGGAGGCAGAACAGGTCTGAAGCTGGAGGCAGAGTCAAAGGCGGAAGTGGGGCTGAAGTCAGAGGAAGAGCTGGAGGCGGAGCTGAAGTCAGAGGCAGAGCTGGAGGCGGTGCTGAAGTCAGAGGTGGAGCTGGTCAGAGGCAGAGCTGGTGGTGGAGTCAGAGAATGCTCCATTAAACCATATAGTGTACATTCCTTCCCTGTAACACTAGTGAAGTCTTCATGGTATAGTGGATAGTGCTCTGGACTCTCACCCCAGCGACCCGAGTACAAATCCCGGTGGGACCAAAGAATATATATCATCATGGAAAAGGCGTTGGTGGCGGAGCTGGAGCTGTAGGCGGAGCTGAAGTCAGAGGCGGAGCTGAAGTCAGAGGCAGATTTGGTGTGGTGCCGAAATTGAAGGCGGAGCTGAAGTCAGTGGCAGAGATGGTGTGGCGCTGGAGTTGGAGGAGAAGCTGTAGTCAGAGATGGAACTGAAGTTGTGGTCAGATGCAGAACTGGTGTGGAGCTGGAGTCAGAGGTGGAGCTGAAGTCAGAAACTGGTGTGGAGCTGGCGTCGGAGTTGGAGGCGGAAGTGGGGCTGAAGTCAGAGGCAGAGATGGTGTAGAGCTGGAGTCAGAGGCAGAAATGAAGTCATAGGTAGAGCTGGTGTGGAACTGAAGTCAGAGGCGGAGATGAAGTTGGAGTCAGATGCAAAGCTGGTATGGGGCTGGAGTCAGAGGTGGAGCTGAAGTCAGAGACTGGTGTGGAGCTGGAGTCAGAGGTAGAGCTGAAGTCAGGGTTGGAGGTGGAGCTGAAGTCGGAGACTGGTGTGGAGCTGGAGGCAGAGCTGAAGGCAGAGGCAGAACAGGTCTGAAGCTAAAGGCAGAGTCAAAGGCGGAAGTGGGGCTGAAGTCAGAGGCAGAGCTGGAGGCGGAGCTGAAGTCAGAGGCAGAGCTGGAGGCGGTGCTGAAGTCAGAGGTGGAGCTGAAGTCAGAGGCAGAGCTGGTGGTGGAGTCAGAGAATGCTCCATTAAACCATATAGTGTACATTCCTTCCCTGCAACACTAGTGAAGTCTTCATGGTATAGTGGATAGTGCTCTGGACTCTCACCCCAGCGACCCGAGTTCAAATCCCGGTGGGACCAAAGAAAATATGTCATCATGGAAAAGGCGTTGGTGGCGGAGCTGGAGCTGTAGGCGGAGCTGAAGTCAGAGGCGGAGCTGAAGTCAGAGGCAGATTTGGTGTGGTGCCGAAATTGGAGGCGGAGCTGAAGTAAGTGGCAGAGATGGTGTGGAGCTGGAGTTGGAGGAGAAGCTGTAGTCAGAGATGGAACTGAAGTTGTGGAGTCAGAGGCAGAAATGAAGTCAGAGGTAGAGCTGGTGTGGAGCTGAAGTCAGAGGCGGAGATGAAGTTGGAGTCAGATGCAAAGCTGGTGTGGGGCTGAAGTCAGAGGTGGAGCTGAAGTCAGAGACTGGTGTGGAGCTGGAGTCAGAGGTAGAGCTGAAGTCAGGGTTGGAGGTGATAATAAATGTGCACTATATGGTTTAATGGAGAATGCTCCATTAAACCATATAGTGTACATTCCTTCCCTGCAACACTAGTGAAGTCTTCATGGTATAGTGGATAGTGCTCTGGACTCTCACCCCAGCGACCCGAGTTCAAATCCCGGCTGAAGTCAGAGGCAGAGATGGTGTAGAGCTGGAGTCAGAGGCAGAAATGAAGTCAGAGGTAGAGCTGGTGTGGAGCTGAAGTCAGAGGCGGAGATGAAGTAGGAGTCAGATGCAAAGCTGGTGATGGGCTGGAGTTGGAGGCAGAGCTGGTGTGGAGCTGAAATCAGAGGTGGAGCTGAAGTCAGGGACTGGTGTGGAGCTGGAGTCAGAGAGAGCTGAAGTCAGGGTTGGAGGTGGAGCTGAAGTCGGAGACTGGTGTGGAGCTGGAGGCAGAGCTGAAGGCAGAGGCAGAACAGGTCTGAAGCTGGAGGCAGAGTCAAAGGCGGAAGTGGGGCTGAAGTCAGAGACAGAGCTGGAGGCGGAGCTGAAGTCAGAGGCAGAGCTGGAGGCGGTGCTGAAGTCAGAGGTGGAGCTGAAGTCAGAGGCAGAGCTGGTGGTGGAGTCAGAGAATGCTCCATTAAACCATATAGTGTACATTCCTTCCCTGCAACACTAGTGAAGTCTTCATGGTATAGTGGATAGTGCTCTGGACTCTCACCCCAGCGACCCGAGTTCAAATCCCGGTGGGACCAAAGAAAATATGTCATCATGGAAAAGGTGTTGGAGGCGGAGCTGGAGCTGTAGGCGGAGCTGAAGTCAGAGGCGGACCTGAAGTAAGAGGCAGATTTGGTGTGGCGCCGGAATTGGAAGCGGAGCTGAAGTCAGTGGCAGAGATGGTGTGGAACTGGAGTTGGAGGAGGAGCTGTAATGTGAAATGGAACTGAAGTTGAAGTCAGATGCAGAACTGGTGTGGAGCTGGAGTCAGAGGTGGAGCTGAAGTCAGAAACTGGTGTGGAGCTGGCGGCGGAGTGTGAGGCGGAATTGGGGCTGAAGTCAGAGGCAGAGATGGTGTAGAGCTGGAGTCAGAGGCAGAAATGAAGTCAGAGGTAGAGCTGGTGTGGAGCTGAAGTCAGAGGCGGAGATGAAATTGGAGTCAGATGCAAAGCTGGTGTGGGGCTGGAGTCAGAGGTGGAGCTGAAGTGAGACTGGTGTGGAGCTGGAGGCGGAGCTGAAGGCAGAGGCAGAGCAGGTCTGGAGCTGGAGGCAGAGTCAAAGGCGGAAGTGGGGCTGAAGTCAGAGGCAGAGCTGGAGGCGGAGCGGAAGTCAGAGGCAGAGCTGGAGGCGGTGCTGAAGTCAGAGGTGGAGCTGAAGTCAGAGGCAGAGCTGGTGGTTGAGTCAGAGAATGCTCCATTAAACCATATAGTGTACATTCCTTCCCTGCAACACTAGTGAAGTCTTCATGGTATAGTGGATAGTGCTCTGGACTCTCACCCCAGCGACCCGAGTTCAAATCCCGGTGGGACCAAAGAATATATATCATCATGGAAAAGGCATTGGTGGCGGAGCTGGAGCTGTAGGCGGAGCTGAAGTCAGAGGCGGAGCTGAAGTCAGAGGCAGATTTGGTGTGGTGCCGAAATTGAAGGCGGAGCTGAAGTCAGTGGCAGAGATGGTGTGGAGCTGGAGTTGGAGGAGAAGCTGTGGTCAGAGATGGAACTGAAGTTGTGGTCAGATGCAGAACTGCTGTGGAGCTGGAGTCAGAGGCGGAGCTGAAGTCAGAAACTGGTGTGGAGCTGGCGGCGGAGTTGGAGGCGGAAGTGGGGCTGAAGTCAGAGGCAGAGATGGTGTAGAGCTGGAGTCAGAGGCAGAAATGAAGTCAGAGGTAGAGCTGGTGTGGAGCTGAAGTCAGAGGCGGAGATGAAGTTGGAGTCAGATGCAAAGCTGGTGTGGGGCTGGAGTCAGAGGTGGAGCTGAAGTCAGAGACTGGTGTGGAGCTGGAGTCAGAGGTAGAGCTGAAGTCAGGGTTGGAGGTGGAGCTGAAGTCAGAGACTGGTGTGGAGCTGGAGGCGGAGCTGAAGGCAGAGGCAGAGCAGGTCTGGAGCTGGAGTCACAGTCAAAGGCGGAAGTGGGGCTGAAGTCAGAGGCAGAGCTGGAGGCGGAGCTGAAGTCAGAGGCAGAGCTGGAGGCGGTGCTGAAGTCAGAGGTGGAGCTGAAGTCAGAGGCAGAGCTGGTGGTGGAGTCAGAGAATGCTCCATTAAACCATATAGTGTACATTCCTTCCCTGCAACACTAGTGAAGTCTTCATGGTATAGTGGATAGTGCTCTGGACTCTCACCCCAGCGACCCGAGTTCAAATCCCGGCTGAAGTCAGAGGCAGAGATTGTGTAGAACTGGAGTCAGAGGCAGAAATGAAGTCAGAGGTAGAGCTGGTGTGGAGCTGAAGTCAGAGGCGGAGATGAAGTAGGAGTCAGATGCAAAGCTGGTGTGGGGCTGGAGTTGGAGGCAGAGCTGGTGTGGAGCTGAAGTCAGAGGTGGAGCTGTAGTGAGACTGGTGTGAAGCTGGAGTCAGAGGTAGAGCTGAAGTCAGGGTTGGAGGTGGAGCTGATGTCAGAGACTGGTGTGGAGCTGGAGGCGGAGCTGAAGGCAGAGGCAGAGCAGGTCTGGAGCTGGAGGCAGAGTCAAAGGCGGAAGTGGGGCTGAAGTCAGAGGCAGAGCTGGAGGCGGAGCTGAAGTCAGAGGCAGAGCTGGAGGCGGTGCTGAAGTCAGAGGTGGAGCTGAAGTCAGAGGCAGAGTTGGTGGTGGAGTCAGAGAATGCTCCATTAAACCATATAGTGTACATTCCTTCCCTGCAACACTAGTGAAGTCTTAATGGTATAGTGGATAGTGCTCTGGACTCTCACCCCAGCGACCCGAGTTCAAATCCCGGTGGGACCAAAGAAAATATGTCATCATGGAAAAGGTGTTGGAGGCGAGCTGGAGCTGTAGGCGGAGCTGAAGTCAGAGGCGGACCTGAAGTCAGAGGCAGATTTGGTGTGGCGCCGGAATTGGAAGCGGAGCTGAAGTAAGTGGCAGAGATGGTGTGGAACTGGAGTTCGAGGAGGAGCTGTTGTGTGAGATGGAACTGAAGTTGTGGTCAGATGCAAAACTGGTGTGGAGCTGGAGTCAGAGGCGGAGCTGAAGTCAGAAACTGGTGTGGAGTTGGAGGCGGAAGTGGGGCTGAAGTCAGAGGCAGAGATGGTGTAGAGCTGGAGTCAGAGGCAGACATGAAGTCAGAGGTAGAGCTGGTGTGGAGCTGAAGTCAGAGGCGGAGATGAAGTTGGAGTCAGATGCAAATCTGGTGTGGGGCTGGAGTCAGAGGTGGAGCTGAAGTGAGACTGGTGTGGAGCTGGAGTCAGAGGTAGAGCTGAAGTCAGGGTTGGAGGTGGAGCTGAAGTCGGAGACTGGTGTGGAGCTGGAGGCGGAGCTGAAGGCAGAGGCAGAGCAGGTCTGGAGCTGGAGGCAGAGTCAAAGGCGGAAGTGGGGCTGAAGTCAGAGGCAGAGCTGGAGGCGGAGCTGAAGTCAGAGGCAGAGCTGGAGGCGGTGCTGAAGTCAGAGGTGGAGCTGAAGTCAGAGGCAGAGCTGGTGGTTGAGTCAGAGAATGCTCCATTAAACCATATAGTGTACATTCCTTCCCTGCAACACTAGTGAAGTCTTCATGGTATAGTGGATAGTGCTCTGGACTCTCACCCCAGCGACCCGAGTTCAAATCCCGGTGGGACCAAAGAAAATATGTCATCATGGAAAAGGCGTTGGTGGCGGAGCTGGAGCTGTAGGCGGAGCTGAAGTCAGAGGCGGAGCTGAAGTCAGAGGCAGATTTGGTGTGGTGCCGAAAATGGAGGCGGAGCTGAAGTCAGTGGCAGAGATGGTGTGGAGCTGGAGTTGGAGGAGAAGCTGTAGTCAGAGATGGAACTGAAGTTGTGGAGTCAGAGGCAGAAATGAAGTCAGAGGTAGAGCTGGTGTGGAGCTGAAGTCAGAGGCGGAGATGAAGTTGGAGTCAGATGCAAAGCTGGTGTGGGGCTGGAGTCAGAGGTGGAGCTGAAGTCAGAGACTGGTGTGGAGCTGGAGTCAGAGGTAGAGCTGAAGTCAGGGTTGGAGGTGATAATAAATGTGCACTATATAGTTTAATGGAGAATGCTCCATTAAACCATATAGTGTACATTCCTTCCCTGCAACACTAGTGAAGTCTTCATGGTATAGTGGATAGTGCTCTGGACTCTCACCCCAGCGACCCGAGTTCAAATCCCGGCTGAAGTCAGAGGCACAGATGGTGTAGAGCTGGAGTCAGAGGCAGAAATGAAGTCAGAGGTAGAGCTGGTGTGGAGCTGAAGTCAGAGGCGGAGATGAAGTAGGAGTCAGATGCAAAGCTGGTGATGGGCTGGAGTTGGAGGCAGAGCTGGTGTGGAGCTGAAATCAGAGGTGGAGCTGAAGTCAGGGACTGGTGTGGAGCTGGAGTCAGAGAGAGCTGAAGTCAGGGTTGGAGGTGGAGCTGAAGTCGGAGACTGGTGTGGAGCTGGAGGCGGAGCTGAAGGCAGAGGCAGAGCAGGTCTGGAGCTGGAGGCAGAGTCAAAGGCGGAAGTGGGGCTGAAGTCAGAGGCAGAGCTGAAGGCGGAGCTGAAGTCAGAGGCAGAGCTGGAGGCGGTGCTGAAGTCAGAGGTGGAGCTGAAGTCAGAGGCAGAGCTGGTGGTGGAGTCAGAGAATGCTCCATTAAACCATATAGTGTACATTCCTTCCCTGCAACACTAGTGAAGTCTTCATGGTATAGTGGATAGTGCTCTGGACTCTCACCCCAGCGACCCGAGTTCAAATCCCGGTGGGACCAAAGAAAATATGTCATCATGGAAAAGGTGTTGGAGGCGGAGCTGGAGCTGTAGGCGGAGCTGAAGTCAGAGGCGGACCTGAAGTCAGAGGCAGATTTGGTGTGGTGCCGAAATTGAAGGCGGAGCTGAAGTCAGTGGCAGAGATGGTGTGGAGCTGGAGTTGGAGGAGAAGCTGTGGTCAGAGATGGAACTGAAGTTGTGGTCAGATGCAGAACTGCTGTGGAGCTGGAGTCAGAGGCGGAGCTGAAGTCAGAAACTGGTGTGGAGCTGGCGGCGGAGTTGGAGGCGGAAGTGGGGCTGAAGTCAGAGGCAGAGATGGTGAAGAGCTGGAGTCAGAGGCAGAAATGAAGTCAGAGGTAGAGCTGGTGTGGAGCTGAAGTCAGAGGTGGAGATGAAGTTGGAGTCAGATGCAAAGCTGGTGTGGGGGTGGAGCTGAAGTCAGAGACTGGTGTGGAGCTGGAGTCAGAGGTAGAGCTGAAGTCAGGGTTGGAGGTGGAGCTGAAGTCAGAGACTGGTGTGGAGCTGGAGGCAGAGCTGAAGGCAGAGGCAGAGGAGGTCTGGAGCTGGAGGCACAGTCAAAGGCGGAAGTGGGGCTGAAGTCAGAGGCAGAGCTGGAGGCGGAGCTGAAGTCAGAGGCAGAGCTGGAGGCGGTGTTGAAGTCAGAGTTGGAGCTGAAGTCAGAGGCAGAGCTGGTGGTGGAGTCAGAGAATGCTCCATTAAACCATATAGTGTACATTCCTTCCCTGAAACACTAGTGAAGTCTTCATGGTATAGTGGATAGTGCTCTGGACTCTCACCCCAGCGACCCGAGTTCAAATCCCGGTGGGACCAAAGAAAATATGTCATCATGGAAAAGGTGTTGGAGGCGGAGCTGGAGCTGTAGGCGGAGCTGAAGTCAGAGGCGGAGCTGAAGTCAGAGGCAGATTTGGTGTGGCGCCGGAATTGGAAGCGGAGCTGAAGTCAGTGGCAGAGATGGTGTTGAACTGGAGTTGGAGGAGGAGCTGTAGTGTGAGATGGAACTGAAGTTGAAGTCAGATGCAGAACTGGTGTGAAGCTGGAGTCAGAGGTGGAGCTGAAGTCAGAAACGTGTGGAGCTGGCGGCGGAGTGTGAGGCGGAATTGGGGCTGAAGTCAGAGGCAGAGATGGTGTAGAGCTGGAGTCAGAGGCAGAAATGAAGTCAGAGGTAGAGCTGGTGTGGAGCTGAAGTCAGAGGCGGAGATGAAATTGGAGTCAGATGCAAAGCTGGTGTGGGGCTGGAGTCAGAGGTGGAGCTGAAGTGAGACTGGTGTGGAGCTGGAGTCAGAGGTAGAGCTGAAGTCAGGGTTGGAGGTGGAGCTGAAGTCGGAGACTGGTGTGGAGCTGGAGGCGGAGCTGAAGGCAGAGGCAGAGCAGGTCTGGAGCTGGAGGCAGAGTCAAAGGCGGAAGTGGGGCTGAAGTCAGAGGCAGAGCTGGAGGCGGAGCTGAAGTCAGAGGCAGAGCTGGAGGCGGTGCTGAAGTCAGAGGTGGAGCTGAAGTCAGAGGCAGAGCTGGTGGTGGAGTCAGAGAATGCTCCATTAAACCATATAGTGTACATTCCTTCCCTGTAACACTAGTGAAGTCTTCATGGTATAGTGGATAGTGCTCTGGACTCTCACCCCAGCGACCCGAGTTCAAATCCCGGTGGGACCAAAGAATATATATCATCATGGAAAAGGCATTGGTGGCGGAGCTGGAGCTGTAGGCGGAGCTGAAGTCAGAGGCGGAGCTGAAGTCAGAGGCAGATTTGGTGTGGTGCCGAAATTGAAGGCGGAGCTGAAGTCAGTGGCAGAGATGGTGTGGCGCTGGAGTTGGAGGAGAAGCTGTAGTCAGAGATGGAACTGAAGTTGTGGTCAGATGCAGAACTGGTGTGGAGCTGGAGTCAGAGGCGGAGCTGAAGTCAAAAACTGGTGTGGAGCTGGCGTCGGAGTTGGAGGCGGAAGTGGGGCTGAAGTCAGAGCCAGAGATGGTGTAGAGCTGGAGTCAGTGGCAGAAATGAAATCATAGGTAGAGCTTGTGTGGAACTGAAGTCAGAGGCGGAGATGAAGTTGGAGTCAGATGCAAAGCTGGTGTGGGGCTGGAGTCAGAGGTGGAGCTGAAGTCAGAGACTGGTGTGGAGCTGGAGTCAGAGGTAGAGCTGAAGTCAGGGTTGGAGGTGGAGCTGAAGTCAGAGACTGGTGTGGAGCTAAAGGCAGAGGCAGAGCAGGTCTGGAGCTGGAGTCACAGTCAAAGGCGGAAGTGGGGCTGAAGTCAGAGGCAGAGCTGGAGGCGGAGCTGAAGTCAGAGGCAGAGCTGGAGGCGGTGCTGAAGTCAGAGGTGGAGCTGAAATCAGAGGCAGAGCTGGTGGTGGAGTCAGAGAATGCTCCATTAAACCATATAGTGTACATTCCTTCCCTGCAACACTAGTGAAGTCTTCATGGTATAGTGGATAGTGCTCTGGACTCTCACCCCAGCGACCCGAGTTCAAATCCCGGCTGAAGTCAGAGGCAGAGATTGTGTAGAGCTGGAGTCAGAGGCAGAAATGAAGTCAGAGGTAGAGCTGGTGTGGAGCTGAAGTCAGAGGCGGAGATGAAGTAGGAGTCAGATGCAAAGCCGGTGTGGGGCTGGAGTTGGAGGCAGAGCTTGTGTGGAGCTGAAGTCAGAGGTGGAGCTGAAGTGAGACTGGTGTGGAGCTGGAGTCAGAGGTAGAGCTGAAGTCAGGGTTGGAGGTGGAGCTGAAGTCAGAGACTGGTGTGGAGCTGGAGGCGGAGCTGAAGGCAGAGGCAGAGCAGGTCTGGAGCTGGAGGCACAGTCAAAGGCGGAAGTGGGGCTGAAGTCAGAGGCAGAGCTGGAGGCGGAGCTGAAGTCAGAGGCAGAGCTGGAGGCGGTGCTGAAGTCAGAGATGCAGCTCAAGTCAGAGGCAGAGCTGGTGGTGGAGTCAGAGAATGCTCCATTAAACCATATAGTGTACATTCCTTCCCTGCAACACTAGTGAAGTCTTCATGGTTTAGTGGATAGTGCTCTGGACTCTCACCCCAGCGACCCGAGTTCAAATCCCGGCTGAAGTCAGAGGCAGAGATGGTGTAGAGCTGGAGTCAGAGGCAGAAATGAAGTCAGAGGTAGAGCTGGTGTGGAGCTGAAGTCAGAGGCGGAGATGAAGTAGGAGTCAGATGCAAAGCTGGTGTGGGGCTGGAGTTGGAGGCAGAGCTGGTGTGGAGCTGAAGTCAGAGGTGGAGCTGAAGTCAGAGACTGGTGTGGAGCTGGAGTCAGAGGTAGAGCTGAAGTCAGGGTTGGAGGTGGAGCTGATGTCAGAGACTGGTGTGGAGCTGGAGGCGGAGCTGAAGGCAGAGGCAGAGCAGGTCTGGAGCTGGAGGCACAGTCAAAGGCGGAAGTGGGGCTGAAGTCAGAGGCAGAGCTGGAGGCGGAGCTGAAGTCAGAGGCAGAGCTGGAGGCGGTGCTGAAGTCAGAGGTGGAGCTGAAGTCAGAGGCAGAGCTGGTGGTGGAGTCAGAGAATGCTCCATTAAACCATATAGTGTACATTCCTTCCCTGCAACACTAGTGAAGTCTTCATGGTATAGTGGGTAGTGCTCTGGACTCTCACCCCAGCGACCCGAGTTCAAATCCCGGTGGGACCAAAGAAAATATGTCATCATGGAAAAGGCGTTGGTGGCGGAGCTGGAGCTGTAGGCGGAGCTGAAGTCAGAGGCGGAGCTGAAGTCAGAGGCAGATTTGGTGTGGTGCCGAAATTGAAGGCGGAGCTGAAGTCAGTGGCAGAGATGGTGTGGAGCTGGAGTTGGAGGAGAAGCTGTAGTCAGAGATGGAACTGAAGTTGTGGTCAGATGCAGAACTGGTGTGGAGCTGGAGTCAGAGGCGGAGCTGAAGTCAGAAACTGGTGTGGAGCTGGCGGCGGAGTTGGAGGCGGAAGTGGGGCTGAAGTCAGAGGCAGAGATGGTGTAGAGCTGGAGTCAGAGGCAGAAATGAAGTCAGAGGTAGAGCTGGTGTGGAGCTGAAGTCAGAGGCGGAGATGAAGTTGGAGTCAGATGCAAAGCTGGTGTGGAGCTGGAGTCAGAGGTAGAGCTGAAGTCAGGGTTGGAGGTGGAGCTAAAGTCAGAGACTGGTGTGGAGCTGGAGGCGGAGCTAAAGGCAGAGGCAGAGCAGGTCTGGAGCTGGAGGCACAGTCAAAGGCGGAAGTGGGGCTGAAGTCAGAGGCAGAGCTGTAGGCGGAGCTGAAGTCAGAGGCAGAGCTGGAGGCGGTGCTGAAGTCAGAGGTGCAGCTCAAGTCAGAGGCAGAGCTGGTGGTGGAGTCAGAGAATGCTCCATTAAACCATATAGTGTACATTCCTTCCCTGCAACACTAGTGAAGTCTTCTTGGTATAGTGGATAGTGCTCTGGACTCTCACCCCAGCGACCCGAGTTCAAATCCCGGCTGAAGTCAGAGGCAGAGATGGTGTAGAGCTGGAGTCAGAGGCAGAAATGAAGTCAGAGGTAGAGCTGGTGTGGAGCTGAAGTCAGAGGCGGAGATGAAGTAGGAGTCAGATGCAAAGCTGGTGTGGGGCTGGAGTTGGAGGCAGAGCTGGTGTGGAGCTGAAGTCAGAGGTGAAGCTGAAGTCAGAGACTGGTGTGGAGCTGGAGTCAGAGGTAGAGCTGAAGTCAGGGTTGGAGGTGGAGCTGAAGTCAGAGACTGGTGTGGAGCTGGGGGCGGAGCTGAAGGCAGAGGCAGAGCAGGTCTGGAGCTGGAGGCAGAGTCAAAGGCGGAAGTGGGGCTGAAGTCAGAGGCAGAGCTGGAGGCGGAGCTGAAGTCAGAGGCAGAGCTGGAGGCGGTGCTGAAGTCAGAGGTGGAGCTGACGTCAGAGGCAGAGCTGGTGGTGGAGTCAGAGAATGCTCCATTAAACCATGTAGTGTACATTCCTTCCCTGCAACACTAGTGAAGTCTTCATGGTATAGTGGATAGTGCTCTGGACTCTCACCCCAGCGACCCGAGTTCAAATCCCGGTGGGACCAAAGAAAATATGTCATCATGGAAAAGGTGTTGGAGGCGGAGCTGGAGCTGTAGGCGGAGCTGAAGTCAGAGGGGGACCTGAAGTCAGAGGCAGATTTGGTGTGGTGCCGAAATTGAAGGCGGAGCTGAAGTCAGTGGCAGAGATGGTGTGGAGCTGGAGTTGGAGGAGAAGCTGTGGTCAGAGATGGAACTGAAGTTGTGGTCAGCTGCAGAACTGCTGTGGAGCTGGAGTCAGAGGCGGAGCTGAAGTCAGAAACTGGTGTGGATCTGGCGGCGGAGTTGGAGGCGGAAGTGGGGCTGAAGTCAGAGGCAGAGATGGTGTAGAGCTGGAGTCAGAGGCAGAAATGAAGTCAGAGGTAGAGCTGGTGTGGAACTGAAGTCAGAGGCGGAGATGAAGTTGGAGTCAGATGCAAAGCTGGTGTGGGGCTGGAGTCAGAGGTGGAGCTGAAGTCAGAGACTGGTGTGGAGCTGGAGTCAGAGGTAGAGCTGAAGTCAGGGTTGGAGGTGGAGCTGAAGTCAGAGACTGGTGTGGAGCTGGAGGCGGAGCTGAAGGCAGAGGCAGAGGAGGTCTGGAGCTGGAGGCACAGTCAAAGGCGGAAGTGGGGCTGAAGTTAGAGGCGGAGCTGAAGTCAGAGGCAGATTTGGTGTGGTGCCGAAATTGGAGGCGGAGCTGAAATCAGTGGCAGAGATGGTGTGGAGTTGGAGTTGGAGGAGGAGCTGTAGTCAGAGATGGAACTGAAGTTGAAGTCAGATGCAGAACCGGTGTGGAGCTGGAGTCAGAGGTGGAGCTGAAGTCAGAAACTGGTGTGGAGCTGGCGGCGGAGTTGGAGGCGGAAGTGGGGCTGAAGTAAGAGGCAGAGATGGTGTAGAGCTGGAGTCAGAGGCAGAAATGAAGTCAGAGGTAGAGCTGGTGTGGAGCTGAAGTCAGAGGCGGAGATGAAATTGGAGTCAGATGCAAAGCTGGTGTGGGGCTGGAGTCAGAGGTGGAGCTGAAGTGAGACTGGTGTGGAGCTGGAGTCAGAGGTAGAGCTGAAGTCAGTGTTGGAGGTGGAGCTGAAGTCGGAGACTGGTGTGGAGCTGGAGGCGGAGCTGAAGGCAGAGGCAGAGCAGGTCTGGAGCTGGAGGCAGAGTCAAAGGCGGAAGTGGGGCTGAAGTCAGAGGCAGAGCTGGAGGCGGAGCTGAAGTCAGAGGCAGAGCTGGAGGCGGTGCTGAAGTCAGAGGCAGAGCTGGTGGTGGAGTCAGAGAATGCTCCATTAAACCATATAGTGTACATTCCTTCCCTGTAACACTAGTGAAGTCTTCATGGTATAGTGGATAGTGCTCTGGACTCTCACCCCGGCGACCCGAGTTCAAATCCCGGTGGGACCAAAGAATATATATCATCATGGAAAAGGCGTTGGTGGCGGAGCTGGAGCTGTAGGCGGAGCTGAAGTCAGAGGCGGAGCTGAAGTCAGAGGCAGATTTGGTGTGGTGCCGAAATTGAAGGCGGAGCTGAAGTCAGTGGCAGAGATGGTGTGGCGCTGGAGTTGGAGGAGAAGCTGTAGTGTGAGATGGAACTGAAGTTGAAGTCAGATGCAGAACTGGTGTGGAGCTGGAGTCAGAGGTGGAGCTGAAGTCAGAAACTGGTGTGGAGCTGGCGGCGGAATTGGAGGCGGAAGTGGGGCTGAAGTCAGAGGCAGAGATGGTGTAGAGCTGGAGTCAGAGGCAGAAATGAAGTCAGAGGTAGAGCTGGTGTGGAGCTGAAGTCAGAGGCGGAGATGAAATTGGAGTCAGATGCAAAGCTGGTGTGGGGCTGGAGTCAGAGGTGGAGCTGAAGTCAGAGACTGGTGTGGAGCTGGAGTCAGCGGTAGAGCTGAAGTCAGGGTTGGAGGTGATAATAAATGTGCACTATATAGTTTAATGGAGAATGCTCCATTAAACCATATAGTGTACATTCCTTCCCTGCAACACTAGTGAAGTCTTCATGGTATAGTGGATAGTGCTCTGGACTCTCACCCCAGCGACCCGAGTTCAAATCCCGGCTGAAGTCAGAGGCACAGATGGTGTAGAGCTGGAGTCAGAGGCAGAAATGAAGTCAGAGGTAGAGCTGGTGTGGAGCTGAAGTTTAGAGGCGGAGATGAAGTAGGAGTCAGATGCAAAGCTGGTGATGGGCTGGAGTTGGAGGCAGAGCTGGTGTGGAGCTGAAATCAGAGGTGGAGCTGAAGTCAGGGACTGGTGTGGAGCTGGAGTCAGAGAGAGCTGAAGTCAGGGTTGGAGGTGGAGCTGAAGTCGGAGACTGGTGTGGAGCTGGAGGCGGAGCTGAAGGCAGAGGCAGAGCAGGTCTGGAGCTGGAGGCAGAGTCAAAGGCGGAAGTGGGGCTGAAGTCAGAGGCAGAGCTGAAGGCGGAGCTGAAGTCAGAGGCAGAGCTGGAGGCGGTGCTGAAGTCAGAGGTGGAGCTGAAGTCAGAGGCAGAGCTGGTGGTGGAGTCAGAGAATGCTCCATTAAACCATATAGTGTACATTCCTTCCCTGCAACACTAGTGAAGTCTTCATGGTATAGTGGATAGTGCTCTGGACTCTCACCCCAGCGACCCGAGTTCAAATCCCGGTGGGACCAAAGAAAATATGTCATCATGGAAAAGGTGTTGGAGGCGGAGCTGGAGCTGTAGGCGGAGCTGAAGTCAGAGGCGGACCTGAAGTCAGAGGCAGATTTGGTGTGGTGCCGAAATTGAAGGCGGAGCTGAAGTCAGTGGCAGAGATGGTGTGGAGCTGGAGTTGGAGGAGAAGCTGTGGTCAGAGATGGAACTGAAGTTGTGGTCAGATGCAGAACTGCTGTGGAGCTGGAGTCAGAGGCGGAGCTGAAGTCAGAAACTGGTGTGGAGCTGGCGGCGGAGTTGGAGGCGGAAGTGGGGCTGAAGTCAGAGGCAGAGATGGTGAAGAGCTGGAGTCAGAGGCAGAAATGAAGTCAGAGGTAGAGCTGGTGTGGAGCTGAAGTCAGAGGTGGAGATGAAGTTGGAGTCAGATGCAAAGCTGGTGTGGGGGTGGAGCTGAAGTCAGAGACTGGTGTGGAGCTGGAGTCAGAGGTAGAGCTGAAGTCAGGGTTGGAGGTGGAGCTGAAGTCAGAGACTGGTGTGGAGCTGGAGGCAGAGCTGAAGGCAGAGGCAGAGGAGGTCTGGAGCTGGAGGCACAGTCAAAGGCGGAAGTGGGGCTGAAGTCAGAGGCAGAGCTGGAGGCGGAGCTGAAGTCAGAGGCAGAGCTGGAGGCGGTGTTGAAGTCAGAGTTGGAGCTGAAGTCAGAGGCAGAGCTGGTGGTGGAGTCAGAGAATGCTCCATTAAACCATATAGTGTACATTCCTTCCCTGAAACACTAGTGAAGTCTTCATGGTATAGTGGATAGTGCTCTGGACTCTCACCCCAGCGACCCGAGTTCAAATCCCGGTGGGACCAAAGAAAATATGTCATCATGGAAAAGGTGTTGGAGGCGGAGCTGGAGCTGTAGGCGGAGCTGAAGTCAGAGGCGGAGCTGAAGTCAGAGGCAGATTTGGTGTGGCGCCGGAATTGGAAGCGGAGCTGAAGTCAGTGGCAGAGATGGTGTTGAACTGGAGTTGGAGGAGGAGCTGTAGTGTGAGATGGAACTGAAGTTGAAGTCAGATGCAGAACTGGTGTGAAGCTGGAGTCAGAGGTGGAGCTGAAGTCAGAAACGTGTGGAGCTGGCGGCGGAGTGTGAGGCGGAATTGGGGCTGAAGTCAGAGGCAGAGATGGTGTAGAGCTGGAGTCAGAGGCAGAAATGAAGTCAGAGGTAGAGCTGGTGTGGAGCTGAAGTCAGAGGCGGAGATGAAATTGGAGTCAGATGCAAAGCTGGTGTGGGGCTGGAGTCAGAGGTGGAGCTGAAGTGAGACTGGTGTGGAGCTGGAGTCAGAGGTAGAGCTGAAGTCAGGGTTGGAGGTGGAGCTGAAGTCGGAGACTGGTGTGGAGCTGGAGGCGGAGCTGAAGGCAGAGGCAGAGCAGGTCTGGAGCTGGAGGCAGAGTCAAAGGCGGAAGTGGGGCTGAAGTCAGAGGCAGAGCTGGAGGCGGAGCTGAAGTCAGAGGCAGAGCTGGAGGCGGTGCTGAAGTCAGAGGTGGAGCTGAAGTCAGAGGCAGAGCTGGTGGTG
Organism: Syngnathus leptorhynchus; assembly: GCF_054491065.1. Classification (NCBI taxonomy): domain Eukaryota; kingdom Metazoa; phylum Chordata; class Actinopteri; order Syngnathiformes; family Syngnathidae; genus Syngnathus; species Syngnathus leptorhynchus. The sequence goes on from NW_028232014.1 coordinate 303,581, forward strand.
GAGTCAGAGAATGCTCCATTAAACCATATAGTGTACATTCCTTCCCTGTAACACTAGTGAAGTCTTCATGGTATAGTGGATAGTGCTCTGGACTCTCACCCCAGCGACCCGAGTTCAAATCCCGGTGGGACCAAAGAATATATATCATCATGGAAAAGGCATTGGTGGCGGAGCTGGAGCTGTAGGCGGAGCTGAAGTCAGAGGCGGAGCTGAAGTCAGAGGCAGATTTGGTGTGGTGCCGAAATTGAAGGCGGAGCTGAAGTCAGTGGCAGAGATGGTGTGGCGCTGGAGTTGGAGGAGAAGCTGTAGTCAGAGATGGAACTGAAGTTGTGGTCAGATGCAGAACTGGTGTGGAGCTGGAGTCAGAGGCGGAGCTGAAGTCAAAAACTGGTGTGGAGCTGGCGTCGGAGTTGGAGGCGGAAGTTGGGCTGAAGTCAGAGCCAGAGATGGTGTAGAGCTGGAGTCAGTGGCAGAAATGAAATCATAGGTAGAGCTTGTGTGGAACTGAAGTCAGAGGCGGAGATGAAGTTGGAGTCAGATGCAAAGCTGGTGTGGGGCTGGAGTCAGAGGTGGAGCTGAAGTCAGAGACTGGTGTGGAGCTGGAGTCAGAGGTAGAGCTGAAGTCAGGGTTGGAGGTGGAGCTGAAGTCAGAGACTGGTGTGGAGCTGAAGGCAGAGGCAGAGCAGGTCTGGAGCTGGAGTCACAGTCAAAGGCGGAAGTGGGGCTGAAGTCAGAGGCAGAGCTGGAGGCGGAGCTGAAGTCAGAGGCAGAGCTGGAGGCGGTGCTGAAGTCAGAGGTGGAGCTGAAATCAGAGGCAGAGCTGGTGGTGGAGTCAGAGAATGCTCCATTAAACCATATAGTGTACATTCCTTCCCTGCAACACTAGTGAAGTCTTCATGGTATAGTGGATAGTGCTCTGGACTCTCACCCCAGCGACCCGAGTTCAAATCCCGGCTGAAGTCAGAGGCAGAGATTGTGTAGAGCTGGAGTCAGAGGCAGAAATGAAGTCAGAGGTAGAGCTGGTGTGGAGCTGAAGTCAGAGGCGGAGATGAAGTAGGAGTCAGATGCAAAGCCGGTGTGGGGCTGGAGTTGGAGGCAGAGCTTGTGTGGAGCTGAAGTCAGAGGTGGAGCTGAAGTGAGACTGGTGTGGAGCTGGAGTCAGAGGTAGAGCTGAAGTCAGGGTTGGAGGTGGAGCTGAAGTCAGAGACTGGTGTGGAGCTGGAGGCGGAGCTGAAGGCAGAGGCAGAGCAGGTCTGGAGCTGGAGGCACAGTCAAAGGCGGAAGTGGGGCTGAAGTCAGAGGCAGAGCTGGAGGCGGAGCTGAAGTCAGAGGCAGAGCTGGAGGCGGTGCTGAAGTCAGAGATGCAGCTCAAGTCAGAGGCAGAGCTGGTGGTGGAGTCAGAGAATGCTCCATTAAACCATATAGTGTACATTCCTTCCCTGCAACACTAGTGAAGTCTTCATGGTTTAGTGGATAGTGCTCTGGACTCTCACCCCAGCGACCCGAGTTCAAATCCCGGCTGAAGTCAGAGGCAGAGATGGTGTAGAGCTGGAGTCAGAGGCAGAAATGAAGTCAGAGGTAGAGCTGGTGTGGAGCTGAAGTCAGAGGCGGAGATGAAGTAGGAGTCAGATGCAAAGCTGGTGTGGGGCTGGAGTTGGAGGCAGAGCTGGTGTGGAGCTGAAGTCAGAGGTGGAGCTGAAGTCAGAGACTGGTGTGGAGCTGGAGTCAGAGGTAGAGCTGAAGTCAGGGTTGGAGGTGGAGCTGATGTCAGAGACTGGTGTGGAGCTGGAGGCGGAGCTGAAGGCAGAGGCAGAGCAGGTCTGGAGCTGGAGGCACAGTCAAAGGCGGAAGTGGGGCTGAAGTCAGAGGCAGAGCTGGAGGCGGAGCTGAAGTCAGAGGCAGAGCTGGAGGCGGTGCTGAAGTCAGAGGTGGAGCTGAAGTCAGAGGCAGAGCTGGTGGTGGAGTCAGAGAATGCTCCATTAAACCATATAGTGTACATTCCTTCCCTGCAACACTAGTGAAGTCTTCATGGTATAGTGGGTAGTGCTCTGGACTCTCACCCCAGCGACCCGAGTTCAAATCCCGGTGGGACCAAAGAAAATATGTCATCATGGAAAAGGCGTTGGTGGCGGAGCTGGAGCTGTAGGCGGAGCTGAAGTCAGAGGCGGAGCTGAAGTCAGAGGCAGATTTGGTGTGGTGCCGAAATTGAAGGCGGAGCTGAAGTCAGTGGCAGAGATGGTGTGGAGCTGGAGTTGGAGGAGAAGCTGTAGTCAGAGATGGAACTGAAGTTGTGGTCAGATGCAGAACTGGTGTGGAGCTGGAGTCAGAGGCGGAGCTGAAGTCAGAAACTGGTGTGGAGCTGGCGGCGGAGTTGGAGGCGGAAGTGGGGCTGAAGTCAGAGGCAGAGATGGTGTAGAGCTGGAGTCAGAGGCAGAAATGAAGTCAGAGGTAGAGCTGGTGTGGAGCTGAAGTCAGAGGCGGAGATGAAGTTGGAGTCAGATGCAAAGCTGGTGTGGAGCTGGAGTCAGAGGTAGAGCTGAAGTCAGGGTTGGAGGTGGAGCTGAAGTCAGAGACTGGTGTGGAGCTGGAGGCGGAGCTAAAGGCAGAGGCAGAGCAGGTCTGGAGCTGGAGGCACAGTCAAAGGCGGAAGTGGGGCTGAAGTCAGAGGCAGAGCTGTAGGCGGAGCTGAAGTCAGAGGCAGAGCTGGAGGCGGTGCTGAAGTCAGAGGTGCAGCTCAAGTCAGAGGCAGAGCTGGTGGTGGAGTCAGAGAATGCTCCATTAAACCATATAGTGTACATTCCTTCCCTGCAACACTAGTGAAGTCTTCTTGGTATAGTGGATAGTGCTCTGGACTCTCACCCCAGCGACCCGAGTTCAAATCCCGGCTGAAGTCAGAGGCAGAGATGGTGTAGAGCTGGAGTCAGAGGTAGAGCTGGTGTGGAGCTGAAGTCAGAGGCGGAGATGAAGTAGGAGTCAGATGCAAAGCTGGTGTGGGGCTGGAGTTGGAGGCAGAGCTGGTGTGGAGCTGAAGTCAGAGGTGAAGCTGAAGTCAGAGACTGGTGTGGAGCTGGAGTCAGAGGTAGAGCTGAAGTCAGGGTTGGAGGTGGAGCTGAAGTCAGAGACTGGTGTGGAGCTGGGGGCGGAGCTGAAGGCAGAGGCAGAGCAGGTCTGGAGCTGGAGGCAGAGTCAAAGGCGGAAGTGGGGCTGAAGTCAGAGGCAGAGCTGGAGGCGGAGCTGAAGTCAGAGGCAGAGCTGGAGGCGGTGCTGAAGTCAGAGGTGGAGCTGACGTCAGAGGCAGAGCTGGTGGTGGAGTCAGAGAATGCTCCATTAAACCATGTAGTGTACATTCCTTCCCTGCAACACTAGTGAAGTCTTCATGGTATAGTGGATAGTGCTCTGGACTCTCACCCCAGCGACCCGAGTTCAAATCCCGGTGGGACCAAAGAAAATATGTCATCATGGAAAAGGTGTTGGAGGCGGAGCTGGAGCTGTAGGCGGAGCTGAAGTCAGAGGGGGACCTGAAGTCAGAGGCAGATTTGGTGTGGTGCCGAAATTGAAGGCGGAGCTGAAGTCAGTGGCAGAGATGGTGTGGAGCTGGAGTTGGAGGAGAAGCTGTGGTCAGAGATGGAACTGAAGTTGTGGTCAGCTGCAGAACTGCTGTGGAGCTGGAGTCAGAGGCGGAGCTGAAGTCAGAAACTGGTGTGGATCTGGCGGCGGAGTTGGAGGCGGAAGTGGGGCTGAAGTCAGAGGCAGAGATGGTGTAGAGCTGGAGTCAGAGGCAGAAATGAAGTCAGAGGTAGAGCTGGTGTGGAACTGAAGTCAGAGGCGGAGATGAAGTTGGAGTCAGATGCAAAGCTGGTGTGGGGCTGGAGTCAGAGGTGGAGCTGAAGTCAGAGACTGGTGTGGAGCTGGAGTCAGAGGTAGAGCTGAAGTCAGGGTTGGAGGTGGAGCTGAAGTCAGAGACTGGTGTGGAGCTGGAGGCGGAGCTGAAGGCAGAGGCAGAGGAGGTCTGGAGCTGGAGGCACAGTCAAAGGCGGAAGTGGGGCTGAAGTTAGAGGCGGAGCTGAAGTCAGAGGCAGATTTGGTGTGGTGCCGAAATTGGAGGCGGAGCTGAAATCAGTGGCAGAGATGGTGTGGAGTTGGAGTTGGAGGAGGAGCTGTAGTCAGAGATGGAACTGAAGTTGAAGTCAGATGCAGAACCGGTGTGGAGCTGGAGTCAGAGGTGGAGCTGAAGTCAGAAACTGGTGTGGAGCTGGCGGCGGAGTTGGAGGCGGAAGTGGGGCTGAAGTAAGAGGCAGAGATGGTGTAGAGCTGGAGTCAGAGGCAGAAATGAAGTCAGAGGTAGAGCTGGTGTGGAGCTGAAGTCAGAGGCGGAGATGAAATTGGAGTCAGATGCAAAGCTGGTGTGGGGCTGGAGTCAGAGGTGGAGCTGAAGTGAGACTGGTGTGGAGCTGGAGTCAGAGGTAGAGCTGAAGTCAGTGTTGGAGGTGGAGCTGAAGTCGGAGACTGGTGTGGAGCTGGAGGCGGAGCTGAAGGCAGAGGCAGAGCAGGTCTGGAGCTGGAGGCAGAGTCAAAGGCGGAAGTGGGGCTGAAGTCAGAGGCAGAGCTGGAGGCGGAGCTGAAGTCAGAGGCAGAGCTGGAGGCGGTGCTGAAGTCAGAGGCAGAGCTGGTGGTGGAGTCAGAGAATGCTCCATTAAACCATATAGTGTACATTCCTTCCCTGTAACACTAGTGAAGTCTTCATGGTATAGTGGATAGTGCTCTGGACTCTCACCCCGGCGACCCGAGTTCAAATCCCGGTGGGACCAAAGAATATATATCATCATGGAAAAGGCGTTGGTGGCGGAGCTGGAGCTGTAGGCGGAGCTGAAGTCAGAGGCGGAGCTGAAGTCAGAGGCAGATTTGGTGTGGTGCCGAAATTGAAGGCGGAGCTGAAGTCAGTGGCAGAGATGGTGTGGCGCTGGAGTTGGAGGAGAAGCTGTAGTGTGAGATGGAACTGAAGTTGAAGTCAGATGCAGAACTGGTGTGGAGCTGGAGTCAGAGGTGGAGCTGAAGTCAGAAACTGGTGTGGAGCTGGCGGCGGAATTGGAGGCGGAAGTGGGGCTGAAGTCAGAGGCAGAGATGGTGTAGAGCTGGAGTCAGAGGCAGAAATGAAGTCAGAGGTAGAGCTGGTGTGGAGCTGAAGTCAGAGGCGGAGATGAAATTGGAGTCAGATGCAAAGCTGGTGTGGGGCTGGAGTCAGAGGTGGAGCTGAAGTGAGACTGGTGTGGAGCTGGAGTCAGCGGTAGAGCTGAAGTCAGGGTTGGAGGTGGAGCTGAAGTCGGACACTGGTGTGGAGCTGGAGGCGGAGCTGAAGGCAGAGGCAGAGCAGGTCTGGAGCTGGAGGCAGAGTCAAAGGCGGAAGTGGGGCTGAAGTCAGAGGCAGAGCTGGAGGCGGAGCTGAAGTCAGAGGCAGAGCTGGAGGCGGTGCTGAAGTCAGAGGTGGAGCTGAAGTCAGAGGCAGAGCTGGTGGTGGAGTCAGAGAATGCTCCATTAAACCATATAGTGTACATTCCTTCCCTGCAACACTAGTGAAGTCTTCATGGTATAGTGGATAGTGCTCTGGACTCTCACCCCAGCGACCCGAGTTCAAATCCCGGTGGGACCAAAGAAAATATGTCATCATGGAAAAGGCGTTGGTGGCGGAGCTGGAGCTGTAGGCGAAGCTGAAGTCAGAGGCGGAGCTGAAGTCAGATTTGGTGTGGTGCCGAAATTGAAGGCGGAGCTGAAGTCAGTGGCAGAGATGGTGTGGAGCTGGAGTTGGAGGAGAAGCTGTTGTCAGAGATGGAACTGAAGTTGTGGTCAGATGCAGAACTGGTGTGGAGCTGGAGTCAGAGGCGGAGCTGAAGTCAGAAACTGGTGTGGAGCTGGCGTCGGAGTTGGAGGCGGAAGTGGGGCTGAAGTCAGAGGCAGAGATGGTGTAGAGCTGGAGTCTGAGGCAGAAATGAAATCATAGGTAGAGCTGGTGTGGAACTGAAGTCAGAGGCGGAGATGAAGTTGGAGTCAGATGCAAAGCTGGTGTGGGGCTGGAGTCAGAGGTGGAGCTGAAGTCAGAGACTGGTGTGGAGCTGGAGTCAGAGGTAGAGCTGAAGTCAGGGTTGGAGGTGGAGCTGAAGTCAAAGACTGGTGTGGAGCTGGAGGCGGAGCTGAAGGCAGAGGCAGAGCAGGTCTGGAGCTGGAGGCACAGTCAAAGGCGGAAGTGGGGCTGAAGTCAGAGGCAGAGCTGGAGGCGGAGCTGAAGTCAGAGGCAGAGCTGGAGGCGGTGCTGAAGTCAGAGGTGGAGCTGAAGTCAGAGGCAGAGCTGGTGGTGGAGTCAGAGAATGCTCCATTAAACCATATAGTGTACATTCCTTCCCTGCAACACTAGTAAAGTCTTCATGGTATAGTGGATAGTGCTCTGGACTCTCACCCCAGCGACCCGAGTTCAAATCCCGGCTGAAGTCAGAGGCAGAGATGGTGTAGAGCTGGAGTCAGAGGCAGAAATGAAGTCAGAGGTAGAGCTGGTGTGGAGCTGAAGTCAGAGGCGGAGATGAAATTGGAGTCAGTTGCAAAGATGGTGTGGGGCTGGAGTCAGAGGTGGAGCTGAAGTGAGACTGGTGTGGAGCTGAAGTCAGGGTTGGAGGTGGAGCTGAAGTCGGACACTGGTGTGGAGCTGGAGGCGGAGCTGAAGGCAGAGGCAGAGCAGGTCTGGAGCTGGAGGCAGAGTCAAAGGCAGAAGTGGGGCTGAAGTCAGAGGCAGAGCTGGAGGCGGAGCTGAAGTCAGAGGCAGAGCTGGAGGCGGTGCTGAAGTCAGAGGTGGAGCTGAAGTCAGAGGCAGAGCTGGTGGTGGAGTCAGAGAATGCTCCATTAAACCATATAGTGTACATTCCTTCCCTGCAACACTAGTGAAGTCTTCATGGTATAGTGGATAGTGCTCTGGACTCTCACCCCAGCGACCCGAGTTCAAATCCCGGTGGGACCAAAGAAAATATGTCATCATGGAAAAGGCGTTGGTGGCGGAGCTGGAGCTGTAGGCGGAGCTGAAGTCAGAGGCGGAGCTGAAGTCAGAGGCAGATTTGGTGTGGTGCCGAAATTGAAGGCGGAGCTGAAGTCAGTGGCAGAGATGGTGTGGAGCTGGAGTTGGAGGAGAAGCTGTGGTCAGAGATGGAACTGAAGTTGTGGTCAGATGCAGAACTGGTGTGGAGCTGGAGTCAGAGGGGGAGCTGAAGTCAGAAACTGGTGTGGAGCTGGCGTCGGAGTTGGAGGTGGAAGTGGGGCTGAAGTCAGAGGCAGAGATGGTGTAGAGCTGGAGTCAGAGGCAGAAATGAAGTCATAGGTAGAGCTGGTGTGGAACTGAAGTCAGAGGCGGAGATGAAGTTGGAGTCAGATGCAAAGCTGGTGTGGGGCTGGAGTCAGAGGTGGAGCTGAAGTCAGAGACTGGTGTGGAGCTGGAGTCAGAGGTAGAGCTGAAGTCAGGGTTGGAGGTGGAGCTGAAGTCAGAGACTGGTGTGGAGCTGGAGGCGGAGCTGAAGGCAGAGGCAGAGGAGGTCTGGAGCTGGAGGCACAGTCAAAGGCGGAAGTGGGGCTGAAGTCAGAGGCGGAGCTGAAGTCAGAGGCAGATTTGGTGTGGTGCCGAAATTGGAGGCGGAGCTGAAATCAGTGGCAGAGATGGTGTGGAGTTGGAGTTGGAGGAGGAGCTGTAGTCAGAGATGGAACTGAAGTTGAAGTCAGATCCAGAACTGGTGTGGAGCTGGAGTCAGAGGTGGAGCTGAAGTCAGAAACTGGTGTGGAGCTGGCGTCGGAGTTGGAGGCGCAAGTGGGGCTGAAGTCAGAGGCAGAGATGGTGTAGAGCTGGAGTCAGAGGCAGAAATGAAGTCAGAGGTAGAGCTGGTGTGGAGCTGAAGTCAGAGGCGGAGATGAAATTGGAGTCAGATGCAAAGCTGGTGTGGGGCTGGAGTCAGAGGTGGAGCTGAATTCAGAGACTGGTGTGGAGCTGGAGTCAGAGGTAGAGCTGAAGTCAGGGTTGGAGGTGGAGCTGAAGTCGGAGACTGGTGTGGAGCTGGAGGCGGAGCTGAAGGCAGAGGCAGAGCAGGTCTGGAGCTGGAGGCAGAGTCAAAGGCGGAAGTGGGGCTGAAGTCAGAGGCAGAGCTGGAGGCGGAGCTGAAGTCAGAGGCAGAGCTGGAGGCGGTGCTGAAGTCAGAGGCAGAGCTGGTGGTGGAGTCAGAGAATGCTCCATTAAACCATATAGTGTACATTCCTTCCCTGTAACACTAGTGAAGTCTTCATGGTATAGTGGATAGTGCTCTGGACTCTCACCCCGGCGACCCGAGTTCAAATCCCGGTGGGACCAAAGAATATATATCATCATGGAAAAGGCGTTGGTGGCGGAGCTGGAGCTGTAGGCGGAGCTGAAGTCAGAGGCGGAGCTGAAGTCAGAGGCAGATTTGGTGTGGTGCCGAAATTGAAGGCGGAGCTGAAGTCAGTGGCAGAGATGGTGTGGCGCTGGAGTTGGAGGAGAAGCTGTAGTGTAAGAGGGAACTGAAGTTGAAGTCAGATGCAGAACTGGTGTGGAGCTGGAGTCAGAGGTGGAGCTGAAGTCAGAAACTGGTGTGGAGCTGGCGGCGGAATTGGAGGCGGAAGTGGGGCTGAAGTCAGAGGCAGAGATGGTGTAGAGCTGGAGTCAGAGGTAGAGCTGGTGTGGAGCTGAAGTCAGAGGCGGAGATGAAGTTGGAGTCAGATGCAAAGCTGGTGTGGGGCTGGAGTCAGAGGTGGAGCTGAAGTGAGACTGGTGTGGAGCTGAAGTCAGAGACTGGTGTGGAGCTGGAGTCAGAGGTACAGCTGAAGTCAGGGTTGGAGGTGGAGCTGATGTCAGAGACTGGTGTGGAGCTGGAGGCGGAGCTGAAGGCAGAGGCAGAGCAGGTCTGGAGCTGGAGGCAGAGTCAAAGGCGGAAGTGGGGCTGAAGTCAGAGGCAGAGTTGGAGGCGGAGCTGAAGTCAGAGGCAGAGCTGGAGGCGGTGCTGAAGTCAGAGGTGGAGCTGAAGTCAGAGGCAGATCTGGTGGTGGAGTCAGAGAATGCTCCATTAAACCATATAGTGTACATTCCTTCCCTGCAACACTAGTGAAGTCTTAATGGTATAGTGGATAGTGCTCTGGACTCTCACCCCAGCGACCCGAGTTCAAATCCCGGTGGGACCAAAGAAAATATGTCATCATGGAAAAGGTGTTGGAGGCGGAGCTGGAGCTGTAGGCGGAGCTGAAGTCAGAGGCGGACCTGAAGTCAGAGGCAGATTTGGTGTGGCGCCGGAATTGGAAGCGGAGCTGAAGTCAGTGGCAGAGATGGTGTGGAACTGGAGTTGGAGGAGGAGCTGTAGTGTGAGATGGAACTGAAGGTGGAGCTGGAGTCAGAGGTGGAGCTGAAGTCAGAAACTGGTGTTGAGCTGGCGGCGGAGTTGGAGGCGGAAGTGGGGCTGAAGTCAGAGGCAGAGATGGTGTAGAGCTGGAGTCAGAGGCAGAAATGAAGTCAGAGGTAGAGCTGGTGTGGAGCTGAAGTCAGAGGCGGAGATGAAGTTGGAGTCAGATGCAAAGCTGGTGTGGGGCTGGAGTCAGAGGTGGAGCTGAAGTGAAACTGGTGTGGAGCTGGAGTCAGAGGTAGAGCTAAAGTCAGGGTTGGAGGTGGAGCTGAAGTCGGAGACTGGTGCGGAGCTGAAGGCAGAGGCAGAGCAGGTCTGGAGCTGGAGGCAGAGTCAAAGGCGGAAGTGGGGTTGAAGTCAGAGGCAGAGCTGGAGGCGGAGCTGAAGTCAGAGGCAGAGCTGGAGGCGGTGCTGAAGTCAGAGGTGGAGCTAAAATCAGAGGCAGAGCTGGTGGTGGAGTCAGAGAATGCTCCATTAAACCATATAGTGTACATTCTTTCCCTGCAACACTAGTGAAGTCTTCATGGTATAGTGGATAGTGCTCTGGACTCTCACCCCAGCGACCCGAGTTCAAATCCCGGTGGGACCAAAGAAAATATGTCATCATGGAAAAGGTGATGGAGGCGGAGCTGGAGCTGTAGGCGGAGCTGAAGTCAGAGGCGGACCTGAAGTCAGAGGCAGATTTGGTGTGGCGCCGGAATTGGAAGCGGAGCTGAAGTAAGTGGCAGAGATGGTGTGGAACTGGAGTTGGAGGAGAAGCTGTAGTGTGAGATGGAACTGAAGTTGAAGTCAGATGCAGAACTGGTGTGGAGCTGGAGTCAGAGGTGGAGCTGAAGTCAGAAACTGGTGTGGAGCTGGTGGCGGAGTTGGAGGCAGAAGTGGGGCTGAAGTCAGAGGCAGAGATGGTGTAGAGCTAGAGTCAGAGGCAGAAATGAAGTCAGAGGTAGAACTGGTGTGGAGCTGAAGTCAGAGGCGGAGATGAAGTTGGAGTCAGATGCAAAGCTGGTGTGGGGCTGGAGTCAGAGGTGGAGCTGAAGTGAGACTGGTGTGGAGCTGGAGTCAAAGGTAGAGCTGAAGTCAGGGTTGGAAGTGGAGCTGAAGTCGGACACTGGTGTGGAGCTGGAGGCGGAGCTGAAGGCAGAGGCAGAGCAGGTCTGGAGCTGGAGGCAGAGTCAAAGGCGGAAGTGGGGCTGAAGTCAGAGGCAGAGCTGGAGGCGGAGCTGAAGTCAGAGGCAGAGCTGGAGGCGGAGCTGAAGTCAGAGGCAGAGCTGGAGGCGGTGCTGAAGTCAGAGGTGGAGCTTAAGTCAGAGGCAGAGCTGGTGGTGGAGTCAGAGAATGCTCCATTAAACCATATAGTGTACATTCCTTCCCTGCAACACTAGTGAAGTCTTCATGGTATAGTGGATAGTGCTCTGGACTCTCACCCCAGCGACCCGAGTTCAAATCCCGGTGGGACCAAAGAAAATATGTCATCATGGAAAAGGTGTTGGAGGCGGAGCTGGAACTGTAGGCGGAGCTGAAGTCAGAGGCGGACCTGAAGTCAGAGGCAGATTTGGTGTGGTGCCGAAATTGAAGGCGGAGCTGAAGTCAGTGGCAGAGATGGTGTGGAGCTGGAGTTGGAGGAGAACCTGTTGTCAGAGATGGAACTGAAGTTGTGGTCAGATGCAGAACTGGTGTGGAGCTGGAGTCAGAGGCGGAGCTGAAGTCAGAAACTGGTGTGGAGCTGGCGTCGGAGTTGGAGGCGGAAGTGGGGCTGAAGTCAGAGGCAGAGATGGTGTAGAGCTGGAGTCCGAGGCAGAAATGAAGTCATAGGTAGAGCTGGTGTGGAACTGAAGTCAGAGGCGGAGATGAAGTTGGAGTCAAATGCAAAGCTGGTGTGGGGCTGGAGTCAGAGGTGGAGCTGAAGTCAGAGACTGGTGTGGAGCTGGAGTCAGAGGTAGAGCTGAAGTCAGGGTTGGAGGTGGAGCTGAAGTCAGAGACTGGTGTGGAGCTGGAGGCGGAGCTGAAGGCAGAGGCAGAGGAGGTCTGGAGCTGGAGGCACAGTCAAAGGCGGAAGTGGGGCTGAAGTCAGAGGCAGAGCTGGAGGCGGAGCTGAAGTCAGAGGCAGAGCCGAAGGCGGTGCTGAAGTCAGAGGTGGAGCTGAAGTCAGAGGCAGAGCTGGTGGTGGAGTCAGAGAATGCTCCATTAAACCATATAGTGTACATTCCTTCCCTGCAACACTAGTGAAGTCTTCATGGTATAGTGGATAGTGCTCTGGACTCTCACCCCAGCGACCCGAGTTCAAATCCCGGTGTGACCAAAGAAAATATGTCATCATGGAAAAGGTGATGGAGGCGGAGCTGGAGCTGTAGGCGGAGCTGAAGTCAGAGGCGGACCTGAAGTCAGAGGCAGATTTGGTGTGGCGCCGGAATTGGAAGCGGAGCTGAAGTAAGTGGCAGAGATGGTGTGGAACTAGAGTTGGAGGAGGAGCTGTAGTGTGAGATGGAACTGAAGTTGAATTCAGATGCAGAACTGGTGTGGAGCTGGAGTCAGAGGTGGAGCTGAAGTCAGAAACTGGTGTGGAGCTGGTGGCGGAGTTGGAGGCGGAAGTGGGGCTGAAGTCAGAGGCAGAGATGGTGTAGAGCTGGAGTCAGAGGCAGAAATGAAGTCAGAGGTAGAGCTGGTGTGGAGCTGAAGTCAGAGGCGGAGATGAAGTTGGAGTCAGATGCAAAGCTGGTGTGGGGCTGGAGTCAGAGGTGGAGCTGAAGTGAGACTGGTGTGGAGCTGGAGTCAAAGGTAGAGCTGAAGTCAGGGTTGGAGGTGGAGCTGAAGTCGGACACTGGTGTGGAGCTGGAGGCGGAGCTGAAGGCAGAGGCAGAGCAGGTCTGGAGCTGGAGGCAGTCAAAGGCGGAAGTGGGGCTGAAGTCAGAGGCAGAGCTGGAGGCGGAGCTGAAGTCAGAGGCAGAGCTGGAGGCGGAGCTGAAGTCAGAGGCAGAGCTGGAGGCGGTGCTGAAGTCAGAGGTGGAGCTGAAGTCAGAGGCAGAGCTTGTGGTGGAGTCAGAGAATGCTCCATTAAACCATATAGTATACATTCCTTCCCTGCAACACTAGTGAAGTCTTCATGGTATAGTGGATAGTGCTCTGGACTCTCACCCCAGCGACCCGAGTTCAAATCCCGGTGGGACCAAAGAAAATATGTCATCATGGAAAAGGCGTTGGTGGCGGAGCTGGAGCTGTAGGCGGAGCTGAAGTCAGAGGCGGAGCTGAAGTCAGAGGCAGATTTGGTGTGGTGCCGAAATTGAAGGCGGAGCTGAAGTCAGTGGCAGAGATGGTGTGGAGCTGGAGTTGGAGGAGAAGCTGTGGTCAGAGATGGAACTGAAGTTGTGGTCAGATGCAGAACTGGTGTGGAGCTGGAGTCAGAGGCGGAGCTGAAGTCAGAAACTGGTGTGGAGCTGGCGGTGGAGTTGGAGGCGGAAGTGGGGCTGAAGTCAGAGGCAGAGATGGTGAAGAGCTGGAGTCAGAGGCAGAAATGAAGTCAGAGGTAGAGCTGGTGTGGAGCTGAAGTCAGAGGTGGAGATGAAGTTGGAGTCAGATGCAAAGCTGGTGTGGGGCTGGAGTCAGAGGTGGAGCTGAAGTCAGAGACTGGTGTGGGGCTGGAGTCAGAGGTGGAGCTGATGTCAGAGACTGGTGTGGAGCTGGAGGCGGAGCTGAAGGCAGAGGCAGAGCAGGTCTGGAGCTGGAGGCAGAGTCAAAGGCGGAAGTGGGGCTGAAGTCAGAGGCAGAGTTGGAGGCGGAGCTGAAGTCAGAGGCAGAGCTGGAGGCGGTGCTGAAGTCAGAGGTGGAGCTGAAGTCAGAGGCAGATCTGGTGGTGGAGTCAGAGAATGCTCCATTAAACCATATAGTGTACATTCCTTCCCTGCAACACTAGTGAAGTCTTAATGGTATAGTGGATAGTGCTCTGGACTCTCACCCCAGCGACCCGAGTTCAAATCCCGGTGGGACCAAAGAAAATATGTCATCATGGAAAAGGTGTTGGAGGCGGAGCTGGAGCTGTAGGCGGAGCTGAAGTCAGAGGCGGACCTGAAGTCAGAGGCAGATTTGGTGTGGCGCCGGAATTGGAAGCGGAGCTGAAGTCAGTGGCAGAGATGGTGTGGAACTGGAGTTGGAGGAGGAGCTGTAGTGTGAGATGGAACTGAAGGTGGAGCTGGAGTCAGAGGTGGAGCTGAAGTCAGAAACTGGTGTTGAGCTGGCGGCGGAGTTGGAGGCGGAAGTGGGGCTGAAGTCAGAGGCAGAGATGGTGTAGAGCTGGAGTCAGAGGCAGAAATGAAGTCAGAGGTAGAGCTGGTGTGGAGCTGAAGTCAGAGGCGGAGATGAAGTTGGAGTCAGATGCAAAGCTGGTGTGGGGCTGGAGTCAGAGGTGGAGCTGAAGTGAAACTGGTGTGGAGCTGGAGTCAGAGGTAGAGCTAAAGTCAGGGTTGGAGGTGGAGCTGAAGTCGGAGACTGGTGCGGAGCTGAAGGCAGAGGCAGAGCAGGTCTGGAGCTGGAGGCAGAGTCAAAGGCGGAAGTGGGGTTGAAGTCAGAGGCAGAGCTGGAGGCGGAGCTGAAGTCAGAGGCAGAGCTGGAGGCGGTGCTGAAGTCAGAGGTGGAGCTGAAGTCAGAGGCAGAGCTGGTGGTGGAGTCAGAGAATGCTCCATTAAACCATATAGTGTACATTCTTTCCCTGCAACACTAGTGAAGTCTTCATGGTATAGTGGATAGTGCTCTGGACTCTCACCCCAGCGACCCGAGTTCAAATCCCGGTGGGACCAAAGAAAATATGTCATCATGGAAAAGGCGTTGGTGGCGGAGCTGGAGCTGTAGGCGGAGCTGAAGTCAGAGGCGGAGCTGAAGTCAGAGGCAGATTTGGTGTGGTGCCGAAATTGGAGGCGGAGCTGAAATCAGTGGCAGAGATGGTGTGGAGCTGGAGTTGGAGGAGGAGCTGTAGTCAGAGATGGAACTGAAGTTGAAGTCAGATGCAGAACTGGTGTGGAGCTGGAGTCAGAGGTGGAGCTGAAGTCAGAAACTGGTGTGGAGCTGGCGGCGGAGTTGGAGGCGGAAGTGGGGCTGAAGTAAGAGGCAGAGATGGTGTAGAGCTGGAGTCAGAGGCAGAAATGAAGTCAGAGGTAGAGCTGGTGTGGAGCTGAAGTCAGAAGCGGAGATGAAGTTGGAGTCAGATGCAAAGCTGGTGTGGGGCTGGAGTCAGAGGTGGAGCTGAAGTGAGACTGGTGTGGAACTGGAGTCAGAGGTAGAGCTGAAGTCAGGGTTGGAGGTGGAGCTGAAGTCGGAGATTGGTGTGGAGCTGGAGGCGGAGCTGAAGGCAGAGCAGGTCTGGAGCTGGAAGCAGAGTCAAAGGCGGAAGTGGGGCTGAAGTCAGAGGCAGAGCTGGAGGCGGAGCTGAAGTCAGAGGCAGAGCTGGAGGCGGTGCTGAAGTCAGAGGTGGAGCTAAAGTCAGAGGCAGAGCTGGTGGTGGAGTCAGAGAATGCTCCATTAAACCATATAGTGTACATTCCTTCCCTGCAACACTAGTGAAGTCTTCATGGTATAGTGGATAGTGCTCTGGACTCTCACCCCAGCGACCCGAGTTCAAATCCCGGTGGGACCAAAGAAAATATGTCATCATGGAAAAGGCGTTGGTGGCGGAGCTAGAGCTGTAGGCGGAGCTGAAGTCAGAGGCTGAGCTGAAGTCAGAGGCGGATTTGGTGTGGTGCCGAAATTGGAGGCGGAGCTGAAATCAGTGGCAGAGATGGTGTGGAGCTGGAGTTGGAGGAGGAGCTGTAGTCAGAGATGGAACTGAAGTTGAAGTCAGATGCAGAACTGGTGTGGAACTGGAGTCAGAGGTGGAGCTGAAGTCAGAAACTGGTGTGGAGCTGGCGGCGGAGTTGGAGGCGGAAATGGGGCTGAAGTAAGAGGCAGAGATGGTGTAGAGCTGGAGTCAGAGGCAGAAATGAAGTCAGAGGTAGAGCTGGTGTGGAGCTGAAGTCAGAGGCGGAGATGAAGTTGGAGTCAGATGCAAAGCTGGTGTGGGGCTGGAGTCAGAGGTGGAGCTGAAGTGAGACTGGTGTGGAGCTGGAGTCAGAGGTAGAGCTGAAGTCAGGGTTGGAGGTGGAGCTGAAGTCGGAGATTGGTGTGGAGCTGGAGGCGGAGCTGAAGGCAGAGCAGGTCTGGAGCTGGAAGCAGAGTCAAAGGCGGAAGTGGGGCTGAAGTCAGAGGCAGAGCTGGAGGCGGAGCTGAATTCATAGGCAGAGCTGGAGGCGGTGCTGAAGTCAGAGGTGGAGCTGAAGTCAGAGGCAGAGCTGGTGGTGGAGTCAGAGAATGCTCCATTAAACCATATAGTGTACATTCCTTCCCTGCAACACTAGTGAAGTCTTAATGGTATAGTGGATAGTGCTCTGGACTCTCACCCCAGCGACCCGAGTTCAAATCCCGGCTGAAGTCAGAGGCAGAGATGGTACAGAGCTGGAGTCAGAGGCAGAAATGAAGTCAGAGGTAGAGCTGGTGTGGAGCTGAAGTCAGAGGCGGAGATGAAATTGGAGTCAGATGCAAAGCTGGTGTGGGGCTGGAGTCAGAGGTGGAGCTGAAGTGAGACTGGTGTGGAGCTGGAGTCAGAGGTAGAGCTGAAGTCAGGGTTGGAGGTGGAGCTGAAGCTGGAGGCGGAGCTGAAGGCAGAGGCAGAGCAGGTCTGGAGCTGGAGGCAGAGTCAAAGGCGGAAGTGGGGTTGAAGTCAGAGGCAGAGCTGGAGGCGGTGCTGAAGTCAGAGGTGGAGCTGAAGTCAGAGGCAGAGCTGGTGGTGGAGTCAGAGAATGCTCCATTAAACCATATAGTGTACATTCCTTCCCTGCAACACTAGTGAAGTCTTCATGGTATAGTGGATAGTGCTTTGGACTCTCACCCCAGCGACCCGAGTTCAAATCCCGGTGGGACCAAAGAATATATATCATCATGGAAAAGGCGTTGGTGGCGGAGCTGGAGCTGTAGGCGGAGCTGAAGTCAGAGGCGGAGCTGAAGTCAGAGGCAGATTTGGTGTGGTGCCGAAATTGAAGGCGGAGCTGAAGTCAGTGGCAAAGATGGTGTGGCGCTGGAGTTGGAGGAGAAGCTGTAGTCAGAGATGGAACTGAAGTTGTGGTCAGATGCAGAACTGGTGTGGAGCTGGAGTCAGAGGCGGAGAAACTGGTGTGGAGCTGGCGGCGGAGTTGGAGGCGGAAGTGGGGCTGAAGTCAGAGGCAGAGATGGTGTAGAGCTGGAGTCAGAGGCAGAAATGAAGTCAGAGGTAGAGCTGGTGTGGAGCTGAAGTCAGAGGCGGAGATGAAGTAGGAGTCAGATGCAAAGCTGGTGTGGGGCTGGAGTTGGAGGCAGAGCTGGTGTGGAGCTGAAATCAGAGGTGGAGCTGAAGTCAGGGACTGGTGTGGAGCTGGAGTCAGAGAGAGCTGAAGTCAGGGTTGGAGGTGGAGCTGAAGTCGGAGACTGGTGTGGAGCTGGATGCGGAGCTGAAGGCAGAGGCGGAGATGAAATTGGAGTCAGATGCAAAGCTGGTGTGAGGCAGAGGCAGAGCAGGTCTGGAGCTGGAAGCAGAGTCAAAGGCGGAAGTGGGGCTGAAGTCAGAGGCAGAGCTGGAGGCGGAGCTGAAGTCAGAGGCACAGCTGGAGGCGGTGCTGAAGTCAGAGGTGGAGCTAAAGTCAGAGGCAGAGCTGGTGGTGGAGTCAGAGAATGCTCCATTAAACCAAATAGTGTACATTCCTTCCCTGCAACACTAGTGAAGTCTTCATGGTATAGTGGATAGTGCTCTGGACTCTCACCCCAGCGACCCGAGTTCAAATCCCGGTGGGACCAAAGAAAATATGTCATCATGGAAAAGGTGTTGGAGGCGGAGCTGGAGCTGTAGGCGGAGCTGAAGTCAGAGGCGGACCTGAAGTCAGAGGCAGATTTGGTGTGGCGCCGAAATTGAAGGCGGAGCTGAAGTCAGTGGCAGAGATGGTGTGGCGCTGGAGTTGGAGGAGAAGCTGTAGTCAGAGATGGAACTGAAGTTGTGGTCAGATGCAGAACTGGTGTGGAACTGGAGTCAGAGGCGGAGCTGAAGTCAGAAACTGGTGTGGAGCTGGCGTCGGAGTTGGAGGCGGAAGTGGGGCTGAAGTCAGAGGCAGAGATGGTGTAGAGCTGGAGTCAGAGGCAGAAATGAAGTCATAGGTAGAGCTGGTGTGGAACTGAAGTCAGAGGCGGAGATGAAGTTGGAGTCAGATGCAAAGCTGGTGTGGGGCTGGAGTCAGAGGTGGAGCTGAAGTCAGAGACTGGTGTGGAGCTGGAGTCAGAGGTAGAGCTGAAGTCAGGGTTGGAGGTGGAGCTGAAGTCAGAGACTGGTGTGGAGCTGGAGGCGGAGCTGAAGGCAGAGCAGGTCTGGAGCTGGAGGCACAGTCAAAGGCGGAAGTGGGGCTGAAGTCAGAGGCAGAGCTGGAGGCGGAGCTGAAGTCAGAGGCAGAGCTGGAGGCGGTGCTGAAGTCAGAGGTGGAGCTGAAGTCAGAGGCAGAGCTGGTGGTGGAGTCAGAGAATGCTCCATTAAACCATATAGTGTACATTCCTTCCCTGCAACACTAGTGAAGTCTTCATGGTATAGTGGATAGTGCTCTGGACTCTCACCCCAGCGACCCGAGTTCAAATCCCGGTGGGACCAAAGAAAATATGTCATCATGGAAAAGGTGTTGGAGGCGGAGCTGGAGCTGTAGGCGGAGCTGAAGTCAGAGGCGGACCTGAAGTCAGAGGCAGATTTGGTGTGGTGCCGAAATTGAAGGCGGAGCTGAAGTCAGTGGCAGAGATGGTGTGGAGCTGGAGTTGGAGGAGAAGCTGTGGTCAGAGATGGAACTGAAATTGTGGTCAGATGCAAAACTGCTGTGGAGCTGGAGTCAGAGGCGGAGCTGAAGTCAGAAACTGGTGTGGAACTGGCGGCGGAGTTGGAGGCGGAAGTGGGGCTTAAGTCAGAGGCAGAGATGGTGAAGAGCTGGAGTCAGAGGCAGAAATGAAGTCAGAGGTAGAGCTGGTGTGGAGCTGAAGTCAGAGGTGGAGATGAAGTTGGAGTCAGATGCAAAGCTGGTGTGGGGGTGGAGCTGAAGTCAGAGACTGGTGTGGAGCTGGAGTCAGAGGTAGAGCTGAAGTCAGGGTTGGAGGTGGAGCTGAAGTCGGAGATTGGTGTGGAGCTGGAGGCGGAGCTGAAGGCAGAGGCAGAGCAGGTCTGGAGCTGGAGGCACAGTCAAAGGCGGAAGTGGGGCTGAAGTCAGAGGCAGAGCTGGAGGCGGAGCTGAAGTCAGAGGCAGAGCTGGAGGCGGTGCTGAAGTCAGAGGTGCAGCTCAAGTCAGAGGCAGAGCTGGTGGTGGAGTCAGAGAATGCTGCATTAAACCATATAGTGTACATTCCTTCCCTACAACACTAGTGAAGTCTTCATGGTATAGTGGATAGTGCTCTGGACTCTCACCCCAGCGACCCGAGTTCAAATCCCGGCTGAAGTCAGAGGCAGAGATGGTGTAGAGCTGGAGTCAGAGGCAGAAATGAAGTCAGAGGTAGAGCTGGTGTGGAGCTGAAGTCAGAGGCGGAGATGAAGTAGGAGTCAGATGCAAAGCTGGTGTGGGGCTGGAGTTGGAGGCAGAGCTGGTGTGGAGCTGAAGTCAGAGGTGGAGCTGAAGTCAGAGACTGGTGTGGAGCTGGAGTCAGAGGTAGAGCTGAAGTCAGGGTTGGAGGTGGAGCTGATGTCAGAGACTGGTGTGGAGCTGGAGGCGGAGCTGAAGGCAGAGGCAGAGCAGGTCTGGAGCTGGAGGCAGAGTCAAAGGTGGAAGTGGGGCTGGAGGCGGAGCTGAAGTCAGAGGCAGAGCTGGAGGTGGAGCTGAAGTCAGAGGCAGAGCTGGTGGTGGAGTCAGAGAATGCTCCATTAAACCATATAGTGTACATTCCTTCCCTGCAACACTAGTGAAGTCTTAATGGTATAGTGGATAGTGCTCTGGACTCTCACCCCAGCGACCCGAGTTCAAATCCCAGTGGGACCAAAGAAAATATGTCATCATGGAAAAGGTGTTGGAGGCGGAGCTGGAACTGTAGGCGGAGCTGAAGTCAGAGGCGGACCTGAAGTCAGAGGCAGATTTGGTGTGGCGCCGGAATTGGAAGCGGAGCTGAAGTCAGTGGCAGAGATGGTGTGGAACTGGAGTTGGAGGAGGAGCTGTAGTGTGAGATGGAACTGAAGTTGAAGTCAGATGCAGAACGGGTGTGGAGCTGGAGTCAGAGGTGGAGCTGAAGTCAGAAACTGGTGTGGAGCTGGCGGCGGAGTTGGAGGCGGAAGTGGGGCTGAAGTCAGAGGCAGAGATGGTGTAGAGCTGGAGTCAGAGGCAGAAATGAAGTCAGAGGTAGAGCTGGTGTGGAGCTGAAGTCAGAGGTGGAGATTAAATTGGAGTCAGATGCAAAGCTGGTGTGGGGCTGGAGTCAGAGGTGGAGCTGAAGTGAGACTGGTGCGGAGCTGGAGTCAGAGGTAGAGCTGAAGTCAGGGTTGGAGGTGGAGCTGAAGTCGGACACTGGTGTGGAGCTGGAGGCGGAGCTGAAGGCAGAGGCAGAGCAGGTCTGGAGCTGGAGGCAGAGTCAAAGGCGGAAGTGGGGCTGAAGTCAGAGGCAGAGCTGGAGGCGGAGCTGAAGTCAGAGGCAGAGCTGGAGGCGGTGCTGAAGTCAGAGGTGGAGCTGAAGTCAGAGGCAGAGCTGGTGGTGGAGTCAGAGAATGCTCCATTAAACCATATAGTGTACATTCCTTCCCTGCAACACTAGTGAAGTCTTCATGGTATAGTGGATAGTGCTCTGGACTCTCACCCCAGCGACCCGAGTTCAAATCCCGGCTGAAGTCAGAGGCAGAGATGGTGTAGAGCTGGAGTCAGAGGCAGAAATGAAGTCAGAGGTAGAGCTGGTGTGGAGCTGAAGTCAGAGGCGGAGATGAAATTGGAGTCAGATGCAAAGCTGATGTGGGGCTGGAGTCAGAAGTGGAGCTGAAGTGAGACTGGTGTGGAGCTGGAGTCAGAGGTAGAGCTGAAGTCAGGGTTGGAGGTGGAGCTGAAGTCGGACACTGGTGTGGAGCTGGAGGCGGAGCTGAAGGCAGAGGCAGAGCAGGTCTGGAGCTGGAGGCAGAGTCAAAGGCGGAAGTGGGGCTGAAGTCAGAGGCAGAGCTGGAGGCGGAGCTGAAGTCAGAGGCAGAGCTGGAGGCGGTGCTGAAGTCAGAGGTGGAGCTGAAGTCAGAGGCAGAGCTGGTGGTGGAGTCAGAGAATGCTCCATTAAACCATATAGTGTACATTCCTTCCCTGCAACACTAGTGAAGTCTTCATGGTATAGTGGATAGTGCTCTGGACTCTCACCCCAGCGACCCGAGTTCAAATCCCGGTGGGACCAAAGAAAATATGTCATCATGGAAAAGGTGTTGGTGGCGGAGCTGGAGCTGTAGGCGGAGCTGAAGTCAGAGGCGGAGCTGAAGTCAGAGGCAGATTTGGTGTGGTGCCGAAATTGAAGGCGGAGCTGAAGTCAGTGGCAGAGATGGTGTGGAGCTGGAGTTGGAGGAGAAGCTGTTGTCAGAGATGGAACTGAAGTTGTGGTCAGATGCAGAACTGGTGTGGAGCTGGAGTCAGAGGCGGAGCTGAAGTCAGAAACTGGTGTGGAGCTGGCGTCGGAGTTGGAGGCGGAAGTGGGGCTGAAGTCAGAGGCAGAGATGGTGTAGAGCTGGAGTCAGAGGCAGAAATGAAGTCAGAGGTAGAGCTGGTGTGGAGCTGAAGTCAGAGGCGGAGATGAAGTTGGAGTCAGATGCAAAGCTGGTCTGGGGCTGAAGTCAGAGGTGGAGCTGAAGTCAGAGGCAGAGCTGGTGGTGGAGTCAGAGAATGCTCCATTAAACCATATAGTGTACATTCCTTCCCTGCAACACTAGTGAAGTCTTCATGGTATAGTGGATAGTGCTCTGGACTCTCACCCCAGCGACCCGAGTTCAAATCCCGGTGGGACCAAAGAAAATATGTCATCATGGAAACGGCGTTGGTGGCGGAGCTGGAGCTGTAGGCGGAGCTGAAGAGTTCAAATCCCGGCTGAAGTCAGAGGCAGAGATGGTGTAGAGCTGGAGTCAGAGGCAGAAATGAAGTCAGAGGTAGAGCTGGTGTGGAGCTGAAGTCAGAGGCGGAGATGAAATTGGAGTCAGATGCAAAGCTGGTGTGGGGCTGGAGTCAGAGGTGGAGCTGAAGTGAGACTGGTGTGAAGCTGGAGTCAGAGGTAGAGCTGAAGTCAGGGTTGGAGGTGGAGCTGAAGTCAGAGACTGGTGTGGAGTTGGAGGCGGAGCTGAAGGCAGAGGCAGAGCAGGTCTGGAGCTGGAGGCAGAGTCAAAAGCGGAAGTGGGGCTGAAGTCAGAGGCAGAGCTGGAAGCGGAGCTGAAGTCAGAGGCAGAGCTGGAGGCGGTGCTGAAGTCAGAGGTGGAGCTGAAGTCAGAGGCAGAGCTGGTAGTGGAGTCAGAGAATGCTCCATTAAAGCATATAGTGTACATTCCTTCCCTGCAACACTAGTGAAGTCTTCATGGTATAGTGGATAGTGCTCTGGACTCTCACCCCAGCGACCCGAGTTCAAATCCCGGCTGAAGTCAGAGGCAGAGATTGTGTAGAGCTGGAGTCAGAGGCAGAAATGAAGTCAGAGGTAGAGCTGGTGTGGAGCTGAAGTCAGAGGCGGAGATGAAGTAGGAGTCAGATGCAAAGCTGGTGTGGGGCTGGAGTTGGAGGCAGAGCTTGTGTGGAGCTGAAGTCAGAGGTGGAGCTGAAGTCAGAGACTGGTGTGGAGCTGGAGTCAGAGGTACAGCTGAAGTCAGGGTTGGAGGTGGAGCTGATGTCAGAGACTGGTGTGGAGCTGGAGGCGGAGCTGAAGGCAGAGGCAGAGCAGGTCTGGAGCTGGAGGCAGAGTCAAAGGCGGAAGTGGGGCTGAAGTCAGAGGCAGAGCTGGAGGCAGAGCTGAAGTCAGAGGCAGAGCTGGAGGCGGTGCTGAAGTCAGAGGTGGAGCTGAAGTCAGAGGCAGAGCTGGTGGTGGAGTCAGAGAATGCTCCATTAAACCATATAGTGTACATTCCTTCCCTGCAACACTAGTGAAGTCTTAATGGTATAGTGGATAGTGCTCTGGACTCTCACCCCAGCGACCCGAGTTCAAATCCCGGTGGGACCAAAGAAAATATGTCATCATGGAAAAGGTGTTGGAGGCGGAGCTGGAGCTGTAGGCGGAGCTGAAGTCAGAGGCGGACCTGAAGTCAGAGGCAGATTTGGTGTGGCGCCGGAATTGGAAGCGGAGCTGAAGTAAGTGGCAGAGATGGTGTGGAACTGGAGTTGGAGGAGGAGCTGTAGTGTGAGATGGAACTGAAGTTGAAGTCAGATGCAGAACTGGTGTGGAGCTGGAGTCAGAGGTGGAGCTGAAGTCAGAAACTGGTGTGGAGCTGGCGGCGGAGTTGGAGGCGGAAGTGGGGCTGAAGTCAGAGGCAGAGATGGTGTAGAGCTGGAGTCAGAGGCAGAAATGAAGTCAGAGGTAGAGCTGGTGTGGAGCTGAAGTCAGAGGCGGAGATGAAGTAGGAGTCAGATGCAAAGCTGGTGTGGGGCTGGAGTTGGAGGCAGAGCTGGTGTGGAGCTGAAGTCAGAGGTGGAGCTGAAGCCAGAGACTGGTGTTGAGCTGGAGTCAGAGGTAGAGCTGAAGTCAGGGTTGGAGGTGGAGCTGAAGTCAGAGACTGGTGTGGAGCTGGAGGCAGAGCTGAAGGCAGAGGCAGAGGAGGTCTGGAGCTGGAGGCACAGTCAAAGGCGGAAGTGGGGCTGAAGTCAGAGGCGGAGCTGAAGTCAGAGGCAGAGCTGGAGGCGGTGCTGAAGTCAGAGGTGGAGCTGAAGTCAGAGGCAGAGCTGGTGGTGGAGTCAGAGAATGCTCCATTAAACCATATAGTGTACATGCCTTCCCTGCAACACTAGTGAAGTGTTAATGGTATAGTGGATAGTGCTCTGGACTCTCACCCCAGCGACCCGAGTTCAAATCCCGGTGGGACCAAAGAAAATATGTCATCATGGAAAAGGTGTTGGAGGCGGAGCTGGAGCTGTAGGCGGAGCTGAAGTCAGAGGCGGAGTTGAAGTCAGAGGCAGATTTGGTGTGGCGCCGGAATTGGAAGCGGAGCTGAAGTCAGTGGCAGAGATGGTGTGGAACTGGAGTTGGAGGAGGAGCTATAGTGTGAGATGGAACTGAAGTTGAAGTCAGATGCAGAACTGGTGTGGAGCTGGAGTCAGAGGTGGAGCTGAATTCAGAAACTGGTGTGGAGCTGGCGGAGGAGTTGGAGGCGGAAGTGGGGCTGAAGTCAGAGGCAGAGATGGTGTAGAGCTGGAGTCAGAGGCAGAAATGAAGTCAGAGGTAGAGCTGGTGTGGAGCTGAAGTCAGAGGCGGAGATGAAGTTGGAGTCAGATGCAAAGCTGGTGTGGGGCTGGAGTCAGAGGTGGAGCTGAAGTGAAACTGGTGTGGAGCTGGAGTCAGAGGTAGAGCTGAAGTCAGGGTTGGAGGTGGAGCTGATGTCAGAGACTGGTGTGGAGCTGGAGGCGGAGCTGAAGGCAGAGGCAGAGCAGGTCTGGAGCTGGAGGCAGAGTCAAAGGCGGAAGTGGGGCTGAAGTCAGAGGCAGAGCTGGAGGCGGAGCTGAAGTCAGAGGCAGAGCTGGAGGCGGTGCTGAAGTCAGAGGCGGTGTTGAAGTCAGAGGTGGAGCTGAAGTCAGAGGCAGAGTTGGTGGTGGAGTCAGAGAATGCTCCATTAAACCATATAGTGTACATTCCTTCCCTGCAACACTAGTGAAGTCTTAATGGTATAGTGGATAGTGCTCTGGACTCTCACCCCAGCGACCCGAGTTCAAATCCCGGCTGAAGTCAGAGGCAGAGATGGTGTAGAGCTGGAGTCAGAGGCAGAAATGAAGTCAGAGGTAGAGCTGGTGTGGAGCTGAAGTCAGAGGCGGCGATGAAATTGGAGTCAGATGCAAAGCTGGTGTGGGGCTGGAGTCAGAGGTGGAGCTGAAGTGAGACTGGTGTGGAGCTGGAGTCAGAGGTAGAGCTGAAGTCAGGGTTGGAGGTGGAGCTGAAGTCGGAGACTGGTGTGGAGCTGGAGGCGGAACTGAAGGCAGAGGCAGAGCAGGTCTGGAGCTGGAGGCAGAGTCAAAGGCGGAAGTGGGGCTGAAGTCAGAGGCAGAGCTGGAGGCGGAGCTGAAGTCAGAGGCAGAGCTGGAGGCGGTGCTGAAGTCAGAGGTGGAGCTGAAGTCAGAGGCAGAGCTGGTGGTGGAGTCAGAGAATGCTCCATTAAACCATATAGTGTACATTCCTTCCCTGCAACACTAGTGAAGTCTTCATGGTATAGTGGATAGTGCTCTGGACTCTCACCCCAGCGACCCGAGTTCAAATCCCGGCTGAAGTCAGAGGCAGAGATTGTGTAGAGCTGGAGTCAGAGGCAGAAATGAAGTCAGAGGTAGAGCTGGTGTGGAGCTGAAGTCAGAGGCGGAGATGAAATTGGAGTCAGATGCAAAGCTGGTGTGGGGCTGGAGTCAGAGGTGGAGCTGAAGTGAGACTGGTGTGGAGCTGGAGTCAGAGGTAGAGCTGAAGTCAGGGTTGGAGGTGGAGCTGAAGTCGGAGACTGGTGTGGAGCTGGAGGCGGAACTGAAGGCAGAGGCAGAGCAGGTCTGGAGCTGGAGGCAGAGTCAAAGGCGGAAGTGGGGCTGAAGTCAGAGGCAGAGCTGGAGGCGGAGCTGAAGTCAGAGGCAGAGCTGGAGGCGGTGCTGAAGTCAGAGGTGGAGCTGAAGTCAGAGGCAGAGCTGGTGGTGGAGTCAGAGAATGCTCCATTAAACCATATAGTGTACATTCCTTCCCTGCAACACTAGTGAAGTCTTCATGGTATAGTGGGTAGTGCTCTGGACTCTCACCCCAGCGACCCGAGTTCAAATCCCGGTGGGACCAAAGAAAATATGTCATCATGGAAAAGGCGTTGGTGGCGGAGCTGGAGCTGTAGGCGGAGCTGAAGTCAGAGGCGGACGTGAAGTCAGAGGCAGATTTGGTGTGGTGCCGAAATTGAAGGCGGGCTGAAGTTAGTGGCAGAGATGGTGTAGAGCTGGAGTCAGAGGCAGAAATGAAGTCAGAGGTAGAGCTGGTGTGGAGCTGAAGTCAGAGGCGGAGATGAAGTAGGAGTCAGATGCAAAGCTGGTGTGGGGCTGGAGTTGGAGGCAGAGCTGGTGTGGAGCTGAAATCAGAGGTGGAGCTGAAGTCAGGGACTGGTGTGGAGCTGGAGTCAGAGAGAGCTGAAGTCAGGGTTGGAGGTGGAGCTGAAGTCGGAGACTGGTGTGGAGCTGTATGCGGAGCTGAAGGCAGAGGCGGAGATGAAATTGGAGTCAGATGCAAAGCTGGTGTGAGGCAGAGGCAGAGCAGGTCTGGAGCTGGAGGCAGAGTCAAAGGCGGAAGTGGGGCTGAAGTCAGAGGCAGAGCTGGAGGCGGAGCTGAAGTCAGAGGCAGAGCTGGAGGCGGTGCTGAAGTCAGAGGTGGAGCTGAAGTTAGAGGCAGAGCTGGTGGTGGAGTCAGAGAATGCTCCATTAAACCATATAGTGTACATTCCTTCCCTGCAACACTAGTGAAGTCTTCATGGTATAGTGGATAGTGCTCTGGACTCTCACCCCAGCGACCCGAGTTCAAATCCCGGTGGGACCAAAGAAAATATGTCATCATGGAAAAGGTGTTGGAGGCGGAGCTGGAGCTGTAGGCGGAGCTGAAGTCAGAGGCGGACCTGAAGTCAGAGGCAGATTTGGTGTGGTGCCGAAATTGAAGGCGGAGCTGAAGTCAGTGGCAGAGATGGTGTGGAGCTGGAGTTGGAGGAGAAGCTGTGGTCAGAGATGGAACTGAAATTGTGGTCAGATGCAAAACTGCTGTGGAGCTGGAGTCAGAGGCGGAGCTGAAGTCAGAAACTGGTGTGGAACTGGCGGCGGAGTTGGAGGCGGAAGTGGGGCTTAAGTCAGAGGCAGAGATGGTGAAGAGCTGGAGTCAGAGGCAGAAATGAAGTCAGAGGTAGAGCTGGTGTGGAGCTGAAGTCAGAGGTAGAGATGAAGTTGGAGTCAGATGCAAAGCTGGTGTGGGGGTGGAGCTGAAGTCAGAGACTGGTGTGGAGCTGGAGTCAGAGGTAGAGCTGAAGTCAGGGTTGGAGGTGGAGCTGAAGTCAGAGACTGGTGTGGAGCTGGAGGCGGAGCTGAAGGCAGAGGCAGAGGAGGTCTGGAGCTGGAGGCACAGTCAAAGGCGGAAGTGGGGCTGAAGTCAGAGGCAGAGCTGGAGGCGGAGCTGAATTCATAGGCAGAGCTGGAGGCGGTGCTGAAGTCAGAGGTGGAGCTGAAGTCAGAGGCAGAGCTGGTGGTGGAGTCAGAGAATGCTCCATTAAACCATATAGTGTACATTCCTTCCCTGCAACACTAGTGAAGTCTTAATGGTATAGTGGATAGTGCTCTGGACTCTCACCCCAGCGACCCGAGTTCAAATCCCGGCTGAAGTCAGAGGCAGAGATGGTACAGAGCTGGAGTCAGAGGCAGAAATGAAGTCAGAGGTAGAGCTGGTGTGGAGCTGAAGTCAGAGGCGGAGATGAAATTGGAGTCAGATGCAAAGCTGGTGTGGGGCTGGAGTCAGAGGTGGAGCTGAAGTGAGACTGGTGTGGAGCTGGAGTCAGAGGTAGAGCTGAAGTCAGGGTTGGAGGTGGAGCTGAAGTCGGAGACTGGTGTGGAGCTGGAGGCGGAGCTGAAGGCAGAGGCAGAGCAGGTCTGGAGCTGGAGGCAGAGTCAAAGGCGGAAGTGGGGTTGAAGTCAGAGGCAGAGCTGGAGGCGGAGCTGAAGTCAGAGGCACAGCTGGAGGCGGTGCTGAAGTCAGAGGTGGAGCTAAAGTCAGAGGCAGAGCTGGTGGTGGAGTCAGAGAATGCTCCATTAAACCATATAGTGTACATTCCTTCCCTGCAACACTAGTGAAGTCTTCATGGTATAGTGGATAGTGCTCTGGACTCTCACCCCAGCGACCCGAGTTCAAATCCCGGTGGGACCAAAGAAAATATGTCATCATGGAAAAGGTGTTGGAGGCGGAGCTGGAGCTGTAGGCGGAGCTGAAGTCAGAGGCGGACCTGAAGTCAGAGGCAGATTTGGTGTGGCGCCGGAATTGGAAGCGGAGCTGAAGTCAGTGGCAGAGATGGTGTGGAACTGGAGTTGGAGGAGGAGCTGTAGTGTGAGATGGAACTGAAGGTGGAGCTGAAGTCAGAGGTGGAGCTGAAGTCAGAAACTGGTGTTGAGCTGGCGGCGGAGTTGGAGGCGGAAGTGGGGCTGAAGTCAGAGGCAGAGATGGTGTAGAGCTGGAGTCAGAGGCAGAAATGAAGTCAGAGGTAGAGCTGGTGTGGAGCTGAAGTCTGAGGCGGAGATGAAGTTGGAGTCAGATGCAAAGCTGGTGTGGGGCTGGAGTCAGAGGTGGAGCTGAAGTGAGACTGGTGTGGAGCTGGAGTCAGAGGTAGAGCTGAAGTCAGGGTTGGAGGTGGAGCTGAAGCTGGAGGCGGAGCTGAAGGCAGAGGCAGAGCAGGTCTGGAGCTGGAGGCAGAGTCAAAGGCGGAAGTGGGGTTGAAGTCAGAGGCAGAGCTGGAGGCGGTGCTGAAGTCAGAGGTGGAGCTAAAGTCAGAGGCAGAGCTGGTGGTGGATTCAGAGAATGCTCCATTAAACCATATAGTGTACATTCCTTCCCTGCAACACTAGTGAAGTCTTCATGGTATAGTGGATAGTGCTCTGGACTCTCACCCCAGCGACCCGAGTTCAAATCCCGGTGGGACCAAAGAAAATATGTCATCATGGAAAAGGCGTTGGTGGCGGAGCTGGAGCTGTAGGCGGAGCTGAAGTCAGAGGCTGAGCTGAAGTCAGAGGCGGATTTGGTGTGGTGCCGAAATTGGAGGCGGAGCTGAAATCAGTGGCAGAGATGGTGTGGAGCTGGAGTTGGAGGAGGAGCTGTAGTCAGAGATGGAACTGAAGTTGAAGTCAGATGCAGAACTGGTGTGGAACTGGAGTCAGAGGTGGAGCTGAAGTCAGAAACTGGTGTGGAGCTGGCGGCGGAGTTGGAGGCGGAATTGGGGCTGAAGTAAGAGGCAGAGATGGTGTAGAGCTGGAGTCAGAGGCAGAAATGAAGTCAGAGGTAGAGCTGGTGTGGAGCTGAAGTCAGAGGCGGAGATGAAGTTGGAGTCAGATGCAAAGCTGGTGTGGGGCTGGAGTCAGAGGTGGAGCTGAAGTGAGACTGGTGTGGAGCTGGAGTCAGAGGTAGAGCTGAAGTCAGGGTTGGAGGTGGAGCTGAAGTCGGAGATTGGTGTGGAGCTGGAGGCGGAGCTGAAGGCAGAGCAGGTCTGGAGCTGGAAGCAGAGTCAAAGGCGGAAGTGGGGCTGAAGTCAGAGGCAGAGATGGTGTAGAGCTGGAGTCAGAGGCAGAAATGAAGTCAGAGGTAGAGCTGGTGTGGAGCTGAAGTCTGAGGCGGAGATGAAGTTGGAGTCAGATGCAAAGCTGGTGTGGGGCTGGAGTCAGAGGTGGAGCTGAAGTGAGACTGGTGTGGAGCTGGAGTCAGAGGTAGAGCTGAAGTCAGGGTTGGAGGTGGAGCTGAAGCTGGAGGCGGAGCTGAAGGCAGAGGCAGAGCAGGTCTGAAGCTGGAGGCAGAGTCAAAGGCGGAAGTGGGGTTGAAGTCAGAGGCAGAGCTGGAGGCGGTGCTGAAGTCAGAGGTGGAGCTAAAGTCAGAGGCAGAGCTGGTGGTGGAGTCAGAGAATGCTCCATTAAACCATATAGTGTACATTCCTTCCCTGCAACACTAGTGAAGTCTTCATGGTATAGTGGATAGTGCTCTGGACTCTCACCCCAGCGACCCGAGTTCAAATCCCGGTGGGACCAAAGAAAATATGTCATCATGGAAAAGGCGTTGGTGGCGGAGCTGGAGCTGTAGGCGGAGCTGAAGTCAGAGGCTGAGCTGAAGTCAGAGGCGGATTTGGTGTGGTGCCGAAATTGGAGGCGGAGCTGAAATCAGTGGCAGAGATGGTGTGGAGCTGGAGTTGGAGGAGGAGCTGTAGTCAGAGATGGAACTGAAGTTGAAGTCAGATGCAGAACTGGTGTGGAACTGGAGTCAGAAACTGGTGTGGAGCTGGCGGCGGAGTTGGAGGCGGAATTGGGGCTGAAGTAAGAGGCAGAGATGGTGTAGAGCTGGAGTCAGAGGCAGAAATGAAGTCAGAGGTAGAGCTGGTGTGGAGCTGAAGTCAGAGGCGGAGATGAAGTTGGAGTCAGATGCAAAGCTGGTGTGGGGCTGGAGTCAGAGGTGGAGCTGAAGTGAGACTGGTGTGGAGCTGGAGTCAGAGGTAGAGCTGAAGTCAGGGTTGGAGGTGGAGCTGAAGTCGGAGATTGGTGTGGAGCTGGAGGCGGAGCTGAAGGCAGAGCAGGTCTGGAGCTGGAAGCAGAGTCAAAGGCGGAAGTGGGGCTGAAGTCAGAGGCAGAGCTGGAGGCGGAGCTGAAGTCAGAGGCAGAGCTGGAGGCGGTGCTGAAGTCAGAGGTGGAGCTGAAGTCAGAGGCAGAGCTGGTGGTGGAGTCAGAGAATGCTCCATTAAACCATATAGTGTACATTCCTTCCCTGTAACACTAGAGAAGTCTTCATGGTATAGTGGATAGTGCTCTGGACTCTCACCCCAGCGACCCGAGTTCAAATCCCGGTGGGACCAAAGAATATATATCATCATGGAAAAGGCGTTGGTGGCGGAGCTGGAGCTGTAGGCGGAGCTGAAGTCAGAGGCGGAGCTGAAGTCAGAGGCAGATTTGGTGTGGTGCCGAAATTGAAGGCGGAGCTGAAGTCAGTGGCAGAGATGGTGTGGCGCTGGAGTTGGAGGAGAAGCTGTAGTCAGAGATGGAACTGAAGTTGTGGTCAGATGCAGAACTGGTGTGGAGCTGGAGTCAGAGGCGGAGAAACTGGTGTGGAGCTGGCGGCGGAGTTGGAGGCGGAAGTGGGGCTGAAGTCAGAGGCAGAGATGGTGTAGAGCTGGAGTCAGAGGCAGAAATGAAGTCAGAGGTAGAGCTGGTGTGGAGCTGAAGTCAGAGGCGGAGATGAAGTAGGAGTCAGATGCAAAGCTGGTGTGGGGCTGGAGTTGGAGGCAGAGCTGGTGTGGAGCTGAAATCAGAGGTGGAGCTGAAGTCAGGGACTGGTGTGGAGCTGGAGTCAGAGAGAGCTGAAGTCAGGGTTGGAGGTGGAGCTGAAGTCGGAGACTGGTGTGGAGCTGGATGCGGAGCTGAAGGCAGAGGCGGAGATGAAATTGGAGTCAGATGCAAAGCTGGTGTGAGGCAGAGGCAGAGCAGGTCTGGAGCTGGAGGCAGAGTCAAAGGCGGAAGTGGGGCTGAAGTCAGAGGCAGAGCTGGAGGCGGAGCTGAAGTCAGAGGCAGAGCTGGAGGCGGTGCTGAAGTCAGAGGTGGAGCTGAAGTTAGAGGCAGAGCTGGTGGTGGAGTCAGAGAATGCTCCATTAAACCATATAGTGTACATTCCTTCCCTGCAACACTAGTGAAGTCTTCATGGTATAGTGGATAGTGCTCTGGACTCTCACCCCAGCGACCCGAGTTCAAATCCCGGTGGGACCAAAGAAAATATGTCATCATGGAAAAGGTGTTGGAGGCGGAGCTGGAGCTGTAGGCGGAGCTGAAGTCAGAGGCGGACCTGAAGTCAGAGGCAGATTTGGTGTGGTGCCGAAATTGAAGGCGGAGCTGAAGTCAGTGGCAGAGATGGTGTGGAGCTGGAGTTGGAGGAGAAGCTGTGGTCAGAGATGGAACTGAAATTGTGGTCAGATGCAAAACTGCTGTGGAGCTGGAGTCAGAGGCGGAGCTGAAGTCAGAAACTGGTGTGGAACTGGCGGCGGAGTTGGAGGCGGAAGTGGGGCTTAAGTCAGAGGCAGAGATGGTGAAGAGCTGGAGTCAGAGGCAGAAATGAAGTCAGAGGTAGAGCTGGTGTGGAGCTGAAGTCAGAGGTGGAGATGAAGTTGGAGTCAGATGCAAAGCTGGTGTGGGGGTGGAGCTAAAGTCAGAGACTGGTGTGGAGCTGGAGTCAGAGGTAGAGCTGAAGTCAGGGTTGGAGGTGGAGCTGAAGTCAGAGACTGGTGTGGAGCTGGAGGCGGAGCTGAAGGCAGAGGCAGAGCAGGTCTGGAGCTGGAGGCACAGTCAAAGGCGGAAGTGGGGCTGAAGTCAGAGGCAGAGCTGGAGGCGGAGCTGAATTCAGAGGCAGAGCTGGAGGCGGTGCTGAAGTCAGAGGTGGAGCTGAAGTCAGAGGCAGAGCTGGTGGTGGAGTCAGAGAATGCTCCATTAAACCATATAGTGTACATTCCTTCCCTGCAACACTAGTGAAGTCTTAATGGTATAGTGGATAGTGCTCTGGACTCTCACCCCAGCGACCCGAGTTCAAATCCCGGCTGAAGTCAGAGGCAGAGATGGTGTAGAGCTGGAGTCAGAGGCAGAAATGAAGTCAGAGGTAGAGCTGGTGTGGAGCTGAAGTCTGAGGCGGAGATGAAGTTGGAGTCAGATGCAAAGCTGGTGTGGGGCTGGAGTCAGAGGTGGAGCTGAAGTGAGACTGGTGTGGAGCTGGAGTCAGAGGTAGAGCTGAAGTCAGGGTTGGAGGTGGAGCTGAAGTCGGACACTGGTGTGGAGCTGGAGGCGGAGCTGAAGGCAGAGGCAGAGCAGGTCTGGAGCTGGAGGCAGAGTCAAAGGCGGAAGTGGGGCTGAAGTCAGAGGCAGAGCTGGAGGCGGAGCTGAAGTCAGAGGCAGAGCTGGAGGCGGAGCTGAAGTCAGAGGCAGAGCTGGAGGCGGTGCCGAAGTCAGAGGTGGAGCTGAAGTCAGAGGCAGAGCTGGTGGTGGAGTCAGAGAATGCTCCATTAAACCATATAGTGTACATTCCTTCCCTGCAACACTAGTGAAGTCTTCATGGTATAGTGGATAGTGCTTTGGACTCTCACCCCAGCGACCCGAGTTCAAATCCCGGTGGGACCAAAGAATATATATCATCATGGAAAAGGCGTTGGTGGCGGAGCTGGAGCTGTAGGCGGAGCTGAAGTCAGAGGCGGAGCTGAAGTCAGAGGCAGATTTGGTGTGGTGCCGAAATTGAAGGCGGAGCTGAAGTCAGTGGCAGAGATGGTGTGGCGCTGGAGTTGGAGGAGAAGCTGTAGTCAGAGATGGAACTGAAGTTGTGGTCAGATGCAGAACTGGTGTGGAGCTGGAGTCAGAGGCGGAGAAACTGGTGTGGAGCTGGCGGCGGAGTTGGAGGCGGAAGTGGGGCTGAAGTCAGAGGCAGAGATGGTGTAGAGCTGGAGTCAGAGGCAGAAATGAAGTCAGAGGTAGAGCTGGTGTGGAGCTGAAGTCAGAGGCGGAGATGAAGTAGGAGTCAGATGCAAAGCTGGTGTGGGGCTGGAGTTGGAGGCAGAGCTGGTGTGGAGCTGAAATCAGAGGTGGAGCTGAAGTCAGGGACTGGTGTGGAGCTGGAGTCAGAGAGAGCTGAAGTCAGGGTTGGAGGTGGAGCTGAAGTCGGAGACTGGTGTGGAGCTGGATGCGGAGCTGAAGGCAGAGATGAAATTGGAGTCAGATGCAAAGTTGGTGTGAGGCAGAGGCAGAGCAGGTCTGGAGCTGGAGGCAGAGTCAAAGGCGGAAGTGGGGCTGAAGTCAGAGGCAGAGCTGGAGGCGGAGCTGAAGTCAGAGGCAGAGCTGGAGGCGGTGCTGAAGTCAGAGGTGGAGCTGAAGTCAGAGGCAGAGCTGGTGGTGGAGTCAGAGAATGCTCCATTAAACCATATAGTGTACATTCCTTCCCTGCAACACTAGTGAAGTCTTCATGGTATAGTGGATAGTGCTCTGGACTCTCACCCCAGCGACCCGAGTTCAAATCCCGGTGGGACCAAAGAAAATATGTCATCATGGAAAAGGCGTTGGTGGCGGAGCTGGAGCTGTAGGCGGAGCTGAAGTCAGAGGCGGAGCTGAAGTCAGAGGCAGATTTGGTGTGGTGCCGAAATTGAAGGCGGAGCTGAAGTCAGTGGCAGAGATGGTGTGGAGCTGGAGTTGGAGGAGAAGCTGTTGTCAGAGATGGAACTGAAGTTGTGGTCAGATGCAGAACTGGTGTGGAGCTGGAGTCAGAGGCGGAGCTGAAGTCAGAAACTGGTGTGGAGCTGGCGGCGGAGTTGGAGGCGGAAGTGGGGCTGAAGTCAGAGGCAGAGATGGTGAAGAGCTGGAGTCAGAGGCAGAAATGAAGTCAGAGGTAGAGCTGGTGTGGATCTGAAGTCAGAGGTGGAGATGAAGTTGGAGTCAGATGCAAAGCTGGTGTGGGGCTGGAGTCAGAGGTGGAGCTGAAGTCAGAGACTGGTGTGGAGCTGGAGTCAGAGGTAGAGCTGAAGTCAGGGTTGGAGGTGGAGCTGAAGTCAGAGACTGGTGTGGAGCTGGAGGCGGAGCTGAAGACAGAGGCAGAGGAGGTCTGGAGCTGGAGGCACAGTCAAAGGCGGAAGTGGGGCTGAAGTCAGAGGCGGAGCTGAAGTCAGAGGCAGAGCCGGAGGCGGTGCTGAAGTCAGAGGTGGAGCTGAAGTCAGAGGCAGAGCTGGTGGTGGAGTCAGAGAATGCTCCATTAAACCATATAGTGTACATTCCTTCCCTGCAACACTAGTGAAGTCTTCATGGTATAGTGGATAGTGCTCTGGACTCTCACCCCAGCGACCCGAGTTCAAATCCCGGTGGGACCAAAGAAAATATGTCATCATGGAAAAGGCGTTGGTGGCGGAGCTGGAGCTGTAGGCGGAGCTGAAGTCAGAGGCGGAGCTGAAGTCAGAGGCAGATTTGGTGTGGCGCCGGAATTGTAAGCGGAGCTGAAGTCAGTGGCAGAGATGGTGTGGAACTGGAGTTGGAGGAGGAGCTGTAGTGTGAGATGGAACTGAAGTTGTGGTCAGATGCAGAACTGGTGTGGAGCTGGAGTCAGAGGCGGAGCTGAAGTCAGAAACTGGTGTGGATCTGGCGGCGAAGTTGGAGGCGGAAGTGGGGCTGAAGTCAGAGGCAGAGATGGTGAAGAGCTGGAGTCAGAGGCAGAAATGAAGTCAGAGGTAGAGCTGGTGTGGATCTGAAGTCAGAGGTGGAGATGAAATTGGAGTCAGATGCAAAGCTGGTGTGGGGCTGGAGTCAGAGGTGGAGCTGAAGTCAGAGACTGGTGTGGAGTTGGAGTCAGAGGTAGAGCTGAAGTCAGGGTTGGAGGTGGAACTGAAGTCAGAGACTGGTGTGGAGCTGGAGGCGGAGCTGAAGGCAGAGGCAGAGGAGGTCTGGAGCTGGAGGCACAGTCAAAGGCGGAAGTGGGGCTGAAGTCAGAGGCGGAGCTGAAGTCAGAGGCAGAGCCGGAGGCGGTGCTGAAGTCAGAGGTGGAGCTGAAGTCAGAGGCAGAGCTGGTGGTGGAGTCAGAGAATGCTCCATTAAACCATACAGTGTACATTCCTTCCCTGCAACACTAGTGAAGTCTTCATGGTATAGTGGATAGTGCTCTGGACTCTCACCCCAGCGACCCGAGTTCAAATCCCGTTGGGACCAAAGAAAATATGTCATCATAAAAAAGGCGTTGGTGGCGGAGCTTGAGCTGTAGGCGGAGCTGATGTCAGAGGCGGAGCTGAAGTCAGAGGCAGATTTGGTGTGGTGCCGAAATTGAAGGCGGAGCTGAAGTCAGTGGCAGAGATGGTGTGGAGCTGGAGTTGGAGGAGAAGCTGTTGTCAGAGATGGAACTGAAGTTGTGGTCAGATGCAGAACTGGTGTGGAGCTGGAGTCAGAGGCGGAGCTGAAGTCAGAAACTGGTGTGGAGCTGGCGGCGGAGTTGGAGGCGGAAGTGGGGCTGAAGTCAGAGGCAGAGATGGTGAAGAGCTGGAGTCAGAGGCAGAAATGAAGTCAGAGGTAGAGCTGGTGTGGATCTGAAGTCAGAGGTGGAGATGAAGTTGGAGTCAGATGCAAAGCTGGTGTGGGGCTGGAGTCAGAGGTGGAGCTGAAGTCAGAGACTGGTGTGGAGCTGGAGTCAGAGGTAGAGCTGAAGTCAGGGTTGGAGGTGGAGCTGAAGTCAGAGACTGGTGTGGAGCTGGAGGCGGAGCTGAAGGCAGAGGCAGAGGAGGTCTGGAGCTGGAGGCACAGTCAAAGGCGGAAGTGGGGCTGAAGTCAGAGGCGGAGCTGAAGTCAGAGGCAGAGCCGGAGGCGGTGCTGAAGTCAGAGGTGGAGCTGAAGTCAGAGGCAGAGCTGGTGGTGGAGTCAGAGAATGCTCCATTAAACCATATAGTGTACATTCCTTCCCTGCAACACTAGTGAAGTCTTCATGGTATAGTGGATAGTGCTCTGGACTCTCACCCCAGCGACCCGAGTTCAAATCCCGGCTGAAGTCAGAGGCAGAGATGGTGTAGAGCTGGAGTCAGAGGCAGAAATGAAGTCAGAGGTAGAGCTGGTGTGGAGCTGAAGTCAGAGGTGGAGATGAAGTTGGAGTCAGATGCAAAGCTGGTGTGGGGGTGGAGCTAAAGTCAGAGACTGGTGTGGAGCTGGAGTCAGAGGTAGAGCTGAAGTCAGGGTTGGAGGTGGAGCTGAAGTCAGAGACTGGTGTGGAGCTGGAGGCGGAGCTGAAGGCAGAGGCAGAGCAGGTCTGGAGCTGGAGGCACAGTCAAAGGCGGAAGTGGGGCTGAAGTCAGAGGCAGAGCTGGAGGCGGAGCTGAATTCAGAGGCAGAGCTGGAGGCGGTGCTGAAGTCAGAGGTGGAGCTGAAGTCAGAGGCAGAGCTGGTGGTGGAGTCAGAGAATGCTCCATTAAACCATATAGTGTACATTCCTTCCCTGCAACACTAGTGAAGTCTTAATGGTATAGTGGATAGTGCTCTGGACTCTCACCCCAGCGACCCGAGTTCAAATCCCGGCTGAAGTCAGAGGCAGAGATGGTGTAGAGCTGGAGTCAGAGGCAGAAATGAAGTCAGAGGTAGAGCTGGTGTGGAGCTGAAGTCTGAGGCGGAGATGAAGTTGGAGTCAGATGCAAAGCTGGTGTGGGGCTGGAGTCAGAGGTGGAGCTGAAGTGAGACTGGTGTGGAGCTGGAGTCAGAGGTAGAGCTGAAGTCAGGGTTGGAGGTGGAGCTGAAGTCGGACACTGGTGTGGAGCTGGAGGCGGAGCTGAAGGCAGAGGCAGAGCAGGTCTGGAGCTGGAGGCAGAGTCAAAGGCGGAAGTGGGGCTGAAGTCAGAGGCAGAGCTGGAGGCGGAGCTGAAGTCAGAGGCAGAGCTGGAGGCGGAGCTGAAGTCAGAGGCAGAGCTGGAGGCGGTGCTGAAGTCAGAGGTGGAGCTGAAGTCAGAGGCAGAGCTGGTGGTGGAGTCAGAGAATGCTCCATTAAACCATATAGTGTACATTCCTTCCCTGCAACACTAGTGAAGTCTTCATGGTATAGTGGATAGTGCTTTGGACTCTCACCCCAGCGACCCGAGTTCAAATCCCGGTGGGACCAAAGAATATATATCATCATGGAAAAGGCGTTGGTGGCGGAGCTGGAGCTGTAGGCGGAGCTGAAGTCAGAGGCGGAGCTGAAGTCAGAGGCAGATTTGGTGTGGTGCCGAAATTGAAGGCGGAGCTGAAGTCAGTGGCAGAGATGGTGTGGCGCTGGAGTTGGAGGAGAAGCTGTAGTCAGAGATGGAACTGAAGTTGTGGTCAGATGCAGAACTGGTGTGGAGCTGGAGTCAGAGGCGGAGAAACTGGTGTGGAGCTGGCGGCGGAGTTGGAGGCGGAAGTGGGGCTGAAGTCAGAGGCAGAGATGGTGTAGAGCTGGAGTCAGAGGCAGAAATGAAGTCAGAGGTAGAGCTGGTGTGGAGCTGAAGTCAGAGGCGGAGATGAAGTAGGAGTCAGATGCAAAGCTGGTGTGGGGCTGGAGTTGGAGGCAGAGCTGGTGTGGAGCTGAAATCAGAGGTGGAGCTGAAGTCAGGGACTGGTGTGGAGCTGGAGTCAGAGAGAGCTGAAGTCAGGGTTGGAGGTGGAGCTGAAGTCGGAGACTGGTGTGGAGCTGGATGCGGAGCTGAAGGCAGAGATGAAATTGGAGTCAGATGCAAAGCTGGTGTGAGGCAGAGGCAGAGCAGGTCTGGAGCTGGAGGCAGAGTCAAAGGCGGAAGTGGGGCTGAAGTCAGAGGCAGAGCTGGAGGCGGAGCTGAAGTCAGAGGCAGAGCTGGAGGCGGTGCTGAAGTCAGAGGTGGAGCTGAAGTCAGAGGCAGAGCTGGTGGTGGAGTCAGAGAATGCTCCATTAAACCATATAGTGTACATTCCTTCCCTGCAACACTAGTGAAGTCTTCATGGTATAGTGGATAGTGCTCTGGACTCTCACCCCAGCGACCCGAGTTCAAATCCCGGTGGGACCAAAGAAAATATGTCATCATGGAAAAGGCGTTGGTGGCGGAGCTGGAGCTGTAGGCGGAGCTGAAGTCAGAGGCGGAGCTGAAGTCAGAGGCAGATTTGGTGTGGTGCCGAAATTGAAGGCGGAGCTGAAGTCAGTGGCAGAGATGGTGTGGAGCTGGAGTTGGAGGAGAAGCTGTTGTCAGAGATGGAACTGAAGTTGTGGTCAGATGCAGAACTGGTGTGGAGCTGGAGTCAGAGGCGGAGCTGAAGTCAGAAACTGGTGTGGAGCTGGCGGCGGAGTTGGAGGCGGAAGTGGGGCTGAAGTCAGAGGCAGAGATGGTGAAGAGCTGGAGTCAGAGGCAGAAATGAAGTCAGAGGTAGAGCTGGTGTGGATCTGAAGTCAGAGGTGGAGATGAGGTTGGAGTCAGATGCAAAGCTGGTGTGGGGCTGGAGTCAGAGGTGGAGCTGAAGTCAGAGACTGGTGTGGAGCTGGAGTCAGAGGTAGAGCTGAAGTCAGGGTTGGAGGTGGAGCTGAAGTCAGAGACTGGTGTGGAGCTGGAGGCGGAGCTGAAGACAGAGGCAGAGGAGGTCTGGAGCTGGAGGCACAGTCAAAGGCGGAAGTGGGGCTGAAGTCAGAGGCGGAGCTGAAGTCAGAGGCAGAGCCGGAGGCGGTGCTGAAGTCAGAGGTGGAGCTGAAGTCAGAGGCAGAGCTGGTGGTGGAGTCAGAGAATGCTCCATTAAACCATATAGTGTACATTCCTTCCCTGCAACACTAGTGAAGTCTTCATGGTATAGTGGATAGTGCTCTGGACTCTCACCCCAGCGACCCGAGTTCAAATCCCGGTGGGACCAAAGAAAATATGTCATCATGGAAAAGGCGTTGGTGGCGGAGCTGGAGCTGTAGGCGGAGCTGAAGTCAGAGGCGGAGCTGAAGTCAGAGGCAGATTTGGTGTGGCGCCGGAATTGTAAGCGGAGCTGAAGTCAGTGGCAGAGATGGTGTGGAACTGGAGTTGGAGGAGGAGCTGTAGTGTGAGATGGAACTGAAGTTGTGGTCAGATGCAGAACTGGTGTGGAGCTGGAGTCAGAGGCGGAGCTGAAGTCAGAAACTGGTGTGGATCTGGCGGCGAAGTTGGAGGCGGAAGTGGGGCTGAAGTCAGAGGCAGAGATGGTGAAGAGCTGGAGTCAGAGGCAGAAATGAAGTCAGAGGTAGAGCTGGTGTGGATCTGAAGTCAGAGGTGGAGATGAAATTGGAGTCAGATGCAAAGCTGGTGTGGGGCTGGAGTCAGAGGTGGAGCTGAAGTCAGAGACTGGTGTGGAGTTGGAGTCAGAGGTAGAGCTGAAGTCAGGGTTGGAGGTGGAACTGAAGTCAGAGACTGGTGTGGAGCTGGAGGCGGAGCTGAAGGCAGAGGCAGAGGAGGTCTGGAGCTGGAGGCACAGTCAAAGGCGGAAGTGGGGCTGAAGTCAGAGGCGGAGCTGAAGTCAGAGGCAGAGCCGGAGGCGGTGCTGAAGTCAGAGGTGGAGCTGAAGTCAGAGGCAGAGCTGGTGGTGGAGTCAGAGAATGCTCCATTAAACCATACAGTGTACATTCCTTCCCTGCAACACTAGTGAAGTCTTCATGGTATAGTGGATAGTGCTCTGGACTCTCACCCCAGCGACCCGAGTTCAAATCCCGTTGGGACCAAAGAAAATATGTCATCATAAAAAAGGCGTTGGTGGCGGAGCTTGAGCTGTAGGCGGAGCTGATGTCAGAGGCGGAGCTGAAGTCAGAGGCAGATTTGGTGTGGTGCCGAAATTGAAGGCGGAGCTGAAGTCAGTGGCAGAGATGGTGTGGAGCTGGAGTTGGAGGAGAAGCTGTTGTCAGAGATGGAACTGAAGTTGTGGTCAGATGCAGAACTGGTGTGGAGCTGGAGTCAGAGGCGGAGCTGAAGTCAGAAACTGGTGTGGAGCTGGCGGCGGAGTTGGAGGCGGAAGTGGGGCTGAAGTCAGAGGCAGAGATGGTGAAGAGCTGGAGTCAGAGGCAGAAATGAAGTCAGAGGTAGAGCTGGTGTGGAT
Source organism: Syngnathus leptorhynchus (assembly GCF_054491065.1). Lineage (NCBI taxonomy): Eukaryota > Metazoa > Chordata > Actinopteri > Syngnathiformes > Syngnathidae > Syngnathus > Syngnathus leptorhynchus. Next base: position 343,485 of record NW_028232014.1, read on the forward strand.
CTGAAGTCAGAGGTGGAGATGAAGTTGGAGTCAGATGCAAAGCTGGTGTGGGGCTGGAGTCAGAGGTGGAGCTGAAGTCAGAGACTGGTGTGGAGCTGGAGTCAGAGGTAGAGCTGAAGTCAGGGTTGGAGGTGGAGCTGAAGTCAGAGACTGGTGTGGAGCTGGAGGCGGAGCTGAAGGCAGAGGCAGAGGAGGTCTGGAGCTGGAGGCACAGTCAAAGGCGGAAGTGGGGCTGAAGTCAGAGGCGGAGCTGAAGTCAGAGGCAGAGCCGGAGGCGGTGCTGAAGTCAGAGGTGGAGCTGAAGTCAGAGGCAGAGCTGGTGGTGGAGTCAGAGAATGCTCCATTAAACCATATAGTGTACATTCCTTCCCTGCAACACTAGTGAAGTCTTCATGGTATAGTGGATAGTGCTCTGGACTCTCACCCCAGCGACCCGAGTTCAAATCCCGGTGGGACCAAAGAAAATATGTCATCATGGAAAAGGCGTTGGTGGCGGAGCTGGAGCTGTAGGCGGAGCTGAAGTCAGAGGCGGAGCTGAAGTCAGAGGCAGATTTGTTGTGGCGCCGGAATTGGAAGCGGAGCTGAAGTCAGTGGCAGAGATGGTGTGGAACTGGAGTTGGAGGAGGAGCTGTAGTGTGAGATGGAACTGAAGTTGAAGTCAGATGCAGAACTGGTGTGGAGCTGGAGTCAGAGGTGGAGCTGAAGTCAGAAACTGGTGTGGAGCTGGCGGCGGAGTTGGAGGCGGAAGTGGGGCTGAAGTCAGAGGCAGAGATGGTGTAGAGCTGGAGTCAGAGGCAGAAATGAAGTCAGAGGTAGAGCTGGTGTGGAGCTGAAGTCAGAGGCGGAGATGAAATTGGAGTCAGATGCAAAGCTGGTGTGAGGCAGAGGCAGAGCAGGTCTGGAGCTGGAGGCAGAGTCAAAGGCGGAAGTGGGGCTGAAGTCAGAGGCAGAGCTGGAGGCGGAGCTGAAGTCAGAGGCAGATTTGTTGTGGCGCCGGAATTGGAAGCGGAGCTGAAGTCAGTGGCAGAGATGGTGTGGAACTGGAGTTGGAGGAGGAGCTGTAGTGTGAGATGGAACTGAAGTTGAAGTCAGATGCAGAACTGGTGTGGAGCTGGAGTCAGAGGTGGAGCTGAAGTCAGAAACTGGTGTGGAGCTGGCGGCGGAGTTGGAGGCGGAAGTGGGGCTGAAGTCAGAGGCAGAGATGGTGTAGAGCTGGAGTCAGAGGCAGAAATGAAGTCAGAGGTAGAGCTGGTGTGGAGCTGAAGTCAGAGGCGGAGATGAAATTGGAGTCAGATGCAAAGCTGGTGTGAGGCAGAGGCAGAGCAGGTCTGGAGCTGGAGGCAGAGTCAAAGGCGGAAGTGGGGCTGAAGTCAGAGGCAGAGCTGGAGGCGGAGCTGAAGTCAGAGGCAGAGCTGGTGGTGGAGTCAGAGAATGCTCCATTAAACCATATAGTGTACATTCCTTCCCTGCAACACTAGTGAAGTCTTCATGGTATAGTGGATAGTGCTCTGGACTCTCACCCCAGCGACCCGAGTTCAAATCCCGGTGGGACCAAAGAAAATATGTCATCATGGAAAAGGTGTTGGAGGCGGAGCTGGAGCTGTAGGCGGAGCTGAAGTCAGAGGCGGACCTGAAGTCAGAGGCAGATTTGGTGTGGCGCCGGAATTGGAAGCGGAGCTGAAGTCAGTGGCAGAGATAGTGTGGAACTGGAGTTGGAGGAGGAGCTGTAGTGTGAGATGGAACTGAAGGTGGAGCTGGAATCAGAGGTGGAGCTAAAGTCAGAGGCAGAGCTGGTGGTGGAGTCAGAGAATGCTCCATTAAACCATATAGTGTACATTCCTTCCCTGCAACACTAGTGAAGTCTTCATGGTATAGTGGATAGTGCTCTGGACTCTCACCCCAGCGACCCGAGTTCAAATCCCGGTGGGACCAAAGAAAATATGTCATCATGGAAAAGGCGTTGGTGGCGGAGCTGGAGCTGTAGGCGGAGCTGAAGTCAGAGGCGGAGCTGAAGTCAGAGGCAGATTTGGTGTGGTGCCGAAATTGGAGGCGGAGCTGAAGTCAGTGGCAGAGATGGTGTGGAGCTGGAGTTGGAGGAGAAGCTGTAGTCAGAGATGAAACTGAAGTTGTGGTCAGATGCAGAACTGGTGTGGAGCTGGAGTCAGAGGTGGAGCTGAAGTCAGAAGCTGGTATGGAGCTGGCGGCGGAGTTGGAGGCGGAAGTGGGGCTGAAGTCAGAGGCAGAGATGGAGTAGAGCTGGAGTCAGAGGCAGAAATGAAGTCAGAGGTAGAGCTGGTGTGGAGCTGAAGTCAGAGGCGGAGATGAAGTTGGAGTCAGATGCAAAGCTGGTGTGGGGCTGGAGTCAGAGGTGGAGCTGAAGTCAGAGACTGGTGTGGAGCTGGAGTCAGAGGTAGAGCTGAAGTCAGGGTTGGAGGTGGAGCTGAAGTAAGAGACTGGTGTGGAGCTGGAGGCGGAGCTGAAGGCAGAGGCAGAGCAGGTCTGGAGCTGGAGGCACAGTCAAAGGCGGAAGTGGGGCTGAAGTCAGAGGCAGAGCTGGAGGCGGAGCTGAAGTCAGAGGCAGAGCTGGAGGTGGTGCTGAAGTCAGAGGTGCAGCTCAAGTCAGAGGCAGAGCTGGTGGTGGAGTCAGAGAATGCTGCATTAAACCATATAGTGTACATTCCTTCCCTGCAACACTAGTGAAGTCTTCATGGTATAGTGGATAGTGCTCTGGACTCTCACCCCAGCGACCCGAGTTCAAATCCCGGCTGAAGTCAGAGGCAGAGATGGTGTAGAGCTGGAGTCAGAGGCAGAAATGAAGTCAGAGGTAGAGCTGGTGTGGAGCTGAAGTCAGAGGCGGAGATAAAGTAGGAGTCAGATGCAAAGCTGGTGTGGGGCTGGAGTTGGAGGCAGAGCTGGTGTGGAGCTGAAGTCAGAGGTGGAGCTGAAGTCAGAGACTGGTGTGGAGCTGGAGTCAGAGGTAGAGCTGAAGTCAGGGTTGGAGGTGGAGCTGATGTCAGAGACTGGTGTGGAGCTGGAGGCGGAGCTGAAGGCAGAGGCAGAGCAGGTCTGGAGCTGGAGGCAGAGTCAAAGGTGGAAGTGGGGCTGGAGGCGGAGCTGAAGTCAGAGGCAGAGCTGGAGGCGGTGCTGAAGTCAGAGGTGGAGCTGAAGTCAGAGGCAGAGCTGGTGGTGGAGTCAGAGAATGCTCCATTAAACCATATAGTGTACATTCCTTCCCTGCAACACTAGTGAAGTCTTAATGGTATAGTGGATAGTGCTCTGGACTCTCACCCCAGCGACCCGAGTTCAAATCCCAGTGGGACCAAAGAAAATATGTCATCATGGAAAAGGTGTTGGAGGCGGAGCTGGAACTGTAGGCGAAGCTGAAGTCAGAGGCGGACCTGAAGTCAGAGGCAGATTTGGTGTGGCGCCGGAATTGGAAGCGGAGCTGAAGTCAGTGGCAGAGATGGTGTGGAACTGGAGTTGGAGGAGGAGCTGTAGTGTGAGATGGAACTGAAGTTGAAGTCAGATGCAGAACTGGTGTGGAGCTGGAGTCAGAGGTGGAGCTGAAGTCAGAAACTGGTGTGGAGCTGGCGGCGGAGTTGGAGGCGGAAGTGGGGCTGAAGTCAGAGGCAGAGATGGTGTAGAGCTGGAGTCAGAGGCAGAAATGAAGTCAGAGGTAGAGCTGGTGTGGAGCTGAAGTCAGAGGTGGAGATTAAATTGGAGTCAGATGCAAAGCTGGTGTGGGGCTGGAGTCAGAGGTGGAGCTGAAGTGAGACTGGTGCGGAGCTGGAGTCAGAGGTAGAGCTGAAGTCAGGGTTGGAGGTGGAGCTGAAGTCGGACACTGGTGTGGAGCTGGAGGCGGAGCTGAAGGCAGAGGCAGAGCAGGTCTGGAGCTGGAGGCAGAGTCAAAGGCGGAAGTGGGGCTGAAGTCAGAGGCAGAGCTGGAGGCGGAGCTGAAGTCAGAGGCAGAGCTGGAGGCGGTGCTGAAGTCAGAGGTGGAGCTGAAGTCAGAGGCAGAGCTGGTGGTGGAGTCAGAGAATGCTCCATTAAACCATATAGTGTACATTCCTTCCCTGCAACACTAGTGAAGTCTTCATGGTATAGTGGATAGTGCTTTGGACTCTCACCCCAGCGACCCGAGTTCAAATCCCGGCTGAAGTCAGAGGCAGAGATGGTGTAGAGCTGGAGTCAGAGGCAGAAATGAAGTCAGAGGTAGAGCTAGTGTGGAGCTGAAGTCAGAGGCGGAGATGAAATTGGAGTCAGATGCAAAGCTGGTGTGGGGCTGGAGTCAGAGGTGGAGCTGAAGTGAGACTGGTGTGGAGCTGGAGTCAGAGGTAGAGCTGAAGTCAGGGTTGGAGGTGGAGCTGAAGTCAGAGACTGGTGTGGAGCTGGAGGCGGAGCTGAAGGCAGAGGCAGAGAAGGTCTGGAGCTTTAGGCAGAGTCAAAGGCGGAAGTGGGGCTGAAGTCAGAGAATGAGCTGGAGGCGGAGCTGAAGTCAGAGGCAGAGCTGGAGGCGGTGCTGAAGTCAGAGGTGGAGCTGAAGTCAGAGGCAGAGCTGGTGGTGGAGTCAGAGAATGCTCCATTAAACCATATAGTGTACATTCCTTCCCTGTAACACTAGTGAAGTCTTCATGGTATAGTGGATAGTGCTCTGGACTCTCACCCCAGCGACCCGAGTTCAAATCCCGGTGGGACCAAAGAATATATATCATCATGGAAAAGGCGTTGGTGGCGGAGCTGGAGCTGTAGGCGGAGCTGAAGTCAGAGGCGGAGCTGAAGTCAGAGGCAGATTTGGTGTGGTGCCGAAATTGAAGGCGGAGCTGAAGTCAGTGGCAGAGATGGTGTGGCGCTGGAGTTGGAGGAGAAGCTGTAGTCAGAGATGGAACTGAAGTTGTGGTCAGATGCAGAACTGGTGTGGAGCTGGAGTCAGAGGCGGAGCTGAAGTCAGAAACTGGTGTGGAGCTGGCGTCGGAGTTGGAGGCGGAAGTGGGGCTGAAGTCAGAGAAAGAGATGGTGTAGAGCTGGAGTCAGAGGCAGAAATGAAGTCATAGGTAGAGCCGGTGTGGAACTGAATTCAGAGGCGGAGATGAAGTTGGAGTCAGATGCAAAGCTGGTGTGGGGCTGGAGTCAGAGGTGGAGCTGAAGTCAGAGACTGGTGTGGAGCTGGAGTCAGAGGTAGAGCTGAAGTCAGGGTTGGAGGTGGAGCTGAAGTCAGAGACTGGTGTGGAGCTGGAGGCGGAGCTGAAGGCAGAGGCAGAGCAGGTCTGGAGCTGGAGGCACAGTCAAAGGCGGAAGTGGGGCTAAAGTCAGAGGCAGAGCTGGAGGCGGAGCTGAAGTCAGAGGCAGAGCTGGAGGCGGTGCTGAAGTCAGAGGTGGAGCTGAAGTCAGAGGCAGAGCTGGTGGTGGAGTCAGAGAATGCTCCATTAAACCATATAGTGTACATTCCTTCCCTGCAACACTAGTAAAGTCTTCATGGTATAGTGGATAGTGCTCTGGACTCTCACCCCAGCGACCCGAGTTCAAATCCCGGCTGAAGTCAGAGGCAGAGATGGTGTAGAGCTGGAGTCAGAGGCAGAAATGAAGTCAGAGGTAGAGCTGGTGTGGAGCTGAAGTCAGAGGCGGAGATGAAATTGGAGTCAGATGCAAAGATGGTGTGGGGCTGGAGTCAGAGGTGGAGCTGAAGTGAGACTGGTGTGGAGCTGGAGTCAGAGGTAGAGCTGAAGTCAGGGTTGGAGGTGGAGCTGAAGTCGGAGACTGGTGTGGAGCTGGAGGCGGAGCTGAAGGCAGAGGCAGAGCAGGTCTGGAGCTGGAGGCAGAGTCAAAGGCGGAAGTGGGGCTGAAGTCAGAGGCAGAGCTGGAGGCGGAGCTGAAGTCAGAGGCAGAGCTGGAGGCGGTGCTGAAGTCAGAGGTGGAGCTGAAGTCAGAGGCAGAGCTGGTGGTGGAGTCAGAGAATGCTCCATTAAACCATATAGTGTACATTCCTTCCCTGTAACACTAGTGAAGTCTTCATGGTATAGTGGATAGTGCTCTGGACTCTCACCCCAGCGACCCGAGTTCAAATCCCGGTGGGACCAAAGAATATATATCATCATGGAAAAGGCGTTGGTGGCGGAGCTGGAGCTGTAGGCGGAGCTGAAGTCAGAGGCGGAGCTGAAGTCAGAGGCAGATTTGGTGTGGTGCCGAAATTGAAGGCGGAGCTGAAGTCAGTGGCAGAGATGGTGTGGCGCTGGAGTTGGAGGAGAAGCTGTAGTCAGACATGGAACTGAAGTTGTGGTCAGATGCAGAACTGGTGTGGAGCTGGAGTCAGAGGCGGAGCTGAAGTCAGAAACTGGTGTGGAGCTGGCGTCGGAGTTGGAGGTGGAAGTGGGGCTGAAGTCAGAGGCAGAGATGGTGTAGAGCTGGAGTCAGAGGCAGAAATGAAGTCATAGGTAGAGCTGGTGTGGAACTGAAGTCAGAGGCGGAGATGAAGTTGGAGTCAGATGCAAAGCTGGTGTGGGGCTGGAGTCAGAGGTGGAGCTGAAGTCAGAGACTGGTGTGTAGCTGGAGTCAGAGGTAGAGCTGAAGTCAGGGTTGGAGGTGGAGCTGAAGTCAGAGACTGGTGTGGAGCTGGAGGCGGAGCTGAAGGCAGAGGCAGAGCAGGTCTGGAGCTGGAGGCACAGTCAAAGGCGGAAGTGGGGCTGAAGTCAGAGGCAGAGCTGGAGGCGGAGCTGAAGTCAGAGGCAGAGCTGGAGGCGGTGCTGAAGTCAGAGGTGGAGCTGAAGTCAGAGGCAGAGCTGGTGGTGGAGTCAGAGAATGCTCCATTAAACCATATAGTGTACATTCCTTCCCTGCAACACTAGTGAAGTCTTCATGGTATAGTGGATAGTGCTCTGGACTCTCACCCCAGCGACCCGAGTTCAAATCCCGGTGGGACCAAAGAAAATATGTCATCATGGAAAAGGCGTTGGTGGCGGAGCTGGAGCTGTAGGCGGAGCTGAAGTCAGAGGCGGAGCTGAAGTCAGAGGCAGATTTGGTGTGGTGCCGAAATTGAAGGCGGAGCTGAAGTCAGTGGCAGAGATGGTGTGGCGCTGGAGTTGGAGGAGAAGCTGTAGTCAGAGATGGAACTGAAGTTGTGGTCAGATGCAGAACTGGTGTGGAGCTGGAGTCAGAGGCGGAGCTGAAGTCAGAAACTGGTGTGGAGCTGGCGTCGGAGTTGGAGGCGGAAGTGGGGCTGAAGTCAGAGAAAGAGATGGTGTAGAGCTGGAGTCAGAGGCAGAAATGAAGTCATAGGTAGAGCCGGTGTGGAACTGAAGTCAGAGGCGGAGATGAAGTTGGAGTCAGATGCAAAGCTGGTGTGGGGCTGGAGTCAGAGGTGGAGCTGAAGTCAGAGACTGGTGTGGAGCTGGAGTCAGAGGTAGAGCTGAAGTCAGGGTTGGAGGTGGAGCTGAAGTCAGAGACTGGTGTGGAGCTGGAGGCGGAGCTGAAGGCAGAGGCAGAGCAGGTCTGGAGCTGGAGGCACAGTCAAAGGCGGAAGTGGGGCTAAAGTCAGAGGCAGAGCTGGAGGCGGAGCTGAAGTCAGAGGCAGAGCTGGAGGCGGTGCTGAAGTCAGAGGTGGAGCTGAAGTCAGAGGCAGAGCTGGTGGTGGAGTCAGAGAATGCTCCATTAAACCATATAGTGTACATTCCTTCCCTGCAACACTAGTAAAGTCTTCATGGTATAGTGGATAGTGCTCTGGACTCTCACCCCAGCGACCCGAGTTCAAATCCCGGCTGAAGTCAGAGGCAGAGATGGTGTAGAGCTGGAGTCAGAGGCAGAAATGAAGTCAGAGGTAGAGCTGGTGTGGAGCTGAAGTCAGAGGCGGAGATGAAATTGGAGTCAGATGCAAAGATGGTGTGGGGCTGGAGTCAGAGGTGGAGCTGAAGTGAGACTGGTGTGGAGCTGGAGTCAGAGGTAGAGCTGAAGTCAGGGTTGGAGGTGGAGCTGAAGTCGGAGACTGGTGTGGAGCTGGAGGCGGAGCTGAAGGCAGAGGCAGAGCAGGTCTGGAGCTGGAGGCAGAGTCAAAGGCGGAAGTGGGGCTGAAGTCAGAGGCAGAGCTGGAGGCGGAGCTGAAGTCAGAGGCAGAGCTGGAGGCGGTGCTGAAGTCAGAGGTGGAGCTGAAGTCAGAGGCAGAGCTGGTGGTGGAGTCAGAGAATGCTCCATTAAACCATATAGTGTACATTCCTTCCCTGTAACACTAGTGAAGTCTTCATGGTATAGTGGATAGTGCTCTGGACTCTCACCCCAGCGACCCGAGTTCAAATCCCGGTGGGACCAAAGAATATATATCATCATGGAAAAGGCGTTGGTGGCGGAGCTGGAGCTGTAGGCGGAGCTGAAGTCAGAGGCGGAGCTGAAGTCAGAGGCAGATTTGGTGTGGTGCCGAAATTGAAGGCGGAGCTGAAGTCAGTGGCAGAGATGGTGTGGCGCTGGAGTTGGAGGAGAAGCTGTAGTCAGAGATGGAACTGAAGTTGTGGTCAGATGCAGAACTGGTGTGGAGCTGGAGTCAGAGGCGGAGCTGAAGTCAGAAACTGGTGTGGAGCTGGCGTCGGAGTTGGAGGCGGAAGTGGGGCTGAAGTCAGAGAAAGAGATGGTGTAGAGCTGGAGTCAGAGGCAGAAATGAAGTCATAGGTAGAGCCGGTGTGGAACTGAAGTCAGAGGCGGAGATGAAGTTGGAGTCAGATGCAAAGCTGGTGTGGGGCTGGAGTCAGAGGTGGAGCTGAAGTCAGAGACTGGTGTGGAGCTGGAGTCAGAGGTAGAGCTGAAGTCAGGGTTGGAGGTGGAGCTGAAGTCAGAGACTGGTGTGGAGCTGGAGGCGGAGCTGAAGGCAGAGGCAGAGCAGGTCTGGAGCTGGAGGCACAGTCAAAGGCGGAAGTGGGGCTAAAGTCAGAGGCAGAGCTGGAGGCGGAGCTGAAGTCAGAGGCAGAGCTGGAGGCGGTGCTGAAGTCAGAGGTGGAGCTGAAGTCAGAGGCAGAGCTGGTGGTGGAGTCAGAGAATGCTCCATTAAACCATATAGTGTACATTCCTTCCCTGCAACACTAGTAAAGTCTTCATGGTATAGTGGATAGTGCTCTGGACTCTCACCCCAGCGACCCGAGTTCAAATCCCGGCTGAAGTCAGAGGCAGAGATGGTGTAGAGCTGGAGTCAGAGGCAGAAATGAAGTCAGAGGTAGAGCTGGTGTGGAGCTGAAGTCAGAGGCGGAGATGAAATTGGAGTCAGATGCAAAGATGGTGTGGGGCTGGAGTCAGAGGTGGAGCTGAAGTGAGACTGGTGTGGAGCTGGAGTCAGAGGTAGAGCTGAAGTCAGGGTTGGAGGTGGAGCTGAAGTCGGAGACTGGTGTGGAGCTGGAGGCGGAGCTGAAGGCAGAGGCAGAGCAGGTCTGGAGCTGGAGGCAGAGTCAAAGGCGGAAGTGGGGCTGAAGTCAGAGGCAGAGCTGGAGGCGGAGCTGAAGTCAGAGGCAGAGCTGGAGGCGGTGCTGAAGTCAGAGGTGGAGCTGAAGTCAGAGGCAGAGCTGGTGGTGGAGTCAGAGAATGCTCCATTAAACCATATAGTGTACATTCCTTCCCTGTAACACTAGTGAAGTCTTCATGGTATAGTGGATAGTGCTCTGGACTCTCACCCCAGCGACCCGAGTTCAAATCCCGGTGGGACCAAAGAATATATATCATCATGGAAAAGGCGTTGGTGGCGGAGCTGGAGCTGTAGGCGGAGCTGAAGTCAGAGGCGGAGCTGAAGTCAGAGGCAGATTTGGTGTGGTGCCGAAATTGAAGGCGGAGCTGAAGTCAGTGGCAGAGATGGTGTGGCGCTGGAGTTGGAGGAGAAGCTGTAGTCAGACATGGAACTGAAGTTGTGGTCAGATGCAGAACTGGTGTGGAGCTGGAGTCAGAGGCGGAGCTGAAGTCAGAAACTGGTGTGGAGCTGGCGTCGGAGTTGGAGGTGGAAGTGGGGCTGAAGTCAGAGGCAGAGATGGTGTAGAGCTGGAGTCAGAGGCAGAAATGAAGTCATAGGTAGAGCTGGTGTGGAACTGAAGTCAGAGGCGGAGATGAAGTTGGAGTCAGATGCAAAGCTGGTGTGGGGCTGGAGTCAGAGGTGGAGCTGAAGTCAGAGACTGGTGTGTAGCTGGAGTCAGAGGTAGAGCTGAAGTCAGGGTTGGAGGTGGAGCTGAAGTCAGAGACTGGTGTGGAGCTGGAGGCGGAGCTGAAGGCAGAGGCAGAGCAGGTCTGGAGCTGGAGGCACAGTCAAAGGCGGAAGTGGGGCTGAAGTCAGAGGCAGAGCTGGAGGCGGAGCTGAAGTCAGAGGCAGAGCTGGAGGCGGTGCTGAAGTCAGAGGTGGAGCTGAAGTCAGAGGCAGAGCTGGTGGTGGAGTCAGAGAATGCTCCATTAAACCATATAGTGTACATTCCTTCCCTGCAACACTAGTGAAGTCTTCATGGTATAGTGGATAGTGCTCTGGACTCTCACCCCAGCGACCCGAGTTCAAATCCCGGTGGGACCAAAGAAAATATGTCATCATGGAAAAGGCGTTGGTGGCGGAGCTGGAGCTGTAGGCGGAGCTGAAGTCAGAGGCGGAGCTGAAGTCAGAGGCAGATTTGGTGTGGCGCCGGAATTGGAAGCGGAGCTGAAGTCAGTGGCAGAGATGGTGTGGAACTGGAGTTGGAGGAAGAGCTGTAGTGTGAGATGGAACTGAAGTTGAAGTCAGATGCAGAACTGGTGTGGAGCTGGAGTCAGAGGTGGAGCTGAAGTCAGAAACTGGTGTGGAGCTGGCGGCGGAGTTGGAGGCGGAAGTGGGGCTGAAGTCAGAGGCAGAGATGGTGTAGAGCTGGAGTCAGAGGCAGAAATGAAGTCAGAGGTAGAGCTGGTGTGGAGCTGAAGTCAGAGGTGGAGATTAAATTGGAGTCAGATGCAAAGCTGGTGTGGGGCTGGAGTCAGAGGTGGAGCTGAAGTGAGACTGGTGCGGAGCTGGAGTCAGAGGTAGAGCTGAAGTCAGGGTTGGAGGTGGAGCTGAAGTCGGACACTGGTGTGGAGCTGGAGGCGGAGCTGAAGGCAGAGGCAGAGCAGGTCTGGAGCTGGAGGCAGAGTCAAAGGCGGAAGTGGGGCTGAAGTCAGAGGCAGAGCTGGAGGCGGAGCTGAAGTCAGAGGCAGAGCTGGAGGCGGTGCTGAAGTCAGAGGTGGAGCTGAAGTCAGAGGCAGAGCTGGTGGTGGAGTCAGAGAATGCTCCATTAAACCATATAGTGTACATTCCTTCCCTGCAACACTAGTGAAGTCTTCATGGTATAGTGGATAGTGCTCTGGACTCTCACCCCAGCGACCCGAGTTCAAATCCCGGCTGAAGTCAGAGGCAGAGATGGTGTAGAGCTGGAGTCAGAGGCAGAAATGAAGTCAGAGGTAGAGCTAGTGTGGAGCTGAAGTCAGAGGCGGAGATGAAATTGGAGTCAGATGCAAAGCTGGTGTGGGGCTGGAGTCAGAGGTGGAGCTGAAGTGAGACTGGTGTGGAGCTGGAGTCAGAGGTAGAGCTGAAGTCAGGGTTGGAGGTGGAGCTGAAGTCAGAGACTGGTGTGGAGCTGGAGGCGGAGCTGAAGGCAGAGGCAGAGAAGGTCTGGAGCTTTAGGCAGAGTCAAAGGCGGAAGTGGGGCTGAAGTCAGAGGCAGAGCTGGAGGCGGAGCTGAAGTCAGAGGCAGAGCTGGAGGCGGTGCTGAAGTCAGAGGTGGAGCTGAAGTCAGAGGCAGAGCTGGTGGTGGAGTCAGAGAATGCTCCATTAAACCATATAGTGTACATTCCTTCCCTGTAACACTAGTGAAGTCTTCATGGTATAGTGGATAGTGCTCTGGACTCTCACCCCAGCGACCCGAGTTCAAATCCCGGTGGGACCAAAGAATATATATCATCATGGAAAAGGCGTTGGTGGCGGAGCTGGAGCTGTAGGCGGAGCTGAAGTCAGAGGCGGAGCTGAAGTCAGAGGCAGATTTGGTGTGGTGCCGAAATTGAAGGCGGAGCTGAAGTCAGTGGCAGAGATGGTGTGGCGCTGGAGTTGGAGGAGAAGCTGTAGTCAGAGATGGAACTGAAGTTGTGGTCAGATGCAGAACTGGTGTGGAGCTGGAGTCAGAGGCGGAGCTGAAGTCAGAAACTGGTGTGGAGCTGGCGTCGGAGTTGGAGGCGGAAGTGGGGCTGAAGTCAGAGAAAGAGATGGTGTAGAGCTGGAGTCAGAGGCAGAAATGAAGTCATAGGTAGAGCCGGTGTGGAACTGAAGTCAGAGGCGGAGATGAAGTTGGAGTCAGATGCAAAGCTGGTGTGGGGCTGGAGTCAGAGGTGGAGCTGAAGTCAGAGACTGGTGTGGAGCTGGAGTCAGAGGTAGAGCTGAAGTCAGGGTTGGAGGTGGAGCTGAAGTCAGAGACTGGTGTGGAGCTGGAGGCGGAGCTGAAGGCAGAGGCAGAGCAGGTCTGGAGCTGGAGGCACAGTCAAAGGCGGAAGTGGGGCTAAAGTCAGAGGCAGAGCTGGAGGCGGAGCTGAAGTCAGAGGCAGAGCTGGAGGCGGTGCTGAAGTCAGAGGTGGAGCTGAAGTCAGAGGCAGAGCTGGTGGTGGAGTCAGAGAATGCTCCATTAAACCATATAGTGTACATTCCTTCCCTGCAACACTAGTAAAGTCTTCATGGTATAGTGGATAGTGCTCTGGACTCTCACCCCAGCGACCCGAGTTCAAATCCCGGCTGAAGTCAGAGGCAGAGATGGTGTAGAGCTGGAGTCAGAGGCAGAAATGAAGTCAGAGGTAGAGCTGGTGTGGAGCTGAAGTCAGAGGCGGAGATGAAATTGGAGTCAGATGCAAAGATGGTGTGGGGCTGGAGTCAGAGGTGGAGCTGAAGTGAGACTGGTGTGGAGCTGGAGTCAGAGGTAGAGCTGAAGTCAGGGTTGGAGGTGGAGCTGAAGTCGGAGACTGGTGTGGAGCTGGAGGCGGAGCTGAAGGCAGAGGCAGAGCAGGTCTGGAGCTGGAGGCAGAGTCAAAGGCGGAAGTGGGGCTGAAGTCAGAGGCAGAGCTGGAGGCGGAGCTGAAGTCAGAGGCAGAGCTGGAGGCGGTGCTGAAGTCAGAGGTGGAGCTGAAGTCAGAGGCAGAGCTGGTGGTGGAGTCAGAGAATGCTCCATTAAACCATATAGTGTACATTCCTTCCCTGTAACACTAGTGAAGTCTTCATGGTATAGTGGATAGTGCTCTGGACTCTCACCCCAGCGACCCGAGTTCAAATCCCGGTGGGACCAAAGAATATATATCATCATGGAAAAGGCGTTGGTGGCGGAGCTGGAGCTGTAGGCGGAGCTGAAGTCAGAGGCGGAGCTGAAGTCAGAGGCAGATTTGGTGTGGTGCCGAAATTGAAGGCGGAGCTGAAGTCAGTGGCAGAGATGGTGTGGCGCTGGAGTTGGAGGAGAAGCTGTAGTCAGAGATGGAACTGAAGTTGTGGTCAGATGCAGAACTGGTGTGGAGCTGGAGTCAGAGGCGGAGCTGAAGTCAGAAACTGGTGTGGAGCTGGCGTCGGAGTTGGAGGTGGAAGTGGGGCTGAAGTCAGAGGCAGAGATGGTGTAGAGCTGGAGTCAGAGGCAGAAATGAAGTCATAGGTAGAGCTGGTGTGGAACTGAAGTCAGAGGCGGAGATGAAGTTGGAGTCAGATGCAAAGCTGGTGTGGGGCTGGAGTCAGAAGTGGAGCTGAAGTGAGACTGGTGTGGAGCTGGAGTCAGAGGTAGAGCTGAAGTCAGGGTTGGAGGTGGAGCTGAAGTCGGACACTGGTGTGGAGCTGGAGGCGGAGCTGAAGGCAGAGGCAGAGCAGGTCTGGAGCTGGAGGCAGAGTCAAAGGCGGAAGTGGGGCTGAAGTCAGAGGCAGAGCTGGAGGCGGAGCTGAAGTCAGAGGCAGAGCTGGAGGCGGTGCTGAAGTCAGAGGTGGAGCTGAAGTCAGAGGCAGAGCTGGTGGTGGAGTCAGAGAATGCTCCATTAAACCATATAGTGTACATTCCTTCCCTGCAACACTAGTGAAGTCTTCATGGTATAGTGGATAGTGCTCTGGACTCTCACCCCAGCGACCCGAGTTCAAATCCCGGTGGGACCAAAGAAAATATGTCATCATGGAAAAGGTGTTGGTGGCGGAGCTGGAGCTGTAGGCGGAGCTGAAGTCAGAGGCGGAGCTGAAGTCAGAGGCAGATTTGGTGTGGTGCCGAAATTGAAGGCGGAGCTGAAGTCAGTGGCAGAGATGGTGTGGAGCTGGAGTTGGAGGAGAAGCTGTTGTCAGAGATGGAACTGAAGTTGAAGTCAGATGCAGAACTGGTGTGGAGCTGGAGTCAGAGGCGGAGCTGAAGTCAGAAACTGGTGTGGAGCTGGCGTCGGAGTTGGAGGCGGAAGTGGGGCTGAAGTCAGAGGCAGAGATGGTGTAGAGCTGGAGTCAGAGGCAGAAATGAAGTCATAGGTAGAGCTGGTGTGGAACTGAAGTCAGAGGCGGAGATGAAGTTGGAGTCAGATGCAAAGCTGGTGTGGGGCTGGAGTCAGAGGTGGAGCTGAAGTCAGAGACTGGTGTGGAGCTGGAGTCAGAGGTAGAGCTGAAGTCAGGGTTGGAGGTGGAGCTGAAGTCAGAGACTGGTGTGGAGCTGGAGGCGGAGCTGAAGGCAGAGGCAGAGCAGGTCTGGAGCTGGAAGCACAGTCAAAGGCGGAAGTGGGGCTGAAGTCAGAGGCGGAGCTGTAGTCAGAGGCAGAGCCGGAGGCGGTGCTGAAGTCAGAGGTGGAGCTGAAGTCAGAGGCAGAGCTGGTGGTGGTCAGAGAATGCTCCATTAAACCATATAGTGTACATTCCTTCCCTGCAACACTAGTGAAGTCTTCATGGTATAGTGGATAGTGCTCTGGACTCTCACCCCAGCGACCCGAGTTCAAATCCCGGTGGGACCAAAGAAAATATGTCATCATGGAAAAGGTGATGGAGGCGGAGCTGGAGCTGTAGGCGGAGCTGAAGTCAGAGGCGGACCTGAAGTCAGAGGCAGATTTGGTGTGGCGCCGGAATTGGAAGCGGAGCTGAAGTAAGTGGCAGAGATGGTGTGGAACTGGAGTTGGAGGAGGAGCTGTAGTGTGAGATGGAACTGAAGTTGAAGTCAGATGCAGAACTGGTGTGGAGCTGGAGTCAGAGGTGGAGCTAAAGTCAGAAACTGGTGTGGAGCTGGTGGCGGAGTTGGAGGCGGAAGTGGAAGCTGAAGTCAGAGGCGGAGATGAAATTGGAGTCAGATGCAAAGCTGGTGTGGGGCTGGAGTCAGAGGTGGAGCTGAAGTGAGACTGGTGTGAAGCTGGAGTCAGAGGTAGAGCTGAAGTCAGGGTTGGAGGTGGAGCTGGTCAGAGATTGGTGTGGAGCTGGAGGCGGAGCTGAAGGCAGAGGCAGAGCAGGTCTGGAGCTGGAGGCAGAGTCAAAGGCGGAAGTGGGGCTGAAGTCAGAGGCAGAGCTGGAAGCGGAGCTGAAGTCAGAGGCAGAGCTGGAGGCGGTGCTGAAGTCAGAGGTGGAGCTGAAGTCAGAGGCAGAGCTGGTAGTGGAGTCAGAGAATGCTCCATTAAACCATATAGTGTACATTCCTTCCCTGCAACACTAGTGAAGTCTTCATGGTATAGTGGATAGTGCTCTGGACTCTCACCCCAGCGACCCGAGTTCAAATCCCGGCTGAAGTCAGAGGCAGAGATTGTGTAGAGCTGGAGTCAGAGGCAGAAATGAAGTCAGAGGTAGAGCTGGTGTGGAGCTGAAGTCAGAGGCGGAGATGAAGTAGGAGTCAGATGCAAAGCTGGTGTGGGGCTGGAGTTGGAGGCAGAGCTTGTGTGGAGCTGAAGTCAGAGGTGGAGCTGAAGTCAGAGACTGGTGTGGAGCTGGAGTCAGAGGTACAGCTGAAGTCAGGGTTGGAGGTGGAGCTGATGTCAGAGACTGGTGTGGAGCTGGAGGCGGAGCTGAAGGCAGAGGCAGAGCAGGTCTGGAGCTGGAGGCAGAGTCAAAGGCGGAAGTGGGGCTGAAGTCAGAGGCAGAGCTGGAGGCAGAGCTGAAGTCAGAGGCAGAGCTGGAGGCGGTGCTGAAGTCAGAGGTGGAGCTGAAGTCAGAGGCAGAGCTGGTGGTGGAGTCAGAGAATGCTCCATTAAACCATATAGTGTACATTCCTTCCCTGCAACACTAGTGAAGTCTTAATGGTATAGTGGATAGTGCTCTGGACTCTCACCCCAGCGACCCGAGTTCAAATCCCGGTGGGACCAAAGAAAATATGTCATCATGGAAAAGGTGTTGGAGGCGGAGCTGGAGCTGTAGGCGGAGCTGAAGTCAGAGGCGGACCTGAAGTCAGAGGCAGATTTGGTGTGGCGCCGGAATTGGAAGCGGAGCTGAAGTAAGTGGCAGAGATGGTGTGGAACTGGAGTTGGAGGAGGAGCTGTAGTGTGAGATGGAACTGAAGTTGAAGTCAGATGCATAACTGGTGTGGAGCTGGAGTCAGAGGTGGAGCTGAAGTCAGAAACTGGTGTGGAGCTGGCGGCGGAGTTGGAGGCGGAAGTGGGGCTGAAGTCAGAGGCAGAGATGGTGTAGAGCTGGAGTCAGAGGCAGAAATGAAGTCAGAGGTAGAGCTGGTGTGGAGCTGAAGTCAGAGGCGGAGATGAAGTAGGAGTCAGATGCAAAGCTGGTGTGGGGCTGGAGTTGGAGGCAGAGCTGGTGTGGAGCTGAAGTCAGAGGTGGAGCTGAAGCCAGAGACTGGTGTGGAGCTGGAGTCAGAGGTAGAGCTGAAGTCAGGGTTGGAGGTGGAGCTGAAGTCAGAGACTGGTGTGGAGCTGGAGGCGGAGCTGAAGGCAGAGGCAGAGGAGGTCTGGAGCTGGAGGCACAGTCAAAGGCGGAAGTGGGGCTGAAGTCAGAGGCGGAGCTGAAGTCAGAGGCAGAGCTGGAGGCGGTGCTGAAGTCAGAGGTGGAGCTGAAGTCAGAGGCAGAGCTGGTGGTGGAGTCAGAGAATGCTCCATTAAACCATATAGTGTACATGCCTTCCCTGCAACACTAGTGAAGTGTTAATGGTATAGTGGATAGTGCTCTGGACTCTCACCCCAGCGACCCGAGTTCAAATCCCGGTGGGACCAAAGAAAATATGTCATCATGGAAAAGGTGTTGGAGGCGGAGCTGGAGCTGTAGGCGGAGCTGAAGTCAGAGGCGGAGTTGAAGTCAGAGGCAGATTTGGTGTGGCGCCGGAATTGGAAGCGGAGCTGAAGTCAGTGGCAGAGATGGTGTGGAACTGGAGTTGGAGGAGGAGCTATAGTGTGAGATGGAACTGAAGTTGAAGTCAGATGCAGAACTGGTGTGGAGCTGGAGTCAGAGGTGGAGCTGAATTCAGAAACTGGTGTGGAGCTGGCGGAGGAGTTGGAGGCGGAAGTGGGGCTGAAGTCAGAGGCAGAGATGGTGTAGAGCTGGAGTCAGAGGCAGAAATGAAGTCAGAGGTAGAGCTGGTGTGGAGCTGAAGTCAGAGGCGGAGATGAAGTTGGAGTCAGATGCAAAGCTGGTGTGGGGCTGGAGTCAGAGGTGGAGCTGAAGTGAAACTGGTGTGGAGCTGGAGTCAGAGGTAGAGCTGAAGTCAGGGTTGGAGGTGGAGCTGATGTCAGAGACTGGTGTGGAGCTGGAGGCGGAGCTGAAGGCAGAGGCAGAGCAGGTCTGGAGCTGGAGGCAGAGTCAAAGGCGGAAGTGGGGCTGAAGTCAGAGGCAGAGCTGGAGGCGGAGCTGAAGTCAGAGGCAGAGCTGGAGGCGGTGCTGAAGTCAGAGGCGGTGCTGAAGTCAGAGGTGGAGCTGAAGTCAGAGGCAGAGTTGGTGGTGGAGTCAGAGAATGCTCCATTAAACCATATAGTGTACATTCCTTCCCTGCAACACTAGTGAAGTCTTAATGGTATAGTGGATAGTGCTCTGGACTCTCACCCCAGCGACCCGAGTTCAAATCCCGGCTGAAGTCAGAGGCAGAGATGGTGTAGAGCTGGAGTCAGAGGCAGAAATGAAGTCAGAGGTAGAGCTGGTGTGGAGCTGAAGTCAGAGGCGGAGATGAAATTGGAGTCAGATGCAAAGCTGGTGTGGGGCTGGAGTCAGAGGTGGAGCTGAAGTGAGACTGGTGTGGAGCTGGAGTCAGAGGTAGAGCTGAAGTCAGGGTTGGAGGTGGAGCTGAAGTCGGAGACTGGTGTGGAGCTGGAGGCGGAACTGAAGGCAGAGGCAGAGCAGGTCTGGAGCTGGAGGCAGAGTCAAAGGCGGAAGTGGGGCTGAAGTCAGAGGCAGAGCTGGAGGCGGAGCTGAAGTCAGAGGCAGAGCTGGAGGCGGTGCTGAAGTCAGAGGTGGAGCTGAAGTCAGAGGCAGAGCTGGTGGTGGAGTCAGAGAATGCTCCATTAAACCATATAGTGTACATTCCTTCCCTGCAACACTAGTGAAGTCTTCATGGTATAGTGGGTAGTGCTCTGGACTCTCACCCCAGCGACCCGAGTTCAAATCCCGGTGGGACCAAAGAAAATATGTCATCATGGAAAAGGCGTTGGTGGCGCAGCTGGAGCTGTAGGCGGAGCTGAAGTCAGAGGCGGACGTGAAGTCAGAGGCAGATTTGGTGTGGTGCCGAAATTGAAGGCGGGCTGAAGTCAGTGGCAGAGATGGTGTGGAGCTGGAGTTGGAGGAGAAGTTGTAGTCAGAGATGGAACTGAAGTTGTGGAGTCAGAGGCAGAAATGAACTCAGAGGTAGAGCTGGTGTGGAGCTGAAGTCAGAGGCGGAGATGATGTTGGAGTCAGATGCAAAGCTGGTGTGGGGCTGGAGTCAGAGGTGGAGCTGAAGTCAGAGACTGGTGTGGAGCTAAAGTCAGAGGTAGAGCTGAAGTCAGGGTTGGAGGTGGAGCTGAAGTCAGAGACTGGTGTGGAGCTGGAGGCGGAGCTGAAGGCATAGGCAGAGCAGGTCTGGAGCTGGAGGCAGAGTCAAAGGCGGAAGTGGGGCTGAAGTCAGAGGCAGAGCTGGAGGCGGAGCTGAAGTCAGAGGCAGAGCTGGAGGCGGTGCTGAAGTCAGAGGTGGAGCTGAAGTCAGAGGCAGAGCTGGTGGTGGAGTCAGAGAATGCTCCATTAAACCATATAGTGTACATTCCTTCCCTGCAACACTAGTGAAGTCTTCATGGTATAGTGGATAGTGCTCTGGACTCTCACCCCAGCGACCCGAGTTCAAATCCCGGCTGAAGTCAGAGGCAGAGATTGTGTAGAGCTGGAGTCAGAGGCAGAAATGAAGTCAGAGGTAGAGCTGGTGTGGAGCTGAAGTCAGAGGCGGAGATGAAATTGGAGTCAGATGCAAAGCTGGTGTGGGGCTGGAGTCAGAGGTGGAGCTGAAGTGAGACTGGTGTGGAGCTGGAGTCAGAGGTAGAGCTGAAGTCAGGGTTGGAGGTGGAGCTGAAGTCGGAGACTGGTGTGGAGCTGGAGGCGGAACTGAAGGCAGAGGCAGAGCAGGTCTGGAGCTGGAGGCAGAGTCAAAGGCGGAAGTGGGGCTGAAGTCAGAGGCAGAGCTGGAGGCGGAGCTGAAGTCAGAGGCAGAGCTGGAGGCGGTGCTGAAGTCAGAGGTGGAGCTGAAGTCAGAGGCAGAGCTGGTGGTGGAGTCAGAGAATGCTCCATTAAACCATATAGTGTACATTCCTTCCCTGCAACACTAGAGAAGTCTTCATGGTATAGTGGGTAGTGCTCTGGACTCTCACCCCAGCGACCCGAGTTCAAATCCCGGTGGGACCAAAGAAAATATGTCATCATGGAAAAGGCGTTGGTGGCGGAGCTGGAGCTGTAGGCGGAGCTGAAGTCAGAGGCGGACGTGAAGTCAGAGGCAGATTTGGTGTGGTGCCGAAATTGAAGGCGGGCTGAAGTCAGTGGCAGAGATGGTGTGGAGCTGGAGTTGGAGGAGAAGTTGTAGTCAGAGATGGAACTGAAGTTGTGGAGTCAGAGGCAGAAATGAACTCAGAGGTAGAGCTGGTGTGGAGCTGAAGTCAGAGGCGGAGATGATGTTGGAGTCAGATGCAAAGCTGGTGTGGGGCTGGAGTCAGAGGTGGAGCTGAAGTCAGAGACTGGTGTGGAGCTAAAGTCAGAGGTAGAGCTGAAGTCAGGGTTGGAGGTGGAGCTGAAGTCAGAGACTGGTGTGGAGCTGGAGGCGGAGCTGAAGGCATAGGCAGAGCAGGTCTGGAGCTGGAGGCAGAGTCAAAGGCGGAAGTGGGGCTGAAGTCAGAGGCAGAGCTGGAGGCGGAGCTGAAGTCAGAGGCAGAGCTGGAGGCGGTGCTGAAGTCAGAGGTGGAGCTGAAGTCAGAGGCAGAGCTGGTGGTGGAGTCAGAGAATGCTCCATTAAACCATATAGTGTACATTCCTTCCCTGCAACACTAGTGAAGTCTTCATGGTATAGTGGATAGTGCTCTGGACTCTCACCCCAGCGACCCGAGTTCAAATCCCGGTGGGACCAAAGAAAATATGTCATCATGGAAAAGGCGTTGGTGGCGGAGCTGGAGCTGTAGGCGGAGCTGAAGTCAGAGGCGGAGCTGAAGTCAGAGGCAGATTTGGTGTGGCGCCGGAATTGGAAGCGGAGCTGAAGTCAGTGGCAGAGATGGTGTGGAACTGGAGTTGGAGGAGGAGCTGTAGTGTGAGATGGAACTGAAGTTGAAGTCAGATGCAGAACTGGTGTGGAGCTGGAGTCAGAGGTGGAGCTGAAGTCAGAAACTGGTGTGGAGCTGGCGGCGGAAGTGGGGCTGAAGTCAGAGGCAGAGATGGTGTAGAGCTGGAGTCAGAGGCAGAAATGAAGTCAGAGGTAGAGCTGGTGTGGAGCTGAAGTCAGAGGCGGAGATGAAATTGGAGTCAGATGCAAAGCTGGTGTGGGGCTGGAGTCAGAGGTGGAGCTGAAGTGAGACTGGTGTGGAGCTGGAGTCAGAGGTAGAGCTGAAGTCAGGGTTGGAGGTGGAGCTGAAGTCGGACACTGGTGTGGAGCTGGAGGCGGAGCTGAAGGCAGAGGCAGAGCAGGTCTGGAGCTGGAGGCAGAGTCAAAGGCGGAAGTGGGGCTGAAGTCAGAGGCAGAGCTGGAGGCGGAGCTGAAGTCAGAGGCAGAGCTGGAGGCGGTGCTGAAGTCAGAGGTGGAGCTGAAGTCAGAGGCAGAGCTGGTGGTGGAGTCAGAGAATGCTCCATTAAACCATATAGTGTACATTCCTTCCCTGCAACACTAGTGAAGTCTTCATGGTATAGTGGATAGTGCTCTGGACTCTCACCCCAGCGACCCGAGTTCAAATCCCGGTGGGACCAAAGAAAATATGTCATCATGGAAAAGGCGTTGGTGGCGGAGCTGGAGCTGTAGGCGGAGCTGAAGTCAGAGGCGGAGCTGAAGTCAGAGGCAGATTTGGTGTGGTGCCGAAATTGAAGGCGGAGCTGAAGTCAGTGGCAGAGATGGTGTGGAGCTGGAGTTGGAGGAGAAGCTGTGGTCAGAGATGGAACTGAAGTTGTGGTCAGATGCAGAACTGGTGTGGAGCTGGAGTCAGAGGCGGAGCTGAAGTCAGAAACTGGTGTGGAGCTGGCGGCGGAGTTGGAGGCGGAAGTGGGGCTGAAGTCAGAGGCAGAGATGGTGAAGAACTGGAGTCAGAGGCAGAAATGAAATCAGAGGTAGAGCTGGTGTGGAGCTGAAGTCAGAGATGGAGATGAAGTTGGAGTCAGATGCAAAGCTGGTGTGGGGCTGGAGTCAGAGGTGGAGCTGAAGTCAGAGACTGGTGTGGAGCTGGAGTCAGAGGTAGAGCTGAAGTCAGGGTTGGAGGTGGAGCTGAAGTCAGAGACTGGTGTGGAGCTGGAGGCGAAGCTGAAGGCAGAGGCAGAGCAGGTCTGGAGCTGGAGGCACAGTCAAAGGCGGAAGTGGGGCTGAAGTCAGAGGCAGAGCTGGAGGCGGAGCTGAAGTCAGAGGCAGAGCTGGAGGCGGTGCTGAAGTCAGAGGCGGAGCTGGAGGCGGTGCTGAAGTCAGAGGTGGAGCTGAAGTCAGAGGCAGAGCTGGTGGTGGAGTCAGAGAATGCTCCATTAAACCATATAGTGTACATTCCTTCCCTGCAACACTAGTGAAGTCTTCATGGTATAGTGGATAGTGCTCTGGACTCTCACCCCAGCGACCCGAGTTCAAATCCCGGTGGGACCAAAGAAAATATGTCATCATGGAAAAGGCGTTGGTGGCGGAGCTGGAGCTGTAGGCGGAGCTGAAGTCAGAGGCAGATTTGCTGTGGTGCCGAAATTGGAGGCGGAGCTGAAGTCAGTGGCAGAGATGGTGTGGAGCTGGAGTTGGAGGAGAAGCTGTAATCAGAAACTGGTGTGGAGCTGGCGGCGGAGTTGGAGGCGGAAGTGGGGCTGAAGTAAGAGGCAGAGATGGTGTAGAGCTGGAGTCAGAGGCAGAAATGAAGTCAGAGGTAGAGCTGGTGTGGAGCTGAAGTCAGAGGCGGAGATGAAGTTGGAGTCAGATGCAAAGCTGGTGTGGGGCTGGAGTCAGAGGTGGAGCTGAAGTGAGACTGGTGTGGAGCTGGAGTCAGAGGTAGAGCTGAAGTCAGGGTTGGAGGTGGAGCTGAAGTCAGAGACTGGTGTGGAGCTGGAGGCGGAGCTGAAGGCAGAGGCAGAGCAGGTCTGGAGCTGGAAGCACAGTCAAAGGCGGAAGTGGGGCTGAAGTCAGAGGCGGAGCTGAAGTCAGAGGCAGAGCCGGAGGCGGTGCTGAAGTCAGAGGTGGAGCTGAAGTCAGAGGCAGAGCTGGTGGTGGTCAGAGAATGCTCCATTAAACCATATAGTGTACATTCCTTCCCTGCAACACTAGTGAAGTCTTCATGGTATAGTGGATAGTGCTCTGGACTCTCACCCCAGCGACCCGAGTTCAAATCCCGGTGGGACCAAAGAAAATATGTCATCATGGAAAAGGTGATGGAGGCGGAGCTGGAGCTGTAGGCGGAGCTGAAGTCAGAGGCGGACCTGAAGTCAGAGGCAGATTTGGTGTGGCGCCGGAATTGGAAGCGGAGCTGAAGTAAGTGGCAGAGATGGTGTGGAACTGGAGTTGGAGGAGGAGCTGTAGTGTGAGATGGAACTGAAGTTGAAGTCAGATGCAGAACTGGTGTGGAGCTGGAGTCAGAGGTGGAGCTAAAGTCAGAAACTGGTGTGGAGCTGGTGGCGGAGTTGGAGGCGGAAGTGGAAGCTGAAGTCAGAGGCGGAGATGAAATTGGAGTCAGATGCAAAGCTGGTGTGGGGCTGGAGTCAGAGGTGGAGCTGAAGTGAGACTGGTGTGAAGCTGGAGTCAGAGGTAGAGCTGAAGTCAGGGTTGGAGGTGGAGCTGGTCAGAGATTGGTGTGGAGCTGGAGGCGGAGCTGAAGGCAGAGGCAGAGCAGGTCTGGAGCTGGAGGCAGAGTCAAAGGCGGAAGTGGGGCTGAAGTCAGAGGCAGAGCTGGAAGCGGAGCTGAAGTCAGAGGCAGAGCTGGAGGCGGTGCTGAAGTCAGAGGTGGAGCTGAAGTCAGAGGCAGAGCTGGTAGTGGAGTCAGAGAATGCTCCATTAAACCATATAGTGTACATTCCTTCCCTGCAACACTAGTGAAGTCTTCATGGTATAGTGGATAGTGCTCTGGACTCTCACCCCAGCGACCCGAGTTCAAATCCCGGCTGAAGTCAGAGGCAGAGATTGTGTAGAGCTGGAGTCAGAGGCAGAAATGAAGTCAGAGGTAGAGCTGGTGTGGAGCTGAAGTCAGAGGCGGAGATGAAGTAGGAGTCAGATGCAAAGCTGGTGTGGGGCTGGAGTTGGAGGCAGAGCTTGTGTGGAGCTGAAGTCAGAGGTGGAGCTGAAGTCAGAGACTGGTGTGGAGCTGGAGTCAGAGGTACAGCTGAAGTCAGGGTTGGAGGTGGAGCTGATGTCAGAGACTGGTGTGGAGCTGGAGGCGGAGCTGAAGGCAGAGGCAGAGCAGGTCTGGAGCTGGAGGCAGAGTCAAAGGCGGAAGTGGGGCTGAAGTCAGAGGCAGAGCTGGAGGCAGAGCTGAAGTCAGAGGCAGAGCTGGAGGCGGTGCTGAAGTCAGAGGTGGAGCTGAAGTCAGAGGCAGAGCTGGTGGTGGAGTCAGAGAATGCTCCATTAAACCATATAGTGTACATTCCTTCCCTGCAACACTAGTGAAGTCTTAATGGTATAGTGGATAGTGCTCTGGACTCTCACCCCAGCGACCCGAGTTCAAATCCCGGTGGGACCAAAGAAAATATGTCATCATGGAAAAGGTGTTGGAGGCGGAGCTGGAGCTGTAGGCGGAGCTGAAGTCAGAGGCGGACCTGAAGTCAGAGGCAGATTTGGTGTGGCGCCGGAATTGGAAGCGGAGCTGAAGTAAGTGGCAGAGATGGTGTGGAACTGGAGTTGGAGGAGGAGCTGTAGTGTGAGATGGAACTGAAGTTGAAGTCAGATGCAGAACTGGTGTGGAGCTGGAGTCAGAGGTGGAGCTGAAGTCAGAAACTGGTGTGGAGCTGGCGGCGGAGTTGGAGGCGGAAGTGGGGCTGAAGTCAGAGGCAGAGATGGTGTAGAGCTGAAGTCAGAGGCAGAAATGAAGTCAGAGGTAGAGCTGGTGTGGAGCTGAAGTCAGAGGCGGAGATGAAGTAGGAGTCAGATGCAAAGCTGGTGTGGGGCTGGAGTTGGAGGCAGAGCTGGTGTGGAGCTGAAGTCAGAGGTGGAGCTGAAGCCAGAGACTGGTGTGGAGCTGGAGTCAGAGGTAGAGCTGAAGTCAGGGTTGGAGGTGGAGCTGAAGTCAGAGACTGGTGTGGAGCTGGAGGCGGAGCTGAAGGCAGAGGCAGAGGAGGTCTGGAGCTGGAGGCACAGTCAAAGGCGGAAGTGGGGCTGAAGTCAGAGGCGGAGCTGAAGTCAGAGGCAGAGCTGGAGGCGGTGCTGAAGTCAGAGGTGGAGCTGAAGTCAGAGGCAGAGCTGGTGGTGGAGTCAGAGAATGCTCCATTAAACCATATAGTGTACATGCCTTCCCTGCAACACTAGTGAAGTGTTAATGGTATAGTGGATAGTGCTCTGGACTCTCACCCCAGCGACCCGAGTTCAAATCCCGGTGGGACCAAAGAAAATATGTCATCATGGAAAAGGTGTTGGAGGCGGAGCTGGAGCTGTAGGCGGAGCTGAAGTCAGAGGCGGAGTTGAAGTCAGAGGCAGATTTGGTGTGGCGCCGGAATTGGAAGCGGAGCTGAAGTCAGTGGCAGAGATGGTGTGGAACTGGAGTTGGAGGAGGAGCTATAGTGTGAGATGGAACTGAAGTTGAAGTCAGATGCAGAACTGGTGTGGAGCTGGAGTCAGAGGTGGAGCTGAATTCAGAAACTGGTGTGGAGCTGGCGGAGGAGTTGGAGGCGGAAGTGGGGCTGAAGTCAGAGGCAGAGATGGTGTAGAGCTGGAGTCAGAGGCAGAAATGAAGTCAGAGGTAGAGCTGGTGTGGAGCTGAAGTCAGAGGCGGAGATGAAGTTGGAGTCAGATGCAAAGCTGGTGTGGGGCTGGAGTCAGAGGTGGAGCTGAAGTGAAACTGGTGTGGAGCTGGAGTCAGAGGTAGAGCTGAAGTCAGGGTTGGAGGTGGAGCTGATGTCAGAGACTGGTGTGGAGCTGGAGGCGGAGCTGAAGGCAGAGGCAGAGCAGGTCTGGAGCTGGAGGCAGAGTCAAAGGCGGAAGTGGGGCTGAAGTCAGAGGCAGAGCTGGAGGCGGAGCTGAAGTCAGAGGCAGAGCTGGAGGCGGTGCTGAAGTCAGAGGCGGTGCTGAAGTCAGAGGTGGAGCTGAAGTCAGAGGCAGAGTTGGTGGTGGAGTCAGAGAATGCTCCATTAAACCATATAGTGTACATTCCTTCCCTGCAACACTAGTGAAGTCTTAATGGTATAGTGGATAGTGCTCTGGACTCTCACCCCAGCGACCCGAGTTCAAATCCCGGCTGAAGTCAGAGGCAGAGATGGTGTAGAGCTGGAGTCAGAGGCAGAAATGAAGTCAGAGGTAGAGCTGGTGTGGAGCTGAAGTCAGAGGCGGAGATGAAATTGGAGTCAGATGCAAAGCTGGTGTGGGGCTGGAGTCAGAGGTGGAGCTGAAGTGAGACTGGTGTGGAGCTGGAGTCAGAGGTAGAGCTGAAGTCAGGGTTGGAGGTGGAGCTGAAGTCGGAGACTGGTGTGGAGCTGGAGGCGGAACTGAAGGCAGAGGCAGAGCAGGTCTGGAGCTGGAGGCAGAGTCAAAGGCGGAAGTGGGGCTGAAGTCAGAGGCAGAGCTGGAGGCGGAGCTGAAGTCAGAGGCAGAGCTGGAGGCGGTGCTGAAGTCAGAGGTGGAGCTGAAGTCAGAGGCAGAGCTGGTGGTGGAGTCAGAGAATGCTCCATTAAACCATATAGTGTACATTCCTTCCCTGCAACACTAGTGAAGTCTTCATGGTATAGTGGGTAGTGCTCTGGACTCTCACCCCAGCGACCCGAGTTCAAATCCCGGTGGGACCAAAGAAAATATGTCATCATGGAAAAGGCGTTGGTGGCGCAGCTGGAGCTGTAGGCGGAGCTGAAGTCAGAGGCGGACGTGAAGTCAGAGGCAGATTTGGTGTGGTGCCGAAATTGAAGGCGGGCTGAAGTCAGTGGCAGAGATGGTGTGGAGCTGGAGTTGGAGGAGAAGTTGTAGTCAGAGATGGAACTGAAGTTGTGGAGTCAGAGGCAGAAATGAACTCAGAGGTAGAGCTGGTGTGGAGCTGAAGTCAGAGGCGGAGATGATGTTGGAGTCAGATGCAAAGCTGGTGTGGGGCTGGAGTCAGAGGTGGAGCTGAAGTCAGAGACTGGTGTGGAGCTAAAGTCAGAGGTAGAGCTGAAGTCAGGGTTGGAGGTGGAGCTGAAGTCAGAGACTGGTGTGGAGCTGGAGGCGGAGCTGAAGGCATAGGCAGAGCAGGTCTGGAGCTGGAGGCAGAGTCAAAGGCGGAAGTGGGGCTGAAGTCAGAGGCAGAGCTGGAGGCGGAGCTGAAGTCAGAGGCAGAGCTGGAGGCGGTGCTGAAGTCAGAGGTGGAGCTGAAGTCAGAGGCAGAGCTGGTGGTGGAGTCAGAGAATGCTCCATTAAACCATATAGTGTACATTCCTTCCCTGCAACACTAGTGAAGTCTTCATGGTATAGTGGATAGTGCTCTGGACTCTCACCCCAGCGACCCGAGTTCAAATCCCGGCTGAAGTCAGAGGCAGAGATTGTGTAGAGCTGGAGTCAGAGGCAGAAATGAAGTCAGAGGTAGAGCTGGTGTGGAGCTGAAGTCAGAGGCGGAGATGAAATTGGAGTCAGATGCAAAGCTGGTGTGGGGCTGGAGTCAGAGGTGGAGCTGAAGTGAGACTGGTGTGGAGCTGGAGTCAGAGGTAGAGCTGAAGTCAGGGTTGGAGGTGGAGCTGAAGTCGGAGACTGGTGTGGAGCTGGAGGCGGAACTGAAGGCAGAGGCAGAGCAGGTCTGGAGCTGGAGGCAGAGTCAAAGGCGGAAGTGGGGCTGAAGTCAGAGGCAGAGCTGGAGGCGGAGCTGAAGTCAGAGGCAGAGCTGGAGGCGGTGCTGAAGTCAGAGGTGGAGCTGAAGTCAGAGGCAGAGCTGGTGGTGGAGTCAGAGAATGCTCCATTAAACCATATAGTGTACATTCCTTCCCTGCAACACTAGAGAAGTCTTCATGGTATAGTGGGTAGTGCTCTGGACTCTCACCCCAGCGACCCGAGTTCAAATCCCGGTGGGACCAAAGAAAATATGTCATCATGGAAAAGGCGTTGGTGGCGGAGCTGGAGCTGTAGGCGGAGCTGAAGTCAGAGGCGGACGTGAAGTCAGAGGCAGATTTGGTGTGGTGCCGAAATTGAAGGCGGGCTGAAGTCAGTGGCAGAGATGGTGTGGAGCTGGAGTTGGAGGAGAAGTTGTAGTCAGAGATGGAACTGAAGTTGTGGAGTCAGAGGCAGAAATGAACTCAGAGGTAGAGCTGGTGTGGAGCTGAAGTCAGAGGCGGAGATGATGTTGGAGTCAGATGCAAAGCTGGTGTGGGGCTGGAGTCAGAGGTGGAGCTGAAGTCAGAGACTGGTGTGGAGCTAAAGTCAGAGGTAGAGCTGAAGTCAGGGTTGGAGGTGGAGCTGAAGTCAGAGACTGGTGTGGAGCTGGAGGCGGAGCTGAAGGCATAGGCAGAGCAGGTCTGGAGCTGGAGAAAGAGTCAAAGGCGGAAGTGGGGCTGAAGTCAGAGGCAGAGCTGGAGGCGGAGCTGAAGTCAGAGGCAGAGCTGGAGGCGGTGCTGAAGTCAGAGGTGGAGCTGAAGTCAGAGGCAGAGCTGGTGGTGGAGTCAGAGAATGCTCCATTAAACCATATAGTGTACATTCCTTCCCTGCAACACTAGTGAAGTCTTCATGGTATAGTGGATAGTGCTCTGGACTCTCACCCCAGCGACCCGAGTTCAAATCCCGGCTGAAGTCAGAGGCAGAGATTGTGTAGAGCTGGAGTCAGAGGCAGAAATGAAGTCAGAGGTAGAGCTGGTGTGGAGCTGAAGTCAGAGGCGGAGATGAAGTAGGAGTCAGATGCAAAGCTGGTGTGGGGCTGGAGTTGGAGGCAGAGCTTGTGTGGAGCTGAAGTCAGAGGTGGAGCTGAAGTCAGAGACTGGTGTGGAGCTGGAGTCAGAGGTACAGCTGAAGTCAGGGTTGGAGGTGGAGCTGATGTCAGAGACTGGTGTGGAGCTGGAGGCGGAGCTGAAGGCAGAGGCAGAGCAGGTCTGGAGCTGGAGGCAGAGTCAAAGGCGGAAGTGGGGCTGAAGTCAGAGGCAGAGCTGGAGGCAGAGCTGAAGTCAGAGGCAGAGCTGGAGGCGGTGCTGAAGTCAGAGGTGGAGCTGAAGTCAGAGGCAGAGCTGGTGGTGGAGTCAGAGAATGCTCCATTAAACCATATAGTGTACATTCCTTCCCTGCAACACTAGTGAAGTCTTCATGGTATAGTGGATAGTGCTCTGGACTCTCACCCCAGCGACCCGAGTTCAAATCCCGGTGGGACCAAAGAAAATATGTCATCATGGAAAAGGCGTTGGTGGCGGAGCTGGAGCTGTAGGCGGAGCTGAAGTCAGAGGCGGAGCTGAAGTCAGAGGCAGATTTGGTGTGGCGCCGGAATTGGAAGCGGAGCTGAAGTCAGTGGCAGAGATGGTGTGGAACTGGAGTTGGAGGAGGAGCTGTAGTGTGAGATGGAACTGAAGTTGAAGTCAGATGCAGAACTGGTGTGGAGCTGGAGTCAGAGGTGGAGCTGAAGTCAGAAACTGGTGTGGAGCTGGCGGCGGAGTTGGAGGCGGAAGTGGGGCTGAAGTCAGAGGCAGAGATGGTGTAGAGCTGGAGTCAGAGGCAGAAATGAAGTCAGAGGTAGAGCTGGTGTGGAGCTGAAGTCAGAGGCGGAGATGAAATTGGAGTCAGATGCAAAGCTGGTGTGGGGCTGGAGTCAGAGGTGGAGCTGAAGTGAGACTGGTGTGGAGCTGGAGTCAGAGGTAGAGCTGAAGTCAGGGTTGGAGGTGGAGCTGAAGTCGGACACTGGTGTGGAGCTGGAGGCGGAGCTGAAGGCAGAGGCAGAGCAGGTCTGGAGCTGGAGGCAGAGTCAAAGGCGGAAGTGGGGCTGAAGTCAGAGGCAGAGCTGGAGGCGGAGCTGAAGTCAGAGGCAGAGCTGGAGGCGGTGCTGAAGTCAGAGGTGGAGCTGAAGTCAGAGGCAGAGCTGGTGGTGGAGTCAGAGAATGCTCCATTAAACCATATAGTGTACATTCCTTCCCTGCAACACTAGTGAAGTCTTCATGGTATAGTGGATAGTGCTCTGGACTCTCACCCCAGCGACCCGAGTTCAAATCCCGGTGGGACCAAAGAAAATATGTCATCATGGAAAAGGCGTTGGTGGCGGAGCTGGAGCTGTAGGCGGAGCTGAAGTCAGAGGCGGAGCTGAAGTCAGAGGCAGATTTGGTGTGGTGCCGAAATTGAAGGCGGAGCTGAAGTCAGTGGCAGAGATGGTGTGGAGCTGGAGTTGGAGGAGAAGCTGTGGTCAGAGATGGAACTGAAGTTGTGGTCAGATGCAGAACTGGTGTGGAGCTGGAGTCAGAGGCGGAGCTGAAGTCAGAAACTGGTGTGGAGCTGGCGGCGGAGTTGGAGGCGGAAGTGGGGCTGATGTCAGAGGCAGAGATGGTGAAGAACTGGAGTCAGAGGCAGAAATGAAATCAGAGGTAGAGCTGGTGTGGAGCTGAAGTCAGAGATGGAGATGAAGTTGGAGTCAGATGCAAAGCTGGTGTGGGGCTGGAGTCAGAGGTGGAGCTGAAGTCAGAGACTGGTGTGGAGCTGGAGTCAGAGGTAGAGCTGAAGTCAGGGTTGGAGGTGGAGCTGAAGTCAGAGACTGGTGTGGAGCTGGAGGCGAAGCTGAAGGCAGAGGCAGAGCAGGTCTGGAGCTGGAGGCACAGTCAAAGGCGGAAGTGGGGCTGAAGTCAGAGGCAGAGCTGGAGGCGGAGCTGAAGTCAGAGGCAGAGCTGGAGGCGGTGCTGAAGTCAGAGGCGGAGCTGGAGGCGGTGCTGAAGTCAGAGGTGGAGCTGAAGTCAGAGGCAGAGCTGGTGGTGGAGTCAGAGAATGCTCCATTAAACCATATAGTGTACATTCCTTCCCTGCAACACTAGTGAAGTCTTCATGGTATAGTGGATAGTGCTCTGGACTCTCACCCCAGCGACCCGAGTTCAAATCCCGGTGGGACCAAAGAAAATATGTCATCATGGAAAAGGCGTTGGTGGCGGAGCTGGAGCTGTAGGCGGAGCTGAAGTCAGAGGCAGATTTGCTGTGGTGCCGAAATTGGAGGCGGAGCTGAAGTCAGTGGCAGAGATGGTGTGGAGCTGGAGTTGGAGGAGAAGCTGTAATCAGAAACTGGTGTGGAGCTGGCGGCGGAGTTGGAGGCGGAAGTGGGGCTGAAGTAAGAGGCAGAGATGGTGTAGAGCTGGAGTCAGAGGCAGAAATGAAGTCAGAGGTAGAGCTGGTGTGGAGCTGAAGTCAGAGGCGGAGATGAAGTTGGAGTCAGATGCAAAGCTGGTGTGGGGCTGGAGTCAGAGGTGGAGCTGAAGTGAGACTGGTGTGGAGCTGGAGTCAGAGGTAGAGCTGAAGTCAGGGTTGGAGGTGGAGCTGAAGTCGGAGATTGTTGTGGAGCTGGAGGCGGAGCTGAAGGCAGAGCAGGTCTGGAGCTGGAAGCAGAGTCAAAGGCGGAAGTGGGGCTGAAGTCAGAGGCAGAGCTGGAGGCGGAGCTGAAGTCAGAGGCAGAGCTGGAGGCGGTGCTGAAGTCAGAGATGGAGCTGAAGTCAGAGGCAGAGCTGGTGGTGGAGTCAGAGAATGCTCCATTAAACCATATAGTGTACATTCCTTCCCTGTAACACTAGTGAAGTCTTCATGGTATAGTGGATAGTGCTCTGGACTCTCACCCCAGCGACCCGAGTTCAAATCCCGGTGGGACCAAAGAAAATATGTCATCATGGAAAAGGCGTTGGTGGCGGAGCTGGAGCTGTAGGCGGAGCTGAAGTCAGAGGCGGACGTGAAGTCAGAGGCAGATTTGGTGTGGTGCCGAAATTGAAGGCGGGCTGAAGTCAGTGGCAGAGATGGTGTGGAACTGGAGTTGGAGGAGAAGTTGTAGTCAGAGATAGAACTGAAGTTGTGGAGTCAGAGGCAGAAATGAAGTCAGAGGCGGAGATGAAGTAGGAGTCAGATGCAAAGCTGGTGTGGGGCTGGAGTTGGAGGCAGAGCTTGTGTGGAGCTGAAGTCAGAGGTGGAGCTGAAGTCAGAGACTGGTGTGGAGCTGGAGTCAGAGGTAGAGCTGAAGTCAGGGTTGGAGGTGGAGCTGAAGTCAGAGACTGGTGTGGAGCTGGAGGCGGAGCTGAAGGCAGAGGCAGAGCAGGTCTGGAGCTGGAGGCAGAGTCAAAGGCGGAAGTGGGGCTGAAGTCAGAGGCAGAGCTGGAGGCGGAGCTGAAGTCAGAGGCAGAGCTGGAGGCGGTGCTGAAGTCAGAGGTGGAGCTGAAGTCAGAGGCAGAGCTGGTGGTGGAGTCAGAGAATGCTCCATTAAACCATATAGTGTACATTCCTTACCTGCAACACTAGTGAAGTCTTCATGGTATAGTGGATAGTGCTCTGGACTCTCACCCCAGCGACCCGAGTTCAAATCCCGGCTGAAGTCAGAGGCAGAGATTGTGTAGAGCTGGAGTCAGAGGCAGAAATGAAGTCAGAGGTAGAGCTGGTGTGGAGCTGAAGTCAGAGGCGGAGATGAAGTAGGAGTCAGATGCAAAGCTGGTGTGGGGCTGGAGTTGGAGGCAGAGCGTGTGTGGAGCTGAAGTCAGAGGTGGAGCTGAAGTCAGAGACTGGTGTGGAGCTGGAGTCAGAGGTACAGCTGAAGTCAGGGTTGGAGGTGGAGCTGATGTCAGAGACTGGTGTGGAGCTGGAGGCGGAGCTGAAGGCAGAGGCAGAGCAGGTCTGGAGCTGGAGGCAGAGTCAAAGGCGGAAGTGGGGCTGAAGTCAGAGGCAGAGCTGGAGGCAGAGCTGAAGTCAGAGGCAGAGCTGGAGGCGGTGCTGAAGTCAGAGGTGGAGCTGAAGTCAGAGGCAGAGCTGGTGGTGGAGTCAGAGAATGCTCCATTAAACCATATAGTGTACATTCCTTCCCTGCAACACTAGTGAAGTCTTAATGGTATAGTGGATAGTGCTCTGGACTCTCACCCCAGCGACCCGAGTTCAAATCCCGGTGGGACCAAAGAAAATATGTCATCATGGAAAAGGTGTTGGAGGCGGAGCTGGAGCTGTAGGCGGAGCTGAAGTCAGAGGCGGACCTAAAGTCAGAGGCAGATTTGGTGTGGCGCCGGAATTGGAAGCGGAGCTGAAGTAAGTGGCAGAGATGGTGTGGGACTGGAGTTGGAGGAGGAGCTGTAGTGTGAGATGGAACTGAAGTTGAAGTCAGATGCAGAACTGGTGTGGAGCTGGAGTCAGAGGTGGAGCTGAAGTCAGAAACTGGTGTGGAGCTGGCGGCGGAGTTGGAGGCGGAAGTGGGGCTGAAGTCAGAGGCAGAGATGGTGTAGAGCTGGAGTCAGAGGCAGAAATGAAGTCAGAGGTAGAGCTGGTGTGGAGCTGAAGTCAGAGGCGGAGATGAAGTAGGAGTCAGATGCAAAGCTGGTGTGGGGCTGGAGTTGGAGGCAGAGCTGGTGTGGAGCTGAAGTCAGAGGTGGAGCTGAAGCCAGAGACTGGTGTGGAGCTGGAGTCAGAGGTAGAGCTCTGGACTCTCACCCCAGCGACCCGAGTTCAAATCCCGGCTGAAGTCAGAGGCAGAGATTGTGTAGAGCTGGAGTCAGAGGCAGAAATGAAGTCAGAGGTAGAGCTGGTGTGGAGCTGAAGTCAGAGGCGGAGATGAAGTAGGAGTCAGATGCAAAGCTGGTGTGGGGCTGGAGTTGGAGGCAGAGCTTGTGTGGAGCTGAAGTCAGAGGTGGAGCTGAAGTCAGAGACTGGTGTGGAGCTGGAGTCAGAGGTAGAGCTGAAGTCAGGGTTGGAGGTGCAGCTGAAGTCAGAGACTGGTGTGGAGCTGGAGGCGGAGCTGAAGGCAGAGGCAGAGCAGGTCTGGAGCTGGAGGCAGAGTCAAAGGCGGAAGTGGGGCTGAAGTCAGAGGCAGAGCTGGAGGCGGAGCTGAAGTCAGAGGCAGAGCTGGAGGCGGTGCTGAAGTCAGAGGTGGAGCTGAAGTCAGAGGCAGAGCTGGTGGTGGAGTCAGAGAATGCTCCATTAAACCATATAGTGTACATTCCTTCCCTGCAACACTAGTGAAGTCTTCATGGTATAGTGGATAGTGCTCTGGACTCTCACCCCAGCGACCCGAGTTCAAATCCCGGCTGAAGTCAGAGGCAGAGATTGTGTAGAGCTGGAGTCAGAGGCAGAAATGAAGTCAGAGGTAGAGCTGGTGTGGAGCTGAAGTCAGAGGCGGAGATGAAGTAGGAGTCAGATGCAAAGCTGGTGTGGGGCTGGAGTTGGAGGCAGAGCTTGTGTGGAGCTGAAGTCAGAGGTGGAGCTGAAGTCAGAGACTGGTGTGGAGCTGGAGTCAGAGGTACAGCTGAAGTCAGGGTTGGAGGTGGAGCTGATGTCAGAGACTGGTGTGGAGCTGGAGGCGGAGCTGAAGGCAGAGGCAGAGCAGGTCTGGAGCTGGAGGCAGAGTCAAAGGCGGAAGTGGGGCTGAAGTCAGAGGCAGAGCTGGAGGCAGAGCTGAAGTCAGAGGCAGAGCTGGAGGCGGTGCTGAAGTCAGAGGTGGAGCTGAAGTCAGAGGCAGAGCTGGTGGTGGAGTCAGAGAATGCTCCATTAAACCATATAGTGTACATTCCTTCCCTGCAACACTAGTGAAGTCTTAATGGTATAGTGGATAGTGCTCTGGACTCTCACCCCAGCGACCCGAGTTCAAATCCCGGTGGGACCAAAGAAAATATGTCATCATGGAAAAGGTGTTGGAGGCGGAGCTGGAGCTGTAGGCGGAGCTGAAGTCAGAGGCGGACCTGAAGTCAGAGGCAGATTTGGTGTGGCGCCGGAATTGGAAGCGGAGCTGAAGTAAGTGGCAGAGATGGTGTGGGACTGGAGTTGGAGGAGGAGCTGTAGTGTGAGATGGAACTGAAGTTGAAGTCAGATGCAGAACTGGTGTGGAGCTGGAGTCAGAGGTGGAGCTGAAGTCAGAAACTGGTGTGGAGCTGGCGGCGGAGTTGGAGGCGGAAGTGGGGCTGAAGTCAGAGGCAGAGATGGTGTAGAGCTGGAGTCAGAGGCAGAAATGAAGTCAGAGGTAGAGCTGGTGTGGAGCTGAAGTCAGAGGCGGAGATGAAGTAGGAGTCAGATGCAAAGCTGGTGTGGGGCTGGAGTTGGAGGCAGAGCTGGTGTGGAGCTGAAGTCAGAGGTGGAGCTGAAGCCAGAGACTGGTGTGGAGCTGGAGTCAGAGGTAGAGCTGAAGTCAGGGTTGGAGGTGGAGCTGAAGTCAGAGACTGGTGTGGAGCTGGAGGCGGAGCTGAAGGCAGAGGCAGAGGAGGTCTGGAGCTGGAGGCACAGTCAAAGGCGGAAGTGGGGCTGAAGTCAGAGGCAGAGCTGGAGGCGGAGCTGAAGTCAGAGGCAGAGCTGGAGGCGGTGCTGAAGTCAGAGGTGGAGCTGAAGTCAGAGGCAGAGCTAGTGGTGGAGTCAGAGAATGCTCCATTAAACCATATAGTGTACATGCCTTCCCTGCAACACTAGTGAAGTCTTAATGGTATAGTGGATAGTGCTCTGGACTCTCACCCCAGCGACCCGAGTTCAAATCCCGGTGGGACCAAAGAAAATATGTCATCATGGAAAAGGTGTTGGAGGCGGAGCTGGAGCTGTAGGCGGAGCTGAAGTCAGAGGCGGAGTTGAAGTCAGAGGCAGATTTGGTGTGGCGCCGGAATTGGAAGCGGAGCTGAAGTCAGTGGCAGAGATGGAGTGGAACTGGAGTTGGAGGAGGAGCTATAGTGTGAGATGGAACTGAAGTTGAAGTCAGATGCAGAACTGGTGTGGAGCTGGAGTCAGAGGTGGAGCTGAATTCAGAAACTGGTGTGGAGCTGGCGGAGGAGTTGGAGGCGGAAGTGGGGCTGAAGTCAGAGGCAGAGATGGTGTAGAGCTGGAGTCAGAGGCAGAAATGAAGTCAGAGGTAGAGCTGGTGTGGAGCTGAAGTCAGAGGCGGAGATGAAGTTGGAGTCAGATGCAAAGCTGGTGTGGGGCTGGAGTCAGAGGTGGAGCTGAAGTGAGACTGGTGTGGAGCTGGAGTCAGAGGTAGAGCTGAAGTCAGGGTTGGAGGTGGAGCTGATGTCAGAGACTGGTGTGGAGCTGGAGGCGGAGCTGAAGGCAGAGGCAGAGCAGGTCTGGAGCTGGAGGCAGAGTCAAAGGCGGAAGTGGGTCTGAAGTCAGAGGCAGAGCTGGAGGCGGAGCTGAAGTCAGAGGCAGAGCTGGAGGCGGTGCTGAAGTCAGAGGCGGTGCTGAAGTCAGAGGTGGAGCTGAAGTCAGAGGCAGAGTTGGTGGTGGAGTCAGAGAATGCTCCATTAAACCATATAGTGTACATTCCTTCCCTGCAACACTAGTGAAGTCTTAATGGTATAGTGGATGGTGCTCTGGACTCTCACCCCAGCGACCCGAGTTCAAATCCCGGCTGAAGTCAGAGGCAGAGATGGTGTAGAGCTGGAGTCAGAGGCAGAAATGAAGTCAGAGGTAGAGCTGGTGTGGAGCTGAAGTCAGAGGCGGAGATGAAATTGGAGTCAGATGCAAAGCTGGTGTGGGGCTGGAGTCAGAGGTGGAGCTGAAGTGAGACTGGTGTGGAGCTGAAGTCAGAGGCAGAGCTGGAGGCGGAGCTGAAGTCAGAGGCAGAGCTGGAGGCGGTGCTGAAGTCAGAGGTGGAGCTGAAGTCAGAGGCAGAGCTGGTGGTGGAGTCAGAGAATGCTCCATTAAACCATATAGTGTACATTCCTTCCCTGCAACACTAGTGAAGTCTTCATGGTATAGTGGGTAGTGCTCTGGACTCTCACCCCAGCGACCCGAGTTCAAATCCCGGTGGGACCAAAGAAAATATGTCATCATGGAAAAGGCGTTGGTGGCGGAGCTGGAGCTGTAGGCGGAGCTGAAGTCAGAGGCGGACGTGAAGTCAGAGGCAGATTTGGTGTGGTGCCGAAATTGAAGGCGGGCTGAAGTCAGTGGCAGAGATGGTGTGGAGCTGGAGTTGGAGGAGAAGTTGTAGTCAGAGATGGAACTGAAGTTGTGGAGTCAGAGGCAGAAATGAAGTCAGAGGTAGAGCTGGTGTGGAGCTGAAGTCAGAGGCGGAGATGATGTTGGAGTCAGATGCAAAGCTGGTGTGGGGCTGGAGTCAGAGGTGGAGCTGAAGTCAGAGACTGGTGTGGAGCTGGAGTCAGAGGTAGAGCTGAAGTCAGGGTTGGAGGTGGAGCTGAAGTCAGAGACTGGTGTGGAGCTGGAGGCGGAGCTGAAGGCAGAGGCAGAGCAGGTCTGGAGCTGGAGGCAGAGTCAAAGGCGGAAGTGGGGCTGAAGTCAGAGGCAGAGCTGGAGGCGGAGCTGAAGTCAGAGGCAGAGCTGGAGGCGGTGCTGAAGTCAGAGGTGGAGCTGAAGTCAGAGGCAGAGCTGGTGGTGGAGTCAGAGAATGCTCCATTAAACCATATAGTGTACATTCCTTCCCTGCAACACTAGTGAAGTCTTCATGGTATAGTGGATAGTGCTCTGGACTCTCACCCCAGCGACCCGAGTTCAAATCCCGGCTGAAGTCAGAGGCAGAGATTGTGTAGAGCTGGAGTCAGAGGCAGAAATGAAGTCAGAGGTAGAGCTGGTGTGGAGCTGAAGTCAGAGGCGGAGATGAAGTAGGAGTCAGATGCAAAGCTGGTGTGGGGCTGGAGTTGGAGGCAGAGCTTGTGTGGAGCTGAAGTCAGAGGTGGAGCTGAAGTCAGAGACTGGTGTGGAGCTGGAGTCAGAGGTACAGCTGAAGTCAGGGTTGGAGGTGGAGCTGATGTCAGAGACTGGTGTGGAGCTGGAGGCGGAGCTGAAGGCAGAGGCAGAGCAGGTCTGGAGCTGGAGGCAGAGTCAAAGGCGGAAGTGGGGCTGAAGTCAGAGGCAGAGCTGGAGGCAGAGCTGAAGTCAGAGGCAGAGCTGGAGGCGGTGCTGAAGTCAGAGGTGGAGCTGAAGTCAGAGGCAGAGCTGGTGGTAGAGTCAGAGAATGCTCCATTAAACCATATAGTGTACATTCATTCCCTGCAACACTAGTGAAGTCTTCATGGTATAGTGGATAGTGCTCTGGACTCTCACCCCAGCGACCCGAGTTCAAATCCCGGTGGGACCAAAGAAAATATGTCATCATGGAAAAGGCGTTGGTGGCGGAGCTGGAGCTGTAGGCGGAGCTGAAGTCAGAGGCGGAGCTGAAGTCAGAGGCAGATTTGGTGTGGTGCCGAAATTGGAGGCGGAGCTGAAGTCAGTGGCAGAGATGGTGTGGAGCTGGAGTTGGAGGAGAAGCTGTAGTCAGAGATGAAACTGAAGTTGTGGTCAGATGCAGAACTGGTGTGGAGCTGGAGTCAGAGGTGGAGCTGAAGTCAGAAGCTGGTATGGAGCTGGCGGCGGAGTTGGAGGCGGAAGTGGGGCTGAAGTCAGAGGCAGAGATGGAGTAGAGCTGGAGTCAGAGGCAGAAATGAAGTCAGAGGTAGAGCTGGTGTGGAGCTGAAGTCAGAGGCGGAGATGAAGTTGGAGTCAGATGCAAAGCTGGTGTGGGGCTGGAGTCAGAGGTGGAGCTGAAGTCAGAGACTGGTGTGGAGCTGGAGTCAGAGGTAGAGCTGAAGTCAGGGTTGGAGGTGGAGCTGAAGTAAGAGACTGGTGTGGAGCTGGAGGCGGAGCTGAAGGCAGAGGCAGAGCAGGTCTGGAGCTGGAGGCACAGTCAAAGGCGGAAGTGGGGCTGAAGTCAGAGGCAGAGCTGGAGGCGGAGCTGAAGTCAGAGGCAGAGCTGGAGGCGGTGCTGAAGTCAGAGGTGCAGCTCAAGTCAGAGGCAGAGCTGGTGGTGGAGTCAGAGAATGCTGCATTAAACCATATAGTGTACATTCCTTCCCTGCAACACTAGTGAAGTCTTCATGGTATAGTGGATAGTGCTCTGGACTCTCACCCCAGCGACCCGAGTTCAAATCCCGGCTGAAGTCAGAGGCAGAGATGGTGTAGAGCTGGAGTCAGAGGCAGAAATGAAGTCAGAGGTAGAGCTGGTGTGGAGCTGAAGTCAGAGGCGGAGATGAAGTAGGAGTCAGATGCAAAGCTGGTGTGGGGCTGGAGTTGGAGGCAGAGCTGGTGTGGAGCTGAAGTCAGAGGTGGAGCTGAAGTCAGAGACTGGTGTGGAGCTGGAGTCAGAGGTAGAGCTGAAGTCAGGGTTGGAGGTGGAGCTGATGTCAGAGACTGGTGTGGAGCTGGAGGCGGAGCTGAAGGCAGAGGCAGAGCAGGTCTGGAGCTGGAGGCAGAGTCAAAGGTGGAAGTGGGGCTGGAGGCGGAGCTGAAGTCAGAGGCAGAGCTGGAGGCGGTGCTGAAGTCAGAGGTGGAGCTGAAGTCAGAGGCAGAGCTGGTGGTGGAGTCAGAGAATGCACCATTAAACCATATAGTGTACATTCCTTCCCTGCAACACTAGTGAAGTCTTAATGGTATAGTGGATAGTGCTCTGGACTCTCACCCCAGCGACCCGAGTTCAAATCCCAGTGGGACCAAAGAAAATATGTCATCATGGAAAAGGTGTTGGAGGCGGAGCTGGAACTGTAGGCGAAGCTGAAGTCAGAGGCGGACCTGAAGTCAGAGGCAGATTTGGTGTGGCGCCGGAATTGGAAGCGGAGCTGAAGTCAGTGGCAGAGATGGTGTGGAACTGGAGTTGGAGGAGGAGCTGTAGTGTGAGATGGAACTGAAGTTGAAGTCAGATGCAGAACTGGTGTGGAGCTGGAGTCAGAGGTGGAGCTGAAGTCAGAAACTGGTGTGGAGCTGGCGGCGGAGTTGGAGGCGGAAGTGGGGCTGAAGTCAGAGGCAGAGATGGTGTAGAGCTGGAGTCAGAGGCAGAAATGAAGTCAGAGGTAGAGCTGGTGTGGAGCTGAAGTCAGAGGTGGAGATTAA
This sequence comes from Syngnathus leptorhynchus, assembly GCF_054491065.1. Taxonomy (NCBI): domain Eukaryota; kingdom Metazoa; phylum Chordata; class Actinopteri; order Syngnathiformes; family Syngnathidae; genus Syngnathus; species Syngnathus leptorhynchus. Next base: position 383,111 of record NW_028232014.1, read on the forward strand.
ATTGGAGTCAGATGCAAAGCTGGTGTGGGGCTGGAGTCAGAGGTGGAGCTGAAGTGAGACTGGTGCGGAGCTGGAGTCAGAGGTAGAGCTGAAGTCAGGGTTGGAGGTGGAGCTGAAGTCGGACACTGGTGTGGAGCTGGAGGCGGAGCTGAAGGCAGAGGCAGAGCAGGTCTGGAGCTGGAGGCAGAGTCAAAGGCGGAAGTGGGGCTGAAGTCAGAGGCAGAGCTGGAGGCGGAGCTGAAGTCAGAGGCAGAGCTGGAGGCGGTGCTGAAGTCAGAGGTGGAGCTGAAGTCAGAGGCAGAGCTGGTGGTGGAGTCAGAGAATGCTCCATTAAACCATATAGTGTACATTCCTTCCCTGCAACACTAGTGAAGTCTTCATGGTATAGTGGATAGTGCTTTGGACTCTCACCCCAGCGACCCGAGTTCAAATCCCGGCTGAAGTCAGAGGCAGAGATGGTGTAGAGCTGGAGTCAGAGGCAGAAATGAAGTCAGAGGTAGAGCTAGTGTGGAGCTGAAGTCAGAGGCGGAGATGAAATTGGAGTCAGATGCAAAGCTGGTGTGGGGCTGGAGTCAGAGGTGGAGCTGAAGTGAGACTGGTGTGGAGCTGGAGTCAGAGGTAGAGCTGAAGTCAGGGTTGGAGGTGGAGCTGAAGTCAGAGACTGGTGTGGAGCTGGAGGCGGAGCTGAAGGCAGAGGCAGAGAAGGTCTGGAGCTTTAGGCAGAGTCAAAGGCGGAAGTGGGGCTGAAGTCAGAGGCAGAGCTGGAGGCGGAGCTGAAGTCAGAGGCAGAGCTGGAGGCGGTGCTGAAGTCAGAGGTGGAGCTGAAGTCAGAGGCAGAGCTGGTGGTGGAGTCAGAGAATGCTCCATTAAACCATATAGTGTACATTCCTTCCCTGTAACACTAGTGAAGTCTTCATGGTATAGTGGATAGTGCTCTGGACTCTCACCCCAGCGACCCGAGTTCAAATCCCGGTGGGACCAAAGAATATATATCATCATGGAAAAGGCGTTGGTGGCGGAGCTGGAGCTGTAGGCGGAGCTGAAGTCAGAGGCGGAGCTGAAGTCAGAGGCAGATTTGGTGTGGTGCCGAAATTGAAGGCGGAGCTGAAGTCAGTGGCAGAGATGGTGTGGCGCTGGAGTTGGAGGAGAAGCTGTAGTCAGAGATGGAACTGAAGTTGTGGTCAGATGCAGAACTGGTGTGGAGCTGGAGTCAGAGGCGGAGCTGAAGTCAGAAACTGGTGTGGAGCTGGCGTCGGAGTTGGAGGCGGAAGTGGGGCTGAAGTCAGAGAAAGAGATGGTGTAGAGCTGGAGTCAGAGGCAGAAATGAAGTCATAGGTAGAGCCGGTGTGGAACTGAAGTCAGAGGCGGAGATGAAGTTGGAGTCAGATGCAAAGCTGGTGTGGGGCTGGAGTCAGAGGTGGAGCTGAAGTCAGAGACTGGTGTGGAGCTGGAGTCAGAGGTAGAGCTGAAGTCAGGGTTGGAGGTGGAGCTGAAGTCAGAGACTGGTGTGGAGCTGGAGGCGGAGCTGAAGGCAGAGGCAGAGCAGGTCTGGAGCTGGAGGCACAGTCAAAGGCGGAAGTGGGGCTAAAGTCAGAGGCAGAGCTGGAGGCGGAGCTGAAGTCAGAGGCAGAGCTGGAGGCGGTGCTGAAGTCAGAGGTGGAGCTGAAGTCAGAGGCAGAGCTGGTGGTGGAGTCAGAGAATGCTCCATTAAACCATACAGTGTACATTCCTTCCCTGCAACACTAGTAAAGTCTTCATGGTATAGTGGATAGTGCTCTGGACTCTCACCCCAGCGACCCGAGTTCAAATCCCGGCTGAAGTCAGAGGCAGAGATGGTGTAGAGCTGGAGTCAGAGGCAGAAATGAAGTCAGAGGTAGAGCTGGTGTGGAGCTGAAGTCAGAGGCGGAGATGAAATTGGAGTCAGATGCAAAGATGGTGTGGGGCTGGAGTCAGAGGTGGAGCTGAAGTGAGACTGGTGTGGAGCTGGAGTCAGAGGTAGAGCTGAAGTCAGGGTTGGAGGTGGAGCTGAAGTCGGAGACTGGTGTGGAGCTGGAGGCGGAGCTGAAGGCAGAGGCAGAGCAGGTCTGGAGCTGGAGGCAGAGTCAAAGGCGGAAGTGGGGCTGAAGTCAGAGGCAGAGCTGGAGGCGGAGCTGAAGTCAGAGGCAGAGCTGGAGGCGGTGCTGAAGTCAGAGGTGGAGCTGAAGTCAGAGGCAGAGCTGGTGGTGGAGTCAGAGAATGCTCCATTAAACCATATAGTGTACATTCCTTCCCTGTAACACTAGTGAAGTCTTCATGGTATAGTGGATAGTGCTCTGGACTCTCACCCCAGCGACCCGAGTTCAAATCCCGGTGGGACCAAAGAATATATATCATCATGGAAAAGGCGTTGGTGGCGGAGCTGGAGCTGTAGGCGGAGCTGAAGTCAGAGGCGGAGCTGAAGTCAGAGGCAGATTTGGTGTGGTGCCGAAATTGAAGGCGGAGCTGAAGTCAGTGGCAGAGATGGTGTGGCGCTGGAGTTGGAGGAGAAGCTGTAGTCAGAGATGGAACTGAAGTTGTGGTCAGATGCAGAACTGGTGTGGAGCTGGAGTCAGAGGCGGAGCTGAAGTCAGAAACTGGTGTGGGGCTGGCGTCGGAGTTGGAGGCGGAAGTGGGGCTGAAGTCAGAGAAAGAGATGGTGTAGAGCTGGAGTCAGAGGCAGAAATGAAGTCATAGGTAGAGCCGGTGTGGAACTGAAGTCAGAGGCGGAGATGAAGTTGGAGTCAGATGCAAAGCTGGTGTGGGGCTGGAGTCAGAGGTGGAGCTGAAGTCAGAGACTGGTGTGGAGCTGGAGTCAGAGGTAGAGCTGAAGTCAGGGTTGGAGGTGGAGCTGAAGTCAGAGACTGGTGTGGAGCTGGAGGCGGAGCTGAAGGCAGAGGCAGAGCAGGTCTGGAGCTGGAGGCACAGTCAAAGGCGGAAGTGGGGCTAAAGTCAGAGGCAGAGCTGGAGGCGGAGCTGAAGTCAGAGGCAGAGCTGGAGGCGGTGCTGAAGTCAGAGGTGGAGCTGAAGTCAGAGGCAGAGCTGGTGGTGGAGTCAGAGAATGCTCCATTAAACCATATAGTGTACATTCCTTCCCTGCAACACTAGTAAAGTCTTCATGGTATAGTGGATAGTGCTCTGGACTCTCACCCCAGCGACCCGAGTTCAAATCCCGGCTGAAGTCAGAGGCAGAGATGGTGTAGAGCTGGAGTCAGAGGCAGAAATGAAGTCAGAGGTAGAGCTGGTGTGGAGCTGAAGTCAGAGGCGGAGATGAAATTGGAGTCAGATGCAAAGATGGTGTGGGGCTGGAGTCAGAGGTGGAGCTGAAGTGAGACTGGTGTGGAGCTGGAGTCAGAGGTAGAGCTGAAGTCAGGGTTGGAGGTGGAGCTGAAGTCGGAGACTGGTGTGGAGCTGGAGGCGGAGCTGAAGGCAGAGGCAGAGCAGGTCTGGAGCTGGAGGCAGAGTCAAAGGCGGAAGTGGGGCTGAAGTCAGAGGCAGAGCTGGAGGCGGAGCTGAAGTCAGAGGCAGAGCTGGAGGCGGTGCTGAAGTCAGAGGTGGAGCTGAAGTCAGAGGCAGAGCTGGTGGTGGAGTCAGAGAATGCTCCATTAAACCATATAGTGTACATTCCTTCCCTGCAACACTAGTGAAGTCTTCATGGTATAGTGGATAGTGCTCTGGACTCTCACCCCAGCGACCCGAGTTCAAATCCCGGCTGAAGTCAGAGGCAGAGATTGTGTAGAGCTGGAGTCAGAGGCAGAAATGAAGTCAGAGGTAGAGCTGGTGTGGAGCTGAAGTCAGAGGCGGAGATGAAGTAGGAGTCAGATGCAAAGCTGGTGTGGGGCTGGAGTTGGAGGCAGAGCTTGTGTGGAGCTGAAGTCAGAGGTGGAGCTGAAGTCAGAGACTGGTGTGGAGCTGGAGTCAGAGGTACAGCTGAAGTCAGGGTTGGAGGTGGAGCTGATGTCAGAGACTGGTGTGGAGCTGGAGGCGGAGCTGAAGGCAGAGGCAGAGCAGGTCTGGAGCTGGAGGCAGAGTCAAAGGCGGAAGTGGGGCTGAAGTCAGAGGCAGAGCTGGAGGCGGTGCTGAAGTCAGAGGTGGAGCTGAAGTCAGAGGCAGAGCTGGTGGTGGAGTCAGAGAATGCTCCATTAAACCATATAGTGTACATTCCTTCCCTGCAACACTAGTGAAGTCTTCATGGTATAGTGGATAGTGCTCTGGACTCTCACCCCAGCGACCCGAGTTCAAATCCCGGTGGGACCAAAGAAAATATGTCATCATGGAAAAGGCGTTGGTGGCGGAGCTGGAGCTGTAGGCGGAGCTGAAGTCAGAGGCGGAGCTGAAGTCAGAGGCAGATTTGGTGTGGTGCCGAAATTGAAGGCGGAGCTGAAGTCAGTGGCAGAGATGGTGTGGAGCTGGAGTTGGAGGAGAAGCTGTGGTCAGAGATGGAACTGAAGTTGTGGTCAGATGCAGAACTGGTGTGGAGCTGGAGTCAGAGGCGGAGCTGAAGTCAGAAACTGGTGTGGAGCTGGCGGCGGAGTTGGAGGCGGAAGTGGGACTGAAGTCAGAGGCAGAGATGGTGAAGAGCTGGAGTCAGAGGCAGAAATGAAATCAGAGGTAGAGCTGGTGTGGAGCTGAAGTCAGAGATGGAGATGAAGTTGGAGTCAGATGCAAAGCTGGTGTGGGGCTGGAGTCAGAGGTGGAGCTGAAGTCAGAGACTGGTGTGGAGCTGGAGTCAGAGGTAGAGCTGAAGTCAGGGTTGGAGGTGGAGCTGAAGTCAGAGACTGGTGTGGAGCTGGAGGCAGAGCTGAAGGCAGAGGCAGAGGAGGTTTGGAGCTGGAGGCACACTCAAAGGCGGAAGTGGGGCTGAAGTCAGAGGCGGAGCTGAAGTCAGAGGCAGAGCCGGAGGCGGTGCTGAAGTCAGAGGTGGAGCTGAAGTCAGAGGCAGAGCTGGTGGTGGAGTCAGAGAATGCTCCATTAAACCATATAGTGTACATTCCTTCCCTGCAACACTAGTGAAGTCTTCATGGTATAGTGGATAGTGCTCTGGACTCTCACCCCAGCGACCCGAGTTCAAATCCCGGTGGGACCAAAGAAAATATGTCATCATGGAAAAGGTGATGGAGGCGGAGCTGGAGCTGTAGGCGGAGCTGAAGTCAGAGGCGGACCTGAAGTCAGAGGCAGATTTGGTGTGGCGCCGGAATTGGAAGCGGAGCTGAAGTAAGTGGCAGAGATGGTGTGGAACTGGAGTTGGAGGAGGAGCTGTAGTGTGAGATGGAACTGAAGTTGAAGTCAGATGCAGAACTGGTGTGGAGCTGGAGTCAGAGGTGGAGCTGAAGTCAGAAACTGGTGTGGAGCTGGTGGCGGAGTTGGAGGCGGAAGTGGGGCTGAAGTCAGAGGCAGAGATGGTGTAGAGCTGGAGTCAGAGGTAGAGCTGGTGTGGAGCTGAAGTCAGAGGCGGAGATGAAGTTGGAGTCAGATGCAAAGCTGGTGTGGGGCTGGAGTCAGAGGTGGAGCTGAAGTGAGACTGGTGTGGAGCTGGAGTCAGAGGTAGAGCTGAAGTCAGGGTTGGAGGTGGAGCTGAAGTCGGAGACTGGTGTGGAGCTGGAGGCGGAGCTGAAGGCAGAGGCAGAGCAGGTCTGGAGCTGGAGGCAGAGTCAAAGGCGGAAGTGGGGCTGAAGTCAGAGGCAGAGCTGGCGGCGGAGCTGAAGTCAGAGGCAGAGCTGGAGGCGGTGCTGAAGTCAGAGGTGGAGCTGAAGTCAGAGGCAGAGCTGGTGGTGGAGTCAGAGAATGCTCCATTAAACCATATAATGTACATTCCTTCCCTGCAACACTAGTGAAGTCTTCATGGTATAGTGGATAGTGCTCTGGATTCTCACCCCAGCGACCCGAGTTCAAATCCCGGTGGGACCAAAGAAAATATGTCATCATGGAAAAGGCGTTGGTGTTGGAGCTAGAGCTGTAGGCGGCGCTGAAGTCAGAGGCGGAGCTGAAGTCAGAGGCAGATTTGGTGTGGTGCCGAAATTGGAGGCGGAGCTGAAGTCAGTGGCAGAGATGGTGTGGAGCTGGAGTTGGAGGAGAAGCTGTAGTCAGAGATGGAACTGAAGTTGTGGAGTCAGAGGTAGAAATGAAGTCAGAGGTAGAGCTGGTGTGGAGCTGAAGTCAGAGGCGGAGATGAAATTGGAGTCAGATGCAAAGCTGGTGTGGGGCTGGAGTCAGAGGTGGAGCTGAAGTCAGAGACTGGTGTGGAGCCTGAGTCAGAGGTAGAGCTGAAGTCAGGGTTGGAGGTGGAGCTGAAGTCAGAGAATGGTGTGGAGCTGGAGGCGGAGCTGAAGGCAGAGGCAGAGCAGGTCTGGAGCTGGAGGCACAGTCAAAGGCGGAAGTGGGGCTGAAGTCAGAGGCAGAGCTGGAGGCGGAGCTGAAGTCAGAGGCAGAGCTGGAGGCGGTGCTGAAGTCAGAGGCGGAGCTGGAGGCGGTGCTGAAGTCAGAGGTGGAGCTGAAGTCAGAGGCAGAGCTGGTGGTGGAGTCAGAGAATGCTCCATTAAACCATATAGTGTACATTCCTTCCCTGCAACACTAGTGAAGTCTTCATGGTATAGTGGATAGTGCTCTGGACTCTCACCCCAGCGACCCGAGTTCAAATCCCGGTGGGACCAAAGAAAATATGTCATCATGGAAAAGGCGTTGGTGGCGGAGCTGGAGCTGTAGGCGGAGCTGAAGTCAGAGGCAGATTTGCTGTGGTGCCGAAATTGGAGGCGGAGCTGAAGTCAGTGGCAGAGATGGTGTGGAGCTGGAGTTGGAGGAGAAGCTGTAGTCAGAAACTGGTGTGGAGCTGGCGGCGGAGTTGGAGGCGGAAGTGGGGCTGAAGTAAGAGGCAGAGATGGTGTAGAGCTGGAGTCAGAGGCAGAAATGAAGTCAGAGGTAGAGCTGGTGTGGAGCTGAAGTCAGAGGCGGAGATGAAGTTGGAGTCAGATGCAAAGCTGTTGTGGGGCTGGAGTCAGAGGTGGAGCTGAAGTGAGACTGGTGTGGAGCTGGAGTCAGAGGTAGAGCTGAAGTCAGGGTTGGAGGTGGAGCTGAAGTCGGAGACTGGTGTGGAGCTGGAGGCGGAGCTGAAGGCAGAGGCAGAGCAGGTCTGGAGCTGGAGGCAGAGTCAAAGGCGGAAGTGGGGCTGAAGTCAGAGGCAGAGCTGGAGGCGGAGCTGAAGTCAGAGGCAGAGCTGGAGGCGGTGCTGAAGTCAGAGATGGAGCTGAAGTCAGAGGCAGAGCTGGTGGTGGAGTCAGAGAATGCTCCATTAAACCATATAATGTACATTCCTTCCCTGCAACACTAGTGAAGTCTTCATGGTATAGTGGATAGTGCTCTGGATTTTCACCCCAGCGACCCGAGTTCAAATCCCGGTGGGACCAAAGAAAATATGTCATCATGGAAAAGGCGTTGGTGTTGGAGCTAGAGCTGTAGGCGGCGCTGAAGTCAGAGGCGGAGCTGAAGTCAGAGGCAGATTTGGTGTGGTGCCGAAATTGGAGGCGGAGCTGAAGTCAGTGGCAGAGATGGTGTGGAGCTGGAGTTGGAGGAGAAGCTGTAGTCAGAGATGGAACTGAAGTTGTGGAGTCAGAGGTAGAAATGAAGTCAGAGGTAGAGCTGGTGTGGAGCTGAAGTCAGAGGCGGAGATGAAATTGGAGTCAGATGCAAAGCTGGTGTGGGGCTGGAGTCAGAGGTGGAGCTGAAGTCAGAGACTGGTGTGGAGCCTGAGTCAGAGGTAGAGCTGAAGTCAGGGTTGGAGGTGGAGCTGAAGTCAGAGAATGGTGTGGAGCTGGAGGCGGAGCTGAAGGCAGAGGCAGAGCAGGTCTGGAGCTGGAGGCACAGTCAAAGGCGGAAGTGGGGCTGAAGTCAGAGGCAGAGCTGGAGGCGGAGCTGAAGTCAGAGGCAGAGCTGGAGGCGGTGCTGAAGTCAGAGGCGGAGCTGGAGGCGGTGCTGAAGTCAGAGGTGGAGCTGAAGTCAGAGGCAGAGCTGGTGGTGGAGTCAGAGAATGCTCCATTAAACCATATAGTGTACATTCCTTCCCTGCAACACTAGTGAAGTCTTCATGGTATAGTGGATAGTGCTCTGGACTCTCACCCCAGCGACCCGAGTTCAAATCCCGGTGGGACCAAAGAAAATATGTCATCATGGAAAAGGCGTTGGTGGCGGAGCTGGAGCTGTAGGCGGAGCTGAAGTCAGAGGCAGATTTGCTGTGGTGCCGAAATTGGAGGCGGAGCTGAAGTCAGTGGCAGAGATGGTGTGGAGCTGGAGTTGGAGGAGAAGCTGTAGTCAGAAACTGGTGTGGAGCTGGCGGCGGAGTTGGAGGCGGAAGTGGGGCTGAAGTAAGAGGCAGAGATGGTGTAGAGCTGGAGTCAGAGGCAGAAATGAAGTCAGAGGTAGAGCTGGTGTGGAGCTGAAGTCAGAGGCGGAGATGAAGTTGGAGTCAGATGCAAAGCTGTTGTGGGGCTGGAGTCAGAGGTGGAGCTGAAGTGAGACTGGTGTGGAGCTGGAGTCAGAGGTAGAGCTGAAGTCAGGGTTGGAGGTGGAGCTGAAGTCGGAGATTGGTGTGGAGCTGGAGGCGGAGCTGAAGGCAGAGCAGGTCTGGAGCTGGAAGCAGAGTCAAAGGCGGAAGTAGGGCTGAAGTCAGAGGCAGAGCTGGAGGCGGAGCTGAAGTCAGAGGCAGAGCTGGAGGCGGTGCTGAAGTCAGAGATGGAGCTGAAGTCAGAGGCAGAGCTGGTGGTGGAGTCAGAGAATGCTCCATTAAACCATATAGTGTACATTCCTTCCCTGTAACACTAGTGAAGTCTTCATGGTATAGTGGATAGTGCTCTGGACTCTCACCCCAGCGACCCGAGTTCAAATCCCGGTGGGACCAAAGAATATATATCATCATGGAAAAGGCGTTGGTGGCGGAGCTGGAGCTGTAGGCGGAGCTGAAGTCAGAGGCGGAGCTGAAGTCAGAGGCAGATTTGGTGTGGTGCCGAAATTGAAGGCGGAGCTGAAGTCAGTGGCAGAGATGGTGTGGCGCTGGAGTTGGAGGAGAAGCTGTAGTCAGAGATGGAACTGAAGTTGTGGTCAGATGCAGAACTGGTGTGGAGCTGGAGTCAGAGGCGGAGCTGAAGTCAGAAACTGGTGTGGAGCTGGCGTCGCAGTTGGAGGCGCAAGTGGGGCTGAAGTCAGAGGCAGAGATGGTGTAGAGCTGGAGTCAGAGGCAGAAATGAAGTCATAGGTACAGCTGGTGTGGAACTGAAGTCAGAGGCGGAGATAAAGTTGGAGTCAGATGCAAAGCTGGTGTGGGGCTGGAGTCAGAGGTGGAGCTGAAGTGAGACTGGTGTGGAGCTGGAGTCAGAGGTAGAGCTGAAGTCAGGGTTGGAGGTGGAGCTGAAGTCGGAGATTGGTGTGGAGCTGGAGGCGGAGCTGAAGGCAGAGCAGGTCTGGAGCTGGAAGCAGAGTCAAAGGCGGAAGTAGGGCTGAAGTCAGAGGCAGAGCTGGAGGCGGAGCTGAAGTCAGAGGCAGAGCTGGAGGCGGTGCTGAAGTCAGAGATGGAGCTGAAGTCAGAGGCAGAGCTGGTGGTGGAGTCAGAGAATGCTCCATTAAACCATATAGTGTACATTCCTTCCCTGTAACACTAGTGAAGTCTTCATGGTATAGTGGATAGTGCTCTGGACTCTCACCCCAGCGACCCGAGTTCAAATCCCGGTGGGACCAAAGAATATATATCATCATGGAAAAGGCGTTGGTGGCGGAGCTGGAGCTGTAGGCGGAGCTGAAGTCAGAGGCGGAGCTGAAGTCAGAGGCAGATTTGGTGTGGTGCCGAAATTGAAGGCGGAGCTGAAGTCAGTGGCAGAGATGGTGTGGCGCTGGAGTTGGAGGAGAAGCTGTAGTCAGAGATGGAACTGAAGTTGTGGTCAGATGCAGAACTGGTGTGGAGCTGGAGTCAGAGGCGGAGCTGAAGTCAGAAACTGGTGTGGAGCTGGCGTCGCAGTTGGAGGCGCAAGTGGGGCTGAAGTCAGAGGCAGAGATGGTGTAGAGCTGGAGTCAGAGGCAGAAATGAAGTCATAGGTACAGCTGGTGTGGAACTGAAGTCAGAGGCGGAGATAAAGTTGGAGTCAGATGCAAAGCTGGTGTGGGGCTGGAGTCAGAGGTGGAGCTGAAGTCAGAGACTGGTGTGGAGCTGGAGTCAGAGGTAGAGCTGAAGTCAGGGTTGGAGGTGGAGCTGAAGTCAGAGACTGGTGTGGAGCTGGAGGCGGAGCTGAAGGCAGAGGCAGAGCAGGTCTGGAGCTGGAGGCACAGTCAAAGGCGGAAGTGGGGCTGAAGTCAGAGGCAGAGCTGGAGGCGGAGCTGAAGTCAGAGGCAGAGCTGGAGGCGGTGCTGAAGTCAGAGGTGGAGCTGAAGTCAGAGGCAGAGCTGGTGGTGGAGTCAGAGAATGCTCCATTAAACCATATAGTGTACATTCCTTCCCTGCAACACTAGTGAAGTCTTCATGGTATAGTGGATAGTGCTCTGGACTCTCACCCCAGCGACCCGAGTTCAAATCCCGGTGGGACCAAAGAAAATATGTCATCATGGAAAAGGCATTGGTGGCGGAGCTGGAGCTGTAGGCGGAGCTGAAGTCAGAGGCGGAGCTGAAGTCAGAGGCAGATTTGGTGTGGTGCCGAAATTGAAGGCGGAGCTGAAGTCAGTGGCAGAGATGGTGTGGAGCTGGAGTTGGAGGAGAAGCTGTAGTCAGAGATGGAACTGAAGTTGTGGTCAGATGCAGAACTGGTGTGGAGCTGGAGTCAGAGGCGGAGCTGAAGTCAGAAACTGGTGTGGAGCTGGCGGCGGAGTTGGAGGCGCAAGTGGGGCTGAAGTCAGAGGCAGAGATGGTGTAGAGCTGGAGTCAGAGGCAGAAATGAAGTCAGAGGTAGAGCTGGTGTGGAGCTGAAGTCAGAGGCGGAGATGAAGTTGGAGTCAGATGCAAAGCTGGTGTGGGGCTGGAGTCAGAGGTGGAGCTGAAGTCAGAGACTGGTGTGGAGCTGGAGTCAGAGGTAGAGCTGAAGTCAGGGTTGGAGGTGGAGCTGAAGTCAGAGACTGGTGTGGAGCTGGAGGCGGAGCTGAAGGCAGAGGCAGAGCAGGTCTGGAGCTGGAAGCACAGTCAAAGGCGGAAGTGGGGCTGAAGTCAGAGGCAGAGCTGGAGGCGGAGCTGAAGTCAGAGGCAGAGCTGGAGGCGGTGCTGAAGTCAGAGGTGGAGCTGAAGTCAGAGGCAGAGCTGGTGATGGAGTCAGAGAATGCTCCATTAAACCATATAGTGTACATTCCTTCCCTGCAACACTAGTGAAGTCTTCATGGTATAGTGGATAGTGCTCTGGACTCTCACCCCAGCGACCCGAGTTCAAATCCCGGCTGAAGTCAGAGGCAGAGATGGTGTAGAGCTGGAGTCAGAGGCAGAAATGAAGTCAGAGGTAGAGCTGGTGTGGAGCTGAAGTCAGAGGCGGAGATGAAATTGGAGTCAGATGCAAAGCTGGTGTGGGGCTGGAGTCAGAGGTGGAGCTGAAGTGAGACTGGTGTGGAGCTGGAGTCAGAGGTAGAGCTGAAGTCAGGGTTGGAGGTGGAGCTGAAGTCGGACACTGGTGTGGAGCTGGAGGCGGAGCTGAAGGCAGAGGCAGAGCAGGTCTGGAGCTGGAGGCAGGGTCAAAGGCGGAAGTGGGGCTGAAGTCACAGGCAGAGCTGGAGGCGGAGCTGAAGTCAGAGGCAGAGCTGGAGGCGGAGCTGAAGTCAGAGGTGGAGCTGAAGTCAGAGGCAGAGCTGGTGGTGGAGTCAGAGAATGCTCCATTAAACCATATAGTGTACATTCCTTCCCTGTAACACTAGTGAAGTCTTCATGGTATAGTGGATAGTGCTCTGGACTCTCACCCCAGCGACCCGAGTTCAAATCCCGGTGGGACCAAAAAATATATATCATCATGGAAAAGGCGTTGGTGGCGGAGCTGGAGCTGTAGGCGGAGCTGAAGTCAGAGGCGGAGCTGAAGTCAGAGGCAGATTTGGTGTGGTGCCGAAATTGAAGGCGGAGCTGAAGTCAGTGGCAGAGATGGTGTGGCGCTGGAGTTGGAGGAGAAGCTGTAGTCAGAGATGGAACTGAAGTTGTGGTCAGATGCAGAACTGGTGTGGAGCTGGAGTCAGAGGCGGAGCTGAAGTCAGAAACTGGTGTGGAGCTGGCGTCGGAGTTGGAGGCGCAAGTGGGGCTGAAGTCAGAGGCAGAGATGGTGTAGAGCTGGAGTCAGAGGCAGAAATGAAGTCATAGGTAGAGCTGGTGTGGAACTTAAGTCAGAGGCGGAGATGAAGTTGGAGTCAGATGCAAAGCTGGTGTGGGGCTGGAGTCAGAGGTGGAGCTGAAGTCAGAGACTGGTGTGGAGCTGGAGTCAGAGGTAGAGCTGAAGTCAGGGTTGGAGGTGGAGCTGAAGTCAGAGACTGGTGTGGAGCTGGAGGCGGAGCTGAAGGCAGAGGCAGAGCAGGTCTGGAGCTGGAGGCACAGTCAAAGGCGGAAGTGGGGCTGAAGTCAGAGGCAGAGCTGGAGGCGGAGCTGAAGTCAGAGGCAGAGCTGGAGGCGGAGCTGAAGTCAGAGGCAGAGCTGGAGGCGGTGCTGAAGTCAGAGGTGGAGCTGAAGTCAGAGGCAGAGCTGGTGGTGGAGTCAGAGAATGCTCCATTAAACCATATAGTGGTGTGGAGCTGGAGTCAGAGGTACAGCTGAAGTCAGGGTCACAGTCACTCTGACTCCAGCTCTACACCATCTCTGCCTCTGACTTCAGCCCCACTTCCGCCTCCAACTCCGTCGCCAGCTCCACACCAGTTTCTGACTTCAGCTCCGCCTCTGACTCCAGCTCCACACCAGTTCTGCATTTGACCACAACTTCAGTTTCATCTCTGACTACAGCTTCTCCTCCAGCTCTGCCTCTGACTTCAGCCCCACTTCCGCCTTTGACTCTGCCTCCAGCTCCAGACCTGCTCTGCCTCTGCCTTCAGCTCCGCCTCCAGCTCCACACCAGTCTCCGACTTCAGCTCCACCTCCAACCCTGACTTCAGCTCTACCTTTGACTCCAGCTCCACACCAGTCTCACTTCAGCTCCACCTCTGACTCCAGCCCCACACCAGCTTTGCATCTGACTCCAATTTCATCTCCGCCTCTGACTCCAGCTCTTCACCATCTCTGCCTCTGACTTCAGCCCCACTTCCGCCGCCAGCTCCACACCAGTTTCTGACTTCAGCTCCACCTCTGACTCCAGCTCCACACCAGTTCTGCATCTGACTTCAACTTCAGTTCCATCTCACACTACAGCTCCTCCTCCAACTCCAGTTCCACACCATCTCTGCCACTGACTTCAGCTCCGCCTACAGCTCCAGCTCCGCCACCAACGCCTTTTCCATGATGACATATTTTCTTTGGTCCCACCGGGATTTGAACTCGGGTCGCTGGGGTGAGAGTCCAGAGCACTACCCACTATACCATGAAGACTTCACTAGTGCAGGGAAGGAATGTACACTATATGGTTTAATGGAGCATTCTCTGACTCCACCACCAGCTCTGCCTCTGACTTGAGCTGCACCTCTGACTTCAGCACCGCCTCCAGCTCTGCCTCTGACTTCAGCTCCGCCTCCAGCTCCACACCAGTCTCTGACATCAGCTCCACCTCCAACCCTGACTTCAGCTGTACCTCTGACTCCAGCTCCACACCAGTCTCTGACTTCAGCTCCACCTCTGACTCAAGCCCCACACCAGCTTTGCATCTGACTCCAACTTCATCTCCGCCTCTGACTTCAGCTCCACACCAGCTCTACCTCTGACTTCATTTCTGCCTCTGACTCCACAACTTCAGTTCCATCTCTGACTACAGCTTCTCCTCCAACTCCAGCTCCACACCATCTCTGCCACTGACTTCAGCTCCGCCTCCAATTTCGGCACCACACCAAATTTGCCTCTGACTTCAGCTCTGCCTCTGACTTCAGCTCCGCCTACAGCTCCAGCTCCGCCTCCAACACCTTTTCCATGATGACATATTTTCTTTGGTCCCACCGGGATTTGAACTCGGGTCGCTGGGGTGAGAGTCCAGAGCACTATCCACTATACCATGAAGACTTCACTAGTGTTGCAGGGAAGGAATGTACACTATATGGTTTAATGGAGCATTCTCTGACTCCACCACCAGCTCTGCCTCTGACTTCAGCTCCACCTCTGACTTCAGCACCGCCTCCAGCTCTGCCTCTGACTTCAGCTCCGCCTCCAGCTCTGCCTCTGACTTCAGCCCCACTTCCGCCTTTGACTCTGCCTCCAGCTCCAGACCTGCTCTGCCTCTGCCTCCAGCTCCGCCTCCAGCTCCACACCAGTCTCCGACTTCAGCTCCACCTCCAACCCTGACTTCAGCTCTACCTTTGACTCCAGCTCCACACCAGTCTCACTTCAGCTCCACCTCTGACTCCAGCCCCACACCAGCTTTGCATCTGACTCCAACTTCATCTCCGCCCCTGACTTCAGCTCCACACCAGCTCTACCTCTGACTTCATTTCTGCCTCTGACTCCAGCTCTACACCATCTCTGCCTCTGACTTCAGCCCCACTTCCGCCTCCAACTCCGCCGCCAGCTCCACACCAGTTTCTGACTTCAGCTCCACCTCTGACTCCAGCTCCACATCAGTTCTGCATCTGACTTCAACTTCAGTTCCATCTCACACTACAGCTCCTCCTCCAACTCCAGTTCCACACCATCTCTGCCACTTACTTCAGCTCCGCTTCCAATTCCGGCGCCACACCAAATCTGCTTCTGAGTTCAGGTCCGCCTCTGACTTCAGCTCCGCCTACAGCTCCAGCTCCGCCTCCAACACCTTTTCCATGATGACATATTTTCTTTGGTCCCACCGGGATTTGAACTTGGGTCGCTGGGGTGAGAGTCCAGAGCACTATCCACTATACCATTAAGACTTCACTAGTGTTGCAGGGAAGGAATGTACACTATATGGTTTAATGGAGCATTCTCTGACTCCACCACCAACTCTGCCTCTGACTTCAGCTCCACCTCTGACTTCAGCACCGCCTCCAGCTCTGCCTCTGACTTCAGCTCCGCCTCCAGCTCTGCCTCTGACTTCAGCCCCAGTTCCGCCTTTGACTCTGCCTCCAGCTCCAGACCTGCTCTGCCTCTGCCTTCAGCTCCGCCTCCAGCTCCACACCAGTCTCTGACATCAGCTCCACCTCCAACCCTGACTTCAGCTCTACCTCTGACTCCAGCTTCACACCAGTCTCTGACTTCAGCTCCACCTCTGACTTCAGCTCCACACCAGCTCTGCCTCCAACTCCAGCCCCACTCCAGCTTTGCATCTGACTCCTACTTCATCTCCGCCTCTGACTTCAGCTCCACACCAGCTCTACCTCTGACTTCATTTCTGCCTCTGACTCCAGCTCTACACCATCTCTGCCTCTGACTTCAGCCGGGATTTGAACTCGGGTCGCTGGGGTGAGAGTCCAGAGCACTATCCACTATACCATGAAGACTTCACTAGTGTTGCAGGGAAGGAATTTACACTATATGGTTTAATGGAGCATTCTCTGACTCCACCACCAGCTCTGCCTCTGACTTCAGCTCCACCTCTGACTTCAGCACCGCCTCCAGCTCTGCCTCTGACTTCAGCTCTGCCTCCAGCTCTGCCTCTGACTTCAGCCCCACTTCCGCCTTTGACTCTGCCTCCAGCTCCAGACCTGCTCTGCCTCTGCCTTCAGCTCCGCCTCCAGCTCCACACCAGTCTCCGACTTCAGCTCCACCTCCATCCCTGACTTCAGCTCTACCTCTGACTTCAGCTCCACACCAGCTCTACCTCTGACTTCATTTCTGCCTCTGACTCCAGCTCTACACCATCTCTGCCTCTTACTTCAGCCCCACTTCCGCCTCCAACTCCGCCGCCAGCTCCACACCAGTTTCTGACTTCAGCTCCACCTCTGACTCCAGCTCCACACCAGTTCTGCATCTGACTTCAACTTCAGTTCCATCTCTGACTACAGCTCCTCCTCCAACTCCAGCTCCACACCATCTCTGCCACTGATTTCAGCTCCGCCTCCAATTTCGGCACCACACCAAATCTGCATCTGACTTCAGCTCCGCCTCTGACTTCAGCTCCGCCTACAGCTCCAGCTCCGCCACCAACGCCTTTTCCATGATGACATATTTTCTTTGGTCCCACCGGGATTTGAACTCGGGTCGCTGGGGTGAGAGTCCAGAGCACTATCCACTATACCATGAAGACTTCACTAGTGTTGCAGGGAAGGAATGTACACTATATGGTTTAATGGAGCATTCTCTGACTCCACCACCAGCTCTGCCTCTGACTTTAGCTCCACCTCTGACTTCAGCACCGCCTCCAGCTCTGCCTCTGACTTCAGCTCCGCCTCCAGCTCTGCCTCTGACTTCAGCTCCGCCTCCAGCTCTGCCTCTGACTTCAGCCCCACTTCCGCCTTTGACTCTGCCTCCAGCTCCAGACCTGCTCTGCCTCTGCCTTCAGCTCCGCCTCCAGCTCCACACCAGTGTCCGACTTCAGCTCCACCTCCAACCCTGACTTCAGCTCTACCTTTGACTCCAGCTCCACACCAGTCTCACTTCAGCTCCACCCCTGACTCCAGCCCCACACCAGCTTTGCATCTGACTCCAACTTCATCTCCGCCTCTGACTTCAGCTCCACACCAGCTCTACCTCTGACTTCATTTCTGCCTCTGACTCCAGCTCTACACCATCTCTGCCTCTGACTTCAGCCCCACTTCCGCCTCCAACTCCGCCGCCAGCTCAACACCAGTTTCTGACTTCAGCTCCACCTCTGACTCCAGCTCCACACCAGTTCTGCATCTGACTTCAACTTCAGTTCCATCTCACACTACAGCTCCTCCTCCAACTCCAGTTCTACACCATCTCTGCCACTTACTTCAGCTCCGCCTCCAATTTCGGCACCACACCAAATCTGCCTCTGACTTTAGCTCCGCCTCTGACTTCAGCTCCGCCTACAGCTCCAGCTCCGCCACCAACGCCTTTTCCATGATGACATATTTTCTTTGGTCCCACCGGGATTTGAACTCGGGTCGCTGGGGTGAGAGTCCAGAGCACTATCCACTATACCATGAAGACTTCACTAGTGTTGCAGGGAAGGAATGTACACTATATGGTTTAATGGAGCATTCTCTGACTCCACCACCAGCTCTGCCTCTGACTTCAGCTCCACCTCTGACTTCAGCACCGCCTCCAGCTCTGCCTCTGACTTCAGCTCCGCCTCCAGCTCTGCCTCTGACTTCAGCCCCACTTCCGCCTTTGACTCTGCCCCCAGCTCCAGACCTGCTCTGCCTCTGCCTTCAGCTCCGCCTCCAGCTCCACACCAGTGTCCGACTTCAGCTCCACCTCCAACCCTGACTTCAGCTCTACCTCTGACTCCAGCTTCACACCAGTCTCACTTCAGCTCCACCTCTGACTCCAGCCCCACACCAGCTTTGCATCTGACTCCAATTTCATCTCCGCCTCTGACTCCAGCTCTTCACCATCTCTGCCTCTGACTTCAGCCCCACTTCCGCCGCCAGCTCCACACCAGTTTCTGACTTCAGCTCCACCTCTGACTCCAGCTCCACACCAGTTCTGCATCTGACTTCAACTTCAGTTCCATCTCACACTACAGCTCCTCCTCCAACTCCAGTTCCACACCATCTCTGCCACTGACTTCAGCTCCGCTTCCAATTCCGGCGCCACACCAAATCTGCCTCTGACTTCAGGTCCGCCTCTGACTTCAGCTCCGCTTACAGTTCCAGCTCCGCCTCCAACACCTTTTCCATGATGACATATTTTCTTTGGTCCCACCGGGATTTGAACTCGGGTCGCTGGGGTGAGAGTCCAGAGCACTATCCACTATACCATGAAGACTTCACTAGTGTTGCAGGGAAGGAATGTACACTATATGGTTTAATGGAGCATTCTCTGACTCCACCACCAGCTCTGCCTCTGACTTCAGCTCCACCTCTGACTTCAGCACCGCCTCCAGCTCTGCCTCTGACTTCAGCTCCGCCTCCAGCTCTGCCTCTGACTTCAGCTCCGCCTCCAGCTCTGCCTCTGACTTCAGCCCCACTTCCGCCTTTGACTCTGCCTCCAGCTCCAGACCTGCTCTGCCTCTGCCTTCAGCTCCGCCTCCAGCTCCACACCAGTGTCCGACTTCAGCTCCACCTCCAACCCTGACTTCAGCTCTACCTTTGACTCCAGCTCCACACCAGTCTCACTTCAGCTCCACCCCTGACTCCAGCCCCACACCAGCTTTGCATCTGACTCCAACTTCATCTCCGCCTCTGACTTCAGCTCCACACCAGCTCTACCTCTGACTTCATTTCTGCCTCTGACTCCAGCTCTACACCATCTCTGCCTCTGACTTCAGCCCCACTTCCGCCTCCAACTCCGCCACCAGCTCCACACCAGTTTCTGACTTCAGCTCCACCTCTGACTCCAGCTCCACACCAGTTCTGCATCTGACTTCAACTTCAGTTCCATCTCACACTACAGCTCCTCCTCCAACTCCAGTTCTACACCATCTCTGCCACTTACTTCAGCTCCGCCTCCAATTTCGGCACCACACCAAATCTGCCTCTGACTTTAGCTCCGCCTCTGACTTCAGCTCCGCCTACAGCTCCAGCTCCGCCACCAACGCCTTTTCCATGATGACATATTTTCTTTGGTCCCACCGGGATTTGAACTCGGGTCGCTGGGGTGAGAGTCCAGAGCACTATCCACTATACCATGAAGACTTCACTAGTGTTATAGGGAAGGAATGTACACTATATGGTTTAATGGAGCATTCTCTGACTCCACCACCAGCTCTGCCTCTGACTTCAGCTCCACCTCTGACTTCAGCACCGCCTCCAGCTCTGCCTCTGACTTCAGCTCCGCCTCCAGCTCTGCCTCTGACTTCAGCCCCACTTCCGCCTTTGACTCTGCCTCCAGCTCCAGACCTGCTCTGCCTCTGCCTTCAGCTCCGCCTCCAGCTCCACACCAGTGTCCGACTTCAGCTCCACCTCCAACCCTGACTTCAGCTCTACCTTTGACTCCAGCTCCACACCAGTCTCACTTCAGCTCCACCCCTGACTCCAGCCCCACACCAGCTTTGCATCTGACTCCAACTTCATCTCCGCCTCTGACTTCAGCTCCACACCAGCTCTACCTCTGACTTCATTTCTGCCTCTGACTCCAGCTCTACACCATCTCTGCCTCTGACTTCAGCCCCACTTCCGCCTCCAACTCCGCCACCAGCTCCACACCAGTTTCTGACTTCAGCTCCACCTCTGACTCCAGCTCCACACCAGTTCTGCATCTGACTTCAACTTCAGTTCCATCTCACACTACAGCTCCTCCTCCAACTCCAGTTCTACACCATCTCTGCCACTTACTTCAGCTCCGCCTCCAATTTCGGCACCACACCAAATCTGCCTCTGACTTTAGCTCCGCCTCTGACTTCAGCTCCGCCTACAGCTCCAGCTCCGCCACCAACGCCTTTTCCATGATGACATATTTTCTTTGGTCCCACCGGGATTTGAACTCGGGTCGCTGGGGTGAGAGTCCAGAGCACTATCCACTATACCATGAAGACTTCACTAGTGTTGCAGGGAAGGAATGTACACTATATGGTTTAATGGAGCATTCTCTGACTCCACCACCAGCTCTGCCTCTGACTTCAGCTCCACCTCTGACTTCAGCACCGCCTCCAGCTCTGCCTCTGACTTCAGCTCCGCCTCCAGCTCTGCCTCTGACTTCAGCTCCGCCTCCAGCTCTGCCTCTGACTTCAGCCCCACTTCCGCCTTTGACTCTGCCTCCAGCTCCAGACCTGCTCTGCCTCTGCCTACAGCTCCGCCTCCAGCTCCACACCAGTGTCCGACTTCAGCTCCACCTCCAACCCTGACTTCAGCTCTACCTTTGACTCCAGCTCCACACCAGTCTCACTTCAGCTCCACCCCTGACTCCAGCCCCACACCAGCTTTGCATCTGACTCCAACTTCATCTCCGCCTCTGACTTCAGCTCCACACCAGCTCTACCTCTGACTTCATTTCTGCCTCTGACTCCAGCTCTACACCATCTCTGCCTCTGACTTCAGCCCCACTTCCGCCTCCAACTCCGCCACCAGCTCCACACCAGTTTCTGACTTCAGCTCCACCTCTGACTCCAGCTCCACACCAGTTCTGCATCTGACTTCAACTTCAGTTCCATCTCACACTACAGCTCCTCCTCCAACTCCAGTTCTACACCATCTCTGCCACTTACTTCAGCTCCGCCTCCAATTTCGGCACCACACCAAATCTGCCTCTGACTTTAGCTCCGCCTCTGACTTCAGCTCCGCCTACAGCTCCAGCTCCGCCACCAACGCCTTTTCCATGATGACATATTTTCTTTGGTCCCACCGGGATTTGAACTCGGGTCGCTGGGGTGAGAGTCCAGAGCACTATCCACTATACCATGAAGACTTCACTAGTGTTGCAGGGAAGGAATGTACACTATATGGTTTAATGGAGCATTCTCTGACTCCACCACCAGCTCTGCCTCTGACTTCAGCTCCACCTCTGACTTCAGCACCGCCTCCAGCTCTGCCTCTGACTTCAGCTCCGCCTCCAGCTCTGCCTCTGACTTCAGCCCCACTTCCGCCTTTGACTCTGCCTCCAGCTCCAGACCTGCTCTGCCTCTGCCTTCAGCTCCGCCTCCAGCTCCACACCAGTGTCCGACTTCAGCTCCACCTCCAACCCTGACTTCAGCTCTACCTCTGACTCCAGCTTCACACCAGTCTCACTTCAGCTCCACCTCTGACTCCAGCCCCACACCAGCTTTGCATCTGACTCCAATTTCATCTCCGCCTCTGACTCCAGCTCTTCACCGTCTCTGCCTCTGACTTCAGCTCCGCCTCTGACTTCAGCCCCACTTCCGCCTTTGACTGTGCCTCCAGCTCCAGACCTCCTCTGCCTCTGCCTTCAGCTCCGCCTCCAGCTCCACACCAGTCTCTGACTTCAGCTCCACCTCCAACCCTGACTTCAGCTCTACCTCTGACTCCAGCTCCACACCAGTCTCTGACTTCAGCTCCACCTCTGACTCCAGCCCCACACCAGCTTTGCATCTGACTCCAACTTCATCTCCACCTCTGACTTCAGCTCCATACCAGCTCTACCTCTGATTTCATTTCTGCCTCTGACTCCAGCTCTTCACCATCTCTGCCTCTGACTTCAGCCCCACTTCCGCCTCCAACTCCGCCGCCAGCTCCACACCAGTTTCTGACTTCAGCTCCGCCTCTGACTCCAGCTCCACACCAGTTCTGCATCTGACCACAACTTCAGTTCCATCTCTGACCACAGCTTCTCCTCCAACTCCAGCTCCACACCATCTCTGCCACTGACTTCAGCTCCGCCTTCAATTTCGGCACCACACCAAATCTGCCTCTGACTTCAGCTCCGCCTCTGACTTCAGCTCCGCCTACAGCTCCAGCTCCGCCACCAACACCTTTTCCATGATGACATATTTTCTTTGGTCCCACCGGGATTTGAACTCGGGTCGCTGGGGTGAGAGTCCAGAGCACTATCCACTATACCATGAAGATTTCACTAGTGTTGCAGGGAAGGAATGTACACTATATGGTTTAATGGAGCATTCTCTGACTCCACCACCAGCTCTGCCTCTGACTTCAGCTCCACCTCTGACTTCAGCACCGCCTCCAGCTCTGCCTCTGACTTCAGCTCCGCCTCCAGCTCTGCCTCTGACTTCAGCTCCGCCTCCAGCTCTGCCTCTGACTTCAGCCCCACTTCCACCTTTGACTCTGCCTCCAGCTCCAGACCTGCTCTGCCTCTGCCTTCAGCTCCGCCTCCAGCTCCACACCAGTGTCCGACTTCAGCTCCACCTCCAACCCTGACTTCAGCTCTACCTTTGACTCCAGCTCCACACCAGTCTCACTTCAGCTCCACCTCTGACTCCAGCCCCACACCAGCTTTGCATCTGACTCCAACTTCATCTCCGCCTCTGACTTCAGCTCCACACCAGTTCTACCTCTGACTTCATTTCTGCCTCTGACTCCAGCTCTACACCATCTCTGCCTCTGACTTCAGCCCCACTTCTGCCTCCAACTCCGCCACCAGCTCCACACCAGTTTCTGACTTCAGCTCCACCTCTGACTCCAGCTCCACACCAGTTCTGCATCTGACTTCAACTTCAGTTCCATCTCACACTACAGCTCCTCCTCCAACTCCAGTTCCACACCATCTCTGCCACTTCAGCTCTGCTTCCAATTCCGGCGCCACACCAAATCTGCCTCTGACTTCAGGTCCGCCTCTGACTTCAGCTCCGCCTACAGCTCCAGCTCCGCCTCCATCACCTTTTCCATGATGACATATTTTCTTTGGTCCCACCAGGATTTGAACTCGGGTCGCTGGGGTGAGAGTCCAGAGCACTATCCACTATACCATGAAGACTTCACTAGTGTTGCAGGGAAGGAATGTACACTATATGGTTTAATGGAGCATTCTCTGACTCCACCACCAGCTCTGCCTCTGACTTCAGCTCCACCTCTGACTTCAGCACCGCCTCCAGCTCTGCCTCTGACTTCAGCTCCGCCTCCAGCTCTGCCTCTGACTTCAGCTCCGCCTCCAGCTCTGCC
Source organism: Syngnathus leptorhynchus (assembly GCF_054491065.1). Lineage (NCBI taxonomy): Eukaryota > Metazoa > Chordata > Actinopteri > Syngnathiformes > Syngnathidae > Syngnathus > Syngnathus leptorhynchus. The sequence goes on from NW_028232014.1 coordinate 405,794, forward strand.
TCTGACTTCAGCCCCACTTCCGCCTTTGACTCTGCCTCCAGCTCCAGACCTGCTCTGCCTCTGCCTTCAGCTCCGCCTCCAGCTCCACACCAGTGTCCGACTTCAGCTCCACCTCCAACCCTGACTTCAGCTCTACCTCTGACTCCAGCTTCACACCAGTCTCACTTCAGCTCCACCTCTGACTCCAGCCCCACACCAGCTTTGCATCTGACTCCAATTTCATCTCCGCCTCTGACTCCAGCTCTTCACCATCTCTGCCTCTGACTTCAGCCCCACTTCCGCCGCCAGCTCCACACCAGTTTCTGACTTCAGCTCCACCTCTGACTCCAGCTCCACACCAGTTCTGCATCTGACTTCAACTTCAGTTCCATCTCACACTACAGCTCCTCCTCCAACTCCAGTTCCACACCATCTCTGCCACTGACTTCAGCTCCGCTTCCAATTCCGGCGCCACACCAAATCTGCCTCTGACTTCAGGTCCGCCTCTGACTTCAGCTCCGCTTACAGTTCCAGCTCCGCCTCCAACACCTTTTCCATGATGACATATTTTCTTTGGTCCCACCGGGATTTGAACTCGGGTCGCTGGGGTGAGAGTCCAGAGCACTATCCACTATACCATGAAGACTTCACTAGTGTTGCAGGGAAGGAATGTACACTATATGGTTTAATGGAGCATTCTCTGACTCCACCATCAGCTCTGCCTCTGACTTCAGCTCCACCTCTGACTTCAGCACCGCCTCCAGCTCTGCCTCTGACTTCAGCTCCGCCTCCAGCTCTGCCTCTGACTTCAGCTCCGCCTCCAGCTCTGCCTCTGACTTCAGCCCCACTTCCGCCTTTGACTCTGCCTCCAGCTCCAGACCTGCTCTGCCTCTGCCTTCAGCTCCGCCTCCAGCTCCACACCAGTGTCCGACTTCAGCTCCACCTCCAACCCTGACTTCAGCTCTACCTTTGACTCCAGCTCCACACCAGTCTCACTTCAGCTCCACCCCTGACTCCAGCCCCACACCAGCTTTGCATCTGACTCCAACTTCATCTCCGCCTCTGACTTCAGCTCCACACCAGCTCTACCTCTGACTTCATTTCTGCCTCTGACTCCAGCTCTACACCATCTCTGCCTCTGACTTCAGCCCCACTTCCGCCTCCAACTCCGCCACCAGCTCCACACCAGTTTCTGACTTCAGCTCCACCTCTGACTCCAGCTCCACACCAGTTCTGCATCTGACTTCAACTTCAGTTCCATCTCACACTACAGCTCCTCCTCCAACTCCAGTTCTACACCATCTCTGCCACTTACTTCAGCTCCGCCTCCAATTTCGGCACCACACCAAATCTGCCTCTGACTTTAGCTCCGCCTCTGACTTCAGCTCCGCCTACAGCTCCAGCTCCGCCACCAACGCCTTTTCCATGATGACATATTTTCTTTGGTCCCACCGGGATTTGAACTCGGGTCGCTGGGGTGAGAGTCCAGAGCACTATCCACTATACCATGAAGACTTCACTAGTGTTGCAGGGAAGGAATGTACACTATATGGTTTAATGGAGCATTCTCTGACTCCACCACCAGCTCTGCCTCTGACTTCAGCTCCACCTCTGACTTCAGCACCGCCTCCAGCTCTGCCTCTGACTTCAGCACCGCCTCCAGCTCTGCCTCTGACTTCAGCCCCACTTCCGCCTTTGACTCTGCCTCCAGCTCCAGACCTGCTCTGCCTCTGCCTTCAGCTCCGCCTCCAGCTCCACACCAGTGTCCGACTTCAGCTCCACCTCCAACCCTGACTTCAGCTCTACCTCTGACTCCAGCTTCACACCAGTCTCACTTCAGCTCCACCTCTGACTCCAGCCCCACACCAGCTTTGCATCTGACTCCAATTTCATCTCCGCCTCTGACTCCAGCTCTTCACCGTCTCTGCCTCTGACTTCAGCTCCGCCTCTGACTTCAGCCCCACTTCCGCCTTTGACTGTGCCTCCAGCTCCAGACCTCCTCTGCCTCTGCCTTCAGCTCCGCCTCCAGCTCCACACCAGTCTCTGACTTCAGCTCCACCTCCAACCCTGACTTCAGCTCTACCTCTGACTCCAGCTCCACACCAGTCTCTGACTTCAGCTCCACCTCTGACTCCAGCCCCACACCAGCTTTGCATCTGACTCCAACTTCATCTCCACCTCTGACTTCAGCTCCATACCAGCTCTACCTCTGATTTCATTTCTGCCTCTGACTCCAGCTCTTCACCATCTCTGCCTCTGACTTCAGCCCCACTTCCGCCTCCAACTCCGCCGCCAGCTCCACACCAGTTTCTGACTTCAGCTCCGCCTCTGACTCCAGCTCCACACCAGTTCTGCATCTGACCACAACTTCAGTTCCATCTCTGACCACAGCTTCTCCTCCAACTCCAGCTCCACACCATCTCTGCCACTGACTTCAGCTCCGCCTTCAATTTCGGCACCACACCAAATCTGCCTCTGACTTCAGCTCCGCCTCTGACTTCAGCTCCGCCTACAGCTCCAGCTCCGCCACCAACACCTTTTCCATGATGACATATTTTCTTTGGTCCCACCGGGATTTGAACTCGGGTCGCTGGGGTGAGAGTCCAGAGCACTATCCACTATACCATGAAGATTTCACTAGTGTTGCAGGGAAGGAATGTACACTATATGGTTTAATGGAGCATTCTCTGACTCCACCACCAGCTCTGCCTCTGACTTCAGCTCCACCTCTGACTTCAGCACCGCCTCCAGCTCTGCCTCTGACTTCAGCTCCGCCTCCAGCTCTGCCTCTGACTTCAGCTCCGCCTCCAGCTCTGCCTCTGACTTCAGCCCCACTTCCGCCTTTGACTCTGCCTCCAGCTCCAGACCTGCTCTGCCTCTGCCTTCAGCTCCGCCTCCAGCTCCACACCAGTGTCCGACTTCAGCTCCACCTCCAACCCTGACTTCAGCTCTACCTTTGACTCCAGCTCCACACCAGTCTCACTTCAGCTCCACCTCTGACTCCAGCCCCACACCAGCTTTGCATCTGACTCCAACTTCATCTCCGCCTCTGACTTCAGCTCCACACCAGTTCTACCTCTGACTTCATTTCTGCCTCTGACTCCAGCTCTACACCATCTCTGCCTCTGACTTCAGCCCCACTTCTGCCTCCAACTCCGCCACCAGCTCCACACCAGTTTCTGACTTCAGCTCCACCTCTGACTCCAGCTCCACACCAGTTCTGCATCTGACTTCAACTTCAGTTCCATCTCACACTACAGCTCCTCCTCCAACTCCAGTTCCACACCATCTCTGCCACTTCAGCTCTGCTTCCAATTCCGGCGCCACACCAAATCTGCCTCTGACTTCAGGTCCGCCTCTGACTTCAGCTCCGCCTACAGCTCCAGCTCCGCCTCCATCACCTTTTCCATGATGACATATTTTCTTTGGTCCCACCAGGATTTGAACTCGGGTCGCTGGGGTGAGAGTCCAGAGCACTATCCACTATACCATGAAGACTTCACTAGTGTTGCAGGGAAGGAATGTACACTATATGGTTTAATGGAGCATTCTCTGACTCCACCACCAGCTCTGCCTCTGACTTCAGCTCCACCTCTGACTTCAGCACCGCCTCCAGCTCTGCCTCTGACTTCAGCTCCGCCTCCAGCTCTGCCTCTGACTTCAGCTCCGCCTCCAGCTTTGCCTCTGACTTCAGCCCCACTTCCGCCTTTGACTCTGCCTCCAGCTCCAGACCTGCTCTGCCTCTGCCTTCAGCTCCGCCTCCAGCTCCACACCAGTGTCCGACTTCAGCTCCACCTCCAACCCTGACTTCAGCTCTACCTCTGACTCCAGCTCCACACCAGTCTCACTTCAGCTCCACCTCTGACTCCAGCCCCACACCAGCTTTGCATCTGACTCCAATTTCATCTCCGCCTCTGACTTCAGCTCCACACCAGCTCTACCTCTGACTTCATTTCTGCCTCTGACTCCAGCTCTACACCATCTCTGCCTCTGACTTCAGCCGGGATTTGAACTCGGGTCGCTGGGGTGAGAGTCCAGAGCACTATCCACTATACCATGAAGACTTCACTAGTGTTATAGGGAAGGAATGTACACTATATGGTTTAATGGAGCATTCTCTGACTCCACCACCAGCTCTGCCTCTGACTTCAGCTCCACCTCTGACTTCAGCACCGCCTCCAGCTCTGCCTCTGACTTCAGCTCCGCCTCCAGCTCTGCCTCTGACTTCAGCCCCACTTCCGCCTTTGACTCTGCCTCCAGCTCCAGACCTGCTCTGCCTCTGCCTTCAGCTCCGCCTCCAGCTCCACACCAGTGTCCGACTTCGGCTCCACCTCCAACCCTGACTTCAGCTCTACCTTTGACTCCAGCTCCACACCAGTCTCACTTCAGCTCCACCTCTGACTCCAGCCCCACACCAGCTTTGCATCTGACTCCAACTTCATCTCCGCCGCTGACTTCAGCTCCACACCAGCTCTACCTCTGACTTCATTTCTGCCTCTGACTCCAGCTCTACACCATCTCTGCCTCTGACTTCAGCCCCACTTCCGCCTCCAACTCCACCACCAGCTCCACACCAGTTTCTGACTTCAGCTCCACCTCTGACTCCAGCTCCACACCAGTTCTGCATCTGACTTCAACTTCAGTTCCATCTCACACTACAGCTCCTCCTCCAACTCCAGTTCCACACCATCTGTGCCACTTACTTCAGCTCCACTTCCAATTCCAGCGCCACACCAAATCTGCCTCTGACTTCAGGTCCGCCTCTGACTTCAGCTCCGCCTACAGCTCCAGCTCCGCCTCCATCACCTTTTCCATGATGACATATTTTCTTTGGTCCCACCGGGATTTGAACTCGGGTCGCTGGGGTGAGAGTCCAGAGCACTATCCACTATACCATGAAGACTTCACTAGTGTTGCAGGGAAGGAATGTACACTATATGGTTTAATGGAGCATTCTCTGACTCCACCACCAGCTCTGCCTCTGACTTCAGCTCCACCTCTGACTTCAGCACCGCCTCCGGCTCTGCCTCTGACTTCAGCTCCGCCTCTGACTTCAGCCCCACTTCCGCCTTTGACTGTGCCTCCAGCTCCAGACCTCCTCTGCCTCTGCCTTCAGCTCCGCCTCCAGCTCCACACCAGTCTCTGACTTCAGCTCCACCTCCAACCCTGACTTCAGCTCTACCTCTGACTCCAGCTCCACACCAGTCTCTGACTTCAGCTCCACCTCTGACTCCAGCCCCACACCAGCTTTGCATCTGACTCCAACTTCATCTTCACCTCTGACTTCAGCTCCACACCAGCTCTACCTCTGACTTCATTTCTGCCTCTGACTCCAGCTCTTCACCATCTCTGCCTCTGACTTCAGCCCCACTTCCGCCTCCAACTCCGCCGCCAGCTCCACACCAGTTTCTGACTTCAGCTCCGCCTCTGACTTCAGCTCCACACCAGTTCTGCATCTGACCACAACTTCAGTTCCATCTCTGACAACAGCTTCTCCTCCAACTCCAGCTCCACACCATCTCTGCCACTGACTTCAGCTCCGCCTTCAATTTCGGCACCACACCAAATCTGCCTCTGACTTCAGCTCCGCCTCTGACTTCAGCTCCGCCTACAGCTCCAGCTCCGCCACCAACTTCTTTTCCATGATGACATATTTTCTTTGGTCCCACCGGGATTTGAACTCGGGTCGCTGGGGTGAGAGTCCAGAGCACTATCCACTATACCATGAAGACTTCACTAGTGTTGCAGGGAAGGAATGTAAACTATATGGTTTAATGGAGCATTCTCTGACTCCACCACCAGCTCTGCCTCTGACTTCAGCTCCACCTCTGACTTCAGCACCGCCTCCAGCTCTGCCTCTGACTTCAACTCCGCCTCCAGCTCTGCCTCTGACTTCAGCTCCGCCTCCAGCTCTGCCTCTGACTTCAGCCCCACTTCCGCCTTTGACTCTGCCTCCAGCTCCAGACCTGCTCTGCCTCTGCCTTCAGCTCAGCCTCCAGCTCCACACCAGTGTCCGACTTCAGCTCCACCTCCAACCCTGACTTCAGCTCTACCTCTGACTCCAGCTCCACACCAGTCTCACTTCAGCTCCACCTCTGACTCCAGCCCCACACCAGCTTTGCATTTGACTCCAATTTCATCTCCGCCTCTGACTTCAGCTCCACACCAGCTCTACCTCTGACTTCATTTCTGCCTCTGACTCCAGCTCTACACCATCTCTGCCTCTGACTTCAGCCGGGATTTGAACTCGGGTCGCTGGGGTGAGAGTCCAGAGCACTATCCACTATACCATGAAGACTTCACTAGTGTTGCAGGGAAGGAATGTACACTATATGGTTTAATGGAGCATTCTCTGACTCCACCACCAGCTCTGCCTCTGACTTCAGCTCCACCTCTGACTTCAGCACCGCCTCCAGCTCTGCCTCTGACTTCAGCTCCGCCTCCAGCTCTGCCTCTGACTTCAGCCCCACTTCCGCCTTTGACTCTGCCTCCAGCTCCAGACCTGCTCTGCCTCTGCCTTCAGCTCCGCCTCCAGTTCCACACCAGTCTCTGACATCAGCTTCACCTCCAACCCTGACTTCAGCTCTACCTCTGACTCCAGCTCCACACCAGGCTCTGACTTCAGCTCCACACCACCTCTGCCTCCAACTCCAGCCCCACACCAGCTTTGCATCTGACTCCTACTTCATCTCCGCCTCTGACTTAGCTCCACACCAGCTCTACCTCTGACTTCATTTCTGCCTCTGACTCCAGCTCTACACCATCTCTGCCTCTGACTTCAGCCGGGATTTGAACTCGGGTCGCTGGGGTGAGAGTCCAGAGCACTATCCACTATACCATGAAGACTTCACTAGTGTTGCAGGGAAGGAATGTACACTATATGGTTTAATGGAGCATTCTCTGACTCCACCACCAGCTCTGCCTCTGACTTTAGCTCCACCTCTGACTTCAGCACCGCCACCAGCTCTGCCTCTGACTTCAGCTCTGCCTCCAGCTCTGCCTCTGACTTCAGCCCCACTTCCGCCTTTGACTCTGCCTCCAGCTCCAGACCTGCTCTGCCTCTGCCTTCAGCTCCGCCTTCAGCTCCACACCAGTCTCTGACATCAGCTCCACCTCCAACCCTGACTTCAGCTCTACCTCTGACTCCAGCTCCACACCAGTCTCTGACTTCAGCTCCAGCCCCACACCAGCTTTGCATCTGACTCCTACTTCATCTCCGCCTCTGACTTCAGCTCCACACCAGCTCTACCTCTGACTTCATTTCTGCCTCTGACTCCAGCTCTACACCATCTCTGCCTCTGACTTCAGCCGGGATTTGAACTCGGGTCGCTGGGGTGAGAGTCCAGAGCACTATCCACTATACCATGAAGACTTCACTAGTGTTGCAGGGAAGGAATGTACACTATATGGTTTAATGGAGCATTCTCTGACTCCACCACCAGCTCTGCCTCTGACTTTAGCTCCACCTCTGACTTCAGCACCGCCACCAGCTCTGCCTCTGACTTCAGCTCTGCCTCCAGCTCTGCCTCTGACTTCAGCCCCACTTCCGCCTTTGACTCTGCCTCCAGCTCCAGACCTGCTCTGCCTCTGCCTTCAGCTCCGCCTCCAGCTCCACACCAGTCTCTGACATCAGCTCCACCTCCAACCCTGACTTCAGCTCTACCTCTGACTCCAGCTCCACACCAGTCTCTGACTTCAGCTCCAGCCCCACACCAGCTTTGCATCTGACTCCTACTTCATCTCCGCCTCTGACTTCAGCTCCACACCAGCTCTACCTCTGACTTCATTTCTGCCTCTGACTCCAGCTCTACACCATCTCTGCCTCTGACTTCAGCCGGGATTTGAACTCGGGTCGCTGGGGTGAGAGTCCAGAGCACTATCCACTATACCATGAAGACTTCACTAGTGTTGCAGGGAAGGAATGTACACTATATGGTTTAATGGAGCATTCTCTGACTCCACCACCAGCTCTGCCTCTGACTTCAGCTCCACCTCTGACTTCAGAGCCTGACAGCTGGAGCCTGACTTCAGAGCCTCCAGCTCTGCCTCTGACTTCAGCTCTGCCTCCAGCTCTGCCTCTGACTTCAGCCCCACTTCCGCCTTTGACTCTGCCTCCAGCTCCAGACCTGCTCTGCCTCTGCCTTCAGCTCCACACCAGTCTCTGACATCAGCTCCACCTCCAACCCTGACTTCAGCTCGACCTCTGACTCCAGCTCCACACCAGTCTCTGACTTCAGCTCCACCTCTGACTTCAGCTCCACACCAGCTCTGCCTCCAACTCCAGCCCCACACCAGCTTTGCATCTGACTCCTACTTCATCTCCGCCTCTGACTTCAGCTCCACACCAGCTCTACCTCTGACTTCATCTCCGCCTCTGACTCCAGCTCTACACAATCTCTGTCTCTGACTTCAGCCGGGATTTGAACTCGGGTCGCTGGGGTGAGAGTCCAGAGCACTATCCACTATACCATGAAGACTTCACTAGTGTTGCAGGGAAGGAATGTACACTATATGATTTAATGGAGCATTCTCTGACTCCACCACCAGCTCTGCCTCTGACTTCAGCTCCACCTCTGACTTCAGCACCGCCTCCAGCTCTGCCTCTGACTTCAGCTCCGCCTCCAGCTCTGCCTCTGACTTCAGCCAGGATTCGAACTCGGGACGCTGGGGTGAGAGTCCAGAGCACTATCCACTATACCATGAAGACTTCACTAGTGTTACAGGGAAGGAATGTACACTATATGGTTTAATGGAGCATTCTCTGACTCCACCACCAGCTCTGCCTCTGACTTCAGCTCCACCTCTGACTTCAGCACCGCCTCCAGCTCTGCCTCTGACTTCAGCTCCGCCTCCAGCTCTGCCTCTGACTTCAGCCCCACTTCCGCCATTGACTCTGCTTCCAGCTCCAGACCTGCTCTGCCTTCAGCTCCACCTCCTGCTCCACACCAATCTCCGACTTCAGCTCCACCTCCAACCCTGACTTCAGCTCTACCTCTGACTCCAGCTCCACACCAGTCTCACTTCAGCTCCACCTCTGACTCCAGCCCCACACCAGCTTTGCATCTGACTCCAACTTCATCTCCGCCTCTGACTTCAGCTCCACACCAGCTCTACCTCTGACTTCATTTCTGCCTCTGACTCCAGCTCTACACCATCTCTGCCTCTGACTTCAGCCCCACTTCCGCCTCCAACTCCGCCACCAGCTCCACACCAGTTTCTGACTTCAGCTCCACCTCTGACTCCAGCTCCACACCAGTTCTGCATCTGACTTCAACTTCAGTTCCATCTCACACTACAGCTCCTCCTCCAACTCCAGTTCCACACCATCTCTGCCACTTACTTCAGCTCCGCTTCCAATTCCAGCGCCACACCAAATCTGCCTCTGACTTCAGGTCCGCCTCTGACTTCAGCTCCGCCTACAGCTCCAGCTCCGCCTCCATCACCTTTTCCATGATGACATATTTTCTTTGGTCCCACCGGGATTTGAACTCGGGTCGCTGGGGTGAGAGTCCAGAGCACTATCCACTATACCATGAAGACTTCACTAGTGTTGCAGGGAAGGAATGTACACTATATGGTTTAATGGAGCATTCTCTGACTCCACCACCAGCTCTGCCTCTGACTTCAGCTCCACCTCTGACTTCAGCACCGCCTCCGGCTCTGCCTCTGACTTCAGCTCCGCCTCCAGCTCTGCCTCTGACTTCAGCCCCACTTCCGCCTTTGACTGTGCCTCCAGCTCCAGACCTCCTCTGCCTCTGCCTTCAGCTCCGCCTCCAGCTCCACACCAGTCTCTGACTTCAGCTCCACCTCCAACCCTGACTTCAGCTCTACCTCTGACTCCAGCTCCACACCAGTCTCTGACTTCAGCTCCACCTCTGACTCCAGCCCCACACCAGCTTTGCATCTGACTCCAACTTCATCTCCACCTCTGACTTCAGCTCCACACCAGCTCTACCTCTGACTTCATTTCTGCCTCTGACTCCAGCTCTTCACCATCTCTGCCTCTGACTTCAGCCCCACTTCCGCCTCCAACTCCGCCGCCAGCTCCACACCAGTTTCTGACTTCAGCTCCGCCTCTGACTCCAGCTCCACACCAGTTCTGCATCTGACCACAACTTCAGTTCCATCTCTGACAACAGCTTCTCCTCCAACTCCAGCTCCACACCATCTCTGCCACTGACTTCAGCTCCGCCTTCAATTTCGGCACCACACCAAATCTGCCTCTGACTTCAGCTCCGCCTCTGACTTCAGCTCCGCCTACAGCTCCAGCTCCGCCACCAATGCCTTTTCCATGATGACATATTTTCTTTGGTCCCACCGGGATTTGAACTCGGGTCGCTGGGGTGAGAGTCCAGAGCACTATCCACTATACCATGAAGACTTCACTAGTGTTGCAGGGAAGGAATGTACACTATATGGTTTAATGGAGCATTCTCTGACTCCACCACCAGCTCTGCCTCTGACTTCAGCTCCACCTCTGACTTCAGCACCGCCTCCAGCTCTGCCTCTGACTTCAGCTCCGCCTCCAGCTCTGCCTCTGACTTCAGCCCCACTTCCGCCTTTGACTGTGCCTCCAGCTCCAGACCTGCTCTGCCTCTGCCTTCAGCTCCGCCTCCAGCTCCGCCTCCAGCTCCACACCAGTCTCTGACTTCAGCTCCACCTCCAACCCTGACTTCAGCTCTACCTCTGACTCCAGCTCCACACCAGTCTCTGACTTCAGCTCCACCTCTGACTCCAGCCCCACACCAGCTTTGCATCTGACTCCAACTTCATCTCCGCCTCTGACTTCAGTTCCACACCAGCTCTACCTATGACTTCATTTCTGCCTCTGACTCCAGCTCTACACCATCTCTGCCTCTGACTTCAGCCCCACTTCCGCCTCCAACTCCGACGCCAGCTCCACACCAGTTTCTGACTTCAGCTCCGCCTCTGACTCCAGCTCCACACCAGTTCTGCATCTGACTCCAGCTCCACACCAGTCTCACTTCAGCTCTACCTCTGACTCCAGCCCCACACCAGCTTTGCATCTGACTCCAACTTCATCTCCGCCTCTGACTCCAGCTCTACACAATCTCTGTCTCTGACTTCAGCCGGGATTTGAACTCGGGTCGCTGGGGTGAGAGTCCAGAGCACTATCCACTATACCATGAAGACTTCACTAGTGTTGCAGGGAAGGAATGTACACTATATGATTTAATGGAGCATTCTCTGACTCCACCACCAGCTCTGCCTCTGACTTCAGCTCCACCTCTGACTTCAGCACCGCCTCCAGCTCTGCCTCTGACTTCAGCTCCGCCTCCAGCTCTGCCTCTGACTTCAGCCCCACTTCCGCCTTTGACTGTGCCTCCAGCTCCAGACCTGCTCTGCCTCTGCCTTCAGCTCCGCCTCGAGCTCCACACCAGTCTCTGACTTCAGCTCCACCTCCAACCCTGACTTCAGCTCTACCTCTGACTCCAGCTCCACACCAGTCTCTGACTTCAGCTCCACCTCTGACTCCAGCCCCACACCAGCTTTGCATCTGACTCCAACTTCATCTCCACCTCTGACTTCAGCTCCACACCAGCTCTACCTCTGACTTCATTTCTGCCTCTGACTCCAGCTCTTCACCATCTCTGCCTCTGACTTCAGCCCCACTTCCGCCTCCAACTCCGCCGCCAGCTCCACACCAGTTTCTGACTTCAGCTCCGCCTCTGACTCCAGCTCCACACCAGTTCTGCATCTGACCACAACTTCAGTTCCATCTCTGACAACAGCTTCTCCTCCAACTCCAGCTCCACACCATCTCTGCCACTGACTTCAGCTCCGCCTTCAATTTCGGCACCACACCAAATCTGCCTCTGACTTCAGCTCCGCCTCTGACTTCAGCTCCGCCTACAGCTCCAGCTCCGCCACCAACGCCTTTTCCATGATGACATATTTTCTTTGGTCCCACCGGGATTTGAACTCGGGTCGCTGGGGTGAGAGTCCAGAGCACTATCCACTATACCATGAAGACTTCACTAGTGTTGCAGGGAAGGAATGTACACTATATGGTTTAATGGAGCATTCTCTGACTCCACCACCAGCTCTGCCTCTGACTTCAGCTCCACCTCTGACTTCAGCACCGCCTCCAGCTCTGCCTCTGACTTCAGCTCCGCCTCCAGCTCTGCCTCTGACTTCAGCCCCACTTCCGCCTTTGACTGTGCCTCCAGCTCCAGACCTGCTCTGCCTCTGCCTTCAGCTCCGCCTCCAGCTCCGCCTCCAGCTCCACACCAGTCTCTGACTTCAGCTCCACCTCCAACCCTGACTTCAGCTCTACCTCTGACTCCAGCTCCACACCAGTCTCTGACTTCAGCTCCACCTCTGACTCCAGCCCCACACCAGCTTTGCATCTGACTCCAACTTCATCTCCGCCTCTGACTTCAGTTCCACACCAGCTCTACCTATGACTTCATTTCTGCCTCTGACTCCAGCTCTACACCATCTCTGCCTCTGACTTCAGCCCCACTTCCGCCTCCAACTCCGACGCCAGCTCCACACCAGTTTCTGACTTCAGCTCCGCCTCTGACTCCAGCTCCACACCAGTTCTGCATCTGACTCCAGCTCCACACCAGTCTCACTTCAGCTCTACCTCTGACTCCAGCCCCACACCAGCTTTGCATCTGACTCCAACTTCATCTCCGCCTCTGACTCCAGCTCTACACAATCTCTGTCTCTGACTTCAGCCGGGATTTGAACTCGGGTCGCTGGGGTGAGAGTCCAGAGCACTATCCACTATACCATGAAGACTTCACTAGTGTTGCAGGGAAGGAATGTACACTATATGATTTAATGGAGCATTCTCTGACTCCACCACCAGCTCTGCCTCTGACTTCAGCTCCACCTCTGACTTCAGCACCGCCTCCAGCTCTGCCTCTGACTTCAGCTCCGCCTCCAGCTCTGCCTCTGACTTCAGCCCCACTTCCGCCTTTGACTGTGCCTCCAGCTCCAGACCTGCTCTGCCTCTGCCTTCAGCTCCGCCTCGAGCTCCACACCAGTCTCTGACTTCAGCTCCACCTCCAACCCTGACTTCAGCTCTACCTCTGACTCCAGCTCCACACCAGTCTCTGACTTCAGCTCCACCTCTGACTCCAGCCCCACACCAGCTTTGCATCTGACTCCAACTTCATCTCCGCCTCTGACTTCAGCTCCACACCAGCTCTACCTCTGACTTCATTTCTGCCTCTGACTCCAGCTCTACACCATCTCTGCCTCTGACTTCAGCCCCACTTCCGGCTCCAACTCCGCCGCCAGCTCCACACCAGTTTCTCCGCCTCTGACTCCAGCTCCACACCAGTTCTGCATCTGACCACAACTTCAGTTCCATCTCTGACTACAGCTTCTCCTCCAACTCCAGCGCCACACCATCTCTGCCACTGACTTCAGCTCCGCCTTCAATTTCGGCACCACACCAAATCTGCCTCTGACTTCAGCTCCGCCTCTGACTTCAGCTCCGCCTACAGCTCCAGCTCCGCCACCAACGCCTTTTCCATGATGATATATATTCTTTGGTCCCACCGGGATTTGAACTCGGGTCGCTGGGGTGAGAGTCCAGAGCACTATCCACTATACCATGAAGACTTCACTAGTGTTACAGGGAAGGAATGTACACTATATGGTTTAATGGAGCATTCTCTGACTCCACCACCAGCTCTGCCTCTGACTTCAGCTCCACCTCTGACTTCAGCACCGCCTCCAGCTCTGCCTCTGACTTCAGCTCTGCCTCCAGCTCTGCCTCTGACTTCAGCCCCACTTCCGCCTTTGACTCTGCTTCCAGCTCCAGACCTGCTCTGCCTTCAGCTCCGCCTCCAGCTCCACACCAATCTCCGACTTCAGCTCCACCTCCAACCCTGACTTCAGCTCTACCTCTGACTCCAGCTCCACACCAGTCTCACTTCAGCTCCACCTCTGACTTCAGCCCCACACCAGCTTTGCATCTGACTCCAACTTCATCTCCGCCTCTGACTTCAGCTCCACACCAGCTCTACCTCTGACTTCATTTCTGCCTCTGACTCCAGCTCTACACCATCTCTGCCTCTTACTTCAGCCCCACTTCCGCCTCCAACTCCGCCGCCAGCTCCACACCAGTTTCTGACTTCAGCTCCACCTCTGACTCCAGTTCCACACCAGTTCTGCATCTGACTTCAACTTCAGTTCCATCTCTGACTGCAGCTCCTCCTCCAACTCCAGCTCCACACCATCTCTGCAACTGATTTCAGCTCCGCCTCCAATTTCGGCACCACACCAAATCCGCCTCTGACTTCAGCTCCGCCTCTGACTTCAGCTCCGCCTACAGCTCCAGCTCCGCCACCAACGCCTTTTCCATGATGACATATTTTCTTTGGTCCCACCGGGATTTGAACTCGGGTCGCTGGGGTGAGAGTCCAGAGCACTACCCACTATACCATGAAGACTTCACTAGTGTTGCAGGGAAGGAATGTACACTATATGGTTTAATGGAGCATTCTCTGACTCCACCACCAGCTGGAGGCGGTGCTGAAGTCAGAGGTGGAGCTGAAGTCAGAGGCAGACTCTGACTTCAGCTCCACCTCTGACTTCAGCACCGCCTCCAGCTCTGCCTCTGACTTCAGCTCCGCCTCCAGCTCTGCCTCTGACTTCAGCCCCACTTCCGCCTTTGACTCTGCCTCCAGCTCCAGACCTGCTCTGCCTCTGCCTTCAGCTCCGCCTCCAGCTCCACACCAGTCTCCGACTTCAGCTCCACCTCCAACCCTGACTTCAGCTTTACTTCTGACTCCAGCTCCACACCAGTTTCACTTCAGCTCCACCTCTGACTCCAGCCCCACACCAGCTTTGCATCTGACTCCAATTTCATCTCCGCCTCTGACTTCAGCTCCACACCAGTTCTACCTCTGACTTCATTTCTGCCTCTGACTCCAGCTCTACACCATCTCTGCCTCTGACTTCAGCCCCACTTCCGCCTTCAACTCCGCCGCCAGCTCCACACCAGTTTCTGACTTCAGCTCCACCTCTGACTCCAGCTCCACACCAGTTCTGCATCTGACTTCAACTTCAGTTCCATCTGACACTACAGCTCCTCCTCCAACTCCAGTTCCACACCTTCTCTGCCACTGACTTCAGCTCCGCTTCCAATTCCGGCGCCACATCAAATCTGCCTCTGAGTTCAGGTCCGCCTCTGACTTCAGCTCCGCCTACAGCTCCAGCTCCGCCTCCAACACCTTTTCCATGATGACATATTTTCTTTGGTCCCACCGGGATTTGAACTCGGGTCGCTGGGGTGAGAGTCCAGAGCACTATCCACTATACCATTAAGACTTCACTAGTGTTGCAGGGAAGGAATGTACACTATATGGTTTAATGGAGCATTCTCTGACTCCACCACCAGCTCTGCCTCTGACTTCAGCACCGCCTCCAGCTCTGCCTCTGACTTCAGCTCCGCCTCCAGCTCTGCCTCTGACTTCAGCCCCACTTCCGCCTTTGACTGTGCCTCCAGCTCCAGACCTGCTCTGCCTCTGCCTTCAGCTCCGCCTCCAGCTCCGCCTCCAGCTCCACACCAGTCTCTGACTTCAGCTCCACCTCCAACCCTGACTTCAGCTCTACCTCTGACTCCAGCTCCACACCAGTCTCTGACTTCAGCTCCACCTCTGACTCCAGCCCCACACCAGCTTTGCATCTGACTCCAACTTCATCTCCGCCTCTGACTTCAGTTCCACACCAGCTCTACCTATGACTTCATTTCTGCCTCTGACTCCAGCTCTACACCATCTCTGCCTCTGACTTCAGCCCCACTTCCGCCTCCAACTCCGACGCCAGCTCCACACCAGTTTCTGACTTCAGCTCCGCCTCTGACTCCAGCTCCACACCAGTTCTGCATCTGACTCCAGCTCCACACCAGTCTCACTTCAGCTCTACCTCTGACTCCAGCCCCACACCAGCTTTGCATCTGACTCCAACTTCATCTCCGCCTCTGACTCCAGCTCTACACAATCTCTGTCTCTGACTTCAGCCGGGATTTGAACTCGGGTCGCTGGGGTGAGAGTCCAGAGCACTATCCACTATACCATGAAGACTTCACTAGTGTTGCAGGGAAGGAATGTACACTATATGATTTAATGGAGCATTCTCTGACTCCACCACCAGCTCTGCCTCTGACTTCAGCTCCACCTCTGACTTCAGCACCGCCTCCAGCTCTGCCTCTGACTTCAGCTCCGCCTCCAGCTCTGCCTCTGACTTCAGCCCCACTTCCGCCTTTGACTGTGCCTCCAGCTCCAGACCTGCTCTGCCTCTGCCTTCAGCTCCGCCTCGAGCTCCACACCAGTCTCTGACTTCAGCTCCACCTCCAACCCTGACTTCAGCTCTACCTCTGACTCCAGCTCCACACCAGTCTCTGACTTCAGCTCCACCTCTGACTCCAGCCCCACACCAGCTTTGCATCTGACTCCAACTTCATCTCCGCCTCTGACTTCAGCTCCACACCAGCTCTACCTCTGACTTCATTTCTGCCTCTGACTCCAGCTCTACACCATCTCTGCCTCTGACTTCAGCCCCACTTCCGGCTCCAACTCCGCCGCCAGCTCCACACCAGTTTCTCCGCCTCTGACTCCAGCTCCACACCAGTTCTGCATCTGACCACAACTTCAGTTCCATCTCTGACTACAGCTTCTCCTCCAACTCCAGCGCCACACCATCTCTGCCACTGACTTCAGCTCCGCCTTCAATTTCGGCACCACACCAAATCTGCCTCTGACTTCAGCTCCGCCTCTGACTTCAGCTCCGCCTACAGCTCCAGCTCCGCCACCAACGCCTTTTCCATGATGATATATATTCTTTGGTCCCACCGGGATTTGAACTCGGGTCGCTGGGGTGAGAGTCCAGAGCACTATCCACTATACCATGAAGACTTCACTAGTGTTACAGGGAAGGAATGTACACTATATGGTTTAATGGAGCATTCTCTGACTCCACCACCAGCTCTGCCTCTGACTTCAGCTCCACCTCTGACTTCAGCACCGCCTCCAGCTCTGCCTCTGACTTCAGCTCTGCCTCCAGCTCTGCCTCTGACTTCAGCCCCACTTCCGCCTTTGACTCTGCTTCCAGCTCCAGACCTGCTCTGCCTTCAGCTCCGCCTCCAGCTCCACACCAATCTCCGACTTCAGCTCCACCTCCAACCCTGACTTCAGCTCTACCTCTGACTCCAGCTCCACACCAGTCTCACTTCAGCTCCACCTCTGACTTCAGCCCCACACCAGCTTTGCATCTGACTCCAACTTCATCTCCGCCTCTGACTTCAGCTCCACACCAGCTCTACCTCTGACTTCATTTCTGCCTCTGACTCCAGCTCTACACCATCTCTGCCTCTTACTTCAGCCCCACTTCCGCCTCCAACTCCGCCGCCAGCTCCACACCAGTTTCTGACTTCAGCTCCACCTCTGACTCCAGTTCCACACCAGTTCTGCATCTGACTTCAACTTCAGTTCCATCTCTGACTGCAGCTCCTCCTCCAACTCCAGCTCCACACCATCTCTGCAACTGATTTCAGCTCCGCCTCCAATTTCGGCACCACACCAAATCCGCCTCTGACTTCAGCTCCGCCTCTGACTTCAGCTCCGCCTACAGCTCCAGCTCCGCCACCAACGCCTTTTCCATGATGACATATTTTCTTTGGTCCCACCGGGATTTGAACTCGGGTCGCTGGGGTGAGAGTCCAGAGCACTACCCACTATACCATGAAGACTTCACTAGT
This sequence comes from Syngnathus leptorhynchus, assembly GCF_054491065.1. Taxonomy (NCBI): domain Eukaryota; kingdom Metazoa; phylum Chordata; class Actinopteri; order Syngnathiformes; family Syngnathidae; genus Syngnathus; species Syngnathus leptorhynchus. The sequence continues at coordinate 423,513 of NW_028232014.1, forward strand.
GTTGCAGGGAAGGAATGTACACTATATGGTTTAATGGAGCATTCTCTGACTCCACCACCAGCTGGAGGCGGTGCTGAAGTCAGAGGTGGAGCTGAAGTCAGAGGCAGACTCTGACTTCAGCTCCACCTCTGACTTCAGCACCGCCTCCAGCTCTGCCTCTGACTTCAGCTCCGCCTCCAGCTCTGCCTCTGACTTCAGCCCCACTTCCGCCTTTGACTCTGCCTCCAGCTCCAGACCTGCTCTGCCTCTGCCTTCAGCTCCGCCTCCAGCTCCACACCAGTCTCCGACTTCAGCTCCACCTCCAACCCTGACTTCAGCTTTACTTCTGACTCCAGCTCCACACCAGTTTCACTTCAGCTCCACCTCTGACTCCAGCCCCACACCAGCTTTGCATCTGACTCCAATTTCATCTCCGCCTCTGACTTCAGCTCCACACCAGTTCTACCTCTGACTTCATTTCTGCCTCTGACTCCAGCTCTACACCATCTCTGCCTCTGACTTCAGCCCCACTTCCGCCTTCAACTCCGCCGCCAGCTCCACACCAGTTTCTGACTTCAGCTCCACCTCTGACTCCAGCTCCACACCAGTTCTGCATCTGACTTCAACTTCAGTTCCATCTGACACTACAGCTCCTCCTCCAACTCCAGTTCCACACCTTCTCTGCCACTGACTTCAGCTCCGCTTCCAATTCCGGCGCCACATCAAATCTGCCTCTGAGTTCAGGTCCGCCTCTGACTTCAGCTCCGCCTACAGCTCCAGCTCCGCCTCCAACACCTTTTCCATGATGACATATTTTCTTTGGTCCCACCGGGATTTGAACTCGGGTCGCTGGGGTGAGAGTCCAGAGCACTATCCACTATACCATTAAGACTTCACTAGTGTTGCAGGGAAGGAATGTACACTATATGGTTTAATGGAGCATTCTCTGACTCCACCACCAGCTCTGCCTCTGACTTCAGCACCGCCTCCAGCTCTGCCTCTGACTTCAGCTCCGCCTCCAGCTCTGCCTCTGACTTCAGCCCCACTTCCGCCTTTGACTCTGCCTCCAGCTCCAGACCTGCTCTGCCTCTGCCTTCAGCTCCGCCTCCAGCTCCACACCAGTCTCTGACATCAGCTCCACCTCCAACCCTGACTTCAGCTGTACCTCTGACTCCAGCTCCACACCAGTCTCTGACTTCAGCTCCACACAAGCTCTGCCTCCAACTCCAGCCCCACACCAGCTTTGCATCTGACTCCTACTTCATCTCCGCCTCTGACTTCAGCTCCACACCAGCTCTACCTCTGACTTCATTTCTGCCTCTGACTCCAGCTCTACACCATCTCTGCCTCTGACTTCAGCCAGGATTTGAACTCGGGACGCTGGGGTGAGAGTCCAGAGCACTATCCACTATACCATGAAGACTTCACTAGTGTTACAGGGAAGGAATGTACACTATATGGTTTAATGGAGCATTCTCTGACTCCACCACCAGCTCTGCCTCTGACTTCAGCTCCACCTCTGACTTCAGCACCGCCTCCAGCTCTGCCTCTGACTTCAGCTCCGCCTCCAGCTCTGCCTCTGACTTCAGCCCCACTTCCGCCATTGACTCTGCTTCCAGCTCCAGACCTGCTCTGCCTTCAGCTCCACCTCCTGCTCCACACCAATCTCCGACTTCAGCTCCACCTCCAACCCTGACTTCAGCTCTACCTCTGACTCCAGCTCCACACCAGTCTCACTTCAGCTCCAACTCTGACTCCAGCCCCACACCAGCTTTGCATCTGACTCCAACTTCATCTCCGCCTCTGACTTCAGCTCCACACCAGCTCTACCTCTGACTTCATTTCTGCCTCTGACTCCAGCTCTACACCATCTCTGCCTCTGACTTCAGCCCCACTTCCGCCTCCAACTCCGCCACCAGCTCCACACCAGTTTCTGACTTCAGCTCCACCTCTGACTCCAGCTCCACACCAGTTCTGCATCTGACTTCAACTTCAGTTCCATCTCACACTACAGCTCCTCCTCCAACTCCAGTTCCACACCATCTCTGCCACTTACTTCAGCTCCGCTTCCAATTCCAGCGCCACACCAAATCTGCCTCTGACTTCAGGTCCGCCTCTGACTTCAGCTCCGCCTACAGCTCCAGCTCCGCCTCCATCACCTTTTCCATGATGACATATTTTCTTTGGTCCCACCGGGATTTGAACTCGGGTCGCTGGGGTGAGAGTCCAGAGCACTATCCACTATACCATGAAGACTTCACTAGTGTTGCAGGGAAGGAATGTACACTATATGGTTTAATGGAGCATTCTCTGACTCCACCACCAGCTCTGCCTCTGACTTCAGCTCCACCTCTGACTTCAGCACCGCCTCCGGCTCTGCCTCTGACTTCAGCTCCGCCTCCAGCTCTCCCTCTGACTTCAGCCCCACTTCCGCCTTTGACTGTGCCTCCAGCTCCAGACCTCCTCTGCCTCTGCCTTCAGCTCCGCCTCCAGCTCCACACCAGTCTCTGACTTCAGCTCCACCTCCAACCCTGACTTCAGCTCTACCTCTGACTCCAGCTCCACACCAGTCTCTGACTTCAGCTCCACCTCTGACTCCAGCCCCACACCAGCTTTGCATCTGACTCCAACTTCATCTCCACCTCTGACTTCAGCTCCACACCAGCTCTACCTCTGACTTCATTTCTGCCTCTGACTCCAGCTCTTCACCATCTCTGCCTCTGACTTCAGCCCCACTTCCGCCTCCAACTCCGCCGCCAGCTCCACACCAGTTTCTGACTTCAGCTCCGCCTCTGACTCCAGCTCCACACCAGTTCTGCATCTGACCACAACTTCAGTTCCATCTCTGACAACAGCTTCTCCTCCAACTCCAGCTCCACACCATCTCTGCCACTGACTTCAGCTCCGCCTTCAATTTCGGCACCACACCAAATCTGCCTCTGACTTCAGCTCCGCCTCTGACTTCAGCTCCGCCTACAGCTCCAGCTCCGCCACCAACGCCTTTTCCATAATGACATATTTTCTTTGGTCCCACCGGGATTTGAACTCGGGTCACTGGGGTGAGAGTCCAGAGCACTATCCACTATACCATGAAGACTTCACTAGTGTTGCAGGGAAGGAATGTACACTATATGGTTTAATGGAGCATTCTCTGACTCCACCGCCAGCTCTGCCTCTGACTTCAGCTCCACCTCTGACTTCAGCACCGCCTCCAGCTCTGCCTCTGACTTCAGCTCCGCCTCCAGCTCTGCCTCTGACTTCAGCCCCACTTCCGCCTTTGACTGTGCCTCCAGCTCCAGACCTCCTCTGCCTCTGCCTTCAGCTCCGCCTCCAGCTCCACACCAGTCTCTGACTTCAGCTCTACCTCTGACTCCAGCTCCACACCAGTCTCTGACTTCAGCTCCACCTCTGACTCCAGCCCCACACCAGCTTTGCATCTGACTCCAACTTCATCTCCGCCTCTGACTTCAGCTCCACACCAGCTCTACCTCTGACTTCATTTCTGCCTCTGACTCCACAACTTCAGTTCCATCTCTGACTACAGCTTCTCCTCCAACTCCAGCTCCACACCATCTCTGCCTCTGACTTCAGCACCGCCTCCAGCTCTGCCTCTGACTTCAGCTCCGCCTCCAGCTCTGCCTCTGACTTCAGCCCCACTTCCGCCTTTGACTCTGCCTCCAGCTCCAGACCTGCTCTGCCTCTGCCTTCAGCTCCGCCTCCAGCTCCACACCAGTCTCCGACTTCAGCTCCACCTCCAACCCTGACTTCAGCTCTACCTCTGACTCCAGCTCCACACCAGTCTCACTTCAGCTCCACCTCTGACTCCAGCCCCACACCAGCTTTGCATCTGACTCCAACTTCATCTCCGCCTCTGACTTCAGCTCCACACCAGCTCTACCTCTGACTCCAGCTCTACACCATCTCTGCCTCTGACTTCAGCCCCACTTCCGCCTCCAACTCCGCCGCCAGCTCCACACCAGTTTCTGACTTCAGCTCCACCTCTGACTCCAGCTCCACACCAGTTCTGCATCTGACTTCAACTTCAGTTCCATCTCACACTACAGCTCCTCCTCCAACTCCAGCTCCACACCATCTCTGCCACTTACTTCAGCTCCGCTTCCAATTCCGGCGCCACACCAAATCTGCCTCTGACTTCAGGTCCGCCTCTGACTTCAGCTCCGCCTACAGCTCCAGCTCCGCCTCCAACACCTTTTCCATGATGACATATTTTCTTTGGTCCCACCGGGATTTGAACTCGGGTCGCTGGGGTGCGAGTCCAGAGCATTATCCACTATACCATTAAGACTTCACTAGTGTTGCAGGGAAGGAATGTACACTATATGGTTTAATGGAGCATTCTCTGACTCCACTACCAGATCTGCCTCTGACTTCAGCTCCACCTCTGACTTCAGCACCGCCTCCAGCTCTGCCTCTGACTTCAGCTCCGCCTCCAGCTCTGCCTCTGACTTCAGCCCCACTTCCGCCTTTGACTCTGCCTCCAGCTCCAGACCTGCTCTGCCTCTGCCTTCAGCTCCGCCTCCAGCTCCACACCAGTCTCTGACATCAGCTCCACCTCCAACCCTGACTTCAGCTGTACCTCTGACTCCAGCTCCACACCAGTCTCTGACTTCAGCTCCACCTCTGACTTCAGCTCCACACCAGCTCTGCCTCCAACTCAAGCCCCACACCAGCTTTGCATCTGACTCCTACTTCATCTTCGCCTCTTACTTCAGCTCCACACCAGCTCTACCTCTGACTTCATTTCTGCCTCTGACTCCAGCTCTACACCATCTCTGCCTCTGACTTCAGCCGGGATTTGAACTCGGGTCGCTGGGGTGAGAGTCCAGAGCACTATCCACTATACCATGAAGACTTCACTAGTGTTGCAGGGAAGGAATGTACACTATATGGTTTAATGGAGCATTCTCTGACTCCACCACCAGCTCTGCCTCTGACTTCAGCTCCACCTCTGACTTCAGCACCGCCTCCAGCTCTGCCTCTGACTTCAGCTCCGCCTCCAGCTCTGCCTCTGACTTCAGCCCCACTTCCGCCTTTGACTGTGCCTCCAGCTCCAGACCTGCTCTGCCTCTGCCTTCAGCTCCGCCTCCAGCTCCACACCAGTCTCTGACTTCAGCTCCACCTCCAACCCTGACTTCAGCTCTACCTCTGACTCCAGCTCCACACCAGTCTCTGACTTCAGCTCCACCTCTGACTCCAGCCCCACACCAGCTTTGCATCTGACTCCAACTTCATCTCCGCCTCTGACTTCAGTTCCACACCAGCTCTACCTATGACTTCATTTCTGCCTCTGACTCCAGCTCTACACCATCTCTGCCTCTGACTTCAGCCCCACTTCCGCCTCCAACTCCGACGCCAGCTCCACACCAGTTTCTGACTTCAGCTCCGCCTCTGACTCCAGCTCCACACCAGTTCTGCATCTGACTCCAGCTCCACACCAGTCTCACTTCAGCTCTACCTCTGACTCCAGCCCCACACCAGCTTTGCATCTGACTCCAACTTCATCTCCGCCTCTGACTTCAGCTCCACACCAGCTCTACCTCTGACTCCAGCTCTACACCATCTCTGCCTCTGACTTCAGCCCTACTTCCGCCTCCAACTCCGCCGCCAGCTCCACACCAGTTTCTGACTTCAGCTCCACCTCTGACTCCAGCTCCACACCAGTTCTGCATCTGACTTCAACTTCAGTTCCATCTCACACTACAGCTCCTCCTCCAACTGCAGTTCCACACCATCTCTGCCACTTACTTCAGCTCCGCTTCCAATTCCGGCGCCACACCAAATCTGCCTCTGACTTCAGGTCCGCCTCTGACTTCAGCTCCGCCTACAGCTCCAGCTCCGCCTCCAACACCTTTTCCATGATGACATATTTTCTTTGGTCCCACCGGGATTTGAACTCGGGTCGCTGGGGTGAGAGTCCAGAGCACTATCCACTATACCATTAAGACTTCACTAGTGTTGCAGGGAAGGAATGTACACTATATGGTTTAATGGAGCATTCTCTGACTCCACCACCAGCTCTGCCTCTGACTTCAGCTCCACCTCTGACTTCAGCACCGCCTCCAGCTCTGCCTCTGACTTCAGCTCCGCCTCCAGCTCTGCCTCTGACTTCAGCCCCACTTCCGCCTTTGACTGTGCCTCCAGCTCCAGACCTCCTCTGCCTCTGCCTTCAGCTCCGACTCCAGCTCCACACCAGTCTCTGACTTCAGCTCCACCTCCAACCCTGACTTCAGCTCTACCTCTGACTCCAGCTCCACACCAGTCTCTGACTTCAGCTCCACCTCTGACTCCAGCCCCACACCAGCTTTGCATCTGACTCCAACTTCATCTCCGCCTCTGACTTCAGCTCCACACCAGCTCTACCTCTGACTTCATTTCTGCCTCTGACTCCACAACTTCAGTTCCATCTCTGACTACAGCTTCTCCTCCAACTCCAGCTCCACACCATCTCTGCCTCTGACTTCAGCACCGCCTCCAGCTCTGCCTCTGACTTCAGCTCCGCCTCCAGCTCTGCCTCTGACTTCAGCCCCACTTCCGCCTTTGACTCTTCCTCCAGCTCCAGACCTGCTCTGCCTCTGCCTTCAGCTCCGCCTCCAGCTCCACACCAGTCTCCGACTTCAGCTCCACCTCCAACCCTGACTTCAGCTCTACCTCTGACTCCAGCTCCACACCAGTCTCACTTCAGCTCCACCTCTGACTCCAGCCCCACACCAGCTTTGCATCTGACTCCAACTTCATCTCCGCCTCTGACTTCAGCTCCACACCAGCTCTACCTCTGACTCCAGCTCTAGACCATCTCTGCCTCTGACTTCAGCCCCACTTCCGCCTCCAACTCCGCCGCCAGCTCCACACCAGTTTCTGACTTCAGCTCCACCTCTGACTCCAGCTCCACACCAGTTCTGCATCTGACTTCAACTTCAGTTCCATCTCACACTACAGCTCCTCCTCCAACTCCAGCTCCACACCATCTCTGCCACTTACTTCAGCTCCGCTTCCAATTCCGGCGCCACACCAAATCTGCCTCTGACTTCAGGTCCGCCTCTGACTTCAGCTCCGCCTACAGCTCCAGCTCCGCCTCCAACACCTTTTCCATGATGACATATTTTCTTTGGTCCCACCGGGATTTGAACTCGGGTCGCTGGGGTGAGAGTCCAGAGCACTATCCACTATACCATAAAGACTTCACTAGTGTTGCAGGGAAGGAATGTACACTATATGGTTTAATGGAGCATTCTCTGACTCCACCACCAGCTCTGCCTCTGACTTCAGCTCCACCTCTGACTTCAGCACCGCCTCCAGCTCTGCCTCTGACTTCAGCTCCGCCTCCAGCTCTGCCTCTGACTTCAGCCCCACTTCCGCCTTTGACTCTGCCTCCAGCTCCAGACCTGTTCTGCCTCTGCCTTCAGCTCCGCCTCCAGCTCCAGACCAGTCTCTGACTTCAGCTCCACCTCCAACCCTGACTTCAGCTCTACCTCTGACTCCAGCTCCACACCAGTCTCACTTCAGCTCCACCTCTGACTCCAGCCCCACACCAGCTTTGCATCTGACTCCAATTTCATCTCCGCCTCTGACTTCAGCTCCACACCAGCTCTACCTCTGACTTCATTTCTGCCTCTGACTTCAGCCCCACTTCCGCCTCCAACTCCGCCGCCAGCTCCACACCAGTTTCTGACTTCAGCTCCACCTCTGACTCCAGCTCCACACCAGTTCTGCATCTGACTTCAACTTCAGTTCCATCTCACACTACTGCTCCTCCTCCAACTCCAGTTCCACACCATCTCTGCCACTGACTTCAGCTCCGCTTCCAATTCCGGCGCCACACCAAATCTGCCTCTGACTTCAGCTCCGCCTCTGACTTCAGCTCCGCCTACAGCTCCAGCTCCGCCACCAACGCCTTTTCCATGATGACATATTTTCTTTGGTCCCACCGGGATTTGAACTCGGGTCGCTGGCGTGAGAGTCCAGAGCACTATCCACTATACCATGAAGACTTCACTAGTGTTGCAGGGAAGGAATGTACTCTATATGGTTTAATGGAGCATTCTCTGACTCCAACACCAGCTCTGCCTCTGACTTCAGCTCCACCTCTGACTTCAGCACCGCCTCCGGCTCTGCCTCTGACTTCAGCTCCGCCTCTGACTTCAGCCCCACTTCCGCCTTTGACTGTGCCTCCAGCTCCAGACCTCCTCTGCCTCTGCCTTCAGCTCCGCCTCCAACCCTGACTTCAGCGCTACCTCTGACCCCAGCTCCACACCAGTCTCTGACTTCAGCTCCACCTCTGACTCCAGCCCCACACCAGCTTTGCATCTGACTCCAACTTCATCTCCGCCTCTGACTTCAGCTCCACACCAGCTCTACCTCTGACTTCATTTCTGCCTCTGACTCCAGCTCTACACCATCTCTGCCTCTGACTTCAGCCCCACTTCCGCCTCCAACTCCGCCGCCAGCTCCACACCAGTTTCTGACTTCAGCTCCGCCTCTGACTCCAGCTCCACACCAGTTCTGCATCTGACCACAACTTCAGTTCCATCTCTGACTACAGCTTCTCCTCCAACTCCAGCTCCACACCATCTCTGCCACTGACTTCAGCTCCGCCTTCAATTTCGGCACCACACCAAATCTGCCTCTGACTTCAGCTCCGCCTCTGACTTCAGCTCCGCCTACAGCTCCAGCTCCGCCACCAACGCCTTTTCCATGATGACATATTTTTTTTGGTCCCACCGGGATTTGAACTCGGGTCGCTGGGGTGAGAGTCCAGAGCACTACCCACTATACCATGAAGACTTCACTAGTGTTGCAGGGAAGGAATGTACACTATATGGTTTAATGGAGCATTCTCTGACTCCACCACCAGCTCTGCCTCTGACTTCAGCTCCACCTCTGACTTCAGCACCGCCTCCAGCTCTGCCTCTGACTTCAGCTCCGCCTCCAGCTCTGCCTCTGACTTCAGCCCCACTTCCGCCTTTGACTGTGCCTCCAGCTCCAGACCTGCTCTGCCTCTGCCTTCAGCTCCGCCTCAAGCTCCACACCAGTCTCCGACTTCAGCTCCACCTCCAACCCTGACTTCAGCTTTACTTCTGACTCCAGCTCCACACCAGTTTCACTTCAGCTCCACCTCTGACTCCAGCCCCACACCAGCTTTGCATCTGACTCCAATTTCATCTCCGCCTCTGACTTCAGCTCCACACCAGTTCTACCTCTGACTTCATTTCTGCCTCTGACTCCAGCTCTACACCATCTCTGCCTCTGACTTCAGCCCCACTTCCGCCTCCAACTCCGCCGCCAGCTCCACACCAGTTTCTGACTTCAGCTCCACCTCTGACTCCAGCTCCACACCAGTTCTGCATCTGACTTCAACTTCAGTTCCATCTGACACTACAGCTCCTCCTCCAACTCCAGTTCCACACCTTCTCTGCCACTGACTTCAGCTCCGCTTCCAATTCCGGCGCCACATCAAATCTGCCTCTGAGTTCAGGTCCGCCTCTGACTTCAGCTCCGCCTACAGCTCCAGCTCCGCCTCCAACACCTTTTCCATGATGACATATTTTCTTTGGTCCCACCGGGATTTGAACTCGGGTCGCTGGGGTGAGAGTCCAGAGCACTATCCACTATACCATGAAGACTTCACTAGTGTTGCAGGGAAGGAATTTACACTATATGGTTTAATGGAGCATTCTCTGACTCCACCACCAGCTCTGCCTCTGACTTCAGCTCCACCTCTGACTTCAGCACCGCCTCCAGCTCTGCCTCTGACTTCAGCTCCGCCTCCAGCTCTGCCTCTGACTTCAGCCCCACTTCCGCCTTTGACTCTGCCTCCAGCTCCAGACCTGCTCTGCCTCTGCCTTCAGCTCCGCCTCCAGCTCCACACCAGTGTCCGACTTCAGCTCCACCTCCAACCCTGACTTCAGCTCTACCTCTGACTCCAGCTTCACACCAGTCTCACTTCAGCTCCACCTCTGACTCCAGCCCCACACCAGCTTTGCATCTGACTCCAATTTCATCTCCGCCTCTGACTCCAGCTCTTCACCATCTCTGCCTCTGACTTAAGCCCCACTTCCGCCGCCAGCTCCACACCAGTTTCTGACTTCAGCTCCACCTCTGACTCCAGCTCCACACCAGTTCTGCATCTGACTTCAACTTCAGTTCCATCTCACACTACAGCTCCTCCTCCAACTCCAGTTCCACACCATCTCTGCCACTGACTTCAGCTCCGCTTCCAATTCCGGCGCCACACCAAATCTGCCTCTGACTTCAGGTCCGCCTCTGACTTCAGCTCCGCCTACAGTTCCAGCTCCGCCTCCAACACCTTTTCCATGATGACATATTTTCTTTGGTCCCACCGGGATTTGAACTCGGGTCGCTGGGGTGAGAGTCCAGAGCACTATCCACTATACCATGAAGACTTCACTAGTGTTGCAGGGAAGGAATGTACACTATATGGTTTAATGGAGCATTCTCTGACTCCACAACCAGCGCTGCCTCTGACTTCAGCTCCACCTCTGACTCCAGCTCCACACCAGTCTCTGACTTCAGCTCCACCTCTGACTCCAGCCCCACACCAGCTTTGCATCTGACTCCAACTTCATCTCCGCCTCTGACTTCAGCTCCACACCAGCTCTACCTCTGACTTCATTTCTGCCTCTGACTCCACAACTTCAGTTCCATCTCTGACTACAGCTTCTCCTCCAACTCCAGCTCCACACCATCTCTGCCACTGAGTTCAGCTCCGTCTCCAATTTCGGCACCACACCAAATCTGCCTCTGACTTCAGCTCCGCCTCTGACTTCAGCTCCGCCTACAGCTCCAGCTCCGCCACCAACGCCTTTTCCATGATGACATATTTTCTTTGGTCCCACCGGGATTTGAACTCGGGTCGCTGGGGTGAGAGTCCAGAGCACTATCCACTATACCATGAAGACTTCACTAGTGTTGCAGGGAAGGAATGTACACTATATGGTTTAATGGAGCATTCTCTGACTCCACCACCAGCTCTGCCTCTGACTTCAGCTCCACCTCTGACTTCAGCACCGCCTCCAGCTCTGCCTCTGACTTCAGCTCCGCCTCCAGCTCTGCCTCTGACTTCAGCTCCGCCTCCAGCTCTGCCTCTGACTTCAGCCCCACTTCCGCCTTTGACTCTGCCTCCAGCTCCAGACCTGCTCTGCCTCTGTCTTCAGCTCCGCCTCCAGCTCCACACCAGTGTCCGACTTCAGCTCCACCTCCAACCCTGACTTCAGCTCTACCTTTGACTCCAGCTCCACACCAGTCTCACTTCAGCTCCACCTCTGACTCCAGCCCCACACCAGCTTTGCATCTGACTCCAACTTCATCTCCGCCTCTGACTTCAGCTCCACACCAGCTCTACCTCTGACTTCATTTCTGCCTCTGACTCCAGCTCTACACCATCTCTGCCTCTGACTTCAGCCCCACTTCCGCCTCCAACTCCGCCACCAGCTCCACACCAGTTTCTGACTTCAGCTCCACCTCTGACTCCAGCTCCACACCAGTTCTGCATCTGACTTCAACTTCAGTTCCATCTCACACTACAGCTCCTCCTCCAACTCCAGTTCCACACCATCTGTGCCACTTACTTCAGCTCCCCTTCCAATTCCGGCGCCACACCAAATCTGCCTCTGACTTCAGGTCCGCCTACAGCTCCAGCTCCGCCTCCATCACCTTTTCCATGATGACATATTTTCTTTGGTCCCACCGGGATTTGAACTCGGGTCGCTGGGGTGAGAGTCCAGAGCACTACCCACTATACCATGAAGACTTCACTAGTCAAGTCAAGTCAAGTTTATTTGTATAGCCCTAAATCACAAGCAGTCTCAAAGGGCTTCACATAGACAATCAATTGACAATAATTCTCAAAGCATCCCCTGATCTTAGGCTCCCAAAAGGGCAAGGAAAAACTCAAAAAACCCCTACAAGGGGAAAAATGAGAAACCTTGAGAAGGGACCACAGATGGAAGGATCCCCCTTTCAGGATCACCAGGCTGCAATGGATGCAAAGAGGGCACATAAAATACATCATATGGAAACCAAAAAGTGGATGCCCAGGCCAAAGCCAAGAGCTGTCGGAGGTGCCTTCGATTGTCCTGGCAGTGTCCTCCAGGAGGGTATTCCACTGCAGTTCCCTCATGGTGAATTGGTCCACGAGAATCTAGATAGCCATCGTCAGCATGGGTGTCACCTAACCACCTCCCCAGCCGGGGAGGGGTGGGGGAGTGGGGTCGGGGAGAGGTTAAAGGCCACATCATAGAAATACGTCTTTAAACGTGTCTTAAATGTTTCTACTGAGGTAGCAGTTCTAATATCCATTGGCAGGGCATTCCAGAGCTCTGGAGCCCGAATGGAAAATGCTCTAGCCCCTGCAGACATTTTCTTGGCCCTCTGTGTCACTAAAAAACTAGCGTTTTGCGAACGAAGGTTACGAGACGGAACATAAGGAACAACTAAGTCGACGAGATATGAAGGCGCTAAGCCATGCAATGATTTATAGGTTAACAAAAGAACTTTGAAGTCACATCTTAAATGGACCGGGAGCCAATGTAAATTGGCTAATATTGGGGTAATGTGATCAAATTTTCTTGTCCGTGAGAGCAGCCTCGCAGCAGCATTTTGCACTAACTGTAGACTTTTGATGCTGGACTTGGGAAGACCAGAGAATAATGCATTACAGTAGTCCAGGCGCGACGTGATAAATGCATGTATAATAATTTCGGCATCACTGGTCGAGAGGATTGGGCGAATCTTAGCAATATTACGAAGGTGAAAAAATGCTATTCTGGTTATATTTTTAATATGCTGTTGAAAGGAGAGCGTTTGGTCAAATATTACCCCGAGATTGGTTACAGTATCACTCTGAGTGATAATACGGCTATCCAGAGTTATAGCGGTTTCCTTAAATAAATGTTGATAACGAGCTGGACCAATTATCAACATCTCAGTTTTATCTGGGTTCAGACGAAGGAAGTTGAGAGACATCCATTGCTTGATCTCTGCAAGGCATGCCTCAAGATTACAACAGTCCCGCGGATCTGTCATTGATAATGGCATATATAATTGGGTGTCATCCGCATAACATTGAAAACTAACATTATATTTACGTATTATGTCCCCAAGCGGAGTCATATAAATATTAAATAGAAGTGGTCCTAGCACCGATCCCTGTGGGACACCACACGTAACTTTATAGAGCTCAGAGGACGCATTGCCATGGACCACTCTGTGCGTCCTGTCTGATAGATACGAACGAAACCAGTCTAGTGCTGACCCCGAAATACCAACACAACCTTTAAGACGCTCTAACAAAATATTGAAGTCAACAGTGTCAAAGGCAGCACTAAGATCTAGTAGTAACAATACCGACGAAGTATTTGAATCCATAGCTAAGAGGAGATCATTAGTCACTTTAGCAAGTGCTGTCTCAGTGGAATGATTAGCTTTAAACCCAGACTGAAAAGATTCATATCGATTATTAGCGACCATGTAATCAACAAGCTGCTGCGCTACTACTTTTTCAAGCAGTTTTGCTATGAATGGGAGATTTGAAACTGGCCTATAGTTACCGAGACAGTCCGGGTCAAGATTTGGTCGCTTAAGTAGCGGTTTAATGATAGCGGTTTTAAAGGCTGTAGGCACTATCCCAGAGGAGATAGACAGATTAATTATATTTAGAACGGACGGTCCTAAGATTTGAAATAATTCTTTAAGTAGTTTGGTTGGAAGCGGGTCAAGTAAACATGTTGTTTGTTTAGCCGCACTAACTAATTGTGTAAGCCTTTCGAGGGACACGCATTCAAAATTTGAAAAGGTTATCGCATGATCATCGGCGCCGGTAATCGGCGGTCCTGACTGAGTGATCGGAATGGTCATCTTGATCTCATCCCTAATGGAGTCAATCTTCCGAGCAAAAAATTTCATGAACTCGTCAGCCGAGTGAAAGGAGCTATCGGGGGTTGGCTGGCGTAGTGTTAGCTTTGCCACCGTATCAAATAGGTATTTAGGATTGTTCTTATTGAGATTAATGACCTGCGAAAAATAACGAGTTTTAGCTAAGATAAGCGCATCTTTATATTTCAGGAGGCTGTCGCGCCATGCCTGATGGAAAACCTCAAGTCTGGTTAAACGCCATTTGCGCTCATGCTTTCTACTTAATTGTTTAAGCGAACGTGTTTCATCTGTGAACCACGGAGTAGGCAGTCTACGGCGAGTTTTTAGACGTAGCGGCGCCACCGAGTCAATGGCATTTAACAATGTAGCATTGAATTCATTCGTAAGATTATCAATGGCAACTAGTGTTGCAGGGAAGGAATGTACACTATATGGTTTAATGGAGCATTCTCTGACTCCACCACCAGCTCTGCCTCTGACTTCAGCTCCACCTCTGACTTCAGCACCGCCTCCAGCTCTGCCTCTGACTTCAGCTCCGCCTCCAGCTCTGCCTCTGACTTCAGCCCCACTTCCGCCTTTGACTGTGCCTCCAGCTCCAGAACTGCTCTGCCTCTGCCTTCAGCTCCGCCTCCAGCTCCACACCAGTCTCCGACTTCAGCTCCACCTCCAACCCTGACTTCAGCTTTACTTCTGACTCCAGCTCCACACCAGTTTCACTTCAGCTCCACCTCTGACTCCAGCCCCACACCAGCTTTGCATCTGACTCCAATTTCATCTTCACCTCTGACTTCAGCTCCACACCAGTTCTACCTCTGACTTCATTTCTGCCTCTGACTCCAGCTCTACACCATCTCTGCCTCTGACTTCAGCCCCACTTCCGCCTCCAACTCTGCCGCCAGCTCCACACCAGTTTCTGACTTCAGCTCCACCTCTGACTCCTGCTCCACACTAGTTCTGCATCTGACTTCAACTTCAGTTCCATCTGACACTACAGCTCCTCCTCCAACTCCAGTTCCACACCTTCTCTGCCACTGACTTCAGCTCCGCTTCCAATTCCGGCGCCACATCAAATCTGCCTCTGAGTTCAGGTCCGCCTCTGACTTCAGCTCCGCCTACAGCTCCTGCTCCGCCTCCAACACCTTTTCCATGATAACATATTTTCTTTGGTCCCACCGGGATTTGAACTCGGGTCGCTGGGGTGAGAGTCCAGAGCACTATCCACTATACTATTAAGACTTCACTAGTGTTGCAGGGAAGGAATGTACACTATATGGTTTAATGGAGCATTCTCTGACTCCACCACCAGCTCTGCCTCTGACTTCAGCACCGCCTCCAGCTCTGCCTCTGACTTCAGCTCCGCCTCCAGCTCTGCCTCTGACTTCAGCCCCACTTCCGCCTTTGACTCTGCCTCCAGCTCCAGACCTGCTCTGCCTCTTCCTTCAGCTCCGCCTCCAGCTCCACACCAGTCTCTGACATCAGCTCCACCTCCAACCCTGACTTCAGCTGTACCTCTGACTCCAGCTCCACACCAGTCTCTGACTTCAGCTCCACACAAGCTTTGCCTCCAACTCCAGCCCCACACCAGCTTTGCATCTGACTCCTACTTCATCTCCGCCTCTGACTTCAGCTCCACACCAGCTCTACCTCTGACTTCATTTCTGCCTCTGACTCCAGCTCTACACCATCTCTGCCTCTGACTTCAGCCCCACTTCCGCCTCCAACTCCGCCGCCAGCTCAACACCAGTTTCTGACTTCAGCTCCACCTCTGACTCCAGCTCCACCTTCAGTTCCATCTCACACTACAGCTCCTCCTCCAACTCCAGTTCCACACCATCTCTGCCACTGACTTCAGCTCCGCTTCCAATTCCGGCGCCACACCAAATCTGCCTCTGACTTCAGCTCCGCTTACAGTTCCAGCTCCGCCTCCAACACCTTTTCCATGATGACATATTTTCTTTGGTCATACCGGGATTTGAACTCGGGTCGCTGGGGTGAGAGTCCAGAGCACTATCCACTATACCATGAAGACTTCACTAGTGTTGCAGGGAAGGAATGTACACTATATGGTTTAATGGAGCATTCTCTGACTCCACCACCAGCTCTGCCTCTGACTTCAGCTCCACCTCTGACTTCAGCACCGCCTCCAGCTCTGCCTCTGACTTCAGCTCCGCCTCCAGCTCTGCCTCTGACTTCAGCCCCACTTCCGCCTTTGACTCTGCCTCCAGCTCCAGACCTGCTCTGCCTCTGCCTTCAGCTCCGCCTCCAGCTCCACACCAGTGTCCGACTTCAGCTCCACCTCCAACCCTGACTTCAGCTCTACCTCTGACTCCAGCTTCACACCAGTCTCACTTCAGCTCCACCGCTGACTCCAGCCCCACACCAGCTTTGCATCTGACTCCAATTTCATCTCCGCCTCTGACTCCAGCTCTTCACCATCTCTGCCTCTGACTTCAGCCCCACTTCCGCCGCCAGCTCCACACCAGTTTCTGACTTCAGCTCCACCTCTGACTCCAGCTCCACACCAGTTCTGCATCTGACTTCAACTTCAGTTCCATCTCACACTACAGTTCCTCCTCCAACTCCAGTTCCACACCATCTCTGCCACTGACTTCAGCTCCGCTTCCAATTCCGGCGCCACACCAAATCTGCCTCTGACTTCAGGTCCGCCTCTGACTTCAGGTCCGCCTACAGTTCCAGCTCCGCCTCCAACACCTTTTCCATGATGACATATTTTCTTTGGTCCCACCGGGATTTTAACTCGGGTCGCTGGGGTGAGAGTCCAGAGCACTATCCACTATACCATTAAGACTTCACTAGTGTTGCAGGGAAGGAATGTACACTATATGGTTTAATGGAGCATTCTCTGACTCCACCACCAGCTCTGCCTCTGACTTCAGCTCCACCTCTGACTCCAGCTCCACACCAGTCTCTGACTTCAGCTCCACCTCTGACTCCAGCCCCACATCAGCTTTGCATCTGACTCCAACTTCATCTCCGCCTCTGACTTCAGCTCCACACCAGCTCTACTTCTGACTTCATTTCTGCCTCTGACTCCACAACTTCAGTTCCATCTCTGACTACAGCTTCTCCTCCAACTCCAGCGCCACACCATCTCTGCCACTGACTTCAGCTCCGCCTTCAATTTCGGCACCACACCAAATCTGCCTCTGACTTCAGCTCCGCCTCTGACTTCAGCTCCGCCTACAGCTCCAGCTCCGCCACCAACGCCTTTTCCATGATGATATATATTCTTTGGTCCCACCGGGATTTGAACTCGCGTCGCTGGGGTGAGAGTCCAGAGCACTATCCACTATACCATGAAGACTTCACTAGTGTTACAGGGAAGGAATGTACACTATATGGTTTAATGGAGCATTCTCTGACTCCACCACCAGCTCTGCCTCTGACTTCAGCTCCACCTCTGACTTCAGCTCCGCCTCCAGCTCTGCCTCTGACTTCAGCTCCGCCTCCAGCTCTGCCTGTGACTTCAGCCCCACTTCCGCCTTTGACCCTGCCTCCAGCTCCAGACCTGCTCTGCCTCTGCCTTCAGCTCCGCCTCCAGCTCCACACCAGTGTCCGACTTCAGCTCCACCTCCAACCCTGACTTCAGCTCTACCTCTGACTCCAGCTCCACACCAGTCTCACTTCAGCTCCACCTCTGACTCCAGCCCCACACCAGCTTTGCATCTGACTCCAATTTCATCTCCGCCTCTGACTTCAGCTCCACACCAGCTCTACCTCTGACTTCATTTCTGCCTCTGACTCCAGCTCTACACCATCTCTGCCTCTGACTTCAGCCGGGATTTGAACTCGGGTCGCTGGGGTGAGAGTCCAGAGCACTATCCACTATACCATGAAGACTTCACTAGTGTTGCAGGGAAGGAATGTACACTATATGGTTTAATGGAGCATTCTCTGACTCCATCACCAGCTCTGCCTCTGACTTCAGCTGCACCTCTGACTTCAGCACCGCCTCCAGCTCTGCCTCTGACTTCAGCTCCGCCTCCAGCTCTGCCTCTGACTTCAGCCCCACTTCCGCCTTTGACTGTGCTTCCAGCTCCAGACCTGCTCTGCCTCTGCCTTCAGCTCCGCCTCCAGCTCCACACCAGTCTCTGACTTCAGCTCCACCTCCAACCCTGACTTCAGCTCTACCTCTGACTCCAGCTCCACACCAGTCTCTGACTTCAGCTCCACCTCTGACTCCAGCCCCACACCAGCTTTGCATCTGACTCCAACTTCATCTCCGCCTCTGACTTCAGCTCCACACCAGCTCTACCTCTGACTTCATTTCTGCCTCTGACTCCAGCTCTACACCATCTCTGCCTCTGACTTCAGCCCCACTTGCGCCTCCAACTCCGCCGCCAGCTCCACACCAGTTTCTGACTTCAGCTCCGCCTCTGACTCCAGCTCCACACCAGTTCTGCATCTGACCACAACTTCAGTTCCATCTCTGACTACAGCTTCTCCTCCAACTCCAGCGCCACACCATCTCTGCCACTGACTTCAGCTCCGCCTTCAATTTCGGCACCACACCAAATCTGCCTCTGACTTCAGCTCCGCCTCTGACTTCAGCTCCGCCTACAGCTCCAGCTCCGCCACCAACACCTTTTCCATGATGATATATATTCTTTGGTCCCACCGGGATTTGAACTCGCGTCGCTGGGGTGAGAGTCCAGAGCACTATCCACTATACCATGAAGACTTCACTAGTGTTACAGGGAAGGAATGTACACTATATGGTTTAATGGAGCATTCTCTGACTCCACCACCAGCTCTGCCTCTGACTTCAGCTCCACCTCTGACTTCAGCTCCGCCTCCAGCTCTGCCTCTGACTTCAGCTCCGCCTCCAGCTCTGCCTGTGACTTCAGCCCCACTTCCGCCTTTGACCCTGCCTCCAGCTCCAGACCTGCTCTGCCTCTGCCTTCAGCTCCGCCTCCAGCTCCACACCAGTGTCCGACTTCAGCTCCACCTCCAACCCTGACTTCAGCTCTACCTCTGACTCCAGCTCCACACCAGTCTCACTTCAGCTCCACCTCTGACTCCAGCCCCACACCAGCTTTGCATCTGACTCCAATTTCATCTCCGCCTCTGACTTCAGCTCCACACCAGCTCTACCTCTGACTTCATTTCTGCCTCTGACTCCAGCTCTACACCATCTCTGCCTCTGACTTCAGCCGGGATTTTAACTCGGGTCGCTGGGGTGAGAGTCCAGAGCACTATCCACTATACCATGAAGACTTCACTAGTGTTGCAGGGAAGGAATGTACACTATATGGTTTAATGGAGCATTCTCTGACTCCATCACCAGCTCTGCCTCTGACTTCAGCTGCACCGCTGACTTCAGCACCGCCTCCAGCTCTGCCTCTGACTTCAGCTCCGCCTCCAGCTCTGTCTCTGACTTCAGCCCCACTTCCGCCTTTGACTGTGCTTCCAGCTCCAGACCTGCTCTGCCTCTGCCTTCAGCTCCGCCTCCAGCTCCACACCAGTCTCTGACTTCAGCTCCACCTCCAACCCTGACTTCAGCTCTACCTCTGACTCCAGCTCCACACCAGTCTCTGACTTCAGCTCCACCTCTGACTCCAGCCCCACACCAGCTTTGCATCTGACTCCAACTTCATCTCCGCCTCTGACTTCAGCTCCACACCAGCTCTACCTCTGACTTCATTTCTGCCTCTGACTCCAGCTCTACACCATCTCTGCCTCTGACTTCAGCCCCACTTGCGCCTCCAACTCCGCCGCCAGCTCCACACCAGTTTCTGACTTCAGCTCCGCCTCTGACTCCAGCTCCACACCAGTTCTGCATCTGACCACAACTTCAGTTCCATCTCTGACTACAGCTTCTCCTCCAACTCCAGCTCCACACCATCTCTGCCACTGACTTCAGCTCCGCCTTCAATTTCGGCACCACACCAAATCTGCCTCTGACTTCAGCTCCGCCTCTGACTTCAGCTCCGCCTACAGCTCCAGCTCCGCCACCAACGCCTTTTCCATGATGACATATTTTCTTTGGTCCCACCGGGATTTGAACTCGGGTCGCTGGGGTGAGAGTCCAGAGCACTATCCACTATACCATGAAGACTTCACTAGTGTTGCAGGGAAGGAATGTACACTATATGGTTTAATGGAGCATTCTCTGACTCCACCACCAGCTCTGCCTCTGACTTCAGCTCCACCTCTGACTTCAGCACCGCCTCCAGCTCTGCCTCTGACTTCAGCTCCGCCTCCAGCTCTGCCTCTGACTTCAGCCCCACTTCCGCCTTTGACTCTGCCTCCAGCTCCAGACCTGCTCTGCCTCTGCCTTCAGCTCCGCCTCCAGCTCCACACCAGTCTCCGACTTCAGCTCCACCTCCAACCCTGACTTCAGCTCTACCTCTGACTCCAGCTCCACACCAGTCTCACTTCAGCTCCACCTCTGACTCCAGCCCCACACCAGCTTTGCATCTGACTCCAATTTCATCTCCGCCTCTGACTTAAACTCCACACCAGCTCTACCTCTGACTTCATTTCTGCCTCTGACTCCAGCTCTACACCATCTCTGCCTCTGACTTCAGCCCCACTTCCGCCTCCAACTCCGCCGCCAGCTCCACACCAGTTTCTGACTTCAGCTCCACCTCTGACTCCAGCTCCACACCAGTTCTGCATCTGACTTCAACTTCAGTTCCATCTCACACTACAGCTCCTCCTCCAACTCCAGTTCCACACCATCTCTGCCACTGACTTAAGCTCCGCTTCCAATTCCGGCGCCACACCAAATCTGCCTCTGACTTCAGCTCCGCCTCTGACTTCAGCTCCGCCTACAGCTCCAGCTCCGCCACCAACGCCTTTTCCATGATGACATATTTTCTTTGGTCCCACCGGGATTTGAACTCGGGTCGCTGGGGTGAGAATCAAGAGCACTATCCACTATACCATGAAGACTTCACTAGTGTTGCAGGGAAGGAATGTACTCTATATGGTTTAATGGAGCATTCTCTGACTCCACCACCAGCTCTGCCTCTGACTTCAGCTCCACCTCTGACTTCAGCACCGCCTCCAGCTCTGCCTCTGACTACAGCTCCGCCTCCAGCTCTGCCTCTGACTTCAGCCCCACTTCCGCCTTTGACTCTGCCTCCAGCTCTGCCTCTGCCTTCAGCTCCGCCTCCAGCTCCACACCAGTGTCCGACTTCAGCTCCACCTCCAACCCTGACTTCAGCTCTACCTCTGACTCCAGCTTCACACCAGTCTCACTTCAGCTCCACCTCTGACTCCAGCCCCACACCAGCTTTGCATCTGACTCCAATTTCATCTCCACCTCTGACTCCAGCTCTTCACCATCTCTGCCTCTGACTTCAGCCCCAATTCCGCCGCCAGCTCCACACCAGTTTCTGACTTCAGCTCCACCTCTGACTCCAGCTCCACACCAGTTCTGCATCTGACTTCAACTTCAGTTCCATCTCACACTACAGCTCCTCCTCCAACTCCAGTTCCACACCATCTCTGCCACTGACTTCAGCTCCGCTTCCAATTCCGGCGCCACACCAAATCTGCCTCTGACTTCAGGTCCGCCTCTGACTTCAGCTCCGCCTACAGTTCCAGCTCCGCTTCCAACACCTTTTCCATGATGACATATTTTCTTTGGTCCCACCGGGATTTGAACTCGGGTCGCTGGGGTGAGAGTCCAGAGCACTATCCACTATACCATTAAGATTTCACTAGTGTTGCAGGGAAGGAATGTACACTATATGGTTTAATGGAGCATTCTCTGACTCCACCACCAGCTCTGCCTCTGACTTCAGCTCCACCTCTGACTCCAGCTCCACACCAGTGTCTGACTTCAGCTCCACCTCTGACTCCAGCCCCACACCAGCTTTGCATCTGACTCCAACTTCATCTCCGCCTCTGACTTCAGCTCCACACCAGCTCTACCTCTGACTTCATTTCTGCCTCTGACTCCACAACTTCAGTTCCATCTCTGACTACAGCTTCTCCTCCAACTCCACACAATCTCTGCCACTGACTTCAGCTCCGCCTCCAATTTCGGCACCACACCAAATCTGCCTCTGACTTCAGCTCCGCCTCTGACTTCAGCTCCGCCTACAGCTCCAGCTCCGCCACCAACGCCTTTTCCATGATGACATATTTTCTTTGGTCCCACTGGGATTTGAACTCGGGTCGCTGGGGTGAGAGTCCAGAGCACTATCCACTATACCATGAAGACTTCACTAGTGTTGCAGGGAAGGAATGTACACTATATGGTTTAATGGAGCATTCTCTGACTCCACCACCAGCTCTGCCTCTGACTTCAGCTCCACCTCTGACTTCAGCCTCACACCAGCTTTGCATCTGACTCCAACTTCATCTCCGCCTCTGACTTCAGCTCCACACCAGCTCTACCTCTGACTTCATCTCTGCCTCTGACTTTAGCCCCACTTCCGCCTCCAACCCCGCCACCAGCTCCACACCAGTTTCTGACTTCAGCTCCACCTCTGACTCCAGCTCCACACCAGTTCTGCATCTGACTTCAACTTCAGTTCCATCTCTGACTACAGCTTCTCCTCCAACTCCAGTTCCACACCCTCTCTGCCACTTACTTCAGCTCCGCTTCCAATTCCGGCGCCACACCAAATCTGCCTCTGACTTCAGGTCCGCCTCTGACTTCAGCTCCGCCTACAGCTCCAGCTCCGCCTCCATCACCTTTTCCATGATGACATATTTTCTTTGGTCCCACCGGGATTTGAACTCGGGTCGCTGGGGTGAGAGTCCAGAGCACTATCCACTATACCATGAAGACTTCACTAGTGTTGCAGGGAAGGAATGTACACTATATGGTTTAATGGAGCATTCTCTGACTCCACCACCAGCTCTGCCTCTGACTTCAGCTCCACCTCTGACTTCAGCACCGCCTCCGGCTCTGCCTCTGACTTCAGCTCCGCCTCTGACTTCAGCCCCACTTCCGCCTTTGACTGTGCCTCCAGCTCCAGACCTCCTCTGCCTCTGCCTTCAGCTCCGCCTCCAGCTCCACACCAGTCTCTGACTTCAGCTCCACCTCCAACTCCGACGCCAGCTCCACACCAGTTTCTGACTTCAGCTCCCCCTCTGACTCCAGCTCCACACCAGTTCTGCATCTGACCACAACTTCAGTTCCATCTCTGACCACACCTTCTCCTCCAACTCCAGCTCCACACCATCTCTGCCACTGACTTCAGCTCCGCCTTCAATTTCGGCACCACACCAAATCTGCCTCTGACTTCAGCTCCGCCTCTGACTTCAGCTCCGCCTCTGACTTCAGCTCCGCCTACAGCTCCAGCTCCGCCACCAACGCCTTTTCCATGATGACATATTTTCTTTGGTCCCACCGGGATTTGAACTCGAGTCGCTGGGGTGAGAGTCCAGAGCACTATCCACTATACCATGAAGACTTCACTAGTGTTGCAGGGAAGGAATGTACACTATATGGTTTAATGGAGCATTCTCTGACTCCACCACCAGCTCTGCCTCTGACTTCAGCTCCACCTCTGACTTCAGCACCGCCTCCAGCTCTGCCTCTGACTTCAGCTCCGCCTCCAGCTCTGCCTCTGACTTCAGCCCCACTTCCGCCTTTGACTCTGCCTCCAGCTCCAGACCTGCTCTGCTTCTGCCTTCAGCTCCGCCTCCAGTTCCACACCAGTGTCCGACTTCAGCTCCACCTCCAACCCTGACTTCAGCTCTACCTCTGACTCCAGCTCCACACCAGTCTCACTTCAGCTCCACCTCTGACTCCAGCCCCACACCAGCTTTGCATCTGACTCCAATTTCATCTCCGCCTCTGACTTCAGCTCCACACCAGCTTTACCTCTGACTTCATTTCTGCCTCTGACTCCAGCTCTACACCATCTCTGCCTCTGACTTCAGCCGGGATTTGAACTCGGGTCGCTGGGGTGAGAGTCCAGAGCACTATCCACTATACCATGAAGACTTCACTAGTGTTGCAGGGAAGGAATGTACACTATATGGTTTAATGGGGCATTCTCTGACTCCACCACCAGCTCTGCCTCTGACTTCAGCTCCACCTCTGACTTCAGCACCGCCTCCAGCTCCGCCTCTGACTTCAGCACCGCCTCCAGCTCTGCCTCTGACTTCAGCTCCGCCTCCAGCTCTGCCTCTGACTTCAGCCCCACTTCCGCCTTTGACTGTGCCTCCAGCTCCAGACCTGCTCTGCCTCTGCCTTCAGCTCCGCCTCCAGCTCCACACCAGTCTCTGACTTCAGCTCCACCTCCAACCCTGACTTCAGCTCTACCTCTGACTCCAGCTCCACACCAGTCTCTGACTTCAGCTCCACCTCTGACTCCAGCCCCACACCAGCTTTGCATCTGACTCCAACTTCATCTCCGCCTCTGACTTCAGTTCCACACCAGCTCTACCTATGACTTCATTTCTGCCTCTGACTCCAGCTCTACACCATCTCTGCCTCTGACTTCAGCCCCATTTCCGCCTCCAACTCCGACGCCAGCTCCACACCAGTTTCTAACTTCAGCTACGCCTCTGACTCCAGCTCCACACCAGTTCTGCATCTGACCACAACTTCAGTTCCATCTCTGACTACAGCTTCTCCTCCAACTCCAGCGCCACACCATCTCTGCCACTGACTTCAGCTCCGCCTCTGACTTCAGCTCCGCCTACAGCTCCAGCTCCGCCACCAACGCCTTTTCCATGATGATATATATTCTTTGGTCCCACCGGGATTTGAACTCGGGTCGCTGGGGTGAGAGTCCAGAGCACTATCCACTATACCATGAAGACTTCACTAGTGTTACAGGGAAGGAATGTACACTATATGGTTTAATGGAGCATTCTCTGACTCCACCACCAGCTCTGCCTCTGACTTCAGCTCCACCTCTGACTTCAGCTCCGCCTCCAGCTCTGCCTCTGACTTCAGCTCCGCCTCCAGCTCTGCCTGTGACTTCAGCCCCACTTCCGCCTTTGACCCTGCCTCCAGCTCCAGACCTGCTCTGCCTCTGCCTTCAGCTCCGCCTCCAGCTCCACACCAGTGTCCGACTTCAGCTCCACCTCCAACCCTGACTTCAGCTCTACCTCTGACTCCAGCTCCACACCAGTCTCACTTCAGCTCCACCTCTGACTCCAGCCCCACACCAGCTTTGCATCTGACTCCAATTTCATCTCCGCCTCTGACTTCAGCTCCACACCAGCTCTACCTCTGACTTCATTTCTGCCTCTGACTCCAGCTCTACACCATCTCTGCCTCTGACTTCAGCCGGGATTTGAACTCGGGTCGCTGGGGTGAGAGTCCAGAGCACTATCCACTATACCATGAAGACTTCACTAGTGTTGCAGGGAAGGAATGTACACTATATGGTTTAATGGAGCATTCTCTGACTCCATCACCAGCTCTGCCTCTGACTTCAGCTGCACCTCTGACTTCAGCACCGCCTCCAGCTCTGCCTCTGACTTCAGCTCCGCCTCCAGCTCTGCCTCTGACTTCAGCCCCACTTCCGCCTTTGACTGTGCTTCCAGCTCCAGACCTGCTCTGCCTCTGCCTTCAGCTCCGCCTCCAGCTCCACACCAGTCTCTGACTTCAGCTCCACCTCCAACCCTGACTTCAGCTCTACCTCTGACTCCAGCTCCACACCAGTCTCTGACTTCAGCTCCACCTCTGACTTCAGCCTCACACCAGCTTTGCATCTGACTCCAACTTCATCTCCGCCTCTGACTTCAGCTCCACACCAGCTCTACCTCTGACTTCATTTCTGCCTCTGACTCCAGCTCTACACCATCTCTGCCTCTGACTTCAGCCCCACTTCCGCCTCCAACTCCGCCACCAGCTCCACACCAGTTTCTGACTTCAGCTCCACCTCTGACTCCAGCTCCACACCAGTTCTGCATCTGACTTCAACTTCAGTTCCATCTCACACTACAGCTCCTCCTCCAACTCCAGTTCCACACCATCTCTGCCACTGACTTCAGCTCCGCTTCCAATTCCGGCGCCACACCAAATCTGCCTCTGACTTCAGGTCCGCCTCTGACTTCAGCTCCGCCTACAGCTCCAGCTCCGCCTCCATCACCTTTTCCATGATGACATATTTTCTTTGGTCCCACCGGGATTTGAACTCGGGTCGCTGGGGTGAGAGTCCAGAGCACTATCCACTATACCATGAAGACTTCACTAGTGTTGCAGGGAAGGAATGTACACTATATGGTTTAATGGAGCATTCTCTGACTCCACCACCAGCTCTGCCTCTGACTTCAGCTCCACCTCTGACTTCAGCACCGCCTCTGGCTCTGCCTCTGACTTCAGCTCCGCCTCTGACTTCAGCCCCACTTCCGCCTTTGACTGTGCCTCCAGCTCCAGACCTCCTCTGCCTCTGCCTTCAGCTCCGCCTCCAGCTCCACACCAGTTTCTGACTTCAGCTCCACCTCCAACCCTGACTTCAGCTCTACCTCTGACTCCAGCTCCACACCAGTCTCTGACTTCAGCTCCACCTCTGACTCCAGCCCCACACCAGCTTTGCATCTGACTCCAACTTCATCTCCGCCTCTGACTTCAGTTCCACACCAGCTCTACCTATGACTTCATTTCTGCCTCTGACTCCAGCTCTACACCATCTCTGCCTCTGACTTCAGCCCCACTTCCGCCTCCAACTCCGACGCCAGCTCCACACCAGTTTCTGACTTCAGCTCCGCCTCTGACTCCAGCTCCACACCAGTTCTGCATCTGACCACAACTTCAGTTCCATCTCTGACTACAGCTTCTCCTCCAACTCCAGCTCCACACCATCTCTGCCACTGACTTCAGCTCCGCCTTCAATTTCGGCACCACACCAAATCTGCCTCTGACTTCAGCTCCGCCTCTGACTTCAGCTCCGCCTACAGCTCCAGCTCCGCCACCAACGCCTTTTCCATGATGACATATTTTCTTTGGTCCCACCGGGATTTGAACTCGGGTCGCTGGGGTGAGAGTCCAGAGCACTATCCACTATACCATGAAGACTTCACTAGTGTTGCAGGGAAGGAATGTACACTATATGGTTTAATGGAGCATTCGCTGACTCCACCACCAGCTCTGCCTCTGACTTCAGCTCCACCTCTGACTTCAGCACCGCCTCCAGCTCTGCCTCTGACTTCAGCTCCGCCTCCAGCTCTGCCTCTGACTTCAGCCCCACTTCCGCCTTTGACTCTGCCTCCAGCTCCAGACCTGCTCTGCCTCTGCCTTCAGCTCCGCCTCCAGCTCCACACCAGTCTCCGACTTCAGCTCCACCTCCAACCCTGACTTCAGCTCTACCTCTGACTCCAGCTCCACACCAGTCTCACTTCAGCTCCACCTCTGACTCCAGCCCCACACCAGCTTTGCATCTGACTCCAATTTCATCTCCGCCTCTGACTTAAACTCCACACCAGCTCTACCTCTGACTTCATTTCTGCCTCTGACTTCAGCTCCGCCTCCAGCTCTGCCTCTGACTTCAGCCCCACTTCCGCCTTTGACTCTGCCTCCAGCTCCAGACCTGCTCTGCCTCTGCCTTCAGCTCCGCCTCCAGCTCCACACCAGTCTCCGACTTCAGCTCCACCTCCAACCCTGACTTCAGCTCTACCTCTGACTCCAGCTCCACACCAGTCTCACTTCAGCTCCACCTCTGACTCCAGCCCCACACCAGCTTTGCATCTGACTCCAATTTCATCTCCGCCTCTGACTTAAACTCCACACCAGCTCTACCTCTGACTTCATTTCTGCCTCTGACTCCAGCTCTACACCATCTCTGCCTCTGACTTCAGCCCCACTTCCGCCTCCAACTCCGCCGCCAGCTCCACACCAGTTTCTGACTTCAGCTCCACCTCTGACTCCAGCTCCACACCAGTTCTGCATCTGACTTCAACTTCAGTTCCATCTCACACTACAGCTCCTCCTCCAACTCCAGTTCCACACCATCTCTGCCACTGACTTAAGCTCCGCTTCCAATTCCGGCGCCACACCAAATCTGCCTCTGACTTCAGCTCCGCCTCTGACTTCAGCTCCGCCTACAGCTCCAGCTCCGCCACCAACGCCTTTTCCATGATGACATATTTTCTTTGGTCCCACCGGGATTTGAACTCGGGTCGCTGGGGTGAGAGTCAAGAGCACTATCCACTATACCATGAAGACTTCACTAGTGTTGCAGGGAAGGAATGTACTCTATATGGTTTAATGGAGCATTCTCTGACTCCACCACCAGCTCTGCCTCTGACTTCAGCTCCACCTCTGACTTCAGCACCGCCTCCAGCTCTGCCTCTGACTACAGCTCCGCCTCCAGCTCTGCCTCTGACTTCAGCCCCACTTCCGCCTTTGACTCTGCCTCCAGCTCTGCCTCTGCCTTCAGCTCCGCCTCCAGCTCCACACCAGTGTCCGACTTCAGCTCCACCTCCAACCCTGACTTCAGCTCTACCTCTGACTCCAGCTTCACACCAGCTCCACCTCTGACTCCAGCCCCACACCAGCTTTGCATCTGACTCCAATTTCATCTCCACCTCTGACTCCAGCTCTTCACCATCTCTGCCTCTGACTTCAGCCCCAATTCCGCCGCCAGCTCCACACCAGTTTCTGACTTCAGCTCCACCTCTGACTCCAGCTCCACACCAGTTCTGCATCTGACTTCAACTTCAGTTCCATCTCACACTACAGCTCCTCCTCCAACTCCAGTTCCACACCATCTCTGCCACTGACTTCAGCTCCGCTTCCAATTCCGGCGCCACACCAAATCTGCCTCTGACTTCAGGTCCGCCTCTGACTTCAGCTCCGCCTACAGTTCCAGCTCCGCTTCCAACACCTTTTCCATGATGACATATTTTCTTTGGTCCCACCGGGATTTGAACTCGGGTCGCTGGGGTGAGAGTCCAGAGCACTATCCACTATACCATTAAGATTTCACTAGTGTTGCAGGGAAGGAATGTACACTATATGGTTTAATGGAGCATTCTCTGACTCCACCACCAGCTCTGCCTCTGACTTCAGCTCCACCTCTGACTCCAGCTCCA
The DNA here is from genome assembly GCF_054491065.1 of Syngnathus leptorhynchus. NCBI lineage: Eukaryota > Metazoa > Chordata > Actinopteri > Syngnathiformes > Syngnathidae > Syngnathus > Syngnathus leptorhynchus. The sequence goes on from NW_028232014.1 coordinate 452,382, forward strand.
CACCAGTGTCTGACTTCAGCTCCACCTCTGACTCCAGCCCCACACCAGCTTTGCATCTGACTCCAACTTCATCTCCGCCTCTGACTTCAGCTCCACACCAGCTCTACCTCTGACTTCATTTCTGCCTCTGACTCCACAACTTCAGTTCCATCTCTGACTACAGCTTCTCCTCCAACTCCACACCATCTCTGCCACTGACTTCAGCTCCGCCTCCAATTTCGGCACCACACCAAATCTGCCTCTGACTTCAGCTCCGCCTCTGACTTCAGCTCCGCCTACAGCTCCAGCTCCGCCACCAACGCCTTTTCCATGATGACATATTTTCTTTGGTCCCACTGGGATTTGAACTCGGGTCGCTGGGGTGAGAGTCCAGAGCACTATCCACTATACCATGAAGACTTCACTAGTGTTGCAGGGAAGGAATGTACACTATATGGTTTAATGGAGCATTCTCTGACTCCACCACCAGCTCTGCCTCTGACTTCAGCTCCACCTCTGACTTCAGCCTCACACCAGCTTTGCATCTGACTCCAACTTCATCTCCGCCTCTGACTTCAGCTCCACACCAGCTCTACCTCTGACTTCATTTCTGCCTCTGACTCCAGCTCTACACCATCTCTGCCTCTGACTTCAGCCCCACTTCCGCCTCCAACCCCGCCACCAGCTCCACACCAGTTTCTGACTTCAGCTCCACCTCTGACTCCAGCTCCACACCAGTTCTGCATCTGACTTCAACTTCAGTTCCATCTCACACTACAGCTCCTCCTCCAACTCCAGTTCCACACCATCTCTGCCACTTACTTCAGCTCCGCTTCCAATTCCGGCGCCACACCAAATCTGCCTCTGACTTCAGGTCCGCCTCTGACTTCAGCTCCGCCTACAGCTCCAGCTCCGCCTCCATCACCTTTTCCATGATGACATATTTTCTTTGGTCCCACCGGGATTTGAACTCGGGTCGCTGGGGTGAGAGTCCAGAGCACTATCCACTATACCATGAAGACTTCACTAGTGTTGCAGGGAAGGAATGTACACTATATGGTTTAATGGAGCATTCTCTGACTCCACCACCAGCTCTGCCTCTGACTTCAGCTCCACCTCTGACTTCAGCACCGCCTCCGGCTCTGCCTCTGACTTCAGCTCCGCCTCTGACTTCAGCCCCACTTCCGCCTTTGACTGTGCCTCCAGCTCCAGACCTCCTCTGCCTCTGCCTTCAGCTCCGCCTCCAGCTCCACACCAGTCTCTGACTTCAGCTCCACCTCCAACTCCGACGCCAGCTCCACACCAGTTTCTGACTTCAGCTCCGCCTCTGACTCCAGCTCCACACCAGTTCTGCATCTGACCACAACTTCAGTTCCATCTCTGACCACACCTTCTCCTCCAACTCCAGCTCCACACCATCTCTGCCACTGACTTCAGCTCCGCCTTCAATTTCGGCACCACACCAAATCTGCCTCTGACTTCAGCTCTGCCTCTGACTTCAGCTCCGCCTACAGCTCCAGCTCCGCCACCAACGCCTTTTCCATGATGACATATTTTCTTTGGTCCCACCGGGATTTGAACTCGGGTCGCTGGGGTGAGAGTCCAGAGCACTATCCACTATACCATGAAGACTTCACTAGTGTTGCAGGGAAGGAATGTACACTATATGGTTTAATGGAGCATTCTCTGACTCCACCACCAGCTCTGCCTCTGACTTCAGCTCCACCTCTGACTTCAGCACCGCCTCCAGCTCTGCCTCTGACTTCAGCTCCGCCTCCAGCTCTGCCTCTGACTTCAGCCCCACTTCCGCCTTTGACTCTGCCTCCAGCTCCAGACCTGCTCTGCTTCTGCCTTCAGCTCCGCCTCCAGTTCCACACCAGTGTCCGACTTCAGCTCCACCTCCAACCCTGACTTCAGCTCTACCTCTGACTCCAGCTCCACACCAGTCTCACTTCAGCTCCACCTCTGACTCCAGCCCCACACCAGCTTTGCATCTGACTCCAATTTCATCTCCGCCTCTGACTTCAGCTCCACACCAGCTTTACCTCTGACTTCATTTCTGCCTCTGACTCCAGCTCTACACCATCTCTGCCTCTGACTTCAGCCGGGATTTGAACTCGGGTCGCTGGGGTGAGAGTCCAGAGCACTATCCACTATACCATGAAGACTTCACTAGTGTTGCAGGGAAGGAATGTACACTATATGGTTTAATGGGGCATTCTCTGACTCCACCACCAGCTCTGCCTCTGACTTCAGCTCCACCTCTGACTTCAGCACCGCCTCCAGCTCCGCCTCTGACTTCAGCACCGCCTCCAGCTCTGCCTCTGACTTCAGCTCCGCCTCCAGCTCTGCCTCTGACTTCAGCCCCACTTCCGCCTTTGACTGTGCCTCCAGCTCCAGACCTGCTCTGCCTCTGCCTTCAGCTCCGCCTCCAGCTCCACACCAGTCTCTGACTTCAGCTCCACCTCCAACCCTGACTTCAGCTCTACCTCTGACTCCAGCTCCACACCAGTCTCTGACTTCAGCTCCACCTCTGACTCCAGCCCCACACCAGCTTTGCATCTGACTCCAACTTCATCTCCGCCTCTGACTTCAGTTCCACACCAGCTCTACCTATGACTTCATTTCTGCCTCTGACTCCAGCTCTACACCATCTCTGCCTCTGACTTCAGCCCCATTTCCGCCTCCAACTCCGACGCCAGCTCCACACCAGTTTCTAACTTCAGCTACGCCTCTGACTCCAGCTCCACACCAGTTCTGCATCTGACCACAACTTCAGTTCCATCTCTGACTACAGCTTCTCCTCCAACTCCAGCGCCACACCATCTCTGCCACTGACTTCAGCTCCGCCTCTGACTTCAGCTCCGCCTACAGCTCCAGCTCCGCCACCAACGCCTTTTCCATGATGACATATTTTCTTTGGTCCCACCGGGATTTGAACTCGGGTCGCTGGGGTGAGAGTCCAGAGCACTATCCACTATACCATGAAGACTTCACTAGTGTTGCAGGGAAGGAATGTACACTATATGGTTTAATGGAGCATTCGCTGACTCCACCACCAGCTCTGCCTCTGACTTCAGCTCCACCTCTGACTTCAGCACCGCCTCCAGCTCTGCCTCTGACTTCAGCTCCGCCTCCAGCTCTGCCTCTGACTTCAGCCCCACTTCCGCCTTTGACTCTGCCTCCAGCTCCAGACCTGCTCTGCCTCTGCCTTCAGCTCCGCCTCCAGCTCCACACCAGTCTCCGACTTCAGCTCCACCTCCAACCCTGACTTCAGCTCTACCTCTGACTCCAGCTCCACACCAGTCTCACTTCAGCTCCACCTCTGACTCCAGCCCCACACCAGCTTTGCATCTGACTCCAATTTCATCTCCGCCTCTGACTTAAACTCCACACCAGCTCTACCTCTGACTTCATTTCTGCCTCTGACTCCAGCTCTACACCATCTCTGCCTCTGACTTCAGCCCCACTTCCGCCTCCAACTCCGCCGCCAGCTCCACACCAGTTTCTGACTTCAGCTCCACCTCTGACTCCAGCTCCACACCAGTTCTGCATCTGACTTCAACTTCAGTTCCAACTCACACTACAGCTCCTCCTCCAACTCCAGTTCCACACCATCTCTGCCACTGACTTAAGCTCCGCTTCCAATTCCGGCGCCACACCAAATCTGCCTCTGACTTCAGCTCCGCCTCTGACTTCAGCTCCGCCTACAGCTCCAGCTCCGCCACCAACGCCTTTTCCATGATGACATATTTTCTTTGGTCCCACCGGGATTTGAACTCGGGTCGCTGGGGTGAGAGTCAAGAGCACTATCCACTATACCATGAAGACTTCACTAGTGTTGCAGGGAAGGAATGTACTCTATATGGTTTAATGGAGCATTCTCTGACTCCACCACCAGCTCTGCCTCTGACTTCAGCTCCACCTCTGACTTCAGCACCGCCTCCAGCTCTGCCTCTGACTACAGCTCCGCCTCCAGCTCTGCCTCTGACTTCAGCCCCACTTCCGCCTTTGACTCTGCCTCCAGCTCTGCCTCTGCCTTCAGCTCCGCCTCCAGCTCCACACCAGTGTCCGACTTCAGCTCCACCTCCAACCCTGACTTCAGCTCTACCTCTGACTCCAGCTTCACACCAGTCTCACTTCAGCTCCACCTCTGACTCCAGCCCCACACCAGCTTTGCATCTGACTCCAATTTCATCTCCACCTCTGACTCCAGCTCTTCACCATCTCTGCCTCTGACTTCAGCCCCAATTCCGCCGCCAGCTCCACACCAGTTTCTGACTTCAGCTCCACCTCTGACTCCAGCTCCACACCAGTTCTGCATCTGACTTCAACTTCAGTTCCATCTCACACTACAGCTCCTCCTCCAACTCCAGTTCCACACCATCTCTGCCACTGACTTCAGCTCCGCTTCCAATTCCGGCGCCACACCAAATCTGCCTCTGACTTCAGGTCCGCCTCTGACTTCAGCTCCGCCTACAGTTCCAGCTCCGCTTCCAACACCTTTTCCATGATGACATATTTTCTTTGGTCCCACCGGGATTTGAACTCGGGTCGCTGGGGTGAGAGTCCAGAGCACTATCCACTATACCATTAAGATTTCACTAGTGTTGCAGGGAAGGAATGTACACTATATGGTTTAATGGAGCATTCTCTGACTCCACCACCAGCTCTGCCTCTGACTTCAGCTCCACCTCTGACTCCAGCTCCACACCAGTGTCTGACTTCAGCTCCACCTCTGACTCCAGCCCCACACCAGCTTTGCATCTGACTCCAACTTCATCTCCGCCTCTGACTTCAGCTCCACACCAGCTCTACCTCTGACTTCATTTCTGCCTCTGACTCCACAACTTCAGTTCCATCTCTGACTACAGCTTCTCCTCCAACTCCACACCATCTCTGCCACTGACTTCAGCTCCGCCTCCAATTTCGGCACCACACCAAATCTGCCTCTGACTTCAGCTCCGCCTCTGACTTCAGCTCCGCCTACAGCTCCAGCTCCGCCACCAACGCCTTTTCCATGATGACATATTTTCTTTGGTCCCACTGGGATTTGAACTCGGGTCGCTGGGGTGAGAGTCCAGAGCACTATCCACTATACCATGAAGACTTCACTAGTGTTGCAGGGAAGGAATGTACACTATATGGTTTAATGGAGCATTCTCTGACTCCACCACCAGCTCTGCCTCTGACTTCAGCTCCACCTCTGACTTCAGCCTCACACCAGCTTTGCATCTGACTCCAACTTCATCTCCGCCTCTGACTTCAGCTCCACACCAGCTCTACCTCTGACTTCATTTCTGCCTCTGACTCCAGCTCTACATCATCTCTGCCTCTGACTTCAGCCCCACTTCCGCCTCCAACCCCGCCACCAGCTCCACACCAGTTTCTGACTTCAGCTCCACCTCTGACTCCAGCTCCACACCAGTTCTGCATCTGACTTCAACTTCAGTTCCATCTCACACTACAGCTCCTCCTCCAACTCCAGTTCCACACCATCTCTGCCACTTACTTCAGCTCCGCTTCCAATTCCGGCGCCACACCAAATCTGCCTCTGACTTCAGGTCCGCCTCTGACTTGAGCTCCGCCTACAGCTCCAGCTCCGCCTCCATCACCTTTTCCATGATGACATATTTTCTTTGGTCCCACCGGGATTTGAACTCGGGTCGCTGGGGTGAGAGTCCAGAGCACTATCCACTATACCATGAAGACTTCACTAGTGTTGCAGGGAAGGAATGTACACTATATGGTTTAATGGAGCATTCTCTGACTCCACCACCAGCTCTGCCTCTGACTTCAGCTCCACCTCTGACTTCAGCACCGCCTCCGGCTCTGTCTCTGACTTCAGCTCCGCCTCTGACTTCAGCCCCACTTCCGCCTTTGACTGTGCCTCCAGCTCCAGACCTCCTCTGCCTCTGCCTTCAGCTCCGCCTCCAGCTCCACACCAGTCTCTGACTTCAGCTCCACCTCCAACTCCGACGCCAGCTCCACACCAGTTTCTGACTTCAGCTCCGCCTCTGACTCCAGCTCCACACCAGTTCTGCATCTGACCACAACTTCAGTTCCATCTCTGACCACACCTTCTCCTCCAACTCCAGCTCCACACCATCTCTGCCACTGACTTCAGCTCCGCCTTCAATTTCGGCACCACACCAAATCTGCCTCTGACTTCAGCTCCGCCTCTGACTTCAGCTCCGCCTCTGACTTCAGCTCCGCCTACAGCTCCAGCTCCGCCACCAACGCCTTTTCCATGATGACATATTTTCTTTGGTCCCACCGGGATTTGAACTCGGGTCGCTGGGGTGAGAGTCCAGAGCACTATCCACTATACCATGAAGACTTCACTAGTGTTGCAGGGAAGGAATGTACACTATATGGTTTAATGGAGCATTCTCTGACTCCACCACCAGCTCTGCCTCTGACTTCAGCTCCACCTCTGACTTCAGCACCGCCTCCAGCTCTGCCTCTGACTTCAGCTCCGCCTCCAGCTCTGCCTCTGACTTCAGCCCCACTTCCGCCTTTGACTCTGCCTCCAGCTCCAGACCTGCTCTGCTTCTGCCTTCAGCTCCGCCTCCAGTTCCACACCAGTGTCCGACTTCAGCTCCACCTCCAACCCTGACTTCAGCTCTACCTCTGACTCCAGCTCCACACCAGTCTCACTTCAGCTCCACCTCTGACTCCAGCCCCACACCAGCTTTGCATCTGACTCCAATTTCATCTCCGCCTCTGACTTCAGCTCCACACCAGCTTTACCTCTGACTTCATTTCTGCCTCTGACTCCAGCTCTACACCATCTCTGCCTCTGACTTCAGCCGGGATTTGAACTCGGGTCGCTGGGGTGAGAGTCCAGAGCACTATCCACTATACCATGAAGACTTCACTAGTGTTGCAGGGAAGGAATGTACACTATATGGTTTAATGGGGCATTCTCTGACTCCACCACCAGCTCTGCCTCTGACTTCAGCTCCACCTCTGACTTCAGCACCGCCTCCAGCTCCGCCTCTGACTTCAGCACCGCCTCCAGCTCTGCCTCTGACTTCAGCTCCGCCTCCAGCTCTGCCTCTGACTTCAGCCCCACTTCCGCCTTTGACTGTGCCTCCAGCTCCAGACCTGCTCTGCCTCTGCCTTCAGCTCCGCCTCCAGCTCCACACCAGTCTCTGACTTCAGCTCCACCTCCAACCCTGACTTCAGCTCTACCTCTGACTCCAGCTCCACACCAGTCTCTGACTTCAGCTCCACCTCTGACTCCAGCCCCACACCAGCTTTGCATCTGACTCCAACTTCATCTCCGCCTCTGACTTCAGTTCCACACCAGCTCTACCTATGACTTCATTTCTGCCTCTGACTCCAGCTCTACACCATCTCTGCCTCTGACTTCAGCCCCATTTCCGCCTCCAACTCCGACGCCAGCTCCACACCAGTTTCTAACTTCAGCTACGCCTCTGACTCCAGCTCCACACCAGTTCTGCATCTGACCACAACTTCAGTTCCATCTCTGACTACAGCTTCTCCTCCAACTCCAGCGCCACACCATCTCTGCCACTGACTTCAGCTCCGCCTCTGACTTCAGCTCCGCCTACAGCTCCAGCTCCGCCACCAACGCCTTTTCCATGATGATATATATTCTTTGGTCCCACCGGGATTTGAACTCGGGTCGCTGGGGTGAGAGTCCAGAGCACTATCCACTATACCATGAAGACTTCACTAGTGTTGCAGGGAAGGAATGTACACTATATGGTTTAATGGAGCATTCTCTGACTCCATCACCAGCTCTGCCTCTGACTTCAGCTCCACCTCTGACTTCAGCACCGCCTCCAGCTCTGCCTCTGACTTCAGCTCCGCCTCCAGCTCTGCCTCTGACTTCAGCCCCACTTCCGCCTTTGACTGTGCTTCCAGCTCCAGACCTGCTCTGCCTCTGCCTTCAGCTCCGCCTCCAGCTCCACACCAGTCTCTGACTTCAGCTCCACCTCCAACCCTGACTTCAGCTCTACCTCTGACTCCAGCTCCACACCAGTCTCTGACTTCAGTTCCACCTCTGACTCCAGCCCCACACCAGCTTTGCATCTGACTCCAACTTCATCTCCGCCTCTGACTTCAGCTCCACACCAGCTCTACCTCTGACTTCATTTCTGCCTCTGACTCCAGCTCTACACCATCTCTGCCTCTGACTTCAGCCCCACTTCCGCCTCCAACTCCGCCGCCAGCTCCACACCAGTTTCTGACTTCAGCTCCGCCTCTGACTCCAGCTCCACACCAGTTCTGCATCTGACCACAACTTCAGTTCCATCTCTGACTACACCTTCTCCTCCAACTCCACACCATCTCTGCCACTGACTTCAGCTCCGCCTCCAATTTCGGCACCACACCAAATCTGCCTCTGACTTCAGCTCCGCCTCTGACTTCAGCTCCGCCTACAGCTCCAGCTCCGCCACCAACGCCTTTTCCATGATGACATATTTTCTTTGGTCCCACTGGGATTTGAACTCGGGTCGCTGGGGTGAGAGTCCAGAGCACTATCCACTATACCATGAAGACTTCACTAGTGTTGCAGGGAAGGAATGTACACTATATGGTTTAATGGAGCATTCTCTGACTCCACCACCAGCTCTGCCTCTGACTTCAGCTCCACCTCTGACTTCAGCACCGCCTCCAGCTCTGCCTCTGACTTCAGCTCCGCCTCCAGCTCTGCCTCTGACTTCAGCCCCACTTCCGCCTTTGACTGTGCCTCCAGCTCCAGACCTGCTCTGCCTCTGCCTTCAGCTCCGCCTCCAGCTCCACACCAGTCTCTGACTTCAGCTCCACCTCCAACCCTGACTTCAGCTCTACCTCTGACTCCAGCTCCACACCAGTCTCTGACTTCAGCTCCACCTCTGACTCCAGCCCCACACCAGCTTTGCATCTGACTCCAACTTCATCTCCGCCTCTGACTTCAGTTCCACACCAGCTCTACCTATGACTTCATTTCTGCCTCTGACTCCAGCTCTACACCATCTCTGCCTCTGACTTCAGCCCCACTTCCGCCTCCAACTCCGCCACCAGCTCCACACCAGTTTCTGACTTCAGCTCCACCTCTGACTCCAGCTCCACACCAGTTCTGCATCTGACTTCAACTTCAGTTCCATCTCACACTACAGCTCCTCCTCCAACTCCAGTTCCACACCATCTCTGCCACTGACTTCAGCTCCGCTTCCAATTCCGGCGCCACACCAAATCTGCCTCTGACTTCAGGTCCGCCTCTGACTTCAGCTCCGCCTACAGCTCCAGCTCCGCCTCCATCACCTTTTCCATGATGACATATTTTCTTTGGTCCCACCGGGATTTGAACTCGGGTCGCTGGGGTGAGAGTCCAGAGCACTATCCACTATACCATGAAGACTTCACTAGTGTTGCAGGGAAGGAATGTACACTATATGGTTTAATGGAGCATTCTCTGACTCCACCACCAGCTCTGCCTCTGACTTCAGCTCCACCTCTGACTTCAGCACCGCCTCTGGCTCTGCCTCTGACTTCAGCTCCGCCTCTGACTTCAGCCCCACTTCCGCCTTTGACTGTGCCTCCAGCTCCAGACCTCCTCTGCCTCTGCCTTCAGCTCCGCCTCCAGCTCCACACCAGTTTCTGACTTCAGCTCCACCTCCAACCCTGACTTCAGCTCTACCTCTGACTCCAGCTCCACACCAGTCTCTGACTTCAGCTCCACCTCTGACTCCAGCCCCACACCAGCTTTGCATCTGACTCCAACTTCATCTCCGCCTCTGACTTCAGTTCCACACCAGCTCTACCTATGACTTCATTTCTGCCTCTGACTCCAGCTCTACACCATCTCTGCCTCTGACTTCAGCCCCACTTCCGCCTCCAACTCCGACGCCAGCTCCACACCAGTTTCTGACTTCAGCTCCGCCTCTGACTCCAGCTCCACACCAGTTCTGCATCTGACCACAACTTCAGTTCCATCTCTGACCACACCTTCTCCTCCAACTCCAGCTCCACACCATCTCTGCCACTGACTTCAGCTCCGCCTTCAATTTCGGCACCACACCAAATCTGCCTCTGACTTCAGCTCCGCCTCTGACTTCAGCTCCGCCTCTGACTTCAGCTCCGCCTACAGCTTCAGCTCCGCCACCAACGCCTTTTCCATGATGACATATTTTCTTTGGTCCCACCGGGATTTGAACTCGGGTCGCTGGGGTGAGAGTCCAGAGCACTATCCACTATACCATGAAGACTTCACTAGTGTTGCAGGGAAGGAATGTACACTATATGGTTTAATGGAGCATTCTCTGACTCCACCACCAGCTCTGCCTCTGACTTCAGCTCCACCTCTGACTTCAGCCTCACACCAGCTTTGCATCTGACTCCAACTTCATCTCCGCCTCTGACTTCAGCTCCACACCAGCTCTACCTCTGACTTCATTTCTGCCTCTGACTCCAGCTCTACACCATCTCTGCCTCTGACTTCAGCCCCACTTCCGCCTCCAACTCCGCCACCAGCTCCACACCAGTTTCTAACTTCAGCTCCACCTCTGACTCCAGCTCCACACCAGTTCTGCATCTGACTTCAACTTCAGTTCCATCTCACACTACAGCTCCTCCTCCAACTCCAGTTCCACACCATCTCTGCCACTTACTTCAGCTCCGCTTCCAATTCCGGCGCCACACCATCTCTGCCTCTGACTTCAGCCCCACTTCCGCCTCCAACTCCGCCGCCAGCTCCACACCAGTTTCTGACTTCAGCTCCGCCTCTGACTCCAGCTCCACACCAGTTCTGCATCTGACCACAACTTCAGTTCCATCTCTGACTACAGCTTCTCCTCCAACTCCAGCTCCACACCATCTCTGCCACTGACTTCAGCTCCGCCTTCAATTTCGGCACCACACCAAATCTGCCTCTGACTTCAGCTCCGCCTCTGACTTCAGCTCCGCCTACAGCTCCAGCTCCGCCACCAACGCCTTTTCCATGATGACATATTTTCTTTGGTCCCACCGGGATTTGAACTCGGGTCGCTGGGGTGAGAGTCCAGAGCACTATCCACTATACCATGAAGACTTCACTAGTGTTGCAGGGAAGGAATGTACACTATATGGTTTAATGGAGCATTCTCTGACTCCACCACCAGCTCTGCCTCTGACTTCAGCTCCACCTCTGACTTCAGCACCGCCTCCAGCTCTGCCTCTGACTTCAGCTCCGCCTCCAGCTCTGCCTCTGATTCAGCCCCACTTCCGCCTTTGACTGTGCCTCCAGCTCCAGACCTGCTCTGCCTCTGCCTTCAGCTCCGCCTCCAGCTCCACACCAGTCTGTGACTTCAGCTCCACCTCCAACCCTGACTTCAGCTCTACCTCTGACTCCAGCTCCACACCAGTCTCTGACTTCAGCTCCACCTCTGACTCCAGCCCCACACCAGCTTTGCATCTGACTCCAACTTCATCTCCGCCTCTGACTTCAGTTCCACACCAGCTCTACCTATGACTTCATTTCTGCCTCTGACTCCAGCTCTACACCATCTCTGCCTCTGACTTCAGCCCCACTTGCGCCTCCAACTCCGACGCCAGCTCCACACCAGTTTCTGACTTCAGCTCCGCCTCTGACTCCAGCTCCACACCAGTTCTGCATCTGACCACAACTTCAGTTCCATCTCTGACTACAGCTTCTCCTCCAACTCCAGCGCCACACCATCTCTGCCACTGACTTCAGCTCCGCCTTCAATTTCGGCACCACACCAAATCTGCCTCTGACTTCAGCTCCGCCTCTGACTTCAGCTCCGCCTACAGCTCCAGCTCCGCCACCAACGCCTTTTCCATGATGATATATATTCTTTGGTCCCACCGGGATTTGAACTCGGGTCGCTGGGGTGAGAGTCCAGAGCACTATCCACTATACCATGAAGACTTCACTAGTGTTACAGGGAAGGAATGTACACTATATGGTTTAATGGAGCATTCTCTGACTCCACCACCAGCTCTGCCTCTGACTTCAGCTCCACCTCTGACTTCAGCTCCGCCTCCAGCTCTGCCTCTGACTTCAGCTCCGCCTCCAGCTCTGCCTGTGACTTCAGCCCCACTTCCGCCTTTGACCCTGCCTCCAGCTCCAGACCTGCTCTGCCTCTGCCTTCAGCTCCGCCTCCAGCTCCACACCAGTGTCCGACTTCAGCTCCACCTCCAACCCTGACTTCAGCTCTACCTCTGACTCCAGCTCCACACCAGTCTCACTTCAGCTCCACCTCTGACTCCAGCCCCACACCAGCTTTGCATCTGACTCCAATTTCATCTCCGCCTCTGACTTCAGCTCCACACCAGCTCTACCTCTGACTTCATTTCTGCCTCTGACTCCAGCTCTACACCATCTCTGCCTCTGACTTCAGCCGGGATTTGAACTCGGGTCGCTGGGGTGAGAGTCCAGAGCACTATCCACTATACCATGAAGACTTCACTAGTGTTGCAGGGAAGGAATGTACACTATATGGTTTAATGGAGCATTCTCTGACTCCATCACCAGCTCTGCCTCTGACTTCAGCTGCACCTCTGACTTCAGCACCGCCTCCAGCTCTGCCTCTGACTTCAGCTCCGCCTCCAGCTCTGCCTCTGACTTCAGCCCCACTTCCGCCTTTGACTGTGCTTCCAGCTCCAGACCTGCTCTGCCTCTGCCTTCAGCTCCGCCTCCAGCTCCACACCAGTCTCTGACTTCAGCTCCACCTCCAACCCTGACTTCAGCTCTACCTCTGACTCCAGCTCCACACCAGTCTCTGACTTCAGCTCCACCTCTGACTTCAGCCTCACACCAGCTTTGCATCTGACTCCAACTTCATCTCCGCCTCTGACTTCAGCTCCACACCAGCTCTACCTCTGACTTCATTTCTGCCTCTGACTCCAGCTCTACACCATCTCTGCCTCTGACTTCAGCCCCACTTCCGCCTCCAACTCCGCCACCAGCTCCACACCAGTTTCTGACTTCAGCTCCACCTCTGACTCCAGCTCCACACCAGTTCTGCATCTGACTTCAACTTCAGTTCCATCTCACACTACAGCTCCTCCTCCAACTCCAGTTCCACACCATCTCTGCCACTGACTTCAGCTCCGCTTCCAATTCCGGCGCCACACCAAATCTGCCTCTGACTTCAGGTCCGCCTCTGACTTCAGCTCCGCCTACAGCTCCAGCTCCGCCTCCATCACCTTTTCCATGATGACATATTTTCTTTGGTCCCACCGGGATTTGAACTCGGGTCGCTGGGGTGAGAGTCCAGAGCACTATCCACTATACCATGAAGACTTCACTAGTGTTGCAGGGAAGGAATGTACACTATATGGTTTAATGGAGCATTCTCTGACTCCACCACCAGCTCTGCCTCTGACTTCAGCTCCACCTCTGACTTCAGCACCGCCTCTGGCTCTGCCTCTGACTTCAGCTCCGCCTCTGACTTCAGCCCCACTTCCGCCTTTGACTGTGCCTCCAGCTCCAGACCTCCTCTGCCTCTGCCTTCAGCTCCGCCTCCAGCTCCACACCAGTTTCTGACTTCAGCTCCACCTCCAACCCTGACTTCAGCTCTACCTCTGACTCCAGCTCCACACCAGTCTCTGACTTCAGCTCCACCTCTGACTCCAGCCCCACACCAGCTTTGCATCTGACTCCAACTTCATCTCCGCCTCTGACTTCAGTTCCACACCAGCTCTACCTATGACTTCATTTCTGCCTCTGACTCCAGCTCTACACCATCTCTGCCTCTGACTTCAGCCCCACTTCCGCCTCCAACTCCGACGACAGCTCCACACCAGTTTCTGACTTCAGCTCCGCCTCTGACTCCAGCTCCACACCAGTTCTGCATCTGACCACAACTTCAGTTCCATCTCTGACCACACCTTCTCCTCCAACTCCAGCTCCACACCATCTCTGCCACTGACTTCAGCTCCGCCTTCAATTTCGGCACCACACCAAATCTGCCTCTGACTTCAGCTCCGCCTCTGACTTCAGCTCCGCCTCTGACTTCAGCTCCGCCTACAGCTTCAGCTCCGCCACCAACGCCTTTTCCATGATGACATATTTTCTTTGGTCCCACCGGGATTTGAACTCGGGTCGCTGGGGTGAGAGTCCAGAGCACTATCCACTATACCATGAAGACTTCACTAGTGTTGCAGGGAAGGAATGTACACTATATGGTTTAATGGAGCATTCTCTGACTCCACCACCAGCTCTGCCTCTGACTTCAGCTCCACCTCTGACTTCAGCCTCACACCAGCTTTGCATCTGACTCCAACTTCATCTCCGCCTCTGACTTCAGCTCCACACCAGCTCTACCTCTGACTTCATTTCTGCCTCTGACTCCAGCTCTACACCATCTCTGCCTCTGACTTCAGCCCCACTTCCGCCTCCAACTCCGCCACCAGCTCCACACCAGTTTCTAACTTCAGCTCCACCTCTGACTCCAGCTCCACACCAGTTCTGCATCTGACTTCAACTTCAGTTCCATCTGACACTACAGCTCCTCCTCCAACTCCAGTTCCACACCATCTCTGCCACTTACTTCAGCTCCGCTTCCAATTCCGGCGCCACACCAAATCTGCCTCTGACTTCAGGTCCGCCTCTGACTTCAGCTCCGCCTACAGCTCCAGCTCCGCCTCCATTACCTTTTCCATGATGACATATTTTCTTTGGTCCCACCGGGATTTGAACTTGGGTCGCTGGGGTGAGAGTCCAGAGCACTATCCACTATACCATGAAGACTTCACTAGTGTTGCAGGGAAGGAATGTACACTATATGGTTTAATGGAGCATTCTCTGACTCCACCACCAGCTCTGCCTCTGACTTCAGCACCGCCTCCAGCTCTGCCTCTGACTTCAGCTCCGCCTCCAGCTCTGCCTCTGACTTCAGCCCCACTTCCGCCTTTGACTCTGCCTCCAGCTCCAGACCTGCTCTGCCTCTGCCTTCAGCTCCGCCTCCAGCTCCACACCAGTCTCTGACTTCAGCTCCACCTCCAACCCTGACTTCAGCTCTACCTCTGACTTCAGCTCCACACCAGCTCTACCTCTGACTTCATTTCTGCCTCTGACTCCAGCTCTACACCATGTCTGCCTCTGACTTCAGCCCCACTTCCGCCTCCAACTCCGCCGCCAGCTCCACACCAGTTTCTGACTTCAGCTTCACCTCTGAGTCCAGCTCCACACCAGTTCTGCATCTGACTTCAACTTCAGTTCCATCTGACACTACAGCTCCTCCTCCAACTCCAGTTCCACACCTTCTCTGCCACTGACTTCAGCTCCGCTTCCAATTCCGGCGCCACACCAAATCTGCCTCTGAGTTCAGGTCCGCCTCTGACTTCAGCTCCGCCTACAGCTCCAGCTCCGCCTCCAACACCTTTTCCATGATGACATATTTTCTTTGGTCCCACTGGGATTTGAACTCGGGTCGCTGGGGTGAGAGTCCAGAGCACTATCCACTATACCATTAAGACTTCACTAGTGTTGCAGGGAAGGAATGTACACTATATGGTTTAATGGAGCATTCTCTGACCACCACCAGCTCTGCCTCTGACTTCAGCTCCACCTCTGACTTCAGCACCACCTCCAGCTCTGCCTCTGACTTCAGCTCCGCCTCCAGCTCTGCCTCTGACTTCAGCCCCACTTCCGCCTTTGACTCTGCCTCCAGCTCCAGACCTGCTCTGCCTCTGCCTTCAGCTCCGCCTCCAGCTCCACACCAGTCTCTGACATCAGCTCCACCTCCAACCCTGACTTCAGCTGTACCTCTGACTCCAGCTCCACACCAGTCTCTGACTTCAGCTCCACCTCTGACTTCATTTCCACACAAGCTCTGCCTCCAACTCCAGCCCCACACCAGCTTTGCATCTGACTCCTACTTCATCTCCGCCTCTGACTTCAGCTCCACACCAGCTCTACCTCTGACTTCATTTCTGCCTCTGACTCCAGCTCTACACTATCTCTGCCTCTGACTTCAGCCGGGATTTGAACTCGGGTCGCTGGGGTGAGAGTCCAGAGCACTATCCACTATACCATGAAGACTTCACTAGTGTTGCAGGGAAGGAATGTACACTATATGGTTTAATGGAGCATTCTCTGACTCCACCACCAGCTCTGCCTCTGACTTCAGCTCCACCTCTGACTTCAGCACCGCCTCCAGCTCTGCCTCTGACTTCAGCTCCGCCTCCAGCTCTGCCTCTGACTACAGCTCCGCCTCCAGCTCTGCCTCTGACTTCAGCCCCACTTCCGCCTTTGACTGTGCCTCCAGCTCCAGACCTGCTCTGCCTCTGCCTTCAGCTCCGCCTCCAGCTCCACACCAGTCTCTGACTTCAGCTCCACCTCCAACCCTGACTTCAGCTCTACCTCTGACCCCAGCTCCACACCAGTCTCTGACTTCAGCTCCACCTCTGACTCCAGCCCCACACCAGCTTTGCATCTGACTCCAACTTCATCTCCGCCTCTTACTTCAGCTCCACACCAGCTCTACCTCTGACTTCATTTCTGCCTCTGACTCCAGCTCTACACCATCTCTGCCTCTGACTTCAGCCCCACTTCCGCCTCCAACTCCGCCGCCAGCTCCACACCAGTTTCTGACTTCAGCTCCGCCTCTGACTCCAGCTCCACACCAGTTCTGCATCTGACCACAACTTCAGTTCCATCTCTGACTACAGCTTCTCCTCCAACTCCAGCTCCACACCATCTCTGCCACTGACTTCGGGCTCCGCCTTCAATTTCGGCACCACACCAAATCTGCCTCTGACTTCAGCTCCGCCTCTGACTTCAGCTCCGCCTACAGCTCCAGCTCCGCCACCAACGCCTTTTCCATGATGACATATTTTCTTTGGTCCCACCGGGATTTGAACTCGGGTCGCTGGGGTGAGAGTCCAGAGCACTACCCACTATACCATGAAGACTTCACTAGTGTTGCAGGGAAGGAATGTACACTATATGGTTTAATGGAGCATTCTCTGACTCCACCACCAGCTCTGCCTCTGACTTCAGCTCCACCTCTGACTTCAGCACCGCCTCCAGCTCTGCCTCTGACTTCAGCTCCGCCTCCAGCTCTGCCTCTGACTTCAGCCCCACTTCCGCCTTTGACTGTGCCTCCAGCTCCAGACCTGCTCTGCCTCTGCCTTCAGCTCCGCCTCAAGCTCCACACCAGTCTCCGACTTCAGCTCCACCTCCAACCCTGACTTCAGCTTTACTTCTGACTCCAGCTCCACACCAGTTTCACTTCAGCTCCACCTCTGACTCCAGCCCCACACCAGCTTTGCATCTGACTCCAATTTCATCTCCGCCTCTGACTTCAGCTCCACACCAGTTCTACCTCTGACTTCATTTCTGCCTCTGACTCCAGCTCTACACCATCTCTGCCTCTGACTTCAGCCCCACTTCCGCCTCCAACTCCGCCGCCAGCTCCACACCAGTTTCTGACTTCAGCTCCACCTCTGACTCCAGCTCCACACCAGTTCTGCATCTGACTTCAACTTCAGTTCCATCTGACACTACAGCTCCTCCTCCAACTCCAGTTCCACACCTTCTCTGCCACTTCCAATTCCGGCGCCACATCAAATCTGCCTCTGAGTTCAGGTCCGCCTCTGACTTCAGCTCCGCCTACAGCTCCAGCTCCGCCTCCAACACCTTTTCCATGATGACATATTTTCTTTGGTCCCACCGGGATTTGAACTCGGGTCGCTGGGGTGAGAGTCCAGAGCACTATCCACTATACCATTAAGACTTCACTAGTGTTGCAGGGAAGGAATGTACACTATATGGTTTAATGGAGCATTCTCTGACTCCACCACCAGCTCTGCCTCTGACTTCAGCACCGCCTCCAGCTCTGCCTCTGACTTCAGCTCCGCCTCCAGCTCTGCCTCTGACTTCAGCCCCACTTCCGCCTTTGACTCTGCCTCCAGCTCCAGACCTGCTCTGCCTCTGCCTTCAGCTCCGCCTCCAGCTCCACACCAGTTTCTGACTTCAGCTCCACCTCCAACCCTGACTTCAGCTCTACCTCTGACTCCAGCTCCACACCAGTCTCTGACTTCAGCTTCACCTCTGACTCCAGCCCCACACCAGCTTTGCATCTGACTCCAACTTCATCTCCGCCTCTGACTTCAGCTCCACACCAGCTCTACCTCTGACTTCATTTCTGCCTCTGACTCCACAACTTCAGTTCCATCTCTGACTACAGCTTCTCCTCCAACTCCAGCTCCACACCATCTCTGCCACTGACTTCACCCCGCCTTCAATTTCGGCACCACACCAAATCTGCCTCTGACTTCACGTCCGCCTCTGACTTCAGCTCCGCCTACAGCTCCAGCTCCGCCACCAACGCCTTTTCCATGATGACATATTTTCTTTGGTCCCACCGGGATTTGAACTCGGGTCGCTGGGGTGAGAGTCCAGAGCACTACCCACTATACCATGAAGACTTCACTAGTGTTGCAGGGAAGGAATGTACACTATATGGTTTAATGGAGCATTCTCTGACTCCACCACCAGTTCTGCCTCTGACTTCAGCTCCACCTCTGACTTCAGCACCGCCTCCAGCTTTGCCTCTGACTTCAGCCCCACTTCCGCCTTTGACTCTGCCTCCAGCTCCAGACCTGCTCTGCCTCTGCCTTCAGCTCCGCCTCCAGCTCCACACCAGTCTCCGACTTCAGCTCCACCTCCATCCCTGACTTCAGCTCTACCTCTGACTTCAGCTCCACACCAGCTCTACCTCTGACTTCATTTCTGCCTCTGACTCCAGCTCTACACTATGTCTGCCTCTGACTTCAGCCCCACTTCCGCTTCCAACTCCGCCGCCAGCTCCACACCAGTTTCTGACTTCAGCTTCACCTCTGAGTCCAGCTCCACACCAGTTCTGCATCTGACTTCAACTTCAGTTCCATCTGACACTACAGCTCCTCCTCCAACTCCAGTTCCACACCTTCTCTGCCACTGACTTCAGCTCCGCTTCCAATTCCGGCGCCACACCAAATCTGCCTCTGAGTTCAGGTCCGCCTCTGACTTCAGCTCCGCCTACAGCTCCAGCTCCGCCTCCAACACCTTTTCCATGATGACATATTTTCTTTGGTCCCACCGGGATTTGAACTCGGGTCGCTGGGGTGAGAGTCCAGAGCACTATCCACTATACCATTAAGACTTCACTAGTGTTGCAGGGAAGGAATGTACACTATATGGTTTAATGGAGCATTCTCTGACTCCACCACCAGCTCTGCCTCTGACTTCAGCACCGCCTCCAGCTCTGCCTCTGACTTCAGCTCCGCCTCCAGCTCTGCCTCTGACTTCAGCCCCACTTCCGCCTTTGACTCTGCCTCCAGCTCCAGACCTGCTCTGCCTCTGCCTTCAGCTCCGCCTCCAGCTCCACACCAGTTTCTGACTTCAGCTCCACCTCCAACCTTGACTTCAGCTCTACCTCTGACTCCAGCTCCACACCAGTCTCTGACTTCAGCTTCACCTCTGACTCCAGCCCCACACCAGCTTTGCATCTGACTCCAACTTCATCTCCGCCTCTGACTTCAGCTCCACACCAGCTCTACCTCTGACTTCATTTCTGCCTCTGACTCCACAACTTCAGTTCCATCTCTGACTACAGCTTCTCCTCCAACTCCAGCTCCACACCATCTCTGCCACTGACTTCACCCCGCCTTCAATTTCGGCACCACACCAAATCTGCCTCTGACTTCACGTCCGCCTCTGACTTCAGCTCCGCCTACAGCTCCAGCTCCGCCACCAACGCCTTTTCCATGATGACATATTTTCTTTGGTCCCACCGGGATTTGAACTCGGGTCGCTGGGGTGAGAGTCCAGAGCACTACCCACTATACCATGAAGACTTCACTAGTGTTGCAGGGAAGGAATGTACACTATATGGTTTAATGGAGCATTCTCTGACTCCACCACCAGTTCTGCCTCTGACTTCAGCTCCACCTCTGACTTCAGCACCGCCTCCAGCTTTGCCTCTGACTTCAGCCCCACTTCCGCCTTTGACTCTGCCTCCAGCTCCAGACCTGCTCTGCCTCTGCCTTCAGCTCCGCCTCCAGCTCCACACCAGTCTCCGACTTCAGCTCCACCTCCATCCCTGACTTCAGCTCTACCTCTGACTTCAGCTCCACACCAGCTCTACCTCTGACTTCATTTCTGCCTCTGACTCCAGCTCTACACCATGTCTGCCTCTGACTTCAGCCCCACTTCCGCTTCCAACTCCGCCGCCAGCTCCACACCAGTTTCTGACTTCAGCTTCACCTCTGAGTCCAGCTCCACACCAGTTCTGCATCTGACTTCAACTTCAGTTCCATCTGACACTACAGCTCCTCCTCCAACTCCAGTTCCACACCTTCTCTGCCACTGACTTCAGCTCCGCTTCCAATTCCGGCGCCACACCAAATCTGCCTCTGAGTTCAGGTCCGCCTCTGACTTCAGCTCCGCCTACAGCTCCAGCTCCGCCTCCAACACCTTTTCCATGATGACATATTTTCTTTGGTCCCACCGGGATTTGAACTCGGGTCGCTGGGGTGAGAGTCCAGAGCACTATCCACTATACCATTAAGACTTCACTAGTGTTGCAGGGAAGGAATGTACACTATATGGTTTAATGGAGCATTCTCTGACTCCACCACCAGCTCTGCCTCTGACTTCAGCTCCACCTCTGACTTCAGCACCGCCTCCAGCTCTGCCTCTGACTTCAGCTCCGCCTCCAGCTCTGCCTCTGACTTCAGCTCCGCCTCCAGCTCTGCCTCTGACTTCAGCCCCACTTCCGCCTTTGACTGTGCCTCCAGCTCCAGACCTGCTCTGCCTCTGCCTTCAGCTCCGCCTCCAGCTCCACACCAGTCTCTGACTTCAGCTCCACCTCCAACCCTGACTTCAGCTCTACCTCTGACCCCAGCTCCACACCAGTCTCTGACTTCAGCTCCACCTCTGACTCCAGCCCCACACCAGCTTTGCATCTGACTCCAACTTCATCTCCGCCTCTGACTTCAGCTCCACACCAGCTCTACCTCTAACTTCATTTCTGCCTCTGACTCCAGCTCTACACCATCTCTGCCTCTGACTTCAGCCCCACTTCCGCCTCCAACTCCGCCGCCAGCTCCACACCAGTTTCTGACTTCAACTCCGCCTCTGACTCCAGCTCCACACCAGTTCTGCATCTGACCACAACTTCAGTTCCATCTCTGACTACAGCTTCTCCTCCAACTCCAGCTCCACACCATCTCTGCCACTGACTTCAGCTCCGCCTTCAATTTCGGCACCACACCAAATCTGCCTCTGACTTCAGCTCCGCCTCTGACTTCAGCTCCGCCTACAGCTCCAGCTCCGCCACCAACGCCTTTTCCATGATGACATATTTTCTTTGGTCCCACCGGGATTTGAACTCGGGTCGCTGGGGTGAGAGTCCAGAGCACTACCCACTATACCATGAAGACTTCACTAGTGTTGCAGGGAAGGAATGTACACTATATGGTTTAATGGAGCATTCTCTGACTCCACCACCAGTTCTGCCTCTGACTTCAGCTCCACCTCTGACTTCAGCACCGCCTCCAGCTTTGCCTCTGACTTCAGCTCCGCCTCCAGCTCTGCCTCTGACTTCAGCCCCACTTCCGCCTTTGACTCTGCCTCCAGCTCCAGACCTGCTCTGCCTCTGCCTTCAGCTCCGCCTCCAGCTCCACACCAGTCTCTGACATCAGCTCCACCTCCAACCCTGACTTCAGCTGTACCTCTGACTCCAGCTCCACACCAGTCTCTGACTTCAGCTCCACCTCTGACTTCAGCTCCACACAAGCTCTGCCTCCAACTCCAGCCCCACACCAGCTTTGCATCTGACTCCTACTTCATCTCCGCCTCTGACTTCAGCTCCACACCAGCTCTACCTCTGACTTCATTTCTGCCTCTGACTCCAGCTCTACACTATCTCTGCCTCTGACTTCAGCCGGGATTTGAACTCGGGTCGCTGGGGTGAGAGTCCAGAGCACTATCCACTATACCATGAAGACTTCACTAGTGTTGCAGGGAAGGAATGTACACTATATGGTTTAATGGAGCATTCTCTGACTCCACCACCAGCTCTGCCTCTGACTTCAGCTCCACCTCTGACTTCAGCACCGCCTCCAGCTCTGCCTCTGACTTCAGCTCCGCCTCCAGCTCTGCCTCTGACTTCAGCTCCGCCTCCAGCTCTGCCTCTGACTTCAGCCCCACTTCCGCCTTTGACTGTGCCTCCAGCTCCAGACCTGCTCTGCCTCTGCCTTCAGCTCCGCCTCCAGCTCCACACCAGTCTCTGACTTCAGCTCCACCTCCAACCCTGACTTCAGCGCTACCTCTGACCCCAGCTCCACACCAGTCTCTGACTTCAGCTCCACCTCTGACTCCAGCCCCACACCAGCTTTGCATCTGACTCCAACTTCATCTCCGCCTCTGACTTCAGCTCCACACCAGCTCTACCTCTGACTTCATTTCTGCCTCTGACTCCAGCTCTACACCATCTCTGCCTCTGACTTCAGCCCCACTTCCGCCTCCAACTCCGCCGCCAGCTCCACACCAGTTTCTGACTTCAGCTCCGCCTCTGACTCCAGCTCCACACCAGTTCTGCATCTGACCACAACTTCAGTTCCATCTCTGACTACAGCTTCTCCTCCAACTCCAGCTCCACACCATCTCTGCCACTGACTTCAGCTCCGCCTTCAATTTCGGCACCACACCAAATCTGCCTCTGACTTCAGCTCCGCCTCTGACTTCAGCTCCGCCTACAGCTCCAGCTCCGCCACCAACGCCTTTTCCATGATGACATATTTTCTTTGGTCCCACCGGGATTTGAACTCGGGTCGCTGGGGTGAGAGTCCAGAGCACTACCCACTATACCATGAAGACTTCACTAGTGTTGCAGGGAAGGAATGTACACTATATGGTTTAATGGAGCATTCTCTGACTCCACCACCAGCTCTGCCTCTGACTTCAGCTCCACCTCTGACTTCAGCACCGCCTCCAGCTCTGCCTCTGACTTCAGCTCCGCCTCCAGCTCTGCCTCTGACTTCAGCCCCACTTCCGCCTTTGACTCTGCCTCCAGCTCCAGACCTGCTCTGCCTCTGCCTTCAGCTCCGCCTCCAGCTCCACACCAGTGTCCGACTTCAGCTCCACCTCCAACCCTGACTTCAGCTCTACCTCTGACTCCAGCTTCACACCAGTCTCACTTCAGCTCCACCTCTGACTCCAGCCCCACACCAGCTTTGCATCTGACTCCAATTTCATCTCCGCCTCTGACTCCAGCTCTTCACCATCTCTGCCTCTGACTTAAGCCCCACTTCCGCCGCCAGCTCCACACCAGTTTCTGACTTCAGCTCCACCTCTGACTCCAGCTCCACACCAGTTCTGCATCTGACTTCAACTTCAGTTCCATCTCACACTACAGCTCCTCCTCCAACTCCAGTTCCACACCATCTCTGCCACTGACTTCAGCTCCGCTTCCAATTCCGGCGCCACACCAAATCTGCCTCTGACTTCAGGTCCGCCTCTGACTTCAGGTCCGCCTACAGTTCCAGCTCCGCCTCCAACACCTTTTCCATGATGACATATTTTCTTTGGTCCCACCGGGATTTTAACTCGGGTCGCTGGGGTGAGAGTCCAGAGCACTATCCACTATACCATTAAGACTTCACTAGTGTTGCAGGGAAGGAATGTACACTATATGGTTTAATGGAGCATTCTCTGACTCCACCACCAGCTCTGCCTCTGACTTCAGCTCCACCTCTGACTTCAGCACCGCCTCCAGCTCTGCCTCTGACTTCAGCTCCGCCTCCAGCTCTGCCTCTGACTTCAGCCCCACTTCCGCCTTTGACTCTGCCTCCAGCTCCAGACCTGCTCTGCCTCTGCCTTCAGCTCCGCCTCCAGCTCCACACCAGTGTCCGACTTCAGCTCCACCTCCAACCCTGACTTCAGCTCTACCTTTGACTCCAGCTCCACACCAGTCTCACTTCAGCTCCACCTCTGACTCCAGCCCCACACCAGCTTTGCATCTGACTCCAACTTCATCTCCGCCTCTGACTTCAGCTCCACACCAGTTCTACCTCTGACTTCATTTCTGCCTCTGACTCCAGCTCTACACCATCTCTGCCTCTGACTTCAGCCCGACTTCCGCCTCCAACTCCGCCACCAGCTCCACACCAGTTTCTGACTTCAGCTCCACCTCTGACTCCAGCTCCACACCAGTTCTGCATCTGACTTCAACTTCAGTTCCATCTCACACTACAGCTCCTCCTCCAACTCCAGTTCCACACCATCTCTGCCACTTACTTCTGCTCCGCTTCCAATTCCGGCGCCACACCAAATCTGCCTCTGACTTCAGGTCCGCCTCTGACTTCAGCTCCGCCTACAGCTCCAGCTCCGCCTCCATCACCTTTTCCATGATGACATATTTTCTTTGGTCCCACCGGGATTTGAACTCGGGTCGCTGGGGTGAGAGTCCAGAGCACTATCCACTATACCATGAAGACTTCAATAGTGTTGCAGGGAAGGAATGTACACTATATGGTTTAATGGAGCATTCTCTGACTCCACCACCAGCTCTGCCTCTGACTTCAGCTCCACCTCTGACTTCAGCACCGCCTCCGGCTCTGCCTCTGACTTCAGCTCCGCCTCTGACTTCAGCCCCACTTCCGCCTTTGACTGTGCCTCCAGCTCCAGACCTCCTCTGCCTCTGCCTTCAGCTCCGCCTCCAGCTCCACACCAGTCTCTGACTTCAGCTCCACCTCCAACCCTGACTTCAGCTCTACCTCTGACTCCAGCTCCACACCAGTCTCTGACTTCAGCTCCACCTCTGACTCCAGCCCCACACCAGCTTTGCATCTGACTCCAACTTCATCTCCACCTCTGACTTCAGCTCCATACCAGCTCTACCTCTGATTTCATTTCTGCCTCTGACTCCAGCTCTTCACCATCTCTGCCTCTGACTTCAGCCCCACTTCCGCCTCCAACTCCGCCGCCAGCTCCACACCAGTTTCTGACTTCAGCTCCGCCTCTGACTCCAGCTCCACACCAGTTCTGCATCTGACCACAACTTCAGTTCCATCTCTGACCACAGCTTCTCCTCCAACTCTAGCTCCACACCATCTCTGCCACTGACTTCAGCTCCACTTCCAATTCCGGCGCCACATCAAATCTGCCTCTGAGTTCAGGTCCGCCTCTGACTTCAGCTCCGCCTACAGCTCCAGCTCCGCCTCCAACACCTTTTCCATGATGACATATTTTCTTTGGTCCCACCGGGATTTGAACTCGGGTCGCTGGGGTGAAAGTCCAGAGCACTATCCACTATACCATTAAGACTTCACTAGTGTTGCAGGGAAGGAATGTACACTATATGGTTTAATGGAGCATTCTCTGACTCCACCACCAGTTCTGCCTCTGACTTCAGCTCCACCTCTGACTTCAGCACCGCCTCCAGCTTTGCCTCTGACTTCAGCTCCGCCTCCAGCTCTGCCTCTGACTTCAGCCCCACTTCCGCCTTTGACTCTGCCTCCAGCTCCAGACCTGCTCTGCCTCTGCCTTCAGCTCCGCCTCCAGCTCCACACCAGTCTCCGACTTCAGCTCCACCTCCATCCCTGACTTCAGCTCTACCTCTGACTTCAGCTCCACACCAGCTCCACCTCTGACTCCAGCCCCACACCAGCTTTGCATCTGACTCCAACTTCATCTCCGCCTCTGACTTCAGCTCCACACCAGCTCTACCTCTGACTTCATTTCTGCCTCTGACTCCAGCTCTACACCATCTCTGCCTCTGACTTCAGCCCCACTTCCGCCTCCAACTCCGCCGCCAGCTCAACACCAGTTTCTGACTTCAGCTCCACCTCTGACTCCAGCTCCACCTTCAGTTCCATCTCACACTACAGCTCCTCCTCCAACTCCAGTTCCACACCATCTCTGCCACTGACTTCAGCTCCGCTTCCAATTCCGGCGCCACACCAAATCTGCCTCTGACTTCAGGTCCGCCTCTGACTTCAGGTCCGCCTACAGTTCCAGCTCCGCCTCCAACACCTTTTCCATGATGACATATTTTCTTTGGTCCCACCGGGATTTTAACTCGGGTCGCTGGGGTGAGAGTCCAGAGCACTATCCACTATACCATTAAGACTTCACTAGTGTTGCAGGGAAGGAATGTACACTATATGGTTTAATGGAGCATTCTCTGACTCCACCATCAGCTCTGCCTCTGACTTCAGCTCCACCTCTGACTCCAGCTCCACACCAGTCTCTGACTTCAGCTCCACCTCTGACTCCAGCCTCACACCAGCTTTGCATCTGACTCCAACTTCATCTCCGCCTCTGACTTCAGCTCCACACCAGCTCTACCTCTGACTTCATTTCTGCCTCTGACTCCACAACTTCAGTTCCATCTCTGACTACAGCTTCTCCTCCAACTCCAGCTCCACACCATCTCTGCCACTGAGTTCAGCTCCGCCTCCAATTTCGGCACCACACCAAATCTGCCTCTGACTTCAGCTCCGCCTCTGACTTCAGCTCCGCCTACAGCTCCAGCTCCGCCACCAACGCCTTTTCCATGATGACATATTTTCTTTGGTCCCACCGGGATTTGAACTCGGGTCGCTGGGGTGAGAGTCCAGAGCACTATCCACTATACCATGAAGACTTCACTAGTGTTGCAGGGAAGGAATGTACACTATATGGTTTAATGGAGCATTCTCTGACTCCACCACCAGCTCTGCCTCTGACTTCAGCTCCACCTCTGACTTCAGCACCGCCTCCAGCTCTGCCTCTGACTTCAGCTCCGCCTCCAGCTCTGCCTCTGACTTCAGCCCCACTTCCGCCTTTGACTGTGCCTCCAGCTCCAGAACTGCTCTGCCTCTGCCTTCAGCTCCGCCTCCAGCTCCACACCAGTCTCCGACTTCAGCTCCACCTCCAACCCTGACTTCAGCTTTACTTCTGACTCCAGCTCCACACCAGTTTCACTTCAGCTCCACCTTTGACTCCAGCCCCACACCAGCTTTGCATCTGACTCCAATTTCATCTTCACCTCTGACTTCAGCTCCACACCAGTTCTACCTCTGACTTCATTTCTGCCTCTGACTCCAGCTCTACACCATCTCTGCCTCTGACTTCAGCCCCACTTCCGCCTCCAACTCTGCCGCCAGCTCCACACCAGTTTCTGACTTCAGCTCCACCTCTGACTCCTGCTCCACACTAGTTCTGCATCTGACTTCAACTTCAGTTCCATCTGACACTACAGCTCCTCCTCCAACTCCAGTTCCACACCTTCTCTGCCACTGACTTCAGCTCCGCTTCCAATTCCGGCGCCACATC
The DNA here is from genome assembly GCF_054491065.1 of Syngnathus leptorhynchus. NCBI lineage: Eukaryota > Metazoa > Chordata > Actinopteri > Syngnathiformes > Syngnathidae > Syngnathus > Syngnathus leptorhynchus. The sequence goes on from NW_028232014.1 coordinate 479,629, forward strand.
AAATCTGCCTCTGAGTTCAGGTCCGCCTCTGACTTCAGCTCCGCCTACAGCTCCAGCTCCGCCTCCAACACCTTTTCCATGATAACATATTTTCTTTGGTCCCACCGGGATTTGAACTCGGGTCGCTGGGGTGAGAGTCCAGAGCACTATCCACTATACTATTAAGACTTCACTAGTGTTGCAGGGAAGGAATGTACACTATATGGTTTAATGGAGCATTCTCTGACTCCACCACCAGCTCTGCCTCTGACTTCAGCACCGCCTCCAGCTCTGCCTCTGACTTCAGCTCCGCCTCCAGCTCTGCCTCTGACTTCAGCCCCACTTCCGCCTTTGACTCTGCCTCCAGCTCCAGACCTGCTCTGCCTCTTCCTTCAGCTCCGCCTCCAGCTCCACACCAGTCTCTGACATCAGCTCCACCTCCAACCCTGACTTCAGCTGTACCTCTGACTCCAGCTCCACACCAGTCTCTGACTTCAGCTCCACACAAGCTCTGCCTCCAACTCCAGCCCCACACCAGGTTTGCATCTGACTCCTACTTCATCTCCGCCTCTGACTTCAGCTCCACACCAGCTCTACCTCTGACTTCATTTCTGCCTCTGACTCCAGCTCTACACCATCTCTGCCTCTGACTTCAGCCCCACTTCCGCCTCCAACTCCGCCGCCAGCTCAACACCAGTTTCTGACTTCAGCTCCACCTCTGACTCCAGCTCCACCTTCAGTTCCATCTCACACTACAGCTCCTCCTCCAACTCCAGTTCCACACCATCTCTGCCACTGACTTCACCTCCGCTTCCAATTCCGGCGCCACACCAAATCTGCCTCTGACTTCAGCTCCGCTTACAGTTCCAGCTCCGCCTCCAACACCTTTTCCATGATGACATATTTTCTTTGGTCATACCGGGATTTGAACTCGGGTCGCTGGGGTGAGAGTCCAGAGCACTATCCACTATACCATGAAGACTTCACTAGTGTTGCAGGGAAGGAATGTACACTATATGGTTTAATGGAGCATTCTTTGACTCCACCACCAGCTCTGCCTCTGACTTCAGCTCCACCTCTGACTTCAGCACCGCCTCCAGCTCTGCCTCTGACTTCAGCTCCGCCTCCAGCTCTGCCTCTGACTTCAGCCCCACTTCCGCCTTTGACTCTGCCTCCAGCTCCAGACCTGCTCTGCCTCTGCCTTCAGCTCCGCCTCCAGCTCCACACCAGTGTCCGACTTCAGCTCCACCTCCAACCCTGACTTCAGCTCTACCTCTGACTCCAGCTTCACACCAGTCTCACTTCAGCTCCACCACTGACTCCAGCCCCACACCAGCTTTGCATCTGACTCCAATTTCATCTCCGCCTCTGACTCCAGCTCTTCACCATCTCTGCCTCTGACTTCAGCCCCACTTCCGCCGCCAGCTCCACACCAGTTTCTGACTTCAGCTCCACCTCTGACTCAAGCTCCACACCAGTTCTGCATCTGACTTCAACTTCAGTTCCATCTCACACTACAGCTCCTCCTCCAACTTCAGTTCCATCTCTGACTACAGCTTCTCCTCCAACTCCAGCTCCACACCATCTCTGCCACTGACTTCAGCTCCGCCTCCAATTTCGGCACCACACCAAATCTGCCTCTGACTTCAGCTCCGCCTACAGCTCCAGCCCCGCCACTAACGCCTTTTCCATGATGACATATTTTCTTTGGTCCCACCGGGATTTGAACTCGGGTCGCTGGGGTGAGAGTCCAGAGCACTATCCACTATACCATGAAGACTTCACTAGTGTTGCAGGGAAGGAATGTACACTATATGGTTTAATGGAGCATTCTCTGACTCCACCACCAGCTCTGCCTCTGACTTCAGCTCCACCTCTGACTTCAGCACCGCCTCCAGCTCTGCCTCTGACTTCAGCTCCGCCTCCAGCTCTGCCTCTGACTTCAGCCCCACTTCCGCCTTTGACTCTGCCTCCAGCTCCAGACCTGCTCTGCCTCTGCCTTCAGCTCCGCCTCCAGCTCCACACCAGTGTCCGACTTCAGCTCCACCTCCAACCCTGACTTCAGCTCTACCTCTGACTCCAGCTTCACACCAGTCTCACTTCAGCTCCACCTCTGACTCCAGCCCCACACCAGCTTTGCATCTGACTCCAATTTCATCTCCGCCTCTGACTCCAGCTCTTCACCATCTCTGCCTCTGACTTAAGCCCCACTTCCGCCGCCAGCTCCACACCAGTTTCTGACTTCAGCTCCACCTCTGACTCCAGCTCCACACCAGTTCTGCATCTGACTTCAACTTCAGTTCCATCTCACACTACAGCTCCTCCTCCAACTCCAGTTCCACACCATCTCTGCCACTGACTTCAGCTCCGCTTCCAATTCCGGCGCCACACCAAATCTGCCTCTGACTTCAGGTCCGCCTCTGACTTCAGCTCCGCCTACAGTTCCAGCTCCGCCTCCAACACCTTTTCCATGATGACATATTTTCTTTGGTCCCACCGGGATTTGAACTCGGGTCGCTGGGGTGAGAGTCCAGAGCACTATCCACTATACCATGAAGACTTCACTAGTGTTGCAGGGAAGGAATGTACACTATATGGTTTAATGGAGCATTCTCTGACTCCACAACCAGCTCTGCCTCTGACTTCAGCTCCACCTCTGACTCCAGCTCCACACCAGTCTCTGACTTCAGCTCCACCTCTGACTCCAGCCTCACACCAGCTTTGCATCTGACTCCAACTTCATCTCCGCCTCTGACTTCAGCTCCACACCAGCTCTACCTCTGACTTCATTTCTGCCTCTGACTCCACAACTTCAGTTCCATCTCTGACTACAGCTTCTCCTCCAACTCCAGCTCCACACCATCTCTGCCACTGAGTTCAGCTCCGCCTCCAATTTCGGCACCACACCAAATCTGCCTCTGACTTCAGCTCCGCCTCTGACTTCAGCTCCGCCTACAGCTCCAGCTCCGCCACCAACGCCTTTTCCATGATGACATATTTTCTTTGGTCCCACCGGGATTTGAACTCGGGTCGCTGGGGTGAGAGTCCAGAGCACTATCCACTATACCATGAAGACTTCACTAGTGTTGCAGGGAAGGAATGTACACTATATGGTTTAATGGAGCATTCTCTGACTCCACCACCAGCTCTGCCTCTGACTTCAGCTCCACCTCTGACTTCAGCACCGCCTCCAGCTCTGCCTCTGACTTCAGCTCCGCCTCCAGCTCTGCCTCTGACTTCAGCTCCGCCTCCAGCTCTGCCTCTGACTTCAGCCCCACTTCCGCCTTTGACTCTGCCTCCAGCTCCAGACCTGCTCTGCCTCTGCCTTCAGCTCCGCCTCCAGCTCCACACCAGTGTCCGACTTCAGCTCCACCTCCAACCCTGACTTCAGCTCTACCTTTGACTCCAGCTCCACACCAGTCTCACTTCAGCTCCACCTCTGACTCCAGCCCCACACCAGCTTTGCATCTGACTCCAACTTCATCTCCGCCTCTGACTTCAGCTCCACACCAGCTCCACCTCTGACTTCATTTCTGCCTCTGACTCCAGCTCTACACCATCTCTGCCTCTGACTTCAGCCCCACTTCCGCCTCCAACTCCGCCACCAGCTCCACACCAGTTTCTGACTTCAGCTCCACCTCTGACTCCAGCTCCACACCAGTTCTGCATCTGACTTCAACTTCAGTTCCATCTCACACTACAGCTCCTCCTCCAACTCCAGTTCCACACCATCTGTGCCACTTACTTCAGCTCCCCTTCCAATTCCGGCGCCACACCAAATCTGCCTCTGACTTCAGGTCCGCCTACAGCTCCAGCTCCGCCTCCATCACCTTTTCCATGATGACATATTTTCTTTGGTCCCACCGGGATTTGAACTCGGGTCGCTGGGGTGAGAGTCCAGAGCACTACCCACTATACCATGAAGACTTCACTAGTGTTGCAGGGAAGGAATGTACACTATATGGTTTAATGGAGCATTCTCTGACTCCACCACCAGCTCTGCCTCTGACTTCAGCTCCACCTCTGACTTCAGCACCGCCTCCAGCTCTGCCTCTGACTTCAGCTCCGCCTCCAGCTCTGCCTCTGACTTCAGCCCCACTTCCGCCTTTGACTGTGCCTCCAGCTCCAGAACTGCTCTGCCTCTGCCTTCAGCTCCGCCTCCAGCTCCACACCAGTCTCCGACTTCAGCTCCACCTCCAACCCTGACTTCAGCTTTACTTCTGACTCCAGCTCCACACCAGTTTCACTTCAGCTCCACCTTTGACTCCAGCCCCACACCAGCTTTGCATCTGACTCCAATTTCATCTTCACCTCTGACTTCAGCTCCACACCAGTTCTACCTCTGACTTCATTTCTGCCTCTGACTCCAGCTCTACACCATCTCTGCCTCTGACTTCAGCCCCACTTCCGCCTCCAACTCTGCCGCCAGCTCCACACCAGTTTCTGACTTCAGCTCCACCTCTGACTCCTGCTCCACACTAGTTCTGCATCTGACTTCAACTTCAGTTCCATCTGACACTACAGCTCCTCCTCCAACTCCAGTTCCACACCTTCTCTGCCACTGACTTCAGCTCCGCTTCCAATTCCGGCGCCACATCAAATCTGCCTCTGAGTTCAGGTCCGCCTCTGACTTCAGCTCCGCCTACAGCTCCAGCTCCGCCTCCAACACCTTTTCCATGATAACATATTTTCTTTGGTCCCACCGGGATTTGAACTCGGGTCGCTGGGGTGAGAGTCCAGAGCACTATCCACTATACTATTAAGACTTCACTAGTGTTGCAGGGAAGGAATGTACACTATATGGTTTAATGGAGCATTCTCTGACTCCACCACCAGCTCTGCCTCTGACTTCAGCACCGCCTCCAGCTCTGCCTCTGACTTCAGCTCCGCCTCCAGCTCTGCCTCTGACTTCAGCCCCACTTCCGCCTTTGACTCTGCCTCCAGCTCCAGACCTGCTCTGCCTCTTCCTTCAGCTCCGCCTCCAGCTCCACACCAGTCTCTGACATCAGCTCCACCTCCAACCTTGACTTCAGCTGTACCTCTGACTCCAGCTCCACACCAGTCTCTGACTTCAGCTCCACACAAGCTCTGCCTCCAACTCCAGCCCCACACCAGCTTTGCATCTGACTCCTACTTCATCTCCGCCTCTGACTTCAGCTCCACACCAGCTCTACCTCTGACTTCATTTCTGCCTCTGACTCCAGCTCTACACCATCTCTGCCTCTGACTTCAGCCCCACTTCCGCCTCCAACTCCGCCGCCAGCTCAACACCAGTTTCTGACTTCAGCTCCACCTCTGACTCCAGCTCCACCTTCAGTTCCATCTCACACTACAGCTCCTCCTCCAACTCCAGTTCCACACCATCTCTGCCACTGACTTCACCTCCGCTTCCAATTCCGGCGCCACACCAAATCTGCCTCTGACTTCAGCTCCGCTTACAGTTCCAGCTCCGCCTCCAACACCTTTTCCATGATGACATATTTTCTTTGGTCATACCGGGATTTGAACTCGGGTCGCTGGGGTGAGAGTCCAGAGCACTATCCACTATACCATGAAGACTTCACTAGTGTTGCAGGGAAGGAATGTACACTATATGGTTTAATGGAGCATTCTTTGACTCCACCACCAGCTCTGCCTCTGACTTCAGCTCCACCTCTGACTTCAGCACCGCCTCCAGCTCTGCCTCTGACTTCAGCTCCGCCTCCAGCTCTGCCTCTGACTTCAGCCCCACTTCCGCCTTTGACTCTGCCTCCAGCTCCAGACCTGCTCTGCCTCTGCCTTCAGCTCCGCCTCCAGCTCCACACCAGTGTCCGACTTCAGCTCCACCTCCAACCCTGACTTCAGCTCTACCTCTGACTCCAGCTTCACACCAGTCTCACTTCAGCTCCACCTCTGACTCCAGCCCCACACCAGCTTTGCATCTGACTCCAATTTCATCTCCGCCTCTGACTCCAGCTCTTCACCATCTCTGCCTCTGACTTCAGCCCCACTTCCGCCGCCAGCTCCACACCAGTTTCTGACTTCAGCTCCACCTCTGACTCCAGCTCCACACCAGTTCTGCATCTGACTTCAACTTCAGTTCCATCTCACACTACAGCTCCTCCTCCAACTCCAGTTCCACACCATCTGTGCCACTTACTTCAGCTCCGCTTCCAATTCCGGCGCCACACCAAATCTGCCTCTGACTTCAGGTCCGCCTACAGCTCCAGCTCCGCCACCAACGCCTTTTCCATGATGACATATTTTCTTTGGTCCCACCGGGATTTGAACTCGGGTCGCTGGGGTGAGAGTCCAGAGCACTATCCACTATACCATGAAGACTTCACTAGTGTTGCAGGGAAGGAATGTACACTATATGGTTTAATGGAGCATTCTCTGACTCCACCACCAGCTCTGCCTCTGACTTCAGCTCCACCTCTGACTTCAGCACCGCCTCCAGCTCTGCCTCTGACTTCAGCTCCGCCTCCAGCTCTGCCTCTGACTTCAGCTCCGCCTCCAGCTCTGCCTCTGACTTCAGCCCCACTTCCGCCTTTGACTCTGCCTCCAGCTCCAGACCTGCTCTGCCTCTGCCTTCAGCTCCGCCTCCAGCTCCACACCAGTGTCCGACTTCAGCTCCACCTCCAACCCTGACTTCAGCTCTACCTTTGACTCCAGCTCCACACCAGTCTCACTTCAGCTCCACCTCTGACTCCAGCCCCACACCAGCTTTGCATCTTACTCCAACTTCATCTCCGCCTCTGACTTCAGCTCCACACCAGCTCTACCTCTGACTTCATTTCTGCCTCTGACTCCAGCTCTACACCATCTCTGCCTCTGACTTCAGCCCCACTTCCGCCTCCAACTCCGCCACCAGCTCCACACCAGTTTCTGACTTCAGCTCCACCTCTGACTCCAGCTCCACACCAGTTCTGCATCTGACTTCAACTTCAGTTCCATCTCACACTACAGCTCCTCCTCCAACTCCAGTTCCACACCATCTGTGCCACTTACTTCAGCTCCCCTTCCAATTCCGGCGCCACACCAAATCTGCCTCTGACTTCAGGTCCGCCTACAGCTCCAGCTCCGCCTCCATCACCTTTTCCATGATGACATATTTTCTTTGGTCCCACCGGGATTTGAACTCGGGTCGCTGGGGTGAGAGTCCAGAGCACTACCCACTATACCATGAAGACTTCACTAGTGTTGCAGGGAAGGAATGTACACTATATGGTTTAATGGAGCATTCTCTGACTCCACCACCAGCTCTGCCTCTGACTTCAGCTCCACCTCTGACTTCAGCACCGCCTCCAGCTCTGCCTCTGACTTCAGCTCCGCCTCCAGCTCTGCCTCTGACTTCAGCCCCACTTCCGCCTTTGACTGTGCCTCCAGCTCCAGAACTGCTCTGCCTCTGCCTTCAGCTCCACCTCCAGCTCCACACCAGTCTCCGACTTCAGCTCCACCTCCAACCCTGACTTCAGCTTTACTTCTGACTCCAGCTCCACACCAGTTTCACTTCAGCTCCACCTCTGACTCCAGCCCCACACCAGCTTTGCATCTGACTCCAATTTCATCTTCACCTCTGACTTCAGCTCCACACCAGTTCTACCTCTGACTTCATTTCTGCCTCTGACACCAGCTCTACACCATCTCTGCCTCTGACTTCAGCCCCACTTCCGCCTCCAACTCTGCCGCCAGCTCCACACCAGTTTCTGACTTCAGCTCCACCTCTGACTCCTGCTCCACACTAGTTCTGCATCTGACTTCAACTTCAGTTCCATCTGACACTACAGCTCCTCCTCCAACTCCAGTTCCACACCTTCTCTGCCACTGACTTCAGCTCCGCTTCCAATTCCGGCGCCACATCAAATCTGCCTCTGAGTTCAGGTCCGCCTCTGACTTCAGCTCCGCCTACAGCTCCAGCTCCGCCTCCAACACCTTTTCCATGATAACATATTTTCTTTGGTCCCACCGGGATTTGAACTCGGGTCGCTGGGGTGAGAGTCCAGAGCACTATCCACTATACTATTAAGACTTCACTAGTGTTGCAGGGAAGGAATGTACACTATATGGTTTAATGGAGCATTCTCTGACTCCACCACCAGCTCTGCCTCTGACTTCAGCACCGCCTCCAGCTCTGCCTCTGACTTCAGCTCCGCCTCCAGCTCTGCCTCTGACTTCAGCCCCACTTCCGCCTTTGACTCTGCCTCCAGCTCCAGACCTGCTCTGCCTCTTCCTTCAGCTCCGCCTCCAGCTCCACACCAGTCTCTGACATCAGCTCCACCTCCAACCCTGACTTCAGCTGTACCTCTGACTCCAGCTCCACACCAGTCTCTGACTCCAGCCCCACACCAGCTTTGCATCTGACTCCTACTTCATCTCCGCCTCTGACTTCAGCTCCACACCAGCTCTACCTCTGACTTCATTTCTGCCTCTGACTCCAGCTCTACACCATCTCTGCCTCTGACTTCAGCCCCACTTCCGCCTCCAACTCCGCCGCCAGCTCAACACCAGTTTCTGACTTCAGCTCCACCTCTGACTCCAGCTCCACCTTCAGTTCCATCTCACACTACAGCTCCTCCTCCAACTCCAGTTCCACACCATCTCTGCCACTGACTTCAGCTCCGCTTCCAATTCCGGCGCCACACCAAATCTGCCTCTGACTTCAGCTCCGCTTACAGTTCCAGCTCCGCCTCCAACACCTTTTCCATGATGACATATTTTCTTTGGTCATACCGGGATTTGAACTCGGGTCGCTGGGGTGAGAGTCCAGAGCACTATCCACTATACCATGAAGACTTCACTAGTGTTGCAGGGAAGGAATGTACACTATATGGTTTAATGGAGCATTCTCTGACTCCACCACCAGCTCTGCCTCTGACTTCAGCTCCACCTCTGACTTCAGCACCGCCTCCAGCTCTGCCTCTGACTTCAGCTCCGCCTCCAGCTCTGCCTCTGACTTCAGCCCCACTTCCGCCTTTGACTCTGCCTCCAGCTCCAGACCTGCTCTGCCTCTGCCTTCAGCTCCGCCTCCAGCTCCACACCAGTGTCCGACTTCAGCTCCACCTCCAACCCTGACTTCAGCTCTACCTTTGACTCCAGCTCCACACCAGTCTCACTTCAGCTCCACCTCTGACTCCAGCCCCACACCAGCTTTGCATCTGACTCCAACTTCATCTCCGCCTCTGACTTCAGCTCCACACCAGTTCTACCTCTGACTTCATTTCTGCCTCTGACTCCAGCTCTACACCATCTCTGCCTCTGACTTCAGCCCCACTTCCGCCTCCAACTCCGCCACCAGCTCCACACCAGTTTCTGACTTCAGCTCCACCTCTGACTCCAGCTCCACACCAGTTCTGCATCTGACTTCAACTTCAGTTCCATCTCACACTACAGCTCCTCCTCCAACTCCAGTTCCACACCATCTCTGCCACTTACTTCAGCTCCGCTTCCAATTCCGGCGCCACACCAAATCTGCCTCTGACTTCAGGTCCGCCTCTGACTTCAGCTCCGCCTACAGCTCCAGCTCCGCCTCCATCACCTTTTCCATGATGACATATTTTCTTTGGTCCCACCGGGATTTGAACTCGGGTCGCTGGGGTGAGAGTCCAGAGCACTATCCACTATACCATGAAGACTTCAATAGTGTTGCAGGGAAGGAATGTACACTATATGGTTTAATGGAGCATTCTCTGACTCCACCACCAGCTCTGCCTCTGACTTCAGCTCCACCTCTGACTTCAGCACCGCCTCCGGCTCTGCCTCTGACTTCAGCTCCGCCTCTGACTTCAGCCCCACTTCCGCCTTTGACTGTGCCTCCAGCTCCAGACCTCCTCTGCCTCTGCCTTCAGCTCCGCCTCCAGCTCCACACCAGTCTCTGACTTCAGCTCCACCTCCAACCCTGACTTCAGCTCTACCTCTGACTCCAGCTCCACACCAGTCTCTGACTTCAGCTCCACCTCTGACTCCAGCCCCACACCAGCTTTGCATCTGACTCCAACTTCATCTCCACCTCTGACTTCAGCTCCATACCAGCTCTACCTCTGATTTCATTTCTGCCTCTGACTCCAGCTCTTCACCATCTCTGCCTCTGACTTCAGCCCCACTTCCGCCTCCAACTCCGCCGCCAGCTCCACACCAGTTTCTGACTTCAGCTCCGCCTCTGACTCCAGCTCCACACCAGTTCTGCATCTGACCACAACTTCAGTTCCAGCTCTGACCACAGCTTCTCCTCCAACTCTAGCTCCACACCATCTCTGCCACTGACTTCAGCTCCGCTTCCAATTCCGGCGCCACATCAAATCTGCCTCTGAGTTCAGGTCCGCCTCTGACTTCAGCTCTGCCTACTGCTCCAGCTCTGCCTCCAACACCTTTTCCATGATGACATATTTTCTTTGGTCCCACCGGGATTTGAACTCGGGTCGCTGGGGTGAGAGTCCAGAGCACTATCCACTATACCATTAAGACTTCAATAGTGTTGCAGGGAAGGAATGTACACTATATGGTTTAATGGAGCATTCTCTGACTCCACCACCAGCTCTGCCTCTGACTTCAGCTCCACCTCTGACTTCAGCACCGCCTCCGGCTCTGCCTCTGACTTCAGCTCCGCCTCTGACTTCAGCCCCACTTCCGCCTTTGACTGTGCCTCCAGCTCCAGACCTCCTCTGCCTCTGCCTTCAGCTCCGCCTCCAGCTCCACACCAGTCTCTGACTTCAGCTCCACCTCCAACCCTGACTTCAGCTCTACCTCTGACTCCAGCTCCACACCAGTCTCTGACTTCAGCTCCACCTCTGACTCCAGCCCCACACCAGCTTTGCATCTGACTCCAACTTCATCTCCACCTCTGACTTCAGCTCCATACCAGCTCTACCTCTGATTTCATTTCTGCCTCTGACTCCAGCTCTTCACCATCTCTGCCTCTGACTTCAGCCCCACTTCCGCCTCCAACTCCGCCGCCAGCTCCACACCAGTTTCTGACTTCAGCTCCGCCTCTGACTCCAGCTCCACACCAGTTCTGCATCTGACCACAACTTCAGTTCCATCTCTGACCACAGCTTCTCCTCCAACTCTAGCTCCACACCATCTCTGCCACTGACTTCAGCTCCGCTTCCAATTCCGGCGCCACATCAAATCTGCCTCTGAGTTCAGGTCCGCCTCTGACTTCAGCTCTGCCTACAGCTCCAGCTCTGCCTCCAACACCTTTTCCATGATGACATATTTTCTTTGGTCCCACCGGGATTTGAACTCGGGTCGCTGGGGTGAGAGTCCAGAGCACTATCCACTATACCATTAAGACTTCACTAGTGTTGCAGGGAAGGAATGTACACTATATGGTTTAATGGAGCATTCTCTGACTCCACCACCAGCTCTGCCTCTGACTTCAGCACCGTCTCCAGCTCTGCCTCTGACTTCAGCTCCGCCTCCAGCTCTGCCTCTGACTTCAGCCCCACTTCCGCCTTTGACTCTGCCTCCAGCTCCAGACCTGCTCTGCCTCTGCCTTCAGCTCCGCCTCCAGCTCCACACCAGTCTCTGACTTCAGCTCCACCTCCAACCCTGACTTCAGCTCTACCTCTTACTCCAGCTCCACACCAGTCTCTGACTTCAGCTCCACCTCTGACTCCAGCCCCACACCAGCTTTGCATCTGACTCCAACTTCATCTCCGCCTCTGACTTCAGCTCCACACCAGCTCTACCTCTGACTTCATTTCTGCCTCTGACTCCACAACTTCAGTTCCATCTCTGACTACAGCTTCTCCTCCAACTCCAGCTCCACACCATCTCTGCCACTGACTTCACCCCGCCTTCAATTTCGGCACCACACCAAATCTGCCTCTGACTTCACGTCCGCCTCTGACTTCAGCTCCGCCTACAGCTCCAGCTCCGCCACCAACGCCTTTTCCATGATCAGCTCTACCTCTGACTTCATTTCTGCCTCTGACTCCAGCTCTACACCATCTCTGCCTCTGACTTCAGCCCCACTTCCGCCTCCAACTCCGCCACCAGCTCCACACCAGTTTCTGACTTCAGCTCCACCTCTGACTCCAGCTCCACACCAGTTCTGCATCTGACTTCAACTTCAGTTCCATCTGACACTACAGCTCCTCCTCCAACTCCAGTTCCACACCTTCTCTGCCACTGACTTCAGCTCCGCTTCCAATTCCGGCGCCACATCAAATCTGCCTCTGAGTTCAGGTCCGCCTCTGACTTCAGCTCCGCCTACAGCTCCAGCTCCGCCTCCAACACCTTTTCCATGATGACATATTTTCTTTGGTCCCACCGGGATTTGAACTCGGGTCGCTGGGGTGAGAGTCCAGAGCACTATCCACTATACCATTAAGACTTCACTAGTGTTGCAGGGAAGGAATGTACACTATATGGTTTAATGGAGCATTCTCTGACTCCACCACCAGCTCTGCCTCTGACTTCAGCACCGCCTCCAGCTCTGCCTCTGACTTCAGCTCCGCCTCCAACCCTGACTTCAGCTGTACCTCTGACTCCAGCTCCACACCAGTCTCTGACTTCAGCTCCACACAAGCTCTGCCTCCAACTCCAGCCCCACACCAGCTTTGCATCTGACTCCTACTTCATCTCCGCCTCTGACTTCAGCTCCACACCAGCTCTACCTCTGACTTCATTTCTGCCTCTGACTCCAGCTCTACACCATCTCTGCCTCTGACTTCAGCCCCACTTCCGCCTCCAACTCCGCCGCCAGCTCAACACCAGTTTCTGACTTCAGCTCCACCTCTGACTCCAGCTCCACCTTCAGTTCCATCTCACACTACAGCTCCTCCTCCAACTCCAGTTCCACACCATCTCTGCCACTGACTTCACCTCCGCTTCCAATTCCGGCGCCACACCAAATCTGCCTCTGACTTCAGGTCCGCCTCTGACTTCAGCTCTGCCTACAGCTCCACCTCCGCCTCCAACACCTTTTCCATGATGACATATTTTCTTTGGTCCCACCGGGATTTGAACTCGGGTCGCTGGGGTGAGAGTCCAGAGCACTATCCACTATACCATGAAGACTTCACTAGTGTTGCAGGGAAGGAATGTACACTATATGGTTTAATGGAGCATTCTCTGACTCCACCACCAGATCTGCCTCTGACTTCAGCTCCACCTCTGACTTCAGCACCGCCTCCAGCTCTGCCTCTGACTTCAGCTCCGCCTCCAGCTCTGCCTCTGACTTCAGCCCCACTTCCGCCTTTGACTCTGCCTCCAGCTCCAGACCTGCTCTGCCTCTGCCTTCAGCTCCGCCTCCAGCTCCACACCAGTGTCCGACTTCAGCTCCACCTCCAACCCTGACTTCAGCTCTACCTCTGACTCCAGCTTCACACCAGTCTCACTTCAGCTCCACCTCTGACTCCAGCCCCACACCAGCTTTGCATCTGACTCCAATTTCATCTCCGCCTCTGACTCCAGCTCTTCACCATCTCTGCCTCTGACTTCAGCCCCACTTCCGCCGCCAGCTCCACACCAGTTTCTGACTTCAGCTCCACCTCTGACTCCAGCTCCACACCAGTTCTGCATCTGACTTCAACTTCAGTTCCATCTCACACTACAGCTCCTCCTCCAACTCCAGTTCCACACCATCTGTGCCACTTACTTCAGCTCCGCTTCCAATTCCGGCGCCACACCAAATCTGCCTCTGACTTCAGGTCCGCCTACAGCTCCAGCTCCGCCACCAACGCCTTTTCCATGATGACATATTTTCTTTGGTCCCACCGGGATTTGAACTCGGGTCGCTGGGGTGAGAGTCCAGAGCACTATCCACTATACCATGAAGACTTCACTAGTGTTGCAGGGAAGGAATGTACACTATATGGTTTAATGGAGCATTCTCTGACTCCACCACCAGCTCTGCCTCTGACTTCAGCTCCACCTCTGACTTCAGCACCGCCTCCAGCTCTGCCTCTGACTTCAGCTCCGCCTCCAGCTCTGCCTCTGACTTCAGCTCCGCCTCCAGCTCTGCCTCTGACTTCAGCCCCACTTCCGCCTTTGACTCTGCCTCCAGCTCCAGACCTGCTCTGCCTCTGCCTTCAGCTCCGCCTCCAGCTCCACACCAGTGTCCGACTTCAGCTCCACCTCCAACCCTGACTTCAGCTCTACCTTTGACTCCAGCTCCACACCAGTCTCACTTCAGCTCCACCTCTGACTCCAGCCCCACACCAGCTTTGCATCTTACTCCAACTTCATCTCCGCCTCTGACTTCAGCTCCACACCAGCTCTACCTCTGACTTCATTTCTGCCTCTGACTCCAGCTCTACACCATCTCTGCCTCTGACTTCAGCCCCACTTCCGCCTCCAACTCCGCCACCAGCTCCACACCAGTTTCTGACTTCAGCTCCACCTCTGACTCCAGCTCCACACCAGTTCTGCATCTGACTTCAACTTCAGTTCCATCTCACACTACAGCTCCTCCTCCAACTCCAGTTCCACACCATCTGTGCCACTTACTTCAGCTCCCCTTCCAATTCCGGCGCCACACCAAATCTGCCTCTGACTTCAGGTCCGCCTACAGCTCCAGCTCCGCCTCCATCACCTTTTCCATGATGACATATTTTCTTTGGTCCCACCGGGATTTGAACTCGGGTCGCTGGGGTGAGAGTCCAGAGCACTACCCACTATACCATGAAGACTTCACTAGTGTTGCAGGGAAGGAATGTACACTATATGGTTTAATGGAGCATTCTCTGACTCCACCACCAGCTCTGCCTCTGACTTCAGCTCCACCTCTGACTTCAGCACCGCCTCCAGCTCTGCCTCTGACTTCAGCTCCGCCTCCAGCTCTGCCTCTGACTTCAGCCCCACTTCCGCCTTTGACTGTGCCTCCAGCTCCAGAACTGCTCTGCCTCTGCCTTCAGCTCCACCTCCAGCTCCACACCAGTCTCCGACTTCAGCTCCACCTCCAACCCTGACTTCAGCTTTACTTCTGACTCCAGCTCCACACCAGTTTCACTTCAGCTCCACCTCTGACTCCAGCCCCACACCAGCTTTGCATCTGACTCCAATTTCATCTTCACCTCTGACTTCAGCTCCACACCAGTTCTACCTCTGACTTCATTTCTGCCTCTGACACCAGCTCTACACCATCTCTGCCTCTGACTTCAGCCCCACTTCCGCCTCCAACTCTGCCGCCAGCTCCACACCAGTTTCTGACTTCAGCTCCACCTCTGACTCCTGCTCCACACTAGTTCTGCATCTGACTTCAACTTCAGTTCCATCTGACACTACAGCTCCTCCTCCAACTCCAGTTCCACACCTTCTCTGCCACTGACTTCAGCTCCGCTTCCAATTCCGGCGCCACATCAAATCTGCCTCTGAGTTCAGGTCCGCCTCTGACTTCAGCTCCGCCTACAGCTCCAGCTCCGCCTCCAACACCTTTTCCATGATAACATATTTTCTTTGGTCCCACCGGGATTTGAACTCGGGTCGCTGGGGTGAGAGTCCAGAGCACTATCCACTATACTATTAAGACTTCACTAGTGTTGCAGGGAAGGAATGTACACTATATGGTTTAATGGAGCATTCTCTGACTCCACCACCAGCTCTGCCTCTGACTTCAGCACCGCCTCCAGCTCTGCCTCTGACTTCAGCTCCGCCTCCAGCTCTGCCTCTGACTTCAGCCCCACTTCCGCCTTTGACTCTGCCTCCAGCTCCAGACCTGCTCTGCCTCTTCCTTCAGCTCCGCCTCCAGCTCCACACCAGTCTCTGACATCAGCTCCACCTCCAACCCTGACTTCAGCTGTACCTCTGACTCCAGCTCCACACCAGTCTCTGACTTCAGCTCCACACAAGCTCTGCCTCCAACTCCAGCCCCACACCAGCTTTGCATCTGACTCCTACTTCATCTCCGCCTCTGACTTCAGCTCCACACCAGCTCTACCTCTGACTTCATTTCTGCCTCTGACTCCAGCTCTACACCATCTCTGCCTCTGACTTCAGCCCCACTTCCGCCTCCAACTCCGCCGCCAGCTCAACACCAGTTTCTGACTTCAGCTCCACCTCTGACTCCAGCTCCACCTTCAGTTCCATCTCACACTACAGCTCCTCCTCCAACTCCAGTTCCACACCATCTCTGCCACTGACTTCACCTCCGCTTCCAATTCCGGCGCCACACCAAATCTGCCTCTGACTTCAGCTCCGCTTACAGTTCCAGCTCCGCCTCCAACACCTTTTCCATGATGACATATTTTCTTTGGTCATACCGGGATTTGAACTCGGGTCGCTGGGGTGAGAGTCCAGAGCACTATCCACTATACCATGAAGACTTCACTAGTGTTGCAGGGAAGGAATGTACACTATATGGTTTAATGGAGCATTCTTTGACTCCACCACCAGCTCTGCCTCTGACTTCAGCTCCACCTCTGACTTCAGCACCGCCTCCAGCTCTGCCTCTGACTTCAGCTCCGCCTCCAGCTCTGCCTCTGACTTCAGCCCCACTTCCGCCTTTGACTCTGCCTCCAGCTCCAGACCTGCTCTGCCTCTGCCTTCAGCTCCGCCTCCAGCTCCACACCAGTGTCCGACTTCAGCTCCACCTCCAACCCTGACTTCAGCTCTACCTTTGACTCCAGCTCCACACCAGTCTCACTACAGCTCCACCTCTGACTCCAGCCCCACACCAGCTTTGCATCTGACTCCAACTTCATCTCCGCCTCTGACTTCAGCTCCACACCAGTTCTACCTCTGACTTCATTTCTGCCTCTGACTCCAGCTCTACACCATCTCTGCCTCTGACTTCAGCCGGGATTTGAACTCGGGTCGCTGGGGTGAGAGTCCAGAGCACTATCCACTATACCATGAAGACTTCACTAGTGTTGCAGGGAAGGAATGTACACTATATGGTTTAATGGAGCATTCTCTGACTCCATCACCAGCTCTGCCTCTGACTTCAGCTGCACCTCTGACTTCAGCACCGCCTCCAGCTCTGCCTCCAGCTCTGCCTCTGACTTCAGCTCCGCCTCCAGCTCTGCCTCTGACTTCAGCCCCACTTCCGCCTTTGACTGTGCTTCCAGCTCCAGACCTGCTCTGCCTCTGCCTTCAGCTCCGCCTCCAGCTCCACACCAGTCTCTGACTTCAGCTCCACCTCCAACCCTGACTTCAGCTCTACCTCTGACTCCAGCTCCACACCAGTCTCTGACTTCAGCTCCACCTCTGACTCCAGCCCCACACCAGCTTTGCATCTGACTCCAACTTCATCTCCGCCTCTGACTTCAGCTCCACACCAGCTCTACCTCTGACTTCATTTCTGCCTCTGACTCCAGCTCTACACCATCTCTGCCTCTGACTTCAGCCCCACTTGCGCCTCCAACTCCGCCGCCAGCTCCACACCAGTTTCTGACTTCAGCTCCGCCTCTGACTCCAGCTCCACACCAGTTCTGCATCTGACCACAACTTCAGTTCCATCTCTGACTACAGCTTCTCCTCCAACTCCAGCTCCACACCATCTCTGCCACTGACTTCAGCTCCGCCTTCAATTTCGGCACCACACCAAATCTGCCTCTGACTTCAGCTCCGCCTCTGACTTCAGCTCCGCCTACAGCTCCAGCTCCGCCACCAACGCCTTTTCCATGATGACATATTTTCTTTGGTCCCACCGGGATTTGAACTCGGGTCGCTGGGGTGAGAGTCCAGAGCACTATCCACTATACCATGAAGACTTCACTAGTGTTGTAGGGAAGGAATGTACACTATATGGTTTAATGGAGCATTCTCTGACTCCGCCACCAGCTCTGCCTCTGACTTCAGCTCCACCTCTGACTTCAGCACCGCCTCCAGCTCTGCCTCTGACTTCAGCTCCGCCTCCAGCTCTGCCTCTGACTTCAGCCCCACTTCCGCCTTTGACTCTGCCTCCAGCTCCAGACCTGCTCTGCCTCTGCCTTCAGCTCCGCCTCCAGCTCCACACCAGTCTCCGACTTCAGCTCCACCTCCAACCCTGACTTCAGCTCTACCTCTGACTCCAGCTCCACACCAGTCTCACTTCAGCTCCACCTCTGACTCCAGCCCCACACCAGCTTTGCATCTGACTCCAATTTCATCTCCGCCTCTGTCTTAAACTCCACACCAGCTCTACCTCTGACTTCATTTCTGCCTCTGACTCCAGCTCTACACCATCTCTGCCTCTGACTTCAGCCCCACTTCCGCCTCCAACTCCGCCGCCAGCTCCACACCAGTTTCTGACTTCAGCTCCACCTCTGACTCCAGCTCCACACCAGTTCTGCATCTGACTTCAACTTCAGTTCCATCTCACACTACAGCTCCTCCTCCAACTCCAGTTCCACACCATCTCTGCCACTGACTTCAGCTCCGCTTCCAATTCCGGCGCCACACCAAATCTGCCTCTGACTTCAGCTCCGCCTCTGACTTCAGCTCCGCCTACAGCTCCAGCTCCGCCACCAACGCCTTTTCCATGATGACATATTTTCTTTGGTCCCACCGGGATTTGAACTCGGGTCGCTGGGGTGAGAGTCAAGAGCACTATCCACTATACCATGAAGACTTCACTAGTGTTGCAGGGAAGGAATGTACTCTATATGGTTTAATGGAGCATTCTCTGACTCCACCACCAGCTCTGCCTCTGACTTCAGCTCCACCTCTGACTTCAGCACCGCCTCCAGCTCTGCCTCTGACTACAGCTCCGCCTCCAGCTCTGCCTCTGACTTCAGCCCCACTTCCGCCTTTGACTCTGCCTCGAGCTCTGCCTCTGCCTTCAGCTCCGCCTCCAGCTCCACACCAGTGTCCGACTTCAGCTCCACCTCCAACCCTGACATCAGCTCTACCTCTGACTCCAGCTTCACACCAGTCTCACTTCAGCTCCACCTCTGACTCCAGCCCCACACCAGCTTTGCATCTGACTCCAATTTCATCTCCACCTCTGACTCCAGCTCTTCACCATCTCTGCCTCTGACTTCAGCCCCAATTCCGCCGCCAGCTCCACACCAGTTTCTGACTTCAGCTCCACCTCTGACTCCAGCTCCACACCAGTTCTGCATCTGACTTCAACTTCAGTTCCATCTCACACTACAGCTCCTCCTCCAACTCCAGTTCCACACCATCTCTGCCACTGACTTCAGCTCCGCTTCCAATTCCGGCGCCACACCAAATCTGCCTCTGACTTCAGGTCCGCCTCTGACTTCAGCTCCGCCTACAGTTCCAGCTCCGCTTCCAACACCTTTTTCATGATGACATATTTTCTTTGGTCCCACCGGGATTTGAACTCGGGTCGCTGGGGTGAGAGTCCAGAGCACTATCCACTATACCATTAAGATTTCACTAGTGTTGCAGGGAAGGAATGTACACTATATGGTTTAATGGAGCATTCTCTGACTCCACCACCAGCTCTGCCTCTGACTTAGGCTCCACCTCTGACTCCAGCTCCACACCAGTGTCTGACTTCAGCTCCACCTCTGACTCCAGCCCCACACCAGCTTTGCATCTGACTCCAACTTCATCTCCGCCTCTGACTTCAGCTCCACACCAGCTCTACCTCTGACTTCATTTCTGCCTCTGACTCCACAACTTCAGTTCCATCTCTGACTACAGCTTCTCCTCCAACTCCACACCATCTCTGCCACTGACTTCAGCTCCGCCTCCAATTTCGGCACCACACCAAATCTGCCTCTGACTTCAGCTCCGCCTCTGACTTCAGCTCCGCCTACAGCTCCAGCTCCGCCACCAACGCCTTTTCCATGATGACATATTTTCTTTGGTCCCACTGGGATTTGAACTCGGGTCGCTGGGGTGAGAGTCCAGAGCACTATCCACTATACCATGAAGACTTCACTAGTGTTGCAGGGAAGGAATGTACACTATATGGTTTAATGGAGCATTCTCTGACTCCACCACCAGCTCTGCCTCTGACTTCAGCTCCACCTCTGACTTCAGCCTCACACCAGCTTTGCATCTGACTCCAACTTCATCTCCGCCTCTGACTTCAGCTCCACACCAGCTCTACCTCTGACTTCATTTCTGCCTCTGACTCCAGCTCTACACCATCTCTGCCTCTGACTTCAGCCCCACTTCCGCCTCCAACTCCGCCACCAGCTCCACACCAGTTTCTGACTTCAGCTCCACCTCTGACTCCAGCTCCACACCAGTTCTGCATCTGACTTCAACTTCAGTTCCATCTCACACTACAGCTCCTCCTCCAACTCCAGTTCCACACCATCTCTGCCACTTACTTCAGCTCCGCTTCCAATTCCGGCGCCACACCAAATCTGCCTCTGACTTCAGGTCCGCCTCTGACTTCAGCTCCGCCTACAGCTCCAGCTCCGCCTCCATCACCTTTTCCATGATGACATATTTTCTTTGGTCCCACCGGGATTTGAACTCGGGTCGCTGGGGTGAGAGTCCAGAGCACTATCCACTATACCATGAAGACTTCACTAGTGTTGCAGGGAAGGAATGTACACTATATGGTTTAATGGAGCATTCTCTGACTCCACCACCAGCTCTGCCTCTGACTTCAGCTCCACCTCTGACTTCAGCACCGCCTCCGGCTCTGCCTCTGACTTCAGCTCCGCCTCTGACTTCAGCCCCACTTCCGCCTTTGACTGTGCCTCCAGCTCCAGACCTCCTCTGCCTCTGCCTTCAGCTCCGCCTCCAGCTCCACACCAGTCTCTGACTTCAGCTCCACCTCCAACCCTGACTTCAGCTCTACCTCTGACTCCAGCTCCACACCAGTCTCTGACTTCAGCTCCACCTCTGACTCCAGCCCCACACCAGCTTTGCATCTGACTCCAACTTCATCTCCGCCTCTGACTTCAGTTCCACACCAGCTCTACCTATGACTTCATTTCTGCCTCTGACTCCAGCTCTACACCATCTCTGCCTCTGACTTCAGCCCCACTTCCGCCTCCAACTCCGACGCCAGCTCCACACCAGTTTCTGACTTCAGCTCCGCCTCTGACTCCAGCTCCACACCAGTTCTGCATCTGACCACAACTTCAGTTCCATCTCTGACCACACCTTCTCCTCCAACTCCAGCTCCACACCATCTCTGCCACTGACTTCAGCTCCGCCTTCAATTTCGGCACCACACCAAATCTGCCTCTGACTTCAGCTCCGCCTCTGACTTCAGCTCCGCCTACAGCTCCAGCTCCGCCACCAACGCCTTTTCCATGATGATATATATTCTTTGGTCCCACCGGGATTTGAACTCGGGTCGCTGGGGTGAGAGTCCAGAGCACTATCCACTATACCATGAAGACTTCACTAGTGTTGCAGGGAAGGAATGTACACTATATGGTTTAATGGAGCAT
Organism: Syngnathus leptorhynchus; assembly: GCF_054491065.1. Lineage (NCBI taxonomy): Eukaryota > Metazoa > Chordata > Actinopteri > Syngnathiformes > Syngnathidae > Syngnathus > Syngnathus leptorhynchus. The sequence continues at coordinate 500,844 of NW_028232014.1, forward strand.
TCTCTGACTCCATCACCAGCTCTGCCTCTGACTTCAGCTCCACCTCTGACTTCAGCACGGCCTCCAGCTCTGCCTCTGACTTCAGCTCCGCCTCCAGCTCTGCCTCTGACTTCAGCCCCACTTCCGCCTTTGACTGTGCTTCCAGCTCCAGACCTGCTCTGCCTCTGCCTTCAGCTCCGCCTCCAGCTCCACACCAGTCTCTGACTTCAGCTCCACCTCCAACCCTGACTTCAGCTCTACCTCTGACTCCAGCTCCACACCAGTCTCTGACTTCAGCTCCACCTCTGACTCCAGCCCCACACCAGCTTTGCATCTGACTCCAACTGCATCTCCGCCTCTGACTTCAGTTCCACACCAGCTCTACCTATGACTTCATTTCTGCCTCTGACTCCAGCTCTACACCATCTCTGCCTCTGACTTCAGCCCCACTTCCGCCTCCAACTCCGACGCCAGCTCCACACCAGTTTCTGACTTCAGCTCCGCCTCTGACTCCAGCTCCACACCAGTTCTGCATCTGACCACAACTTCAGTTCCATCTCTGACCACACCTTCTCCTCCAACTCCAGATCCACACCATCTCTGCCACTGACTTCAGCTCCGCCTTCAATTTCGGCACCACACCAAATCTGCCTCTGACTTCAGCTCCGCCTCTGACTTCAGCTCCGCCTACAGCTCCAGCTCCGCCACCAACGCCTTTTCCATGATGATATATATTCTTTGGTCCCACCGGGATTTGAACTCGGGTCGCTGGGGTGAGAGTCCAGAGCACTATCCACTATACCATGAAGACTTCACTAGTGTTGCAGGGAAGGAATGTACACTATATGGTTTAATGGAGCATTCTCTGACTCCATCACCAGCTCTGCCTCTGACTTCAGCTCCACCTCTGACTTCAGCACGGCCTCCAGCTCTGCCTCTGACTTCAGCTCCGCCTCCAGCTCTGCCTCTGACTTCAGCCCCACTTCCGCCTTTGACTGTGCTTCCAGCTCCAGACCTGCTCTGCCTCTGCCTTCAGCTCCGCCTCCAGCTTCACACCAGTCTCTGATTTCAGCTCCACCTCCAACCCTGACTTCAGCTCTACCTCTGACTCCAGCTCCACACCAGTCTCTGACTTCAGCTCCACCTCTGACTCCAGCCCCACACCAGCTTTGCATCTGACTCCAACTTCATCTCCGCCTCTGACTTCAGCTCCACACCAGCTCTACCTCTGACTTCATTTCTGCCTCTGACTCCAGCTCTACACCATCTCTGCCTCTGTCTTCAGCCCCACTTCCGCCTCCAACTCCGCCGCCAGCTCCACACCAGTTTCTGACTTCAGCTCCGCCTCTGACTCCAGCTCCACACCAGTTCTGCATCTGACCACAACTTCAGTTCCATCTCTGACTACAGCTTCTCCTCCAACTCCAGCTCCACACCATCTCTGCCACTGACTTCAGCTCCGCCTTCAATTTCGGCACCACACCAAATCTGCCTCTGACTTCAGCTCCGCCTCTGACTTCAGCTCCGCCTACAGCTCCAGCTCCGCCACCAACGCCTTTTCCATGATGACATATTTTCTTTGGTCCCACCGGGATTTGAACTCGGGTCGCTGGGGTGAGAGTCCAGAGCACTATCCACTATACCATGAAGACTTCACTAGTGTTGCAGGGAAGGAATGTACACTATATGGTTTAATGGAGCATTCTCTGACTCCACCACCAGCTCTGCCTCTGACTTCAGCTCCACCTCTGACTTCAGCACCGCCTCCGGCTCTGCCTCTGACTTCAGCTCCGCCTCTGACTTCAGCCCCACTTCCGCCTTTGACTGTGCCTCCAGCTCCAGACCTCCTCTGCCTCTGCCTTCAGCTCCGCCTCCAGCTCCACACCAGTCTCTGACTTTAGCTCCACCTCCAACCCTGACTTCAGCTCTACCTCTGACTCCAGCTCCACACCAGTCTCTGACTTCAGCTCCACCTCTGACTCCAGCCCCACACCAGCTTTGCATCTGACTCCAACTTCATCTCCGCCTCTGACTTCAGTTCCACACCAGCTCTACCTATGACTTCATTTCTGCCTCTGACTCCAGCTCTACACCATCTCTGCCTCTGACTTCAGCCCCACTTCCGCCTCCAACTCCGACGCCAGCTCCACACCAGTTTCTGACTTCAGCTCCGCCTCTGACTCCAGCTCCACACCAGTTCTGCATCTGACCACAACTTCAGTTCCATCTCTGACCACACCTTCTCCTCCAACTCCAGCTCCACACCATCTCTGCCACTGACTTCAGCTCCGCCTTCAATTTCGGCACCACACCAAATCTGCCTCTGACTTCAGCTCCGCCTCTGACTTCAGCTCCGCCTACAGCTCCAGCTCCGCCACCAACGCCTTTTCCATGATGATATATATTCTTTGGTCCCACCGGGATTTGAACTCGGGTCGCTGGGGTGAGAGTCCAGAGCACTATCCACTATACCATGAAGACTTCACTAGTGTTGCAGGGAAGGAATGTACACTATATGGTTTAATGGAGCATTCTCTGACTCCATCACCAGCTCTGCCTCTGACTTCAGCTCCACCTCTGACTTCAGCACGGCCTCCAGCTCTGCCTCTGACTTCAGCTCCGCCTCCAGCTCTGCCTCTGACTTCAGCCCCACTTCCGCCTTTGACTGTGCTTCCAGCTCCAGACCTGCTCTGCCTCTGCCTTCAGCTCCGCCTCCAGCTCCACACCAGTCTCTGACTTCAGCTCCACCTCCAACCCTGACTTCAGCTCTACCTCTGACTCCAGCTCCACACCAGTCTCTGACTTCAGCTCCACCTCTGACTCCAGCCCCACACCAGCTTTGCATCTGACTCCAACTGCATCTCCGCCTCTGACTTCAGTTCCACACCAGCTCTACCTATGACTTCATTTCTGCCTCTGACTCCAGCTCTACACCATCTCTGCCTCTGACTTCAGCCCCACTTCCGCCTCCAACTCCGACGCCAGCTCCACACCAGTTTCTGACTTCAGCTCCGCCTCTGACTCCAGCTCCACACCAGTTCTGCATCTGACCACAACTTCAGTTCCATCTCTGACCACACCTTCTCCTCCAACTCCAGATCCACACCATCTCTGCCACTGACTTCAGCTCCGCCTTCAATTTCGGCACCACACCAAATCTGCCTCTGACTTCAGCTCCGCCTCTGACTTCAGCTCCGCCTACAGCTCCAGCTCCGCCACCAACGCCTTTTCCATGATGATATATATTCTTTGGTCCCACCGGGATTTGAACTCGGGTCGCTGGGGTGAGAGTCCAGAGCACTATCCACTATACCATGAAGACTTCACTAGTGTTGCAGGGAAGGAATGTACACTATATGGTTTAATGGAGCATTCTCTGACTCCATCACCAGCTCTGCCTCTGACTTCAGCTCCACCTCTGACTTCAGCACGGCCTCCAGCTCTGCCTCTGACTTCAGCTCCGCCTCCAGCTCTGCCTCTGACTTCAGCCCCACTTCCGCCTTTGACTGTGCTTCCAGCTCCAGACCTGCTCTGCCTCTGCCTTCAGCTCCGCCTCCAGCTTCACACCAGTCTCTGATTTCAGCTCCACCTCCAACCCTGACTTCAGCTCTACCTCTGACTCCAGCTCCACACCAGTCTCTGACTTCAGCTCCACCTCTGACTCCAGCCCCACACCAGCTTTGCATCTGACTCCAACTTCATCTCCGCCTCTGACTTCAGCTCCACACCAGCTCTACCTCTGACTTCATTTCTGCCTCTGACTCCAGCTCTACACCATCTCTGCCTCTGACTTCAGCCCCACTTCCGCCTCCAACTCCGCCGCCAGCTCCACACCAGTTTCTGACTTCAGCTCCGCCTCTGACTCCAGCTCCACACCAGTTCTGCATCTGACCACAACTTCAGTTCCATCTCTGACTACAGCTTCTCCTCCAACTCCAGCTCCACACCATCTCTGCCACTGACTTCAGCTCCGCCTTCAATTTCGGCACCACACCAAATCTGCCTCTGACTTCAGCTCCGCCTCTGACTTCAGCTCCGCCTACAGCTCCAGCTCCGCCACCAACGCCTTTTCCATGATGACATATTTTCTTTGGTCCCACCGGGATTTGAACTCGGGTCGCTGGGGTGAGAGTCCAGAGCACTATCCACTATACCATGAAGACTTCACTAGTGTTGCAGGGAAGGAATGTACACTATATGGTTTAATGGAGCATTCTCTGACTCCACCACCAGCTCTGCCTCTGACTTCAGCTCCACCTCTGACTTCAGCACCGCCTCCAGCTCTGCCTCTGACTTCAGCTCCGCCTCCAGCTCTGCCTCTGACTTCAGCCCCACTTCCGCCTTTGACTGTGCCTCCAGCTCCAGACCTGCTCTGCCTCTGCCTTCAGCTCCGCCTCCAGCTCCACACCAGTCTCTGACTTCAGCTCCACCTCCAACCCTGACTTCAGCTCTACCTCTGACTCCAGCTCCACACCAGTCTCTGACTTCAGCTCCACCTCTGACTCCAGCCCCACACCAGCTTTGCATCTGACTCCAACTTCATCTCCGCCTCTGACTTCAGTTCCACACCAGCTCTACCTATGACTTCATTTCTGCCTCTGACTCCAGCTCTACACCATCTCTGCCTCTGACTTCAGCCCCACTTGCGCCTCCAACTCCGACGCCAGCTCCACACCAGTTTCTGACTTCAGCTCCGCCTCTGACTCCAGCTCCACACCAGTTCTGCATCTGACCACAACTTCAGTTCCATCTCTGACTACAGCTTCTCCTCCAACTCCAGCGCCACACCATCTCTGCCACTGACTTCAGCTCCGCCTTCAATTTCGGCACCACACCAAATCTGCCTCTGACTTCAGCTCCGCCTCTGACTTCAGCTCCGCCTACAGCTCCAGCTCCGCCACCAACGCCTTTTCCATGATGATATATATTCTTTGGTCCCACCGGGATTTGAACTCGGGTCGCTGGGGTGAGAGTCCAGAGCACTATACACTATACCATGAAGACTTCACTAGTGTTACAGGGAAGGAATGTACACTATATGGTTTAATGGAGCATTCTCTGACTCCACCACCAGCTCTGCCTCTGACTTCAGCTCCACCTCTGACTTCAGCTCCGCCTCCAGCTCTGCCTGTGACTTCAGCCCCACTTCCGCGTTTGACCCTGCCTCCAGCTCCAGACCTGCTCTGCCTCTGCCTTCAGCTCCGCCTCCAGCTCCACACCAGTGTCCGACTTCAGCTCCACCTCCAACCCTGACTTCAGCTCTACCTCTGACTCCAGCTCCACACCAGTCTCACTTCAGCTCCACCTCTGACTCCAGCCCCACACCAGCTTTGCATCTGACTCCAATTTCATCTCCGCCTCTGACTTCAGCTCCACACCAGCTCTACCTCTGACTTCATTTCTGCCTCTGACTCCAGCTCTACACCATCTCTGCCTCTGACTTCAGCCGGGATTTGAACTCGGGTCGCTGGGGTGAGAGTCCAGAGCACTATCCACTATACCATGAAGACTTCACTAGTGTTGCAGGGAAGGAATGTACACTATATGGTTTAATGGAGCATTCTCTGACTCCATCACCAGCTCTGCCTCTGACTTCAGCTGCACCTCTGACTTCAGCACCGCCTCCAGCTCTGCCTCTGACTTCAGCTCCGCCTCCAGCTCTGCCTCTGACTTCAGCCCCACTTCCGCCTTTGACTGTGCTTCCAGCTCCAGACCTGCTCTGCCTCTGCCTTCAGCTCCGCCTCCAGCTCCACACCAGTCTCTGACTTCAGCTCCACCTCCAACCCTGACTTCAGCTCTACCTCTGACTCCAGCTCCACACCAGTCTCTGACTTCAGCTCCACCTCTGACTTCAGCCCCACACCAGCTTTGCATCTGACTCCAACTTCATCTCCGCCTCTGACTTCAGCTCCACACCAGCTCTACCTCTGACTTCATTTCTGCCTCTGACTCCAGCTCTACACCATCTCTGCCTCTGACTTCAGCCCCACTTGCGCCTCCAACTCCGCCGCCAGCTCCACACCAGTTTCTGACTTCAGCTCCGCCTCTGACTCCAGCTCCACACCAGTTCTGCATCTGACCACAACTTCAGTTCCATCTCTGACTACAGCTTCTCCTCCAACTCCAGCTCCACACCATCTCTGCCACTGACTTCAGCTCCGCCTTCAATTTCGGCACCACACCAAATCTGCCTCTGACTTCAGCTCCGCCTCTGACTTCAGCTCCGCCTACAGCTCCAGCTCCGCCACCAACGCCTTTTCCATGATGACATATTTTCTTTGGTCCCACCGGGATTTGAACTCGGGTCGCTGGGGTGAGAGTCCAGAGCACTATCCACTATACCATGAAGACTTCACTAGTGTTGCAGGGAAGGAATGTACACTATATGGTTTAATGGAGCATTCTCTGACTCCACCACCAGCTCTGCCTCTGACTTCAGCTCCACCTCTGACTTCAGCACCGCCTCCAGCTCTGCCTCTGACTTCAGCTCCGCCTCCAGCTCTGCCTCTGACTTCAGCCCCACTTCCGCCTTTGACTCTGCCTCCAGCTCCAGACCTGCTCTGCCTCTGCCTTCAGCTCCGCCTCCAGCTCCACACCAGTCTCCGACTTCAGCTCCACCTTCAACCCTGACTTCAGCTCTACCTCTGACTCCAGCTCCACACCAGTCTCACTTCAGCTCCACCTCTGACTCCAGCCCCACACCAGCTTTGCATCTGACTCCAATTTCATCTCCGCCTCTGACTTAAACTCCACACCAGCTCTACCTCTGACTTCATTTCTGCCTCTGACTCCAGCTCTACACCATCTCTGCCTCTGACTTCAGCCCCACTTCCGCCTCCAACTCCGCCGCCAGCTCCACACCAGTTTCTGACTTCAGCTCCACCTCTGACTCCAGCTCCACACCAGTTCTGCATCTGACTTCAACTTCAGTTCCATCTCACACTACAGCTCCTCCTCCAACTCCAGTTCCACACCATCTCTGCCACTGACTTCAGCTCCGCTTCCAATTCCGGCGCCACACCAAATCTGCCTCTGACTTCAGCTCCGCCTCTGACTTCAGCTCCGCCTACAGCTCCAGCTCCGCCACCAACGCCTTTTCCATGATGACATATTTTCTTTGGTCCCACCGGGATTTGAACTCGGGTCGCTGGGGTGAGAGTCAAGAGCACTATCCACTATACCATGAAGACTTCACTAGTGTTGCAGGGAAGGAATGTACTCTATATGGTTTAATGGAGCATTCTCTGACTCCACCACCAGCTCTGCCTCTGACTTCAGCTCCACCTCTGACTTCAGCACCGCCTCCAGCTCTGCCTCTGACTACAGCTCCGCCTCCAGCTCTGCCTCTGACTTCAGCCCCACTTCCGCCTTTGACTCTGCCTCCAGCTCTGCCTCTGCCTTCAGCTCCGCCTCCAGCTCCACACCAGTGTCCGACTTCAGCTCCACCTCCAACCCTGACTTCAGCTCTACCTCTGACTCCAGCTTCACACCAGTCTCACTTCAGCTCCACCTCTGACTCCAGCCCCACACCAGCTTTGCATCTGACTCCAATTTCATCTCCACCTCTGACTCCAGCTCTTCACCATCTCTGCCTCTGACTTCAGCCCCAATTCCGCCGCCAGCTCCACACCAGTTTCTGACTTCAGCTCCACCTCTGACTCCAGCTCCACACCAGTTCTGCATCTGACTTCAACTTCAGTTCCATCTCACACTACAGCTCCTCCTCCAACTCCAGTTCCACACCATCTCTGCCACTGACTTCAGCTCCGCTTCCAATTCCGGCGCCACACCAAATCTGCCTCTGACTTCAGGTCCGCCTCTGACTTCAGCTCCGCCTACAGTTCCAGCTCCGCTTCCAACACCTTTTCCATGATGACATATTTTCTTTGGTCCCACCGGGATTTGAACTCGGGTCGCTGGGGTGAGAGTCCAGAGCACTATCCACTATACCATTAAGATTTCACTAGTGTTGCAGGGAAGGAATGTACACTATATGGTTTAATGGAGCATTCTCTGACTCCACCACCAGCTCTGCCTCTGACTTCAGCTCCACCTCTGACTCCAGCTCCACACCAGTGTCTGACTTCAGCTCCACCTCTGACTCCAGCCCCACACCAGCTTTGCATCTGACTCCAACTTCATCTCCGCCTCTGACTTCAGCTCCACACCAGCTCTACCTCTGACTTCATTTCTGCCTCTGACTCCACAACTTCAGTTCCATCTCTGACTACAGCTTCTCCTCCAACTCCACACCAGCTCTGCCTCTGACTTCAGCCCCACTTCCGCCTTTGACTGTGCTTCCAGCTCCAGACCTGCTCTGCCTCTGCCTTCAGCTCCGCCTCCAGCTCCACACCAGTCTCTGACTTCAGCTCCACCTCCAACCCTGACTTCAGCTCTACCTCTGACTCCAGCTCCACACCAGTCTCTGACTTCAGCTCCACCTCTGACTCCAGCCCCACACCAGCTTTGCATCTGACTCCAACTGCATCTCCGCCTCTGACTTCAGTTCCACACCAGCTCTACCTATGACTTCATTTCTGCCTCTGACTCCAGCTCTACACCATCTCTGCCTCTGACTTCAGCCCCACTTCCGCCTCCAACTCCGACGCCAGCTCCACACCAGTTTCTGACTTCAGCTCCGCCTCTGACTCCAGCTCCACACCAGTTCTGCATCTGACCACAACTTCAGTTCCATCTCTGACCACACCTTCTCCTCCAACTCCAGATCCACACCATCTCTGCCACTGACTTCAGCTCCGCCTTCAATTTCGGCACCACACCAAATCTGCCTCTGACTTCAGCTCCGCCTCTGACTTCAGCTCCGCCTACAGCTCCAGCTCCGCCACCAACGCCTTTTCCATGATAATATATATTCTTTGGTCCCACCGGGATTTGAACTCGGGTCGCTGGGGTGAGAGTCCAGAGCACTATCCACTATACCATGAAGACTTCACTAGTGTTGCAGGGAAGGAATGTACACTATATGGTTTAATGGAGCATTCTCTGACTCCATCACCAGCTCTGCCTCTGACTTCAGCTCCACCTCTGACTTCAGCACGGCCTCCAGCTCTGCCTCTGACTTCAGCTCCGCCTCCAGCTCTGCCTCTGACTTCAGCCACACTTCCGCCTTTGACTGTGCTTCCAGCTCCAGACCTGCTCTGCCTCTGCCTTCAGCTCCGCCTCCAGCTTCACACCAGTCTCTGATTTCAGCTCCACCTCCAACCCTGACTTCAGCTCTACCTCTGACTCCAGCTCCACACCAGTCTCTGACTTCAGCTCCACCTCTGACTCCAGCCCCACACCAGCTTTGCATCTGACTCCAACTTCATCTCCGCCTCTGACTTCAGCTCCACACCAGCTCTACCTCTGACTTCATTTCTGCCTCTGACTCCAGCTCTACACCATCTCTGCCTCTGACTTCAGCCCCACTTCCGCCTCCAACTCCGCCGCCAGCTCCACACCAGTTTCTGACTTCAGCTCCGCCTCTGACTCCAGCTCCACACCAGTTCTGCATCTGACCACAACTTCAGTTCCATCTCTGACTACAGCTTCTCCTCCAACTCCAGCTCCACACCATCTCTGCCACTGACTTCAGCTCCGCCTTCAATTTCGGCACCACACCAAATCTGCCTCTGACTTCAGCTCCGCCTCTGACTTCAGCTCCGCCTACAGCTCCAGCTCCGCCACCAACGCCTTTTCCATGATGACATATTTTCTTTGGTCCCACCGGGATTTGAACTCGGGTCGCTGGGGTGAGAGTCCAGAGCACTATCCACTATACCATGAAGACTTCACTAGTGTTGCAGGGAAGGAATGTACACTATATGGTTTAATGGAGCATTCTCTGACTCCACCACCAGCTCTGCCTCTGACTTCAGCTCCACCTCTGACTTCAGCACCGCCTCCAGCTCTGCCTCTGACTTCAGCTCCGCCTCCAGCTCTGCCTCTGACTTCAGCCCCACTTCCGCCTTTGACTGTGCCTCCAGCTCCAGACCTGCTCTGCCTCTGCCTTCAGCTCCGCCTCCAGCTCCACACCAGTCTCTGACTTCAGCTCCACCTCCAACCCTGACTTCAGCTCTACCTCTGACTCCAGCTCCACACCAGTCTCTGACTTCAGCTCCACCTCTGACTCCAGCCCCACACCAGCTTTGCATCTGACTCCAACTTCATCTCCGCCTCTGACTTCAGTTCCACACCAGCTCTACCTATGACTTCATTTCTGCCTCTGACTCCAGCTCTACACCATCTCTGCCTCTGACTTCAGCCCCACTTGCGCCTCCAACTCCGACGCCAGCTCCACACCAGTTTCTGACTTCAGCTCCGCCTCTGACTCCAGCTCCACACCAGTTCTGCATCTGACCACAACTTCAGTTCCATCTCTGACTACAGCTTCTCCTCCAACTCCAGCGCCACACCATCTCTGCCACTGACTTCAGCTCCGCCTTCAATTTCGGCACCACACCAAATCTGCCTCTGACTTCAGCTCCGCCTCTGACTTCAGCTCCGCCTACAGCTCCAGCTCCGCCACCAACGCCTTTTCCATGATGATATATATTCTTTGGTCCCACCGGGATTTGAACTCGGGTCGCTGGGGTGAGAGTCCAGAGCACTATCCACTATACCATGAAGACTTCACTAGTGTTACAGGGAAGGAATGTACACTATATGGTTTAATGGAGCATTCTCTGACTCCACCACCAGCTCTGCCTCTGACTTCAGCTCCACCTCTGACTTCAGCTCCGCCTCCAGCTCTGCCTCTGACTTCAGCTCCGCCTCCAGCTCTGCCTGTGACTTCAGCCTCACTTCCGCCTTTGACCCTGCCTCCAGCTCCAGACCTGCTCTGCCTCTGCCTTCAGCTCCGCCTCCAGCTCCACACCAGTGTCCGACTTCAGCTCCACCTCCAACCCTGACTTCAGCTCTACCTCTGACTCCAGCTCCACACCAGTCTCACTTCAGCTCCACCTCTGACTCCAGCCCCACACCAGCTTTGCATCTGACTCCAATTTCATCTCCGCCTCTGACTTCAGCTCCACACCAGCTCTACCTCTGACTTCATTTCTGCCTCTGACTCCAGCTCTACACCATCTCTGCCTCTGACTTCAGCCGGGATTTGAACTCGGGTCGCTGGGGTGAGAGTCCAGAGCACTATCCACTATACCATGAAGACTTCACTAGTGTTGCAGGGAAGGAATGTACACTATATGGTTTAATGGAGCATTCTCTGACTCCATCACCAGCTCTGCCTCTGACTTCAGCTGCACCTCTGACTTCAGCACCGCCTCCAGCTCTGCCTCTGACTTCAGCTCCGCCTCCAGCTCTGCCTCTGACTTCAGCCCCACTTCCGCCTTTGACTGTGCTTCCAGCTCCAGACCTGCTCTGCCTCTGCCTTCAGCTCCGCCTCCAGCTCCACACCAGTCTCTGACTTCAGCTCCACCTCCAACCCTGACTTCAGCTCTACCTCTGACTCCAGCTCCACACCAGTCTCTGACTTCAGCTCCACCTCTGACTCCAGCCCCACACCAGCTTTGCATCTGACTCCAACTTCATCTCCGCCTCTGACTTCAGCTCCACACCAGCTCTACCTCTGACTTCATTTCTGCCTCTGACTCCAGCTCTACACCATCTCTGCCTCTGACTTCAGCCCCACTTGCGCCTCCAACTCCGCCGCCAGCTCCACACCAGTTTCTGACTTCAGCTCCGCCTCTGACTCCAGCTCCACACCAGTTCTGCATCTGACCACAACTTCAGTTCCATCTCTGACTACAGCTTCTCCTCCAACTCCAGCTCCACACCATCTCTGCCACTGACTTCAGCTCCGCCTTCAATTTCGGCACCACACCAAATCTGCCTCTGACTTCAGCTCCGCCTCTGACTTCAGCTCCGCCTACAGCTCCAGCTCCGCCACCAACGCCTTTTCCATGATGACATATTTTCTTTGGTCCCACCGGGATTTGAACTCGGGTCGCTGGGGTGAGAGTCCAGAGCACTATCCACTATACCATGAAGACTTCACTAGTGTTGCAGGGAAGGAATGTACACTATATGGTTTAATGGAGCATTCTCTGACTCCACCACCAGCTCTGCCTCTGACTTCAGCTCCACCTCTGACTTCAGCACCGCCTCCAGCTCTGCCTCTGACTTCAGCTCCGCCTCCAGCTCTGCCTCTGACTTCAGCCCCACTTCCGCCTTTGACTCTGCCTCCAGCTCCAGACCTGCTCTGCCTCTGCCTTCAGCTCCGCCTCCAGCTCCACACCAGTCTCCGACTTCAGCTCCACCTTCAACCCTGACTTCAGCTCTACCTCTGACTCCAGCTCCACACCAGTCTCACTTCAGCTCCACCTCTGACTCCAGCCCCACACCAGCTTTGCATCTGACTCCAATTTCATCTCCGCCTCTGACTTAAACTCCACACCAGCTCTACCTCTGACTTCATTTCTGCCTCTGACTCCAGCTCTACACCATCTCTGCCTCTGACTTCAGCCCCACTTCCGCCTCCAACTCCGCCGCCAGCTCCACACCAGTTTCTGACTTCAGCTCCACCTCTGACTCCAGCTCCACACCAGTTCTGCATCTGACTTCAACTTCAGTTCCATCTCACACTACAGCTCCTCCTCCAATTCCAGTTCCACACCATCTCTGCCACTGACTTAAGCTCCGCTTCCAATTCCGGCGCCACACCAAATCTGCCTCTGACTTCAGCTCCGCCTCTGACTTCAGCTCCGCCTACAGCTCCAGCTCCGCCACCAACGCCTTTTCCATGATGACATATTTTCTTTGGTCCCACCGGGATTTGAACTCGGGTCGCTGGGGTGAGAGTCAAGAGCACTATCCACTATACCATGAAGACTTCACTAGTGTTGCAGGGAAGGAATGTACTCTATATGGTTTAATGGAGCATTCTCTGACTCCACCACCAGCTCTGCCTCTGACTTCAGCTCCACCTCTGACTTCAGCACCGCATCCAGCTCTGCCTCTGACTACAGCTCCGCCTCCAGCTCTGCCTCTGACTTCAGCCCCACTTCCGCCTTTGACTCTGCCTCCAGCTCTGCCTCTGCCTTCAGCTCCGCCTCCAGCTCCACACCAGTGTCCGACTTCAGCTCCACCTCCAACCCTGACTTCAGCTCTACCTCTGACTCCAGCTTCACACCAGTCTCACTTCAGCTCCACCTCTGACTCCAGCCCCACACCAGCTTTGCATCTGACTCCAATTTCATCTCCACCTCTGACTCCAGCTCTTCACCATCTCTGCCTCTGACTTCAGCCCCAAATTCCGCCGCCAGCTCCACACCAGTTTCTGACTTCAGCTCCACCTCTGACTCCAGCTCCACACCAGTTCTGCATCTGACTTCAACTTCAGTTCCATCTCACACTACTGCTCCTCCTCCAACTCCAGTTCCACACCATCTCTGCCACTGACTTCAGCTCCGCTTCCAATTCCGGCGCCACACCAAATCTGCCTCTGACTTCAGGTCCGCCTCTGACTTCAGCTCCGCCTACAGTTCCAGCTCCGCTTCCAACACCTTTTCCATGATGACATATTTTCTTTGGTCCCACCGGGATTTGAACTCGGGTCGCTGGGGTGAGAGTCCAGAGCACTATCCACTATACCATTAAGATTTCACTAGTGTTGCAGGGAAGGAATGTACACTATATGGTTTAATGGAGCATTCTCTGACTCCACCACCAGCTCTGCCTCTGACTTCAGCTCCACCTCTGACTCCAGCTCCACACCAGTGTCTGACTTCAGCTCCACCTCTGACTCCAGCCCCACACCAGCTTTGCATCTGACTCCAACTTCATCTCCGCCTCTGACTTCAGCTCCACACCAGCTCTACCTCTGACTTCATTTCTGCCTCTGACTCCACAACTTCAGTTCCATCTCTGACTACAGCTTCTCCTCCAACTCCACACCATCTCTGCCACTGACTTCAGCTCCGCCTCCAATTTCGGCACCACACCAAATCTGCCTCTGACTTCAGCTCCGCCTCTGACTTCAGCTCCGCCTACAGCTCCAGCTCCGCCACCAACGCCTTTTCCATGATGACATATTTTCTTTGGTCCCACTGGGATTTGAACTCGGGTCGCTGGGGTGAGAGTCCAGAGCACTATCCACTATACCATGAAGACTTCACTAGTGTTGCAGGGAAGGAATGTACACTATATGGTTTAATGGAGCATTCTCTGACTCCACCACCAGCTCTGCCTCTGACTTCAGCTCCACCTCTGACTTCAGCCTCACACCAGCTTTGCATCTGACTCCAACTTCATCTCCGCCTCTGACTTCAGCTCCACACCAGCTCTACCTCTGACTTCATTTCTGCCTCTGACTCCAGCTCTACACCATCTCTGCCTCTGACTTCAGCCCCACTTCCGCCTCCAACTCCGCCACCAGCTCCACACCAGTTTCTGACTTCAGCTCCACCTCTGACTCCAGCTCCACACCAGTTCTGCATCTGACTTCAACTTCAGTTCCATCTCACACTACAGCTCCTCCTCCAACTCCAGTTCCACACCATCTCTGCCACTTACTTCAGCTCCGCTTCCAATTCCGGCGCCACACCAAATCTGCGGAGCTGAAGTCAGAGGCAGAGCTGGAGGCGGTGCTGAAGTCAGAGGTGGAGCTGAAGTCAGAGGCAGAGCTGGTGGTGGAGTCAGAGAATGCTCCATTAAACCATATAGTGTACATTCCTTCCCTGCAACACTAGTGAAGTCTTCATGGTATAGTGGATAGTGCTCTGGACTCTCACCCCAGCGACCCGAGTTCAAATCCCGGTGGGACCAAAGAAAATATGTCATCATGGAAAAGGCGTTGGTGGCGGAGCTGGAGCTGTAGGCGGAGCTGAAGTCAGAGGCGGAGCTGAAGTCAGAGGCGGAGCTGAAGTCAGAGGCAGATTTGGTGTGGTGCCGAAATTGAAGGCGGAGCTGAAGTCAGTGGCAGAGATGGTGTGGAGCTGGAGTTGGAGGAGAAGGTGTGGTCAGAGATGGAACTGAAGTTGTGGTCAGATGCAGAACTGGTGTGGAGCTGGAGTCAGAGGCGGAGCTGAAGTCAGAAACTGGTGTGGAGCTGGCGTCGGAGTTGGAGGCGGAAGTGGGGCTGAAGTCAGAGGCAGAGATGGTGTAGAGCTGGAGTCAGAGGCAGAAATGAAGTCATAGGTAGAGCTGGTGTGGAACTGAAGTCAGAGGCGGAGATGAAGTTGGAGTCAGATGCAAAGCCGGTGTGGGGCTGGAGTCAGAGGTGGAGCTGAAGTCAGAGACTGGTGTGGAGCTGGAGTCAGAGGTAGAGCTGAAGTCAGGGTTGGAGGTGGAGCTGAAGTCAGAGACTGGTGTGGAGCTGGAGGCGGAGCTGAAGGCAGAGGCAGAGGAGGTCTGGAGCTGGAGGCACAGTCAAAGGCGGAAGTGGGGCTGAAGTCAGAGGCGGAGCTGAAGTCAGAGGCAGAGCCGGAGGCGGTGCTGAAGTCAGAGGTGGAGCTGAAGTCAGAGGCAGAGCTGGTGGTGGAGTCAGAGAATGCTCCATTAAACCATATAGTGTACATTCCTTCCCTGCAACACTAGTGAAGTCTTCATGGTATAGTGGATAGTGCTCTGGACTCTCACCCCAGCGACCCGAGTTCAAATCCCGGTGGGACCAAAGAAAATATGTCATCATGGAAAAGGTGATGGAGGCGGAGCTGGAGCTGTAGGCGGAGCTGAAGTCAGAGGCGGACCTGAAGTCAGAGGCAGATTTGGTGTGGCGCCGGAATTGGAAGCGGAGCTGAAGTAAGTGGCAGAGATGGTGTGGAACTGGAGTTGGAGGAGGAGCTGTAGTGTGAGATGGAACTGAAGTTGAAGTCAGATGCAGAACTGGTGTGGAGCTGGAGTCAGAGGTGGAGCTAAAGTCAGAAACTGGTGTGGAGCTGGTGGCGGAGTTGGAGGCGGAAGTGGGGCTGAAGTCAGAGGCAGAGATGGTGTAGAGCTGGAGTCAGAGGCAGAAATGAAGTCAGAGGTAGAGCTGGTGTGGAGCTGAAGTCAGAGGCGGAGATGAAGTTGGAGTCAGATGCAAAGCTGGTATGAGGCTGAAGTCAGAGGTGGAGCTGAAGTCAGAGGCAGAGCTGGTGGTGGAGTCAGAGAATGCTCCATTAAACCATATAGTGTACATTCCTTCCCTGCAACACTAGTGAAGTCTTCATGGTATAGTGGATAGTGCTCTGGACTCTCACCCCAGCGACCCGAGTTCAAATCCCAGTGGGACCAAAGAAAATATGTCATCATGGAAAAGGCGTTGGTGGCGGAGCTGGAGCTGTAGGCGGAGCTGAAGTCAGAGGTGGAGCTGAAGTCAGAGGCAGATTTGGTGTGGTGCCGAAATTGGAGGCGGAGCTGAAGTCAGTGGCAGAGATGGTGTGGAGTTGGAGGAGAAGCTGTAGTCAGAGATGGAACTGAAGTTGTGGAGTCAGAGGCAGAAATGAAGTCAGAGGTAGAGCTGGTGTGGAGCTGAAGTCAGAGGCGGAGTTGGAGTCAGATGCAAAGCTGGTGTGGGGCTGGAGTCAGAGGTGGAGCTGAAGTCAGACACTGGTGTGGAGCTGGAGTCAGAGGTGGAGCTGAAGTCAGAGGCAGAGCTGGTGGTGGAGTCAGAGAATGCTCCATTAAACCATATAGTGTACATTCCTTCCCTGCAACACTAGTGAAATCTTAATGGTATAGTGGATAGTGCTCTGGACTCTCACCCCAGCGACCCGAGTTCAAATCCCGGTGGGACCAAAGAAAATATGTCATCATGGAAAAGGTGTTGGAAGCGGAGCTGGAACTGTAGGCGGAGCTGAAGTCAGAGGCGGACCTGAAGTCAGAGGCAGATTTGGTGTGGCGCCGGAATTGGAAGCGGAGCTGAAGTCAGTGGCAGAGATGGTGTGGAACTGGAGTTGGAGGAGGAGCTGTAGTGTGAGATGGAACTGAAGTTGAAGTCAGATGCAGAACTGGTGTGGAGCTGGAGTCAGAGGTGGAGCTGAAGTCAGAAACTGGTGTGGAGCTGGCGGCGGAATTGGGGCTGAAGTCAGAGGCAGAGATGGTGAAGAGCTGGAGTCAGAGGTGGAGATGAAATTGGAGTCAGATGCAAAGCTGGTGTGGGGCTGGAGTCAGAGGTGGAGCTGAAGTGAGACTGGTGTGAAGCTGGAGTCAGAGGTAGAGCTGAAGTCAGGGTTGGAGGTGGAGCTGAAGTCGGATACTGGTGTGGAGCTGGAGGCGGAGCTGAAGGCAGAGGCAGAGCTGGAGGCAGAGTCAAAGGCGGAAGTGGGGCTGAAGTCAGAGGCAGAGCTGGAGGCGGAGCTGTAGTCAGAGGCAGAGCTGGAGGCGGTGCTGAAGTCAGAGGTGGAGCTGAAGTCAGAGGCAGAGCTGGTGGTGGAGTCAGAGAATGCTCCATTAAACCATATAGAGTACATTCCTTCCCTGCAACACTAGTGAAGTCTTCATGGTATAGTGGATAGTGCTCTTGACTCTCACCCCAGCGACCCGAGTTCAAATCCCGGTGGGACCAAAGAAAATATGTCATCATGGAAAAGGCGTTGGTGGCGGAGCTGGAGCTGTAGGCGGAGCTGAAGTCAGAGGCGGAGCTGAAGTCAGAGGCGGAGCTGAAGTCAGAGGCAGATTTGGTGTGGCGCCGGAATTGGAAGCGGAGCTGAAGTCAGTGGCAGAGATGGTGTGGAACTGGAGTTGGAGGAGGAGCTGTAGTGTGAGATGGAACTGAAGTTGAAGTCAGATGCAGAACTGGTGTGGAGCTGGAGTCAGAGGTGGAGCTGAAGTCAGAAACTGGTGTGGAGCTGGCGGCGGAGTTGGAGGCGGAAGTGGGGCTGAAGTCAGAGGCAGAGATGGTGTAGAGCTGGAGTCAGAGGCAGAAATGAAGTCAGAGGTAGAGCTGGTGTGGAGTTTAAGACAGAGGCGGAGATGAAATTGGAGTCAGATGCAAAGCTGGTGTGGGGCTGGAGTCAGAGGTGGAGCTGAAGTGAGACTGGTGTGGAGCTGGAGTCAGAGGTAGAGCTGAAGTCAGGGTTGGAGGTGGAGCTGAAGTCGGAGACTGGTGTGGAGCTGGAGGCGGAGCTGAAGGCAGAGGCAGAGCAGGTCTGGAGCTGGAGGCAGAGTCAAAGGCGGAAGTGGGGCTGAAGTCAGAGGCAGAGCTGGAGGCGGAGCTGAAGTCAGAGGCAGAGCTGGAGGCGGTGCTGAAGTCAGAGGTGGAGCTGAAGTCAGAGGCAGAGCTGGTGGTGGAGTCAGAGAATGCTCCATTAAACCATATAGTGTACATTCCTTCCCTGCAACACTAGTGAAGTCTTCATGGTATAGTGGATAGTGCTCTGGACTCTCACCCCAGCGACCCGAGTTCAAATCCCGGTGGGACCAAAGAAAATATGTCATCATGGAAAAGGCGTTGGTGGCGGAGCTGGAGCTGTAGGCGGAGCTGAAGTCAGAGGCGGAGCTGAAGTCAGAGGCAGATTTGGTGTGGTGCCGAAATTGAAGGCGGAGCTGAAGTCAGTGGCAGAGAAGGTGTGGAGCTGGAGTTGGAGGAGAAGCTGTAGTCAGAGATGGAACTGAAGTTGTGGTCAGATGCAGAACTGGTGTGGAGCTGGAGTCAGAGGCGGAGCTGAAGTCAGAAACTGGTGTGGAGCTGGCGGCGGAGTTGGAGGCGCAAGTGGGGCTGAAGTCAGAGGCAGAGATGGTGTAGAGCTGGAGTCAGAGGCAGAAATGAAGTCAGAGGTAGAGCTGGTGTGGAGCTGAAGTCAGAGGCGGAGATGAAGTTGGAGTCAGATGCAAAGCTGGTGTGGGGCTGGAGTCAGAGGTGGAGCTGAAGTCAGAGACTGGTGTGGAGCTGGAGTCAGAGGTAGAGCTGAAGTCAGGGTTGGAGGTGGAGCTGAAGTCAGAGACTGGTGTGGGGCTGGAGTCAGAGGTGGAGCTGAAGTCAGAGACTGGTGTGGAGCTGGAGTCAGAGGTAGAGCTGAAGTCAGGGTTGGAGGTGGAGCTGAAGTCAGAGACTGGTGTGGAGCTGGAGGCGGAGCTGAAGGCAGAGGCAGAGCAGGTCTGGAGCTGGAAGCACAGTCAAAGGCGGAAGTGGGGCTGAAGTCAGAGGCAGAGCTGGAGGCGGAGCTGAAGTCAGAGGCAGAGCTGGAGGCCGTGCTGAAGTCAGAGGTGGAGCTGAAGTCAGAGGCAGAGCTGGTGATGGAGTCAGAGAATGCTCCATTAAACCATATAGTGTACATTCCTTCCCTGCAACACTAGTGAAGTCTTCATGGTATAGTGGATAGTGCTCTGGACTCTCACCCCAGCGACCCGAGTTCAAATCCCGGTGGGACCAAAGAATATATATCATCATGGAAAAGGCGTTGGTGGCGGAGCTGGAGCTGTAGGCGGAGCTGAAGTCAGAGGCGGAGCTGAAGTCAGAGGCAGATTTGGTGTGGTGCCGAAATTGAAGGCGGAGCTGAAGTCAGTGGCAGAGATGGTGTGGAGCTGGAGTTGGAGGAGAAGGTGTGGTCAGAGATGGAACTGAAGTTGTGGTCAGATGCAGAACTGGTGTGGAGCTGGAGTCAGAGGCGGAGCTGAAGTCAGAAACTGGTGTGGAGCTGGCGTCGGAGTTGGAGGCGGAAGTGGGGCTGAAGTCAGAGGCAGAGATGGTGTAGAGCTGGAGTCAGAGGCAGAAATGAAGTCATAGGTAGAGCTGGTGTGGAACTGAAGTCAGAGGCGGAGATGAAGTTGGAGTCAGATGCAAAGCTGGTGTGGGGCTGGAGTCAGAGGTGGAGCTGAAGTCAGAGACTGGTGTGGAGCTGGAGTCAGAGGTAGAGCTGAAGTCAGGGTTGGAGGTGGAGCTGAAGTCAGAGACTGGTGTGGAGCTGGAGGCGGAGCTGAAGGCAGAGGCAGAGGAGGTCTGGAGCTGGAGGCACAGTCAAAGGCGGAAGTGGGGCTGAAGTCAGAGGCGGAGCTGAAGTCAGAGGCAGAGCCGGAGGCGGTGCTGAAGTCAGAGGTGGAGCTGAAGTCAGAGGCAGAGCTGGTGGTGGAGTCAGAGAATGCTCCATTAAACCATATAGTGTACATTCCTTCCCTGCAACACTAGTGAAGTCTTCATGGTATAGTGGATAGTGCTCTGGACTCTCACCCCAGCGACCCGAGTTCAAATCCCGGTGGGACCAAAGAAAATATGTCATCATGGAAAAGGTGATGGAGGCGGAGCTGGAGCTGTAGGCGGAGCTGAAGTCAGAGGCGGAGCTGAAGTCAGAGGCAGATTTGGTGTGGCGCCGGAATTGGAAGCGGAGCTGAAGTAAGTGGCAGAGATGGTGTGGAACTGGAGTTGGAGGAGGAGCTGTAGTGTGAGATGGAACTGAAGTTGAAGTCAGATGCAGAACTGGTGTGGAGCTGGAGTCAGAGGTGGAGCTGAAGTCAGAAACTGATGTGGAGCTGGTGGCGGAGTTGGAGGCGGAAGTGGGGCTGAAGTCAGAGGCAGAGATGGTGTAGAGCTGGAGTCAGAGGCAGAAATGAAGTCAGAGGTAGAGCTGGTGTGGAGCTGAAGTCAGAGGTGGAGATGAAGTTGGAGTCAGATGCAAAGCTGGTGTAAGGCTGAAGTCAGAGGTGGAGCTGAAGTCAGAGGCAGAGCTGGTGGTGGAGTCAGAGAATGCTCCATTAAACCATATAGTGTACATTCCTTCCCTGCAACACTAGTGAAGTCTTCATGGTATAGTGGATAGTGCTCTGGACTCTCACCCCAGCGACCCGAGTTCAAATCCCAGTGGGACCAAAGAAAATATGTCATCATGGAAAAGGCGTTGGTGGCGGAGCTGGAGCTGTAGGCGGAGCTGAAGTCAGAGGCGGAGCTGAAGTAAGAGGCGGAGCTGAAGTCAGAGGCAGATTTGGTGTGGTGCCGAAATTGAAGGCGGAGCTGAAGTCAGTGGCAGAGATGGTGTGGAGCTGGAGTTGGAGGAGAAGGTGTGGTCAGAGATGGAACTGAAGTTGTGGTCAGATGCAGAACTGGTGTGGAGCTGGAGTCAGAGGCGGAGCTGAAGTCAGAAACTGGTGTGGAGCTGGCGTCGGAGTTGGAGGCGGAAGTGGGGCTGAAGTCAGAGGCAGAGATGGTGTAGAGCTGGAGTCAGAGGCAGAAATGAAGTCAGAGGTAGAGCTGGTGTGGAGCTGAAGTCAGAGGTGGAGATGAAGTTGGAGTCAGATGCAAAGCTGGTGTAAGGCTGAAGTCAGAGGTGGAGCTGAAGTCAGAGGCAGAGCTGGTGGTGGAGTCAGAGAATGCTCCATTAAACCATATAGTGTACATTCCTTCCCTGCAACACTAGTGAAGTCTTCATGGTATAGTGGATAGTGCTCTGGACTCTCACCCCAGCGACCCGAGTTCAAATCCCAGTGGGACCAAAGAAAATATGTCATCATGGAAAAGGCGTTGGTGGCGGAGCTGGAGCTGTAGGCGGAGCTGAAGTCAGAGGCGGAGCTGAAGTCAGAGGCAGATTTGGTGTGGTGCCGAAATTGGAGGCGGAGCTGAAGTCAGTGGCAGAGATGGTGTGGAGTTGGAGGAGAAGCTGTAGTCAGAGATGGAACTGAAGTTGTGGAGTCAGAGGCAGAAATGAAGTCAGAGGTAGAGCTGGTGTGGAGCTGAAGTCAGAGGCGGAGATGAAGTTGGAGTCAGATGCAAAGCTGGTGTGGGGCTGGAGTCAGAGGTGGAGCTGAAGTCAGACACTGGTGTGGAGCTGGAGTCAGAGGTGGAGCTGAAGTCAGAGGCAGAGCTGGTGGTGGAGTCAGAGAATGCTCCATTAAACCATATAGTGTACATTCCTTCCCTGCAACACTAGTGAAATCTTAATGGTATAGTGGATAGTGCTCTGGACTCTCACCCCAGCGACCCGAGTTCAAATCCCGGTGGGATCAAAGAAAATATGTCATCATGAAAAAGGTGTTGGAAGCGGAGCTGGAACTGTAGGCGGAGCTGAAGTCAGAGGCGGACCTGAAGTCAGAGGCAGATTTGGTGTGGCGCCGGAATTGGAAGCAGAGCTGAAGTCAGTGGCAGAGATGGTGTGGAACTGGAGTTGGAGGAGGAGCTGTAGTGTGAGATGGAACTGAAGTTGAAGTCAGATGCAGAACTGGTGTGGAGCTGGAGTCAGAGGTGGAGCTGAAGTCAGAAACTGGTGTGGAGCTGGCGGCGGAATTGGGGCTGAAGTCAGAGGCAGAGATGGTGAAGAGCTGGAGTCAGAGGTGGAGATGAAATTGGAGTCAGATGCAAAGCTGGTGTGGGGCTGGAGTCAGAGGTGGAGCTGAAGTGAGACTGGTGTGAAGCTGGAGTCAGAGGTAGAGCTGAAGTCAGGGTTGGAGGTGGAACTGAAGTCGGACACTGGTGTGGAGCTGGAGGCGGAGCTGAAGGCAGAGGCAGAGCTGGAGGCAGAGTCAAAGGCGGAAGTGGGGCTGAAGTCAGAGGCAGAGCTGGAGGCGGAGCTGTAGTCAGAGGCAGAGCTGGAGGCGGTGCTGAAGTCAGAGGTGGAGCTGAAGTCAGAGGCAGAGCTGGTGGTGGAGTCAGAGAATGCTCCATTAAACCATATAGAGTACATTCCTTCCCTGCAACACTAGTGAAGTCTTCATGGTATAGTGGATAGTGCTCTTGACTCTTACCCCAGCGACACGAGTTCAAATCCCGGTGGGACCAAAGAAAATATGTCATCATGGAAAAGGCGTTGGTGGCGGAGCTGGAGCTGTAGGCGGAGCTGAAGTCAGAGGCGGAGCTGAAGTCAGAGGCAGATTTGGTGTGGCGCCGGAATTGGAAGCGGAGCTGAAGTCAGTGGCAGAGATGGTGTGGAACTGGAGTTGGAGGAGGAGCTGTAGTGTGAGATGGAACTGAAGTTGAAGTCAGATGCAGAACTGGTGTGGAGCTGGAGTCAGAGGTGGAGCTGAAGTCAGAAACTGGTGTGGAGCTGGCGGCGGAGTTGGAGGCGGAAGTGGGGCTGAAGTCAGAGGCAGAGATGGTGTAGAGCTGGAGTCAGAGGCAAAAATGAAGTCAGAGGTAGAGCTGGTGTGGAGTTTAAGACAGAGGCGGAGATGAAATTGGAGTCAGATGCAAAGCTGGTGTGGGGCTGGAGTCAGAGGTGGAGCTGAAGTGAGACTGGTGTGGAGCTGGAGTCAGAGGTAGAGCTGAAGTCAGGGTTGGAGGTGGAGCTGAAGTCGGAGACTGGTGTGGAGCTGGAGGCGGAGCTGAAGGCAGAGGCAGAGTAGGTCTGGAGCTGGAGGCAGAGTCAAAGGCGGAAGTGGGGCTGAAGTCAGAGGCAGAGCTGGAGGCGGAGCTGAAGTCAGAGGCAGAGCTGGAGGCGGTGCTGAAGTCAGAGGTGGAGCTGAAGTCAGAGGCAGAGCTGGTGGTGGAGTCAGAGAATGCTCCATTAAACCATATAGTGTACATTCCTTCCCTGCAACACTAGTGAAGTCTTCATGGTATAGTGGATAGTGCTCTGGACTCTCACCCCAGCGACCCGAGTTCAAATCCCGGTGGGACCAAAGAAAATATGTCATCATGGAAAAGGCGTTGGTGGCGGAGCTGGAGCTGTAGGCGGAGCTGAAGTCAGAGGCGGAGCTGAAGTCAGAGGCAGATTTGGTGTGGTGCCGAAATTGAAGGCGGAGCTGAAGTCAGTGGCAGAGATGGTGTGGAGCTGGAGTTGGAGGAGAAGCTGTAGTCAGAGATGGAACTGAAGTTGTGGTCAGATGCAGAACTGGTGTGGAGCTGGAGTCAGAGGCGGAGCTGAAGTCAGAAACTGGTGTGGAGCTGGCGGCGGAGTTGGAGGCGCAAGTGGGGCTGAAGTCAGAGGCAGAGATGGTGTAGAGCTGGAGTCAGAGGCAGAAATGAAGTCAGAGGTAGAGCTGGTGTGGAGCTGAAGTCAGAGGCGGAGATGAAGTTGGAGTCAGATGCAAAGCTGGTGTGGGGCTGGAGTCAGAGGTGGAGCTGAAGTCAGAGACTGGTGTGGAGCTGGAGTCAGAGGTAGAGCTGAAGTCAGGGTTGGAGGTGGAGCTGAAGTCAGAGACTGGTGTGGAGCTGGAGGCGGAGCTGAAGGCAGAGGCAGAGCAGGTCTGGAGCTGGAAGCACAGTCAAAGGCGGAAGTGGGGCTGAAGTCAGAGGCAGAGCTGGAGGCGGAGCTGAAGTCAGAGGCAGAGCTGGAGGCGGTGCTGAAGTCAGAGGTGCAGCTGAAGTCAGAGGCAGAGCTGGTGATGGAGTCAGAGAATGCTCCATTAAACCATATAGTGTACATTCCTTCCCTGCAACACTAGTGAAGTCTTCATGGTATAGTGGATAGTGCTCTGGACTCTCACCCCAGCGACCCGAGTTCAAATCCCGGCTGAAGTCAGAGGCAGAGATGGTGTAGAGCTGGAGTCAGAGGCAGAAATGAAGTCAGAGGTAGAGCTGGTGTGGAGCTGAAGTCAGAGGCGGAGATGAAATTGGAGTCAGATGCAAAGCTGGTGTGGGGCTGGAGTCAGAGGTGGAGCTGAAGTGAGACTGGTGTGGAGCTGGAGTCAGAGGTAGAGCTGAAGTCAGGGTTGGAGGTGGAGTTGAAGTCGGACACTGGTGTGGAGCTGGAGGCGGAGCTGAAGGCAGAGGCAGAGCAGGTCTGGAGCTGGAGGCAGGGTCAAAGGCGGAAGTGGGGCTGAAGTCACAGGCAGAGCTGGAGGCGGAGCTGAAGTCAGAGGCACAGCTGGAGGCGGAGCTGAAGTCAGAGGTGGAGCTGAAGTCAGAGGCAGAGCTGGTGGTGGAGTCAGAGAATGCTCCATTAAACCATATAGTGTACATTCCTTCCCTGTAACACTAGTGAAGTCTTCATGGTATAGTGGATAGTGCTCTGGACTCTCACCCCAGCGACCCGAGTTCAAATCCCGGTGGGACCAAAGAATATATATCATCATGGAAAAGGCGTTGGTGGCGGAGCTGGAGCTGTAGGCGGAGCTGAAGTCAGAGGCGGAGCTGAAGTCAGAGGCGGAGTTGAAGTCAGAGGCAGATTTGGTGTGGTGCCGAAATTGAAGGCGGAGCTGAAGTCAGTGGCAGAGATGGTGTGGAGCTGGAGTTGGAGGAGAAGGTGTGGTCAGAGATGGAACTGAAGTTGTGGTCAGATGCAGAACTGGTGTGGAGCTGGAGTCAGAGGCGGAGCTGAAGTCAGAAACTGGTGTGGAGCTGGCGTCGGAGTTGCAGGCGGAAGTGGGGCTGAAGTCAGAGGCAGAGATGGTGTAGAGCTGGAGTCAGAGGCAGAAATGAAGTCATAGGTAGAGCTGGTGTGGAACTGAAGTCAGAGGCGGAGATGAAGTTGGAGTCAGATGCAAAGCTGGTGTGGGGCTGGAGTCAGAGGTGGAGCTGAAGTCAGAGACTGGTGTGGAGCTGGAGTCAGAGGTAGAGCTGAAGTCAGGGTTGGAGGTGGAGCTGAAGTCAGAGACTGGTGTGGAGCTGGAGGCGGAGCTGAAGGCAGAGGCAGAGGAGGTCTGGAGCTGGAGGCACAGTCAAAGGCGGAAGTGGGGCTGAAGTCAGAGGCGGAGCTGAAGTCAGAGGCAGAGCCGGAGGCGGTGCTGAAGTCAGAGGTGGAGCTGAAGTCAGAGGCAGAGCTGGTGGTGGAGTCAGAGAATGCTCCATTAAACCATATAGTGTACATTCCTTCCCTGCAACACTAGTGAAGTCTTCATGGTATAGTGGATAGTGCTCTGGACTCTCACCCCAGCGACCCGAGTTCAAATCCCGGTGGGACCAAAGAAAATATGTCATCATGGAAAAGGTGATGGAGGCGGAGCTGGAGCTGTAGGCGGAGCTGAAGTCAGAGGCGGACCTGAAGTCAGAGGCAGATTTGGTGTGGCGCCGGAATTGGAAGCGGAGCTGAAGTAAGTGGCAGAGATGGTGTGGAACTGGAGTTGGAGGAGGAGCTGTAGTGTGAGATGGAACTGAAGTTGAAGTCAGATGCAGAACTGGTGTGGAGCTGGAGTCAGAGGTGGAGCTGAAGTCAGAAACTGGTGTGGAGCTGGTGGCGGAGTTGGAGGCGGAAGTGGGGCTGAAGTCAGAGGCAGAGATGGTGTAGAGCTGGAGTCAGAGGCAGAAATGAAGTCAGAGGTAGAGCTGGTGTGGAACTGAAGTCAGAGGCGGAGATGAAGTTGGAGTCAGATGCAAAGCTGGTGTGAGGCTGAAGTCAGAGATGGAGCTGAAGTCAGAGGCAGAGCTGGTGGTGGAGTCAGAGAATGCTCCATTAAACCATATAGTGTACATTCCTTCCCTGCAACACTAGTGAAGTCTTCATGGTATAGTGGATAGTGCTCTGGACTCTCACCCCAGCGACCCGAGTTCAAATCCCGGTGGGACCAAAGAAAATATGTCATCATGGAAAAGGCGTTGGTGGCGGAGCTGGAGCTGTAGGCGGAGCTGAAGTCAGAGGCGGAGCTGAAGTCAGAGGCGGAGCTGAAGTCAGAGGCAGATTTGGTGTGGTGCCGAAATTGAAGGCGGAGCTGAAGTCAGTGGCAGAGATGGTGTGGAGCTGGAGTTGGAGGAGAAGGTGTGGTCAGAGATGGAACTGAAGTTGTGGTCAGATGCAGAACTGGTGTGGAGCTGGAGTCAGAGGCGGAGCTGAAGTCAGAAACTGGTGTGGAGCTGGCGTCGGAGTTGGAGGCGGAAGTGGGGCTGAAGTCAGAGGCAGAGATGGTGTAGAGCTGGAGTCAGAGGCAGAAATGAAGTCAGAGGTAGAGCTGGTGTGGAGCTGAAGTCAGAGGTGGAGATGAAGTTGGAGTCAGATGCAAAGCTGGTGTAAGGCTGAAGTCAGAGGTGGAGCTGAAGTCAGAGGCAGAGCTGGTGGTGGAGTCAGAGAATGCTCCATTAAACCATATAGTGTACATTCCTTCCCTGCAACACTAGTGAAGTCTTCATGGTATAGTGGATAGTGCTCTGGACTCTCACCCCAGCGACCCGAGTTCAAATCCCAGTGGGACCAAAGAAAATATGTCATCATGGAAAAGGCGTTGGTGGCGGAGCTGGAGCTGTAGGCGGAGCTGAAGTCAGAGGCGGAGCTGAAGTCAGAGGCAGATTTGGTGTGGTGCCGAAATTGGAGGCGGAGCTGAAGTCAGTGGCAGAGATGGTGTGGAGTTGGAGGAGAAGCTGTAGTCAGAGATGGAACTGAAGTTGTGGAGTCAGAGGCAGAAATGAAGTCAGAGGTAGAGCTGGTGTGGAGCTGAAGTCAGAGGCGGAGATGAAGTTGGAGTCAGATGCAAAGCTGGTGTGGGGCTGGAGTCAGAGGTGGAGCTGAAGTCAGACACTGGTGTGGAGCTGGAGTCAGAGGTGGAGCTGAAGTCAGAGGCAGAGCTGGTGGTGGAGTCAGAGAATGCTCCATTAAACCATATAGTGTACATTCCTTCCCTGCAACACTAGTGAAATCTTAATGGTATAGTGGATAGTGCTCTGGACTCTCACCCCAGCGACCCGAGTTCAAATCCCGGTGGGATCAAAGAAAATATGTCATCATGAAAAAGGTGTTGGAAGCGGAGCTGGAACTGTAGGCGGAGCTGAAGTCAGAGGCGGACCTGAAGTCAGAGGCAGATTTGGTGTGGCGCCGGAATTGGAAGCAGAGCTGAAGTCAGTGGCAGAGATGGTGTGGAACTGGAGTTGGAGGAGGAGCTGTAGTGTGAGATGGAACTGAAGTTGAAGTCAGATGCAGAACTGGTGTGGAGCTGGAGTCAGAGGTGGAGCTGAAGTCAGAAACTGGTGTGGAGCTGGCGGCGGAATTGGGGCTGAAGTCAGAGGCAGAGATGGTGAAGAGCTGGAGTCAGAGGTGGAGATGAAATTGGAGTCAGATGCAAAGCTGGTGTGGGGCTGGAGTCAGAGGTGGAGCTGAAGTGAGACTGGTGTGAAGCTGGAGTCAGAGGTAGAGCTGAAGTCAGGGTTGGAGGTGGAACTGAAGTCGGACACTGGTGTGGAGCTGGAGGCGGAGCTGAAGGCAGAGGCAGAGCTGGAGGCAGAGTCAAAGGCGGAAGTGGGGCTGAAGTCAGAGGCAGAGCTGGAGGCGGAGCTGTAGTCAGAGGCAGAGCTGGAGGCGGTGCTGAAGTCAGAGGTGGAGCTGAAGTCAGAGGCAGAGCTGGTGGTGGAGTCAGAGAATGCTCCATTAAACCATATAGAGTACATTCCTTCCCTGCAACACTAGTGAAGTCTTCATGGTATAGTGGATAGTGCTCTTGACTCTTACCCCAGCGACACGAGTTCAAATCCCGGTGGGACCAAAGAAAATATGTCATCATGGAAAAGGCGTTGGTGGCGGAGCTGGAGCTGTAGGCGGAGCTGAAGTCAGAGGCGGAGCTGAAGTCAGAGGCAGATTTGGTGTGGCGCCGGAATTGGAAGCGGAGCTGAAGTCAGTGGCAGAGATGGTGTGGAACTGGAGTTGGAGGAGGAGCTGTAGTGTGAGATGGAACTGAAGTTGAAGTCAGATGCAGAACTGGTGTGGAGCTGGAGTCAGAGGTGGAGCTGAAGTCAGAAACTGGTGTGGAGCTGGCGGCGGAGTTGGAGGCGGAAGTGGGGCTGAAGTCAGAGGCAGAGATGGTGTAGAGCTGGAGTCAGAGGCAAAAATGAAGTCAGAGGTAGAGCTGGTGTGGAGTTTAAGACAGAGGCGGAGATGAAATTGGAGTCAGATGCAAAGCTGGTGTGGGGCTGGAGTCAGAGGTGGAGCTGAAGTGAGACTGGTGTGGAGCTGGAGTCAGAGGTAGAGCTGAAGTCAGGGTTGGAGGTGGAGCTGAAGTCGGAGACTGGTGTGGAGCTGGAGGCGGAGCTGAAGGCAGAGGCAGAGTAGGTCTGGAGCTGGAGGCAGAGTCAAAGGCGGAAGTGGGGCTGAAGTCAGAGGCAGAGCTGGAGGCGGAGCTGAAGTCAGAGGCAGAGCTGGAGGCGGTGCTGAAGTCAGAGGTGGAGCTGAAGTCAGAGGCAGAGCTGGTGGTGGAGTCAGAGAATGCTCCATTAAACCATATAGTGTACATTCCTTCCCTGCAACACTAGTGAAGTCTTCATGGTATAGTGGATAGTGCTCTGGACTCTCACCCCAGCGACCCGAGTTCAAATCCCGGTGGGACCAAAGAAAATATGTCATCATGGAAAAGGCGTTGGTGGCGGAGCTGGAGCTGTAGGCGGAGCTGAAGTCAGAGGCGGAGCTGAAGTCAGAGGCAGATTTGGTGTGGTGCCGAAATTGAAGGCGGAGCTGAAGTCAGTGGCAGAGATGGTGTGGAGCTGGAGTTGGAGGAGAAGCTGTAGTCAGAGATGGAACTGAAGTTGTGGTCAGATGCAGAACTGGTGTGGAGCTGGAGTCAGAGGCGGAGCTGAAGTCAGAAACTGGTGTGGAGCTGGCGGCGGAGTTGGAGGCGCAAGTGGGGCTGAAGTCAGAGGCAGAGATGGTGTAGAGCTGGAGTCAGAGGCAGAAATGAAGTCAGAGGTAGAGCTGGTGTGGAGCTGAAGTCAGAGGCGGAGATGAAGTTGGAGTCAGATGCAAAGCTGGTGTGGGGCTGGAGTCAGAGGTGGAGCTGAAGTCAGAGACTGGTGTGGAGCTGGAGTCAGAGGTAGAGCTGAAGTCAGGGTTGGAGGTGGAGCTGAAGTCAGAGACTGGTGTGGAGCTGGAGGCGGAGCTGAAGGCAGAGGCAGAGCAGGTCTGGAGCTGGAAGCACAGTCAAAGGCGGAAGTGGGGCTGAAGTCAGAGGCAGAGCTGGAGGCGGAGCTGAAGTCAGAGGCAGAGCTGGAGGCGGTGCTGAAGTCAGAGGTGCAGCTGAAGTCAGAGGCAGAGCTGGTGATGGAGTCAGAGAATGCTCCATTAAACCATATAGTGTACATTCCTTCCCTGCAACACTAGTGAAGTCTTCATGGTATAGTGGATAGTGCTCTGGACTCTCACCCCAGCGACCCGAGTTCAAATCCCGGCTGAAGTCAGAGGCAGAGATGGTGTAGAGCTGGAGTCAGAGGCAGAAATGAAGTCAGAGGTAGAGCTGGTGTGGAGCTGAAGTCAGAGGCGGAGATGAAATTGGAGTCAGATGCAAAGCTGGTGTGGGGCTGGAGTCAGAGGTGGAGCTGAAGTGAGACTGGTGTGGAGCTGGAGTCAGAGGTAGAGCTGAAGTCAGGGTTGGAGGTGGAGTTGAAGTCGGACACTGGTGTGGAGCTGGAGGCGGAGCTGAAGGCAGAGGCAGAGCAGGTCTGGAGCTGGAGGCAGGGTCAAAGGCGGAAGTGGGGCTGAAGTCACAGGCAGAGCTGGAGGCGGAGCTGAAGTCAGAGGCACAGCTGGAGGCGGAGCTGAAGTCAGAGGTGGAGCTGAAGTCAGAGGCAGAGCTGGTGGTGGAGTCAGAGAATGCTCCATTAAACCATATAGTGTACATTCCTTCCCTGTAACACTAGTGAAGTCTTCATGGTATAGTGGATAGTGCTCTGGACTCTCACCCCAGCGACCCGAGTTCAAATCCCGGTGGGACCAAAGAATATATATCATCATGGAAAAGGCGTTGGTGGCGGAGCTGGAGCTGTAGGCGGAGCTGAAGTCAGAGGCGGAGCTGAAGTCAGAGGCGGAGTTGAAGTCAGAGGCAGATTTGGTGTGGTGCCGAAATTGAAGGCGGAGCTGAAGTCAGTGGCAGAGATGGTGTGGAGCTGGAGTTGGAGGAGAAGGTGTGGTCAGAGATGGAACTGAAGTTGTGGTCAGATGCAGAACTGGTGTGGAGCTGGAGTCAGAGGCGGAGCTGAAGTCAGAAACTGGTGTGGAGCTGGCGTCGGAGTTGCAGGCGGAAGTGGGGCTGAAGTCAGAGGCAGAGATGGTGTAGAGCTGGAGTCAGAGGCAGAAATGAAGTCATAGGTAGAGCTGGTGTGGAACTGAAGTCAGAGGCGGAGATGAAGTTGGAGTCAGATGCAAAGCTGGTGTGGGGCTGGAGTCAGAGGTGGAGCTGAAGTCAGAGACTGGTGTGGAGCTGGAGTCAGAGGTAGAGCTGAAGTCAGGGTTGGAGGTGGAGCTGAAGTCAGAGACTGGTGTGGAGCTGGAGGCGGAGCTGAAGGCAGAGGCAGAGGAGGTCTGGAGCTGGAGGCACAGTCAAAGGCGGAAGTGGGGCTGAAGTCAGAGGCGGAGCTGAAGTCAGAGGCAGAGCCGGAGGCGGTGCTGAAGTCAGAGGTGGAGCTGAAGTCAGAGGCAGAGCTGGTGGTGGAGTCAGAGAATGCTCCATTAAACCATATAGTGTACATTCCTTCCCTGCAACACTAGTGAAGTCTTCATGGTATAGTGGATAGTGCTCTGGACTCTCACCCCAGCGACCCGAGTTCAAATCCCGGTGGGACCAAAGAAAATATGTCATCATGGAAAAGGTGATGGAGGCGGAGCTGGAGCTGTAGGCGGAGCTGAAGTCAGAGGCGGACCTGAAGTCAGAGGCAGATTTGGTGTGGCGCCGGAATTGGAAGCGGAGCTGAAGTAAGTGGCAGAGATGGTGTGGAACTGGAGTTGGAGGAGGAGCTGTAGTGTGAGATGGAACTGAAGTTGAAGTCAGATGCAGAACTGGTGTGGAGCTGGAGTCAGAGGTGGAGCTGAAGTCAGAAACTGGTGTGGAGCTGGTGGCGGAGTTGGAGGCGGAAGTGGGGCTGAAGTCAGAGGCAGAGATGGTGTAGAGCTGGAGTCAGAGGCAGAAATGAAGTCAGAGGTAGAGCTGGTGTGGAACTGAAGTCAGAGGCGGAGATGAAGTTGGAGTCAGATGCAAAGCTGGTGTGAGGCTGAAGTCAGAGATGGAGCTGAAGTCAGAGGCAGAGCTGGTGGTGGAGTCAGAGAATGCTCCATTAAACCATATAGTGTACATTCCTTCCCTGCAACACTAGTGAAGTCTTCATGGTATAGTGGATAGTGCTCTGGACTCTCACCCCAGCGACCCGAGTTCAAATCCCGGTGGGACCAAAGAAAATATGTCATCATGGAAAAGGCGTTGGTGGCGGAGCTGGAGCTGTAGGCGGAGCTGAAGTCAGAGGCGGAGCTGAAGTCAGAGGCGGAGCTGAAGTCAGAGGCAGATTTGGTGTGGTGCCGAAATTGAAGGCGGAGCTGAAGTCAGTGGCAGAGATGGTGTGGAGCTGGAGTTGGAGGAGAAGGTGTGGTCAGAGATGGAACTGAAGTTGTGGTCAGATGCAGAACTGGTGTGGAGCTGGAGTCAGAGGCGGAGCTGAAGTCAGAAACTGGTGTGGAGCTGGCGTCGGAGTTGGAGGCGGAAGTGGGGCTGAAGTCAGAGGCAGAGATGGTGTAGAGCTGGAGTCAGAGGCAGAAATGAAGTCATAGGTAGAGCTGGTGTGGAACTGAAGTCAGAGGCGGAGATGAAGTTGGAGTCAGATGCAAAGCTGGTGTGGGGCTGAAGTCAGAGACTGGTGTGGAGCTGGAGTCAGAGGTCGAGCTGAAGTCAGGGTTGGAGGTGGAGCTGAAGTCAGAGACTGGTGTGGAGCTGGAGGCGGAGCTGAAGGCAGAGGCAGAGGAGGTCTGGAGCTGGAGGCACAGTCAAAGGCGGAAGTGGGGCTGAAGTCAGAGGCGGAGCTGAAGTCAGAGGCAGAGCCGGAGGCGGTGCTGAAGTCAGAGGTGGAGCTGAAGTCAGAGGCAGAGCTGGTGGTGGAGTCAGAGAATGCTCCATTAAACCATATAGTGTACATTCCTTCCCTGCAACACTAGTGAAGTCTTCATGGTATAGTGGATAGTGCTCTGGACTCTCACCCCAGCGACCCGAGTTCAAATCCCGGTGGGACCAAAGAAAATATGTCATCATGGAAAAGGTGATGGAGGCGGAGCTGGAGCTGTAGGCGGAGCTGAAGTCAGAGGCGGACCTGAAGTCAGAGGCAGATTTGGTTTGGCGCCGGAATTGGAAGCGGAGCTGAAGTAAGTGGCAGAGATGGTGTGGAACTGGAGTTGGAGGAGGAGCTGTAGTGTGAGATGGAACTGAAGTTGAAGTCAGATGCAGAACTGGTGTGGAGCTGGAGTCAGAGGTGGAGCTGAAGTCAGAAACTGGTGTGGAGCTGGTGGCGGAGTTGGAGGCGGAAGTGGGGCTGAAGTCAGAGGCAGAGATGGTGTAGAGCTGGAGTCAGAGGCAGAAATGAAGTCAGAGGTAGAGCTGGTGTGGAGCTGAAGTCAGAGGCGGAGATGAAGTTGGAGTCAGATGCAAAGCTGGTGTGGGGCTGGAGTCAGAGGTGGAGCTGAAGTGAAACTGGTGTGGAGCTGGAGTCAGAAGTAAAGCTGAAGTCAGGGTTGGAGGTGGAGCTGAAGTCGGAGACTGGTGTGGAGCTTGAGGCGGAGCTGAAGGCAGAGGCAGAGCAGGTCTGGAGCTGGAGGCACAGTCAAAGGCGGAAGTGGGGCTGAAGTCAGAGGCAGAGCTGGAGGCGGAGCTGAAGTCAGAGGCAGAGCTGGAGGCGGTGCTGAAGTCAGAGGTGGAGCTGAAGTCAGAGGCAGAGCTGGTGGTGGAGTCAGAGAATGCTCCATTAAACCATATAGTGTACATTCCTTCCCTGCAACACTAGTGAAGTCTTCATGGTATAGTGGGTAGTGCTCTGGACTCTCACCCCAGCGACCCGAGTTCAAATCCCGGTGGGACCAAAGAAAATATGTCATCATGGAAAAGGCGTTGGTGGCGGAGCTGGAGCTGTAGGCGGAGCTGAAGTCAGAGGCGGAGCTGAAGTCAGAGGCAGATTTGGTGTGGTGCCGAAATTGAAGGCGGAGCCCGAAGTCAGTGGCAGAGATGGTGTGGAGCTGGAGTTGGAGGAGAAGCTGTAGTCAGAGATGGAACTGAAGTTGAAGTCAGATGCAGAACTGGTGTGGAGCTGGAGTCAGAGGTGGAGCTGAAGTCAGAAACTGGTGTGGAGCTGGCGGCGGAGTTGGAGGCGGAAGTGGGGCTGAAGTCAGAGGCAGAGATGGTGTAGAGCTGGAGTCAGAGGCAGAAATGAAGTCAGAGGTAGAGCTGGTGTGGAGTTTAAGTCAGAGGCGGAGATGAAATTGGAGTCAGATGCAAAGCTGGTGTGGGGCTGGAGTCAGAGGTGGAGCTGAAGTGAGACTGGTGTGGAGCTGGAGTCAGAGGTAGAGCTGAAGTCAGGGTTGGAGGTGGAGCTGAAGTCGGAGACTGGTGTGGAGCTGGAGGCGGAGCTGAAGGCAGAGGCAGAGCAGGTCTGGAGCTGGAGGCAGAGTCAAAGGCGGAAGTAGGGCTGAAGTCAGAGGCAGAGCTGGAGGCGGAGCTGAAGTCAGAGGCAGAGCTGGAGGCGGTGCTGAAGTCAGAGGTGGAGCTGAAGTCAGAGGCAGAGCTGGTGGTGGAGTCAGAGAATGCTCCATTAAACCATATAGTGTACATTCCTTCCCTGCAACACTAGTGAAGTCTTCATGGTATAGTGGATAGTGCTCTGGACTCTCACCCCAGCGACCCGAGTTCAAATCCCGGTGGGACCAAAGAAAATATGTCATCATGGAAAAGGCGTTGGTGGCGGAGCTGGAGCTGTAGGCGGAGCTGAAGTCAGAGGCGGAGCTGAAGTCAGAGGCAGATTTGGTGTGGTGCCGAAATTGAAGGCGGAGCTGAAGTCAGTGGCAGAGATGGTGTGGAGCTGGAGTTGGAGGAGAAGCTGTTCTCAGAGATGGAACTGAAGTTGTGGTCAGATGCAGA
Organism: Syngnathus leptorhynchus; assembly: GCF_054491065.1. Taxonomy (NCBI): domain Eukaryota; kingdom Metazoa; phylum Chordata; class Actinopteri; order Syngnathiformes; family Syngnathidae; genus Syngnathus; species Syngnathus leptorhynchus. Next base: position 535,410 of record NW_028232014.1, read on the forward strand.
ACTGGTGTGGAGCTGGAGTCAGAGGCGGAGCTGAAGTCAGAAACTGGTGTGGAGCTGGCGGCGGAGTTGGAGGCGGAAGTGGGGCTGAAGTCAGAGGCAGAGATGGTGAAGAGCTGGAGTCAGAGGCAGAAATGAAGTCAGAGGTAGAGCTGGTGTGGAGCTGAAGTCAGAGGTGGAGATGAAGTTGGAGTCAGATGCAAAGCTGGTGTGGGGCTGGAGTCAGAGGTGGAGCTGAAGTCAGAGACTGGTGTGGAGCTGGAGTCAGAGGTAGAGCTGAAGTCAGGGTTGGAGGTGGAGCTGAAGTCAGAGACTGGTGTGGAGCTGGAGGCGGAGCTGAAGGCAGAGGCAGAGGAGGTCTGGAGCTGGAGGCACAGTCAAAGGCGGAAGTGGGGCTGAAGTCAGAGGCAGAGCTGGAGGCGGAGCTGAAGTCAGAGGCAGAGCCGGAGGCGGTGCTGAAGTCAGAGGTGGAGCTGAAGTCAGAGGCAGAGCTGGTGGTGGAGTCAGAGAATGCTCCATTAAACCATATAGTGTACATTCCTTCCCTGCAACACTAGTGAAGTCTTCATGGTATAGTGGATAGTGCTCTGGACTCTCACCCCAGCGACCCGAGTTCAAATCCCGTTGGGACCAAAGAAAATATGTCATCATGGAAAAGGCGTTGGTGGCGGAGCTGGAGCTGTAGGCGGAGCTGAAGTCAGAGGCGGAGCTGAAGTCAGAGGCAGATTTGGTGTGGTGCCGAAATTGGAGGCGGAGCTGAAGTCAGTGGCAGAGATGGTGTGGAGCTGGAGTTGGAGGAGAAGCTGTAGTCAGAGATGGAACTGAAGTTGTGGAGTCAGAGGCAGAAATGAAGTCAGAGGTAGAGCTGGTGTGGAGCTGAAGTCAGAGGCGGAGATGAAGTTGGAGTCAGATGCAAAGCTGGTGTGGGGCTGGAGTCAGAGGTGGAGCTGAAGACAGAGACTGGTGTGGAGCTGGAGTCAGAGGTGGAGCTGAAGTCAGAGGCAGAGCTGGTGGTGGAGTCAGAGAATGCTCCATTAAACCATATAGTGTACATTCCTTCCCTGCAACACTAGTGAAGTCTTCATGGTATAGTGGATAGTGCTCTGGACTCTCACCCCAGCGACCCGAGTTCAAATCCCGGTGGGACCAAAGAAAATATGTCATCATGGAAAAGGCGTTGGTGACGGAGCTGGAGCTGTAGGCGGAGCTGAAGTCAGAGGCAGATTTGGTGTGGTGCCGAAATTGAAGGCGGAGCTGAAGTCAGTGGCAGAGATGGTGTGGAGCTGGAGTTGGAGGAGAAGCTGTAGTCAGAGATGGAACTGAAGTTGTGGTCAGATGCAGAACTGGTGTGGAGCTGGAGTCATAGGCGGAGCTGAAGTCAGAAACTGGTGTGGAGCTGGCGGCGGAGTTGGAGGCGGAAGTGGGGCTGAAGTCAGAGGCAGAGATGGTGTAGAGCTGGAGTCAGAGGCAGAAATGAAGTCAGAGGTAGAGCTGGTGTGGAGCTGAAGTCAGAGGCGGAGATGAAGTTGGAGTCAGATGCAAAGCTGGTGTGGGGCTGGAGTCAGAGGTGGAGCTGAAGTCAGAGACTGGTGTGGAGCTGGAGTCAGAGGTAGAGCTGAAGTCAGGGTTGGAGGTGGAGCTGAAGTCAGAGACTGGTGTGGAGCTGGAGGCGGAGCTGAAGGCAGAGGCAGAGCAGGTCTGGAGCTGGAAGCACAGTCAAAGGCGGAAGTGGGGCTGAAGTCAGAGGCAGAGCTGGAGGCGGAGCTGAAGTCAGAGGCAGAGCTGGAGGCGGTGCTGAAGTCAGAGGTGGAGCTGAAGTCAGAGGCATAGCTGGTGGTGGAGTCAGAGAATGCTCCATTAAACCATATAGTGTACATTCCTTCCCTGCAACACTAGTGAAGTCTTCATGGTATAGTGGATAGTGCTCTGGACTCTCACCCCAGCGACCCGAGTTCAAATCCCGGTGGGACCAAAGAAAATATGTCATCATGGAAAAGGCGTTGGTGGCGGAGCTGGAGCTGTAGGCGGAGCTGAAGTCAGAGGCGGAGCTGAAGTCAGAGGCAGATTTGGTGTGGTGCCGAAATTGAAGGCGGAGCTGAAGTCAGTGGCAGAGATGGTGTGGAGCTGGAGTTGGAGGAGAAGCTGTAGTCAGAGATGGAACTGAAGTTGTGGTCAGATGCAGAACTGGTGTGGAGCTGGAGTCAGAGGCGGAGCTGAAGTCAGAAACTGGTGTGGAGCTGGCGGCGGAGTTGGAGGCGGAAGTGGGGCTGAAGTCAGAGGCAGAGATGGTGTAGAGCTGGAGTCAGAGGCAGAAATGAAGTCAGAGGTAGAGCTGGTGTGGAGCTGAAGTCAGAGGCGGAGATGAAGTTGGAGTCAGATGCAAAGCTGGTGTGGGGCTGGAGTCAGAGGTGGAGCTGAAGTCAGAGACTGGTGTGGAGCTGGAGTCAGAGGTAGAGCTGAAGTCAGGGTTGGAGGTGGAGCTGAAGTCAGAGACTGGTGTGGAGCTGGAGGCGGAGCTGAAGGCAGAGGCAGAGCAGGTCTGGAGCTGGAAGCACAGTCAAAGGCGGAAGTGGGGCTGAAGTCAGAGGCAGAGCTGGAGGCGGAGCTGAAGTCAGAGGCAGAGCTGGAGGCGGTGCTGAAGTCAGAGGTGGAGCTGAAGTCAGAGGCAGAGCTGGTGATGGAGTCAGAGAATGCTCCATTAAACCATATAGTGTACATTCCTTCCCTGCAACACTAGTGAAGTCTTCATGGTATAGTGGATAGTGCTCTGGACTCTCACCCCAGCGACCCGAGTTCAAATCCCGGTGGGACCAAAGAATATATATCATCATGGAAAAGGCGTTGGTGGCGGAGCTGGAGCTGTAGGCGGAGCTGAAGTCAGAGGCGGAGCTGAAGTCAGTGGCAGAGATGGTGTGGCGCTGGAGTTGGAGGAGAAGCTGTAGTCAGAGATGGAACTGAAGTTGTGGTCAGATGCAGAACTGGTGTGGAGCTGGAGTCAGAGGCGTAGCTGAAGTTAGAAACTGGTGTGGAGCTGGCGTCGGAGTTGGAGGCGGAAATGGGGCTGAAGTCAGAGGCAGAGATGGTGTAGAGCTGGAGTCAGAGGCAGAAATGAAGTCATAGGTAGAGCTGGTGTGGAACTGAAGTCAGAGGCGGAGATGAAGTTGGAGTCAGATGCAAAGCTGGTGTGGGGCTGGAGTCAGAGGTGGAGCTGAAGTCAGAGACTGGTGTGGAGCTGGAGTCAGAGGTAGAGCTGAAGTCAGGGTTGGAGGTGGAGCTGAAGTCAGAGACTGGTGTGGAGCTGGAGGCGGAGCTGAAGGCAGAGGCAGAGCAGGTCTGGAGCTGGAGGCACAGTCAAAGGCGGAAGTGGGGCTGAAGTCAGAGGCAGAGCTGGAGGCGGAGCTGAAGTCAGAGGCAGAGCTGGAGGCGGTGCTGAAGTCAGAGGCGGAGCTGGAGGCGGTGCTGAAGTCAGAGGTGGAGCTGAAGTCAGAGGCAGAGCTGGTGGTGGAGTCAGAGAATGCCCCATTAAACCATATAGTGTACATTCCTTCCCTGCAACACTAGTGAAGTCTTCATGGTATAGTGGATAGTGCTCTGGACTCTCACCCCAGCGACCCGAGTTCAAATCCCGGCTGAAGTCAGAGGCAGAGCTGGAGTCAGAGGCAGAAATGAAGTCAGAGGTAAAGCTGGTGTGGAGCTGAAGTCAGAGGCGGAGATGAAATTGGAGTCAGATGCAAAGCTGGTGTGGGGCTGGAGTCAGAGGTGGAGCTGAAGTGAGACTGGTGTGGAGCTGGAGTCAGAGGTAGAGCTGAAGTCAGGGTTGGAGGTGGAGCTGAAGTCGGACACTGGTGTGGAACTGGAGGCGGAGCTGAAGGCAGAAGCAGAGCAGGTCTGGAGCTGGAGGCAGAGTCAAAGGCGGAAGTGGGGCTGAAGTCAGAGGCAGAGCTGGAGGCGGAGCTGAAGTCAGAGGCAGAGCTGGAGGCGGTGCTGAAGTCAGAGGTGGAGCTGAAGTCAGAGGCAGAGCTGGTGGTGGAGTCAGAGAATGCTCCATTAAACCATATAGTGTACATTCCTTCCCTGCAACACTAGTGAAGTCTTCATGGTATAGTGGATAGTGCTCTGGACTCTCACCCCAGCGACCCGAGTTCAAATCCCGGTGGGACCAAAGAAAATATGTCATCATGGAAAAGGCGTTGGTGGCGGAGCTGGAGCTGTAGGCGGAGCTGAAGTCAGAGGCGGAGCTGAAGTCAGAGGCGGAGCTGAAGTCAGAGGCAGATTTGGTGTGGTGCCGAAATTGAAGGCGGAGCTGAAGTCAGTGGCAGAGATGGTGTGGAGCTGGAGTTGGAGGAGAAGGTGTGGTCAGAGATGGAACTGAAGTTGTGGTCAGATGCAGAACTGGTGTGGAGCTGGAGTCAGAGGCGGAGCTGAAGTCAGAAACTGGTGTGGAGCTGGCGTCGGAGTTGGAGGCGGAAGTGGGGCTGAAGTCAGAGGCAGAGATGGTGTAGAGCTGGAGTCAGAGGCAGAAATGAAGTCATAGGTAGAGCTGGTGTGGAACTGAAGTCAGAGGCGGAGATGAAGTTGGAGTCAGATGCAAAGCTGGTGTGGGGCTGGAGTCAGAGGTGGAGCTGAAGTCAGAGACTGGTGTGGAGCTGGAGTCAGAGGTAGAGCTGAAGCAGAGCTGGTGGTGGAGTCAGAGAATGCTCCATTAAACCATATAGTGTACATTCCTTCCCTGCAACACTAGTGAAGTCTTCATGGTATAGTGGATAGTGCTCTGGACTCTCACCCCAGCGACCCGAGTTCAAATCCCGGTGGGACCAAAGAAAATATGTCATCATGGAAAAGGCGTTGGTGGCGGAGCTGGAGCTGTAGGCGGAGCTGAAGTCAGAGGCGGAGCTGAAGTCAGAGGCAGATTTGGTGTGGTGCCGAAATTGAAGGCGGAGCTGAAGTCAGTGGCAGAGATGGTGTGGAGCTGGAGTTGGAGGAGAAGCTGTAGTCAGAGATGGAACTGAAGTTGTGGTCAGATGCAGAACTGGTGTGGAGCTGGAGTCAGAGGCGGAGCTGAAGTCAGAAACTGGTGTGGAGCTGGCGGCGGAGTTGGAGGCGCAAGTGGGGCTGAAGTCAGAGGCAGAGATGGTGTAGAGCTGGAGTCAGAGGCAGAAATGAAGTCAGAGGTAGAGCTGGTGTGGAGCTGAAGTCAGAGGCGGAGATGAAGTTGGAGTCAGATGCAAAGCTGGTGTGGGGCTGGAGTCAGAGGTGGAGCTGAAGTCAGAGACTGGTGTGGAGCTGGAGTCAGAGGTAGAGCTGAAGTCAGGGTTGGAGGTGGAGCTGAAGTCAGAGACTGGTGTGGAGCTGGAGGCGGAGCTGAAGGCAGAGGCAGAGCAGGTCTGGAGCTGGAAGCACAGTCAAAGGCGGAAGTGGGGCTGAAGTCAGAGGCAGAGCTGGAGGCGGAGCTGAAGTCAGAGGCAGAGCTGGAGGCGGTGCTGAAGTCAGAGGTGCAGCTGAAGTCAGAGGCAGAGCTGGTGATGGAGTCAGAGAATGCTCCATTAAACCATATAGTGTACATTCCTTCCCTGCAACACTAGTGAAGTCTTCATGGTATAGTGGATAGTGCTCTGGACTCTCACCCCAGCGACCCGAGTTCAAATCCCGGCTGAAGTCAGAGGCAGAGATGGTGTAGAGCTGGAGTCAGAGGCAGAAATGAAGTCAGAGGTAGAGCTGGTGTGGAGCTGAAGTCAGAGGCGGAGATGAAATTGGAGTCAGATGCAAAGCTGGTGTGGGGCTGGAGTCAGAGGTGGAGCTGAAGTGAGACTGGTGTGGAGCTGGAGTCAGAGGTAGAGCTGAAGTCAGGGTTGGAGGTGGAGCTGAAGTCGGACACTGGTGTGGAGCTGGAGGCGGAGCTGAAGGCAGAGGCAGAGCAGGTCTGGAGCTGGAGGCAGGGTCAAAGGCGGAAGTGGGGCTGAAGTCACAGGCAGAGCTGGAGGCGGAGCTGAAGTCAGAGGCAGAGCTGGAGGCGGAGCTGAAGTCAGAGGTGGAGCTGAAGTCAGAGGCAGAGCTGGTGGTGGAGTCAGAGAATGCTCCATTAAACCATATAGTGTACATTCCTTCCCTGTAACACTAGTGAAGTCTTCATGGTATAGTGGATAGTGCTCTGGACTCTCACCCCAGCGACGCGAGTTCAAATCCCGGTGGGACCAAAGAATATATATCATCATGGAAAAGGCGTTGGTGGCGGAGCTGGAGCTGTAGGCGGAGCTGAAGTCAGAGGCGGAGCTGAAGTCAGAGGCAGATTTGGTGTGGTGCCGAAATTGAAGGCGGAGCTGAAGTCAGTGGCAGAGATGGTGTGGCGCTGGAGTTGGAGGAGAAGCTGTAGTCAGAGATGGAACTGAAGTTGTGGTCAGATGCAGAACTGGTGTGGAGCTGGAGTCAGAGGCGGAGCTGAAGTCAGAAACTGGTTTGGAGCTGGCGTCGGAGTTGGAGGCGCAAGTGGGGCTGAAGTCAGAGGCAGAGATGGTGTAGAGCTGGAGTCAGAGGCAGAAATGAAGTCATAGGTAGAGCTGGTGTGGAACTGAAGTCAGAGGCGGAGATGAAGTTGGAGTCAGATGCAAAGCTGGTGTGGGGCTGGAGTCAGAGGTGGAGCTGAAGTCAGAGACTGGTGTGGAGCTGGAGTCAGAGGTAGAGCTGAAGTCAGGGTTGGAGGTGGAGCTGAAGTCAGAGACTGGTGTGGAGCTGGAGGCGGAGCTGAAGGCAGAGGCAGAGCAGGTCTGGAGCTGGAGGCACAGTCAAAGGCGGAAGTGGGGCTGAAGTCAGAGGCAGAGCTGGAGGCGGAGCTGAAGTCAGAGGCAGAGCTGGAGGCGGTGCTGAAGTCAGAGGCGGAGCTGGAGGCGGTGCTGAAGTCAGAGGTGGAGCTGAAGTCAGAGGCAGAGCTGGTGGTGGAGTCAGAGAATGCCCCATTAAACCATATAGTGTACATTCCTTCCCTGCAACACTAGTGAAGTCTTCATGGTATAGTGGATAGTGCTCTGGACTCTCACCCCAGCGACCCGAGTTCAAATCCCGGCTGAAGTCAGAGGCAGAGATGGTGTAGAGCTGGAGTCAGAGGCAGAAATGAAGTCAGAGGTAAAGCTGGTGTGGAGCTGAAGTCAGAGGCGGAGATGAAATTGGAGTCAGATGCAAAGCTGGTGTGGGGCTGGAGTCAGAGGTGGAGCTGAAGTGAGACTGGTGTGGAGCTGGAGTCAGAGGTAGAGCTGAAGTCAGGGTTGGAGGTGGAGCTGAAGTCGGACACTGGTGTGGAACTGGAGGCGGAGCTGAAGGCAGAAGCAGAGCAGGTCTGGAGCTGGAGGCAGAGTCAAAGGCGGAAGTGGGGCTGAAGTCAGAGGCAGAGCTGGAGGCGGAGCTGAAGTCAGAGGCAGAGCTGGAGGCGGTGCTGAAGTCAGAGGTGGAGCTGAAGTCAGAGGCAGAGCTGGTGGTGGAGTCAGAGAATGCTCCATTAAACCATATAGTGTACATTCCTTCCCTGCAACACTAGTGAAGTCTTCATGGTATAGTGGGTAGTGCTCTGGACTCTCACCCCAGCGACCCGAGTTCAAATCCCGGTGGGACCAAAGAAAATATGTCATCATGGAAAAGGCGTTGGTGGCGGAGCTGGAGCTGTAGGCGGAGCTGAAGTCAGAGGCGGAGCTGAAGTCAGAGGCAGATTTGGTGTGGTGCCGAAATTGAAGGCGGGCTGAAGTCAGTGGCAGAGATGGTGTGGAGCTGGAGTTGGAGGAGAAGCTGTAGTCAGAGATGGAACTGAAGTTGTGGAGTCAGAGGCAGAAATGAAGTCAGGGGTAGAGCTGGTGTGGAGCTGAAGTCAGAGGCGGAGATGAATTTGGAGTCAGATGCAAAGCTGGTGTGGGGCTGGAGTCAGAGGTGGAGCTGAAGTCAGAGACTGGTGTGGAGCTGGAGTCAGAGGTAGAGCTGAAGTCAGGGTTGGAGGTGGAGCTGAAGTCAGAGACTGGTGTGGAGCTGGAGGCGGAGTTGAAGGCAGAGGCAGAGCAGGTCTGGAGCTGGAGGCACAGTCAAAGGCGGAAGTGGGGCTGAAGTCAGAGGCAGAGCTGGAGGCGGAGCTGAAGTCAGAGGCAGAGCTGGAGGCGGTGCTGAAGTCAGAGGTGGAGCTGAAGTCAGAGGCAGAGCTGGTGGTGGAGTCAGAGAATGCTCCATTAAACCATATAGTGTACATTCCTTCCCTGCAACACTAGTGAAGTCTTCATGGTATAGTGGATAGTGCTCTGGACTCTCACCCCAGCGACCCGAGTTCAAATCCCGGCTGAAGTCAGAGGCAGAGATGGTGTAGAGCTGGAGTCAGAGGCAGAAATGAAGTCAGAGGTAGAGCTGGTGTGGAGCTGAAGTCAGAGGCGGAGAAGAAGTAGGAGTCAGATGCAAAGCTGGTGTGGAGCTGAAGTCAGAGGTGGAGCTGAAGCCAGAGACTGGTGTGGAGCTGGAGTCAGAGGTAGAGCTGAAGTCAGGGTTGGAGGTGGAGCTGAAGTCAGAGACTGGTGTGGAGCTGGAGGCGGAGCTGAAGGCAGAGGCAGAGGAGGTCTGGAGCTGGAGGCACAGTCAAAGGCGGAAGTGGGGCTGAAGTCAGAGGCAGAGCTGGAGGCGGTGCTGAAGTCAGAGGTGGAGCTGAAGTCAGAGGCAGAGCTGGTGGTGGAGTCAGAGAATGCTCCATTAAACCATATAGTGTACATTCCTTCCCTGCAACACTGGTGAAGTCTTCATGGTATAGTGGATAGTGCTCTGGACTCTCACCCCAGCGACCCGAGTTCAAATCCCGGCTGAAGTCAGAGGCAGAGATGGTGTAGAGCTGGAGTCAGAGGAAGAAATGAAGTCAGAGGTAGAGCTGGTGTGGAGCTGAAGTCAGAGGCGGAGATGAAGTAGGAGTCAGATGCAAAGCTGGTGTGGGGCTGGAGTTGGAGGCAGAGCTTGTGTGGAGCTGAAGTCAGAGGTGGAGCTGAAGTCAGAGACTGGTGTGGAGCTGGAGTCAGAGGTACAGCTGAAGTCAGGGTTGGAGGTGGAGCTGATGTCAGAGACTGGTGTGGAGCTGGAGTCAGAGAATGCTCCATTAAACCATATAGTGTACATTCCTTCCCTGCAACACTAGTGAAGTCTTCATGGTATAGTGGGTAGTGCTCTGGACTCTCACCCCAGCGACCCGAGTTCAAATCCCGGTGGGACCAAAGAAAATATGTCATCATGGAAAAGGCGTTGGTGGCGGAGCTGGAGCTGTAGGCGGAGCTGAAGTCAGAGGCAGACGTGAAGTCAGAGGCAGATTTGGTGTGGTGCCGAAATTGAAGGCGGGGTGAAGTCAGTGGCAGAGATGGTGTGGAGCTGGAGTTGGAGGAGAAGCTGTAGTCAGAGATGGAACTGAAGTTGTGGAGTCAGAGGCAGAAATGAAGTCAGAGGTAGAGCTGGTGTGGAGCTGAAGTCAGAGGCGGAGATGAAGTTGGAGTCAGATGCAAAGCTGGTGTGGGGCTGGAGTCAGAGGTGGAGCTGAAGTCAGAGACTGGTGTGGAGCTGGAGTCAGAGGTAGAGCTGAAGTCAGGGTTGGAGGTGGAGCTGAAGTCAGAGACTGGTGTGGAGCTGGAGGCGGAGCTGAAGGCAGAGGCAGAGCAGGTCTGGAGCTGGAGGCAGAGTCAAAGGCGGAAGTGGGGCTGAAGTCAGAGGCAGAGCTGGAGGCGGAGCTGAAGTCAGAGGCAGAGCTGGAGGCGGTGCTGAAGTCAGAGGCAGAGCTGGTGGTGGAGTCAGAGAATGCTCCATTAAACCATATAGTGTACATTCCTTCCCTGCAACACTAGTGAAGTCTTAATGGTATAGTGGATAGTGCTCTGGACTCTCACCCCAGCGACCCGAGTTCAAATCCCGGTGGGACCAAAGAAAATATGTCATCATGGAAAAGGTGTTGGAGGCGGAGCTGGAGCTGTAGGCGGAGCTGAAGTCAGAGGCGGACCTGAACTCAGAGGCAGATTTGATGTGGCGCCGGAATTGGAAGCGGAGCTGAAGTCAGTGGCAGAGATGGTGTGGAGCTAGAGTTGGAGGAGAAGCTGTGGTCAGAGATGGAACTGAAGTTGTGGTCAGATGCAGAACTGGTGTGGAGCTGGAGTCAGAGGCGGAGCTGAAGTCAGAAACTGGTGTGGAGCTGGCGGCAGAGTTGGAGGCGGAAGTGGGGCTGAAGTCAGAGGCAGAGATGGTGAAGAGCTGGAGTCAGAGGCAGAAATGAAATCAGAGGTAGAGCTGGTATGGAGCTGAAGTCAGAGGTGGAGATGAAGTTGGAGTCAGATGCAAAGCTGGTGTGGGGCTGGAGTCAGAGGTGGAGCTGAAGTCAGAGACTGGTGTGGAGCTGGAGTCAGAGGTAGAGCTGAAGTCAGGGTTGGAGGTGGAGCTGAAGTCAGAGACTGGTGTGGAGCTGGAGGCGGAGCTGAAGGCAGAGGCAGAGGAGGTCTGGAGCTGGAGGCACAGTCAAAGGCGGAAGTGGGGCTGAAGTCAGAGGCGGAGCTGAAGTCAGAGGCAGAGCCGGAGGCGGTGCTGAAGTCAGAGGTGGAGCTGAAGTCAGAGGCAGAGCTGGTGGTGGAGTCAGAGAATGCTCCATTAAACCATATAGTGTACATTCCTTCCCTGCAACACTATTGAAGTCTTCATGGTATAGTGGATAGTGCTCTGGACTCTCACCCCAGCGACCCGAGTTAAAATCCCGGTGGGACCAAAGAAAATATGTCATCATGGAAAAGGTGATGGAGGCGGAGCTGGAGCTGTAGGCGGAGCTGAAGTCAGAGGCGGACCTGAAGTCAGAGGCAGATTTGGTGTGGCGCCGGAATTGGAAGCGGAGCTGAAGTAAGTGGCAGAGATGGTGTGGAACTGGAGTTGGAGGAGGAGCTGTAGTGTGAGATGGAACTGAAGTTGAAGTCAGATGCAGAACTGGTGTGGAGCTGGAGTCAGAGGTGGAGCTGAAGTCAGAAACTGGTGTGGAGCTGGTGGCGGAGTTGGAGGCGGAAGTGGGGCTGAAGTCAGAGGCAGAGATGGTGTAGAGCTGGAGTCAGAGGCAGAAATGAAGTCAGAGGTAGAACTGGTGTGGAGCTGAAGTCAGAGGCGGAGATGAAGTTGGAGTCAGATGCAAAGCTGGTGTGGGGCTGGAGTCAGAGGTGGAGCTGAAGTGAGACTGGTGTGGAGCTGGAGTCAAAGGTAGAGCTGAAGTCAGGGTTGGAGGTGGAGCTGAAGTCGGACACTGGTGTGGAGCTGGAGGCGGAGCTGAAGGCAGAGGCAGAGCAGGTCTGGAGCTGGAGGCAGAGTCAAAGGCGGAAGTGGGGCTGAAGTCAGAGGCAGAGCTGGAGGCGGAGCTGAAGTCAGAGGCAGAGCTGGAGGCGGTGCTGAAGTCAGAGGTGGAGCTGAAGTCAGAGGCAGAGCTGGTGGTGGAGTCAGAGAATGCTCCATTAAACCATATAGTGTACATTCCTTCCCTGCAACACTAGTGAAGTCTTCATGGTATAGTGGATAGTGCTCTGGACTCTCACCCCAGCGACCCGAGTTCAAATCCCGGTGGGACCAAAGAAAATATGTCATCATGGAAAAGGCGTTGGTGGCGGAGCTGGAGCTGTAGGCGGAGCTGAAGTCAGAGGCGGAGCTGAAGTCAGAGGCAGATTTGGTGTTGTGCCGAAATTGGAGGCGGAGCTGAACTCAGTGGCAGAGATGGTGTGGAGCTGGAGTTGGAGGAGAAGCTGTAGTCAGAGATGGAACTGAAGTTGTGGAGTCAGAGGCAGAAATGAAGTCAGAGGTAGAGCTGGTGTGGAGCTGAAGTCAGAGGCGGAGATGAAGTTGGAGTCAGATGCAAAGCTGGTGTGGGGCTGGAGTCAGAGGTGGAGCTGAAGTCAGAGACTGGTGTGGAGCTGGAGTCAGAGGTGGAGCTGAAGTCAGAGGCAGAGCTGGTGGTGGAGTCAGAGAATGCTCCATTAAACCATATAGTGTACATTCCTTCCCTGCAACACTAGTGAAGTCTTCATGGTATAGTGGATAGTGCTCTGGACTCTCACCCCAGCGACCCGAGTTCAAATCCCGGCTGAAGTCAGAGGCAGAGATGGTGTAGAGCTGGAGTCAGAGGCAGAAATGAAGTCAGAGGTAGAGCTGGTGTTGAGCTGAAGTAAGAGGCGAAGATGAAGTAGGAGTCAGATGCAAAGCTGGTGTGGGGCTGGAGTTGGAGGCAGAGCTGGTGTGGAGCTGAAGTCAGAGGTGGAGCTGAAGTCAGAGACTGGTGTGGAGCTGGAGTCAGAGGTACAGCTGAAGTCAGGGTTGGAGGTGGAGCTGATGTCAGAGACTGGTGTGGAGCTGGAGGCGGAGCTGAAGGCAGAGGCAGAGCAGGTCTGGAGCTGGAGGCAGAGTCAAAGGCGGAAGTGGGGCTGAAGTCAGAGGCGGAGCTGAAGTCAGAGGCAGAGCTGGAGGCGGTGCTGAAGTCAGAGGTGGAGCTGAAGTCAGAGGCAGATCTGGTGGTGGAGTCAGAGAATGCTCCATTAAACCATATAGTGTACATTCCTTCCCTGCAACACTAGTGAAGTCTTAATGGTATAGTGGATAGTGCTCTGGACTCTCACCCCAGCGACCCGCGCCATATGGAGCTATGGAGCCCTGGAGCTCTGGAGGTATGGAGCTATGGTGCTATGGTGCTATGGAGCTCTGAAGCCATGGAGCTCTGGTGCTATGGAGCTCTGGAGGTATGGAGCTCTGGAGGTATGGAGCTCTGGAGGTATGGAGCTATGGAGCCCTGGAGCTCTGGAGGTATGGAGCTATGGTGCTATGGAGCTCTGAAGCCATGGAGCTCTGGTGCTATGGAGCTATGGAGCTCTGGTGCTATGGAGCTATGGAGGTATGGAGCCACCAGCCAGCACCCTCCGTGGCTGGATCAATGGAAGTGTTTTAGGTACCAGGCAGCCAAAGGGCCGAGGCCTCACGCTCGACCACGCCGGCGCAGAGTTCCAGCCGCTCGGATAAGCTCTGTCACTCACCCGCCGCGCAGCCACCGGTAACGGGGAAATGTCGCCGCCTGGCGGACACGCCGTTGTAAATGAATGGGCTTTCGCACTTAGTGCAATTTTCGCCAACTCTCTGACTTAGAGCTATGGAAGTATGGAGCTATGGAGCCACCAGCCACCCAGGCTGGAGCTATGGAGCTCTGGAGGTATGGAGCTCAGGTGCTATGGAAGTATGGAGCTATGGAGCTATGGAAGTATGGAGCTATGGAGCTATGGAGCTCTGGAAGTATGGAGCTATGGAGCTCTGGAGGTATGGAGCTATGGAGCCCTGGAGCCCTGGAGCTATGGAGCTCTGGTGCTATGGAGGTATGGAGCTCTGGAGGTATGGAGCTCTGGAGGTATGGAGCTATGGAGCTATGGAGCCCTGGAGCTATGGAGCTATGGAGCCCTGGAGCTATGGAGCTATGGAGCCCTGGAGCTATGGAGCTATGGAGCTCTGGTGCTATGGAGCTATGGAGCTCTGGTGCTATGGAGCTATGGAGCTCTGGTGCTATGGAGCTATGGAGCTCTGGTGCTATGGAGCTATGGAGCTCTGGAAGTATGGAGCTATGGAGCTCTGGAGGTATGGAGCTATGGAGCCCTGGAGCTATGGAGCCCTGGAGCTATGGAAGTATGGAGCTCTGGTGCTATGGAGCTATGGAGCTCTGGTGCTATGGAGCTATGGAGCTCTGGAGCTATGGAGCTCTGGAGGTATGGAGCTATGGAGCTATGGAGCTCTGGAGGTATGGAGCTATGGAGCTATGGAAGTATGGAGCTCTGGTGCTATGGAGCTATGGAGCTCTGGTGCTATGGAGCTATGGAGCTCTGGTGCTATGGAGCTATGGAGCTATGGAGCTCTGGAAGTATGGAGCTCTGGTGCTATGGAGCTATGGAGCTCTGGTGCTATGGAGCTATGGAGCTCTGGTGCTATGGAGCTATGGAGCTCTGGTGCTATGGAGCTCTGGTGCTATGGAGCTCTGGTGCTATGGAGCTATGGAGCTCTGGTGCTATGGAGCTATGGAGCTCTGGAGGTATGGAGCTCTGGAGGTATGGAGCTCTGGAGGTATGGAGCTTTGGAGCCCTGGAGCTCTGGAGGTATGGAGCTATGGTGCTATGGAGCTCTGAAGCCATGGAGCTCTGGTGCTATGGAGCTCTGGAGGTATGGAGCTCTGGAGGTATGGAGCTATGGAGCCCTGGAGCTCTGGAGGTATGGAGCTATGGTGCTATGGAGCTCTGAAGCCATGGAGCTCTGGTGCTATGGAGCTCTGGAGCTCTGGAGGTATGGAGCTCTGGAGGTATGGAGCTATGGAGCCCTGGAGCTCTGGAGGTATGGAGCTATGGTGCTATGGAGCTCTGAAGCCATGGAGCTCTGGTGCTATGGAGCTCTGGAGCTCTGGAGGTATGGAGCTCTGGAGGTATGGAGCTCTGGAGGTATGGAGCTATGGAGCCCTGGAGCTCTTGAGGTATGGAGCTATGGTGCTATGGAGCTCTGAAGCCATGGAGCTCTGGTGCTATGGAGCTCTGGAGGTATGGAGCTCTGGAGGTATGGAGCTCTGGAGGTATGGAGCTATGGAGCCCTGGAGCTCTGGAGGTATGGAGCTATGGTGCTATGGAGCTCTGAAGCCATGGAGCTCTGGTGCTATGGAGCTATGGAGCTCTGGTGCTATGGAGCTATGGAGGTATGGAGCCACCAGCCAGCACCCTCCGTGGCTGGATCAATGGAAGTGTTTTAGGTACCAGGCAGCCAAAGGGCCGAGGCCTCACGCTCGACCACGCCGGCGCAGAGTTCCAGCCGCTCGGATAAGCTCTGTCACTCACCCGCCGCGCAGCCACCGGTAACGGGGAAATGTCGCCGCCTTGTGGACACGCCGTTGTAAATGAATGGGCTTTCGCACTTAGTGCAATTTTCGCCAACTCTCTGACTTAGAGCTATGGAAGTATGGAGCTATGGAGCCACCAGCCACCCAGGCTGGAGCTCTGGAGCTCTGGAGGTATGGAGCTCTGGTGCTATGGAAGTATGGAGCTCTGGTGCTATGGAAGTATGGAGCTATGGAGGTATGGAAGTATGGAGCTATGGAAGTATGGAGCTATGGAGCTCTGGAAGTATGGAGCTATGGAGCTCTGGAGGTATGGAGCCCTGGAGCTATGGAGCCCTGGAGCTATGGAAGTATGGAGCTCTGGTGCTATGGAGCTATGGAGCTCTGGTGCTATGGAGCTATGGAGCTATGGAGCTCTGGAGCTATGGAGCTCTGGAGGTATGGAGCTATGGAGCTATGGAGCTCTGGAGGTATGGAGCTATGGAGCTATGGAAGTATGGAGCTCTGGTGCTATGGAGCTATGGAGCTCTGGTGCTATGGAGCTATGGAGCTCTGGTGCTATGGAGCTATGGAGCTATGGAGCTCTGGAAGTATGGAGCTCTGGTGCTATGGAGCTATGGAGCTCTGGTGCTATGGAGCTATGGAGCTCTGGTGCTATGGAGCTCTGGTGCTATGGAGCTCTGGTGCTATGGAGCTATGGAGCTCTGGTGCTATGGAGCTCTGGAGGTATGGAGCTCTGGAGGTATGGAGCTCTGGAGGTATGGAGCTATGGAGCCCTGGAGCTCTGGAGGTATGGAGCTATGGTGCTATGGAGCTCTGAAGCCATGGAGCTCTGGTGCTATGGAGCTATGGAGCTCTGGTGCTATGGAGCTATGGAGCTATGGAGCTCTGGAAGTATGGAGCTCTGGTGCTATGGAGCTATGGAGCTCTGGTGCTATGGAGCTATGGAGCTCTGGTCCTATGGAGCTATGGAGCTCTGGTGCTATGGAGCTCTGGTGCTATGGAGCTCTGGTGCTATGGAGCTATGGAGCTCTGGTGCTATGGAGCTATGGAGCTCTGGAGGTATGGAGCTCTGGAGGTATGGAGCTCTGGAGGTATGGAGCTATGGAGCCCTGGAGCTCTGGAGGTATGGAGCTATGGTGCTATGGAGCTCTGAAGCCATGGAGCTCTGGTGCTATGGAGCTCTGGAGCTCTGGAGGTATGGAGCTCTGGAGGTATGGAGCTATGGAGCCCTGGAGCTCTGGAGGTATGGAGCTATGGTGCTATGGAGCTCTGAAGCCATGGAGCTCTGGTGCTATGGAGCTCTGGAGCTCTGGAGGTATGGAGCTCTGGCGGTATGGAGCTCTGGAGGTATGGAGCTATGGAGCCCTGGAGCTCTGGAGGTATGGAGCTATGGTGCTATGGAGCTCTGAAGCCATGGAGCTCTGGTGCTATGGAGCTCTGGAGGTATGGAGCTCTGGAGGTATGGAGCTCTGGAGGTATGGAGCTATGGAGCCCTGGAGCTCTGGAGGTATGGAGCTATGGTGCTATGGAGCTCTGAAGCCATGGAGCTCTGGTGCTATGGAGCTCTGGAGGTATGGAGCTCTGGAGGTATGGAGCTCTGGAGGTATGGAGCTATGGAGCCCTGGAGCTCTGGAGGTATGGAGCTATGGTGCTATGGAGCTCTGAAGCCATGGAGCTCTGGTGCTATGGAGCTATGGAGCTCTGGTGCTATGGAGCTATGGAGGTATGGAGCCACCAGCCAGCACCCTCCGTGGCTGGATCAATGGAAGTGTTTTAGGTACCAGGCAGCCAAAGGGCCGAGGCCTCACGCTCGACCACGCCGGCGCAGAGTTCCAGCCGCTCGGATAAGCTCTGTCACTCACCCGCCGCGCAGCCACCGGTAACGGGGAAATGTCGCCGCCTGGCGGACACGCCGTTGTAAATGAATGGGCTTTCGCACTTAGTGCAATTTTCGCCAACTCTCTGACTTAGAGCTATGGAAGTATGGAGCTATGGAGCCACCAGCCACCCAGGCTGGAGCTATGGAGCTCTGGAGGTATGGAGCTCAGGTGCTATGGAAGTATGGAGCTATGGAGCTATGGAAGTATGGAGCTATGGAGCTATGGAGCTCTGGAAGTATGGAGCTATGGAGCTCTGGAGGTATGGAGCTATGGAGCCCTGGAGCCCTGGAGCTATGGAGCTCTGGTGCTATGGAGGTATGGAGCTCTGGAGGTATGGAGCTCTGGAGGTATGGAGCTATGGAGCTATGGAGCCCTGGAGCTATGGAGCTATGGAGCCCTGGAGCTATGGAGCTATGGAGCCCTGGAGCTATGGAGCTATGGAGCTCTGGTGCTATGGAGCTATGGAGCTCTGGTGCTATGGAGCTATGGAGCTCTGGTGCTATGGAGCTATGGAGCTCTGGTGCTATGGAGCTATGGAGCTCTGGAAGTATGGAGCTATGGAGCTCTGGAGGTATGGAGCTATGGAGCCCTGGAGCTATGGAGCCCTGGAGCTATGGAAGTATGGAGCTCTGGTGCTATGGAGCTATGGAGCTCTGGTGCTATGGAGCTATGGAGCTCTGGAGCTATGGAGCTCTGGAGGTATGGAGCTATGGAGCTATGGAGCTCTGGAGGTATGGAGCTATGGAGCTATGGAAGTATGGAGCTCTGGTGCTATGGAGCTATGGAGCTCTGGTGCTATGGAGCTATGGAGCTCTGGTGCTATGGAGCTATGGAGCTATGGAGCTCTGGAAGTATGGAGCTCTGGTGCTATGGAGCTATGGAGCTCTGGTGCTATGGAGCTATGGAGCTCTGGTGCTATGGAGCTATGGAGCTCTGGTGCTATGGAGCTCTGGTGCTATGGAGCTCTGGTGCTATGGAGCTATGGAGCTCTGGTGCTATGGAGCTATGGAGCTCTGGAGGTATGGAGCTCTGGAGGTATGGAGCTCTGGAGGTATGGAGCTTTGGAGCCCTGGAGCTCTGGAGGTATGGAGCTATGGTGCTATGGAGCTCTGAAGCCATGGAGCTCTGGTGCTATGGAGCTCTGGAGGTATGGAGCTCTGGAGGTATGGAGCTATGGAGCCCTGGAGCTCTGGAGGTATGGAGCTATGGTGCTATGGAGCTCTGAAGCCATGGAGCTCTGGTGCTATGGAGCTCTGGAGCTCTGGAGGTATGGAGCTCTGGAGGTATGGAGCTATGGAGCCCTGGAGCTCTGGAGGTATGGAGCTATGGTGCTATGGAGCTCTGAAGCCATGGAGCTCTGGTGCTATGGAGCTCTGGAGCTCTGGAGGTATGGAGCTCTGGAGGTATGGAGCTCTGGAGGTATGGAGCTATGGAGCCCTGGAGCTCTTGAGGTATGGAGCTATGGTGCTATGGAGCTCTGAAGCCATGGAGCTCTGGTGCTATGGAGCTCTGGAGGTATGGAGCTCTGGAGGTATGGAGCTCTGGAGGTATGGAGCTATGGAGCCCTGGAGCTCTGGAGGTATGGAGCTATGGTGCTATGGAGCTCTGAAGCCATGGAGCTCTGGTGCTATGGAGCTATGGAGCTCTGGTGCTATGGAGCTATGGAGGTATGGAGCCACCAGCCAGCACCCTCCGTGGCTGGATCAATGGAAGTGTTTTAGGTACCAGGCAGCCAAAGGGCCGAGGCCTCACGCTCGACCACGCCGGCGCAGAGTTCCAGCCGCTCGGATAAGCTCTGTCACTCACCCGCCGCGCAGCCACCGGTAACGGGGAAATGTCGCCGCCTTGTGGACACGCCGTTGTAAATGAATGGGCTTTCGCACTTAGTGCAATTTTCGCCAACTCTCTGACTTAGAGCTATGGAAGTATGGAGCTATGGAGCCACCAGCCACCCAGGCTGGAGCTCTGGAGCTCTGGAGGTATGGAGCTCTGGTGCTATGGAAGTATGGAGCTCTGGTGCTATGGAAGTATGGAGCTATGGAGGTATGGAAGTATGGAGCTATGGAAGTATGGAGCTATGGAGCTCTGGAAGTATGGAGCTATGGAGCTCTGGAGGTATGGAGCCCTGGAGCTATGGAGCCCTGGAGCTATGGAAGTATGGAGCTCTGGTGCTATGGAGCTATGGAGCTCTGGTGCTATGGAGCTATGGAGCTATGGAGCTCTGGAGCTATGGAGCTCTGGAGGTATGGAGCTATGGAGCTATGGAGCTCTGGAGGTATGGAGCTATGGAGCTATGGAAGTATGGAGCTCTGGTGCTATGGAGCTATGGAGCTCTGGTGCTATGGAGCTATGGAGCTCTGGTGCTATGGAGCTATGGAGCTATGGAGCTCTGGAAGTATGGAGCTCTGGTGCTATGGAGCTATGGAGCTCTGGTGCTATGGAGCTATGGAGCTCTGGTGCTATGGAGCTCTGGTGCTATGGAGCTCTGGTGCTATGGAGCTATGGAGCTCTGGTGCTATGGAGCTCTGGAGGTATGGAGCTCTGGAGGTATGGAGCTCTGGAGGTATGGAGCTATGGAGCCCTGGAGCTCTGGAGGTATGGAGCTATGGTGCTATGGAGCTCTGAAGCCATGGAGCTCTGGTGCTATGGAGCTATGGAGCTCTGGTGCTATGGAGCTATGGAGCTATGGAGCTCTGGAAGTATGGAGCTCTGGTGCTATGGAGCTATGGAGCTCTGGTGCTATGGAGCTATGGAGCTCTGGTCCTATGGAGCTATGGAGCTCTGGTGCTATGGAGCTCTGGTGCTATGGAGCTCTGGTGCTATGGAGCTATGGAGCTCTGGTGCTATGGAGCTATGGAGCTCTGGAGGTATGGAGCTCTGGAGGTATGGAGCTCTGGAGGTATGGAGCTATGGAGCCCTGGAGCTCTGGAGGTATGGAGCTATGGTGCTATGGAGCTCTGAAGCCATGGAGCTCTGGTGCTATGGAGCTCTGGAGCTCTGGAGGTATGGAGCTCTGGAGGTATGGAGCTATGGAGCCCTGGAGCTCTGGAGGTATGGAGCTATGGTGCTATGGAGCTCTGAAGCCATGGAGCTCTGGTGCTATGGAGCTCTGGAGCTCTGGAGGTATGGAGCTCTGGCGGTATGGAGTTCTGGAGGTATGGAGCTATGGAGCCCTGGAGCTCTGGAGGTATGGAGCTATGGTGCTATGGAGCTCTGAAGCCATGGAGCTCTGGTGCTATGGAGCTCTGGAGGTATGGAGCTCTGGAGGTATGGAGCTCTGGAGGTATGGAGCTATGGAGCCCTGGAGCTCTGGAGGTATGGAGCTATGGTGCTATGGAGCTCTGAAGCCATGGAGCTATGGTGCTATGGAGCTCTGGAGGTATGGAGCTCTGGAGGTATGGAGCTCTGGAGGTATGGAGCTATGGAGCCCTGGAGCTCTGGAGGTATGGAGCTATGGTGCTATGGAGCTCTGAAGCCATGGAGCTCTGGTGCTATGGAGCTATGGAGCTCTGGTGCTATGGAGCTATGGAGGTATGGAGCCACCAGCCAGCACCCTCCGTGGCTGGATCAATGGAAGTGTTTTAGGTACCAGGCAGCCAAAGGGCCGAGGCCTCACGCTCGACCACGCCGGCGCAGAGTTCCAGCCGCTCGGATAAGCTCTGTCACTCACCCGCCGCGCAGCCACCGGTAACGGGGAAATGTCGCCGCCTGGCGGACACGCCGTTGTAAATGAATGGGCTTTCGCACTTAGTGCAATTTTCGCCAACTCTCTGACTTAGAGCTATGGAAGTATGGAGCTATGGAGCCACCAGCCACCCAGGCTGGAGCTATGGAGCTCTGGAGGTATGGAGCTCAGGTGCTATGGAAGTATGGAGCTATGGAGCTATGGAAGTATGGAGCTATGGAGCTATGGAGCTCTGGAAGTATGGAGCTATGGAGCTCTGGAGGTATGGAGCTATGGAGCCCTGGAGCCCTGGAGCTATGGAGCTCTGGTGCTATGGAGGTATGGAGCTCTGGAGGTATGGAGCTCTGGAGGTATGGAGCTATGGAGCTATGGAGCCCTGGAGCTATGGAGCTATGGAGCCCTGGAGCTATGGAGCTATGGAGCCCTGGAGCTATGGAGCTATGGAGCTCTGGTGCTATGGAGCTATGGAGCTCTGGTGCTATGGAGCTATGGAGCTCTGGTGCTATGGAGCTATGGAGCTCTGGTGCTATGGAGCTATGGAGCTCTGGAAGTATGGAGCTATGGAGCTCTGGAGGTATGGAGCTATGGAGCCCTGGAGCTATGGAGCCCTGGAGCTATGGAAGTATGGAGCTCTGGTGCTATGGAGCTATGGAGCTCTGGTGCTATGGAGCTATGGAGCTCTGGAGCTATGGAGCTCTGGAGGTATGGAGCTATGGAGCTATGGAGCTCTGGAGGTATGGAGCTATGGAGCTATGGAAGTATGGAGCTCTGGTGCTATGGAGCTATGGAGCTCTGGTGCTATGGAGCTATGGAGCTCTGGAGCTCTGGTGCTATGGAGCTATGGAGCTATGGAGCTCTGGAAGTATGGAGCTCTGGTGCTATGGAGCTATGGAGCTCTGGTGCTATGGAGCTATGGAGCTCTGGTGCTATGGAGCTATGGAGCTCTGGTGCTATGGAGCTCTGGTGCTATGGAGCTCTGGTGCTATGGAGCTATGGAGCTCTGGTGCTATGGAGCTATGGAGCTCTGGAGGTATGGAGCTCTGGAGGTATGGAGCTCTGGAGGTATGGAGCTTTGGAGCCCTGGAGCTCTGGAGCTATGGAGCTATGGAGCTCTGGTGCTATGGAGCTCTGGTGCTATAGAGCTCTGGTGCTATGGAGCTATGGAGCTCTGGTGCTATGGAGCTATGGAGCTCTGGAGGTATGGAGCTCTGGTGCTATGGAGCTATGGAGGTATGGAGCCACCAGCCAGCACCCTCCGTGGCTGGATCAATGGAAGTGTTTTAGGTACCAGGCAGCCAAAGGGCCGAGGCCTCACGCTCGACCACGCCGGCGCAGAGTTCCAGCCGCTCGGATAAGCTCTGTCACTCACCCGCCGCGCAGCCACCGGTAACGGGGAAATGTCGCCGCCTTGTGGACACGCCGTTGTAAATGAATGGGCTTTCGCACTTAGTGCAATTTTCGCCAACTCTCTGACTGGAGCTATGGAAGTATGGAGCTATGGAGCCACCAGCCACCCAGGCTGGAGCTATGGAGCTCTGGAGGTATGGAGCTCTGGTGCTATGGAAGTATGGAGCTATGGAGCTATGGAAGTATGGAGCTATGGAGCTATGGAGCTCTGGAAGTATGGAGCTATGGAGCTCTGGAGGTATGGAGCTATGGAGCCCTGGAGCCCTGGAGCTATGGAGCCCTGGAGCTATGGAGCTATGGAGCCCTGGAGCTATGGAGCTATGGAGCCCTGGAGCTATGGAGCTATGGAGCTCTGGTGCTATGGAGCTATGGAGCTCTGGTGCTATGGAGCTATGGAGCTCTGGTGCTATGGAGCTATGGAGCTCTGGTGCTATGGAGCTATGGAGCTCTGGAAGTATGGAGCTATGGAGCTCTGGAGGTATGGAGCTATGGAGCTCTGGAGGTATGGAGCTATGGAGCCCTGGAGCTATGGAGCCCTGGAGCTATGGAAGTATGGAGCTCTGGTGCTATGGAGCTATGGAGCTCTGGTGCTATGGAGCTATGGAGCTCTGGAGCTATGGAGCTCTGGAGGTATGGAGCTATGGAGCTCTGGAGGTATGGAGCTATGGAGCTATGGAAGTATGGAGCTCTGGTGCTATGGAGCTATGGAGCTCTGGTGCTATGGAGCTATGGAGCTCTGGTGCTATGGAGCTATGGAGCTATGGAGCTCTGGAAGTATGGAGCTCTGGTGCTATGGAGCTATGGAGCTCTGGTGCTATGGAGCTATGGAGCTCTGGTGCTATGGAGCTATGGAGCTCTGGTGCTATGGAGCTATGGTGCTATGGAGCTCTGGTGCTATGGAGCTATGGAGCTCTGGTGCTATGGAGCTATGGAGCTCTGGAGGTATGGAGCTCTGGAGGTATGGAGCTCTGGAGGTATGGAGCTTTGGAGCCCTGGAGCTCTGGAGGTATGGAGCTATGGTGCTATGGAGCTCTGAAGCCATGGAGCTCTGGTGCTATGGAGCTATGGAGCTCTGGTGCTATGGAGCTATGGAGGTATGGAGCCACCAGCCAGCACCCTCCGTGGCTGGATCAATGGAAGTGTTTTAGGTACCAGGCAGCCAAAGGGCCGAGGCCTCACGCTCGACCACGCCGGCGCAGAGTTCCAGCCGCTCGGATAAGCTCTGTCACTCACCCGCCGCGCAGCCACCGGTAACGGGGAAATGTCGCCGCCTTGTGGACACGCCGTTGTAAATGAATGGGCTTTCGCACTTAGTGCAATTTTCGCCAACTCTCTGACTTAGAGCTATGGAAGTATGGAGCTATGGAGCCACCAGCCACCCAGGCTGGAGCTCTGGAGCTCTGGAGGTATGGAGCTCTGGTGCTATGGAAGTATGGAGCTCTGGTGGTATGGAAGTATGGAGCTATGGAGGTATGGAAGTATGGAGCTATGGAAGTATGGAGCTATGGAGCTCTGGAAGTATGGAGCTATGGAGCTCTGGAGGTATGGAGCCCTGGAGCTATGGAGCCCTGGAGCTATGGAAGTATGGAGCTCTGGTGCTATGGAGCTATGGAGCTCTGGTGCTATGGAGCTATGGAGCTATGGAGCTCTGGAGCTATGGAGCTCTGGAGGTATGGAGCTATGGAGCTATGGAGCTCTGGAGGTATGGAGCTATGGAGCTATGGAAGTATGGAGCTCTGGTGCTATGGAGCTATGGAGCTCTGGTGCTATGGAGCTATGGAGCTCTGGTGCTATGGAGCTATGGAGCTATGGAGCTCTGGAAGTATGGAGCTCTGGTGCTATGGAGCTATGGAGCTCTGGTGCTATGGAGCTATGGAGCTCTGGTGCTATGGAGCTCTGGTGCTATGGAGCTCTGGTGCTATGGAGCTATGGAGCTCTGGTGCTATGGAGCTATGGAGCTCTGGAGGTATGGAGCTCTGGAGGTATGGAGCTCTGGAGGTATGGAGCTATGGAGCCCTGGAGCTCTGGAGGTATGGAGCTATGGTGCTATGGAGCTCTGAAGCCATGGAGCTCTGGTGCTATGGAGCTCTGGAGCTCTGGAGGTATGGAGCTCTGGAGGTATGGAGCTATGGAGCCCTGGAGCTCTGGAGGTATGGAGCTATGGAGCTCTGAAGCCATGGAGCTCTGGTGCTATGGAGCTCTGGAGCTCTGGAGGTATGGAGCTCTGGAGGTATGGAGCTCTGGAGGTATGGAGCTATGGAGCCCTGGAGCTCTGGAGGTATGGAGCTATGGTGCTATGGAGCTCTGAAGCCATGGAGCTCTGGTGCTATGGAGCTCTGGAGGTATGGAGCTCTGGAGGTATGGAGCTCTGGAGGTATGGAGCTATGGAGCCCTGGAGCTCTGGAGGTATGGAGCTATGGTGCTATGGTGCTATGGAGCTCTGAAGCCATGGAGCTCTGGTGCTATGGAGCTCTGGAGGTATGGAGCTCTGGAGGTATGGAGCTCTGGAGGTATGGAGCTATGGAGCCCTGGAGCTCTGGAGGTATGGAGCTATGGTGCTATGGAGCTCTGAAGCCATGGAGCTCTGGTGCTATGGAGCTATGGAGCTCTGGTGCTATGGAGCTATGGAGGTATGGAGCCACCAGCCAGCACCCTCCGTGGCTGGATCAATGGAAGTGTTTTAGGTACCAGGCAGCCAAAGGGCCGAGGCCTCACGCTCGACCACGCCGGCGCAGAGTTCCAGCCGCTCGGATAAGCTCTGTCACTCACCCGCCGCGCAGCCACCGGTAACGGGGAAATGTCGCCGCCTGGCGGACACGCCGTTGTAAATGAATGGGCTTTCGCACTTAGTGCAATTTTCGCCAACTCTCTGACTTAGAGCTATGGAAGTATGGAGCTATGGAGCCACCAGCCACCCAGGCTGGAGCTATGGAGCTCTGGAGGTATGGAGCTCAGGTGCTATGGAAGTATGGAGCTATGGAGCTATGGAAGTATGGAGCTATGGAGCTATGGAGCTCTGGAAGTATGGAGCTATGGAGCTCTGGAGGTATGGAGCTATGGAGCCCTGGAGCCCTGGAGCTATGGAGCTCTGGTGCTATGGAGGTATGGAGCTCTGGAGGTATGGAGCTCTGGAGGTATGGAGCTATGGAGCTATGGAGCCCTGGAGCTATGGAGCTATGGAGCCCTGGAGCTATGGAGCTATGGAGCCCTGGAGCTATGGAGCTATGGAGCTCTGGTGCTATGGAGCTATGGAGCTCTGGTGCTATGGAGCTATGGAGCTCTGGTGCTATGGAGCTATGGAGCTCTGGTGCTATGGAGCTATGGAGCTCTGGAAGTATGGAGCTATGGAGCTCTGGAGGTATGGAGCTATGGAGCCCTGGAGCTATGGAGCCCTGGAGCTATGGAAGTATGGAGCTCTGGTGCTATGGAGCTATGGAGCTCTGGTGCTATGGAGCTATGGAGCTCTGGAGCTATGGAGCTCTGGAGGTATGGAGCTATGGAGCTATGGAGCTCTGGAGGTATGGAGCTATGGAGCTATGGAAGTATGGAGCTCTGGTGCTATGGAGCTATGGAGCTCTGGTGCTATGGAGCTATGGAGCTCTGGTGCTATGGAGCTATGGAGCTATGGAGCTCTGGAAGTATGGAGCTCTGGTGCTATGGAGCTATGGAGCTCTGGTGCTATGGAGCTATGGAGCTCTGGTGCTATGGAGCTATGGAGCTCTGGTGCTATGGAGCTCTGGTGCTATGGAGCTCTGGTGCTATGGAGCTATGGAGCTCTGGTGCTATGGAGCTATGGAGCTCTGGAGGTATGGAGCTCTGGAGGTATGGAGCTTTGGAGCCCTGGAGCTCTGGAGGTATGGAGCTATGGTGCTATGGAGCTCTGAAGCCATGGAGCTCTGGTGCTATGGAGCTCTGGAGCTCTGGAGGTATGGAGCTCTGGAGGTATGGAGCTATGGAGCCCTGGAGCTCTGGAGGTATGGAGCTATGGTGCTATGGAGCTCTGAAGCCATGGAGCTCTGGTGCTATGGAGCTCTGGAGCTCTGGAGGTATGGAGCTCTGGAGGTATGGAGCTATGGAGCCCTGGAGCTCTGGAGGTATGGAGCTATGGTGCTATGGAGCTCTGAAGCCATGGAGCTCTGGTGCTATGGAGCTCTGGAGCTCTGGAGGTATGGAGCTCTGGAGGTATGGAGCTCTGGAGGTATGGAGCTATGGAGCCCTGGAGCTCTTGAGGTATGGAGCTATGGTGCTATGGAGCTCTGAAGCCATGGAGCTCTGGTGCTATGGAGCTCTGGAGGTATGGAGCTCTGGAGGTATGGAGCTCTGGAGGTATGGAGCTATGGAGCCCTGGAGCTCTGGAGGTATGGAGCTATGGTGCTATGGAGCTCTGAAGCCATGGAGCTCTGGTGCTATGGAGCTATGGAGCTCTGGTGCTATGGAGCTATGGAGGTATGGAGCCACCAGCCAGCACCCTCCGTGGCTGGATCAATGGAAGTGTTTTAGGTACCAGGCAGCCAAAGGGCCGAGGCCTCACGCTCGACCACGCCGGCGCAGAGTTCCAGCCGCTCGGATAAGCTCTGTCACTCACCCGCCGCGCAGCCACCGGTAACGGGGAAATGTCGCCGCCTTGTGGACACGCCGTTGTAAATGAATGGGCTTTCGCACTTAGTGCAATTTTCGCCAACTCTCTGACTTAGAGCTATGGAAGTATGGAGCTATGGAGCCACCAGCCACCCAGGCTGGAGCTCTGGAGCTCTGGAGGTATGGAGCTCTGGTGCTATGGAAGTATGGAGCTCTGGTGCTATGGAAGTATGGAGCTATGGAGGTATGGAAGTATGGAGCTATGGAAGTATGGAGCTATGGAGCTCTGGAAGTATGGAGCTATGGAGCTCTGGAGGTATGGAGCCCTGGAGCTATGGAGCCCTGGAGCTATGGAAGTATGGAGCTCTGGTGCTATGGAGCTATGGAGCTCTGGTGCTATGGAGCTATGGAGCTATGGAGCTCTGGAGCTATGGAGCTCTGGAGGTATGGAGCTATGGAGCTATGGAAGTATGGAGCTCTGGTGCTATGGAGCTATGGAGCTCTGGTGCTATGGAGCTATGGAGCTCTGGTGCTATGGAGCTATGGAGCTATGGAGCTCTGGAAGTATGGAGCTCTGGTGCTATGGAGCTATGGAGCTCTGGTGCTATGGAGCTATGGAGCTCTGGTGCTATGGAGCTCTGGTGCTATGGAGCTCTGGTGCTATGGAGCTATGGAGCTCTGGTGCTATGGAGCTCTGGAGGTATGGAGCTCTGGAGGTATGGAGCTCTGGAGGTATGGAGCTATGGAGCCCTGGAGCTCTGGAGGTATGGAGCTATGGTGCTATGGAGCTCTGAAGCCATGGAGCTCTGGTGCTATGGAGCTATGGAGCTCTGGTGCTATGGAGCTATGGAGCTATGGAGCTCTGGAAGTATGGAGCTCTGGTGCTATGGAGCTATGGAGCTCTGGTGCTATGGAGCTATGGAGCTCTGGTCCTATGGAGCTATGGAGCTCTGGTGCTATGGAGCTCTGGTGCTATGGAGCTCTGGTGCTATGGAGCTATGGAGCTCTGGTGCTATGGAGCTATGGAGCTCTGGAGGTATGGAGCTCTGGAGGTATGGAGCTCTGGAGGTATGGAGCTATGGAGCCCTGGAGCTCTGGAGGTATGGAGCTATGGTGCTATTGAGCTCTGAAGCCATGGAGCTCTGGTGCTATGGAGCTCTGGAGCTCTGGAGGTATGGAGCTCTGGAGGTATGGAGCTATGGAGCCCTGGAGCTCTGGAGGTATGGAGCTATGGTGCTATGGAGCTCTGAAGCCATGGAGCTCTGGTGCTATGGAGCTCTGGAGGTATGGAGCTCTGGCGGTATGGAGCTCTGGAGGTATGGAGCTATGGAGCCCTGGAGCTCTGGAGGTATGGAGCTATGGTGCTATGGAGCTCTGAAGCCATGGAGCTCTGGTGCTATGGAGCTCTGGAGGTATGGAGCTCTGGAGGTATGGAGCTCTGGAGGTATGGAGCTATGGAGCCCTGGAGCTCTGGAGGTATGGAGCTATGGTGCTATGGAGCTCTGAAGCCATGGAGCTATGGTGCTATGGAGCTCTGGAGGTATGGAGCTCTGGAGGTATGGAGCTCTGGAGGTATGGAGCTATGGAGCCCTGGAGCTCTGGAGGTATGGAGCTATGGTGCTATGGAGCTCTGAAGCCATGGAGCTCTGGTGCTATGGAGCTATGGAGCTCTGGTGCTATGGAGCTATGGAGGTATGGAGCCACCAGCCAGCACCCTCCGTGGCTGGATCAATGGAAGTGTTTTAGGTACCAGGCAGCCAAAGGGCCGAGGCCTCACGCTCGACCACGCCGGCGCAGAGTTCCAGCCGCTCGGATAAGCTCTGTCACTCACCCGCCGCGCAGCCACCGGTAACGGGGAAATGTCGCCGCCTGGCGGACACGCCGTTGTAAATGAATGGGCTTTCGCACTTAGTGCAATTTTCGCCAACTCTCTGACTTAGAGCTATGGAAGTATGGAGCTATGGAGCCACCAGCCACCCAGGCTGGAGCTATGGAGCTCTGGAGGTATGGAGCTCAGGTGCTATGGAAGTATGGAGCTATGGAGCTATGGAAGTATGGAGCTATGGAGCTATGGAGCTCTGGAAGTATGGAGCTATGGAGCTCTGGAGGTATGGAGCTATGGAGCCCTGGAGCCCTGGAGCTATGGAGCTCTGGTGCTATGGAGGTATGGAGCTCTGGAGGTATGGAGCTCTGGAGGTATGGAGCTATGGAGCTATGGAGCCCTGGAGCTATGGAGCTATGGAGCCCTGGAGCTATGGAGCTATGGAGCCCTGGAGCTATGGAGCTATGGAGCTCTGGTGCTATGGAGCTATGGAGCTCTGGTGCTATGGAGCTATGGAGCTCTGGTGCTATGGAGCTATGGAGCTCTGGTGCTATGGAGCTATGGAGCTCTGGAAGTATGGAGCTATGGAGCTCTGGAGGTATGGAGCTATGGAGCCCTGGAGCTATGGAGCCCTGGAGCTATGGAAGTATGGAGCTCTGGTGCTATGGAGCTATGGAGCTCTGGTGCTATGGAGCTATGGAGCTCTGGAGCTATGGAGCTCTGGAGGTATGGAGCTATGGAGCTCTGGAGGTATGGAGCTCTGGAGGTATGGAGCTCTGGAGGTATGGAGCTATGGAGCCCTGGAGCTCTGGAGGTATGGAGCTATGGTGCTATGGAGCTCTGAAGCCATGGAGCTCTGGTGCTATGGAGCTCTGGAGCTCTGGAGGTATGGAGCTCTGGAGGTATGGAGCTATGGAGCCCTGGAGCTCTGGAGGTATGGAGCTATGGTGCTATGGAGATCTGAAGCCATGGAGCTCTGGTGCTATGGAGCTCTGGAGCTCTGGAGCTCTGGAGGTATGGAGCTCTGGAGGTATGGAGCTCTGGAGGTATGGAGCTATGGAGCCCTGGAGCTCTGGAGGTATGGAGCTATGGTGCTATGGAGCTCTGAAGCCATGGAGCTCTGGTGCTATGGAGCTCTGGAGGTATGGAGCTCTGGAGGTATGGAGCTCTGGAGGTATGGAGCTATGGAGCCCTGGAGCTCTGGAGGTATGGAGCTATGGTGCTATGGAGCTCTGAAGCCATGGAGCTCTGGTGCTATGGAGCTCTGGAGGTATGGAGCTCTGGAGGTATGGAGCTCTGGAGGTATGGAGCTATGGAGCCCTGGAGCTCTGGAGGTATGGAGCTATGGTGCTATGGAGCTCTGAAGCCATGGAGCTCTGGTGCTATGGAGCTATGGAGCTCTGGTGCTATGGAGCTATGGAGGTATGGAGCCACCAGCCAGCACCCTCCGTGGCTGGATCAATGGAAGTGTTTTAGGTACCAGGCAGCCAAAGGGCCGAGGCCTCACGCTCGACCACGCCGGCGCAGAGTTCCAGCCGCTCGGATAAGCTCTGTCACTCACCCGCCGCGCAGCCACCGGTAACGGGGAAATGTCGCCGCCTTGTGGACACGCCGTTGTAAATGAATGGGCTTTCGCACTTAGTGCAATTTTCGCCAACTCTCTGACTTAGAGCTATGGAAGTATGGAGCTATGGAGCCACCAGCCACCCAGGCTGGAGCTCTGGAGCTCTGGAGGTATGGAGCTCTGGTGCTATGGAAGTATGGAGCTCTGGTGCTATGGAAGTATGGAGCTATGGAGGTATGGAAGTATGGAGCTATGGAAGTATGGAGCTATGGAGCTCTGGAAGTATGGAGCTATGGAGCTCTGGAGGTATGGAGCCCTGGAGCTATGGAAGTATGGAGCTCTGGT
Source organism: Syngnathus leptorhynchus (assembly GCF_054491065.1). NCBI lineage: Eukaryota > Metazoa > Chordata > Actinopteri > Syngnathiformes > Syngnathidae > Syngnathus > Syngnathus leptorhynchus. The sequence goes on from NW_028232014.1 coordinate 565,539, forward strand.
GCTATGGAGCTATGGAGCTCTGGTGCTATGGAGCTATGGAGCTATGGAGCTCTGGAGCTATGGAGCTCTGGAGGTATGGAGCTATGGAGCTATGGAGCTCTGGAGGTATGGAGCTATGGAGCTATGGAAGTATGGAGCTCTGGTGCTATGGAGCTATGGAGCTCTGGTGCTATGGAGCTATGGAGCTCTGGTGCTATGGAGCTATGGAGCTATGGAGCTCTGGAAGTATGGAGCTCTGGTGCTATGGAGCTATGGAGCTCTGGTGCTATGGAGCTATGGAGCTCTGGTGCTATGGAGCTCTGGTGCTATGGAGCTCTGGTGCTATGGAGCTATGGAGCTCTGGTGCTATGGAGCTCTGGAGGTATGGAGCTCTGGAGGTATGGAGCTCTGGAGGTATGGAGCTATGGAGCCCTGGAGCTCTGGAGGTATGGAGCTATGGTGCTATGGAGCTCTGAAGCCATGGAGCTCTGGTGCTATGGAGCTATGGAGCTCTGGTGCTATGGAGCTATGGAGCTATGGAGCTCTGGAAGTATGGAGCTCTGGTGCTATGGAGCTATGGAGCTCTGGTGCTATGGAGCTATGGAGCTCTGGTGCTATGGAGCTATGGAGCTCTGGTGCTATGGAGCTCTGGTGCTATGGAGCTCTGGTGCTATGGAGCTATGGAGCTCTGGTGCTATGGAGCTGTGGAGCTCTGGAGGTATGGAGCTCTGGAGGTATGGAGCTCTGGAGGTATGGAGCTATGGAGCCCTGGAGCTCTGGAGGTATGGAGCTATGGTGCTATGGAGCTCTGAAGCCATGGAGCTCTGGTGCTATGGAGCTCTGGAGCTCTGGAGGTATGGAGCTCTGGAGGTATGGAGCTATGGAGCCCTGGAGCTCTGGAGGTATGGAGCTATGGTGCTATGGAGCTCTGAAGCCATGGAGCTCTGGTGCTATGGAGCTCTGGAGCTCTGGAGGTATGGAGCTCTGGAGGTATGGAGCTCTGGAGGTATGGAGCTATGGAGCCCTGGAGCTCTGGAGGTATGGAGCTATGGTGCTATGGAGCTCTGAAGCCATGGAGCTCTGGTGCTATGGAGCTCTGGAGGTATGGAGCTCTGGAGGTATGGAGCTCTGGAGGTATGGAGCTATGGAGCCCTGGAGCTCTGGAGGTATGGAGCTATGGTGCTATGGAGCTCTGAAGCCATGGAGCTCTGGTGCTATGGAGCTCTGGAGGTATGGAGCTCTGGAGGTATGGAGCTCTGGAGGTATGGAGCTATGGAGCCCTGGAGCTCTGGAGGTATGGAGCTATGGTGCTATGGAGCTCTGAAGCCATGGAGCTCTGGTGCTATGGAGCTATGGAGCTCTGGTGCTATGGAGCTATGGAGGTATGGAGCCACCAGCCAGCACCCTCCGTGGCTGGATCAATGGAAGTGTTTTAGGTACCAGGCAGCCAAAGGGCCGAGGCCTCACGCTCGACCACGCCGGCGCAGAGTTCCAGCCGCTCGGATAAGCTCTGTCACTCACCCGCCGCGCAGCCACCGGTAACGGGGAAATGTCGCCGCCTTGTGGACACGCCGTTGTAAATGAATGGGCTTTCGCACTTAGTGCAATTTTCGCCAACTCTCTGACTGGAGCTATGGAAGTATGGAGCTATGGAGCCACCAGCCACCCAGGCTGGAGCTATGGAGCTCTGGAGGTATGGAGCTCTGGTGCTATGGAAGTATGGAGCTATGGAGCTATGGAAGTATGGAGCTATGGAGCTATGGAGCTCTGGAAGTATGGAGCTATGGAGCTCTGGAGGTATGGAGCTATGGAGCCCTGGAGCCCTGGAGCTATGGAGCCCTGGAGCTATGGAGCTATGGAGCCCTGGAGCTATGGAGCTATGGAGCCCTGGAGCTATGGAGCTATGGAGCTCTGGTGCTATGGAGCTATGGAGCTCTGGTGCTATGGAGCTATGGAGCTCTGGTGCTATGGAGCTATGGAGCTCTGGAAGTATGGAGCTATGGAGCTCTGGAGGTATGGAGCTATGGAGCTCTGGAGGTATGGAGCTATGGAGCCCTGGAGCTATGGAGCCCTGGAGCTATGGAAGTATGGAGCTCTGGTGCTATGGAGCTATGGAGCTCTGGTGCTATGGAGCTATGGAGCTCTGGAGCTATGGAGCTCTGGAGGTATGGAGCTATGGAGCTCTGGAGGTATGGAGCTATGGAGCTATGGAGCTATGGAAGTATGGAGCTCTGGTGCTATGGAGCTATGGAGCTCTGGTGCTATGGAGCTATGGAGCTCTGGTGCTATGGAGCTATGGAGCTATGGAGCTCTGGAAGTATGGAGCTCTGGTGCTATGGAGCTATGGAGCTCTGGTGCTATGGAGCTATGGAGCTCTGGTGCTATGGAGCTATGGAGCTCTGGTGCTATGGAGCTATGGTGCTATGGAGCTCTGGTGCTATGGAGCTATGGAGCTCTGGTGCTATGGAGCTATGGAGCTCTGGAGGTATGGAGCTCTGGAGGTATGGAGCTCTGGAGGTATGGAGCTTTGGAGCCCTGGAGCTCTGGAGGTATGGAGCTATGGTGCTATGGAGCTCTGAAGCCATGGAGCTCTGGTGCTATGGAGCTATGGAGCTCTGGTGCTATGGAGCTATGGAGGTATGGAGCCACCAGCCAGCACCCTCCGTGGCTGGATCAATGGAAGTGTTTTAGGTACCAGGCAGCCAAAGGGCCGAGGCCTCACGCTCGACCACGCCGGCGCAGAGTTCCAGCCGCTCGGATAAGCTCTGTCACTCACCCGCCGCGCAGCCACCGGTAACGGGGAAATGTCGCCGCCTTGTGGACACGCCGTTGTAAATGAATGGGCTTTCGCACTTAGTGCAATTTTCGCCAACTCTCTGACTTAGAGCTATGGAAGTATGGAGCTATGGAGCCACCAGCCACCCAGGCTGGAGCTCTGGAGCTCTGGAGGTATGGAGCTCTGGTGCTATGGAAGTATGGAGCTCTGGTGCTATGGAAGTATGGAGCTATGGAGGTATGGAAGTATGGAGCTATGGAAGTATGGAGCTATGGAGCTCTGGAAGTATGGAGCTATGGAGCTCTGGAGGTATGGAGCCCTGGAGCTATGGAGCCCTGGAGCTATGGAAGTATGGAGCTCTGGTGCTATGGAACTATGGAGCTCTGGTGCTATGGAGCTATGGAGCTATGGAGCTCTGGAGCTATGGAGCTCTGGAGGTATGGAGCTATGGAGCTATGGAGCTCTGGAGGTATGGAGCTATGGAGCTATGGAAGTATGGAGCTCTGGTGCTATGGAGCTATGGAGCTCTGGTGCTATGGAGCTATGGAGCTCTGGTGCTATGGAGCTATGGAGCTATGGAGCTCTGGAAGTATGGAGCTCTGGTGCTATGGAGCTATGGAGCTCTGGTGCTATGGAGCTATGGAGCTCTGGTGCTATGGAGCTCTGGTGCTATGGAGCTCTGGTGCTATGGAGCTATGGAGCTCTGGTGCTATGGAGCTATGGAGCTCTGGAGGTATGGAGCTCTGGAGGTATGGAGCTCTGGAGGTATGGAGCTATGGAGCCCTGGAGCTCTGGAGGTATGGAGCTATGGTGCTATGGAGCTCTGAAGCCATGGAGCTCTGGTGCTATGGAGCTCTGGAGCTCTGGAGGTATGGAGCTCTGGAGGTATGGAGCTATGGAGCCCTGGAGCTCTGGAGGTATGGAGCTATGGAGCTCTGAAGCCATGGAGCTCTGGTGCTATGGAGCTCTGGAGCTCTGGAGGTATGGAGCTCTGGAGGTATGGAGCTCTGGAGGTATGGAGCTATGGAGCCCTGGAGCTCTGGAGGTATGGAGCTATGGTGCTATGGAGCTCTGAAGCCATGGAGCTCTGGTGCTATGGAGCTCTGGAGGTATGGAGCTCTGGAGGTATGGAGCTCTGGAGGTATGGAGCTATGGAGCCCTGGAGCTCTGGAGGTATGGAGCTATGGTGCTATGGAGCTCTGAAGCCATGGAGCTCTGGTGCTATGGAGCTCTGGAGGTATGGAGCTCTGGAGGTATGGAGCTCTGGAGGTATGGAGCTATGGAGCCCTGGAGCTCTGGAGGTATGGAGCTATGGTGCTATGGAGCTCTGAAGCCATGGAGCTCTGGTGCTATGGAGCTATGGAGCTCTGGTGCTATGGAGCTATGGAGGTATGGAGCCACCAGCCAGCACCCTCCGTGGCTGGATCAATGGAAGTGTTTTAGGTACCAGGCAGCCAAAGGGCCGAGGCCTCACGCTCGACCACGCCGGCGCAGAGTTCCAGCCGCTCGGATAAGCTCTGTCACTCACCCGCCGCGCAGCCACCGGTAACGGGGAAATGTCGCCGCCTTGTGGACACGCCGTTGTAAATGAATGGGCTTTCGCACTTAGTGCAATTTTCGCCAACTCTCTGACTTAGAGCTATGGAAGTATGGAGCTATGGAGCCACCAGCCACCCAGGCTGGAGCTCTGGAGCTCTGGAGGTATGGAGCTCTGGTGCTATGGAAGTATGGAGCTCTGGTGCTATGGAAGTATGGAGCTATGGAGGTATGGAAGTATGGAGCTATGGAAGTATGGAGCTATGGAGCTCTGGAAGTATGGAGCTATGGAGCTCTGGAGGTATGGAGCCCTGGAGCTATGGAAGTATGGAGCTCTGGTGCTATGGAGCTATGGAGCTCTGGTGCTATGGAGCTATGGAGCTATGGAGCTCTGGAGCTATGGAGCTCTGGAGGTATGGAGCTATGGAGCTATGGAGCTCTGGAGGTATGGAGCTATGGAGCTATGGAAGTATGGAGCTCTGGTGCTATGGAGCTATGGAGCTCTGGTGCTATGGAGCTATGGAGCTCTGGTGCTATGGAGCTATGGAGCTATGGAGCTCTGGAAGTATGGAGCTCTGGTGCTATGGAGCTATGGAGCTCTGGTGCTATGGAGCTATGGAGCTCTGGTGCTATGGAGCTCTGGTGCTATGGAGCTCTGGTGCTATGGAGCTATGGAGCTCTGGTGCTATGGAGCTCTGGAGGTATGGAGCTCTGGAGGTATGGAGCTCTGGAGGTATGGAGCTATGGAGCCCTGGAGCTCTGGAGGTATGGAGCTATGGTGCTATGGAGCTCTGAAGCCATGGAGCTCTGGTGCTATGGAGCTATGGAGCTCTGGTGCTATGGAGCTATGGAGCTATGGAGCTCTGGAAGTATGGAGCTCTGGTGCTATGGAGCTATGGAGCTCTGGTGCTATGGAGCTATGGAGCTCTGGTGCTATGGAGCTATGGAGCTCTGGTGCTATGGAGCTCTGGTGCTATGGAGCTCTGGTGCTATGGAGCTATGGAGCTCTGGTGCTATGGAGCTCTGGAGGTATGGAGCTCTGGAGGTATGGAGCTCTGGAGGTATGGAGCTATGGAGCCCTGGAGCTCTGGAGGTATGGAGCTATGGTGCTATGGAGCTCTGAAGCCATGGAGCTCTGGTGCTATGGAGCTCTGGAGCTCTGGAGGTATGGAGCTCTGGAGGTATGGAGCTATGGAGCCCCGGAGCTCTGGAGGTATGGAGCTATGGTGCTATGGAGCTCTGAAGCCATGGAGCTCTGGTGCTTTGGAGCTCTGGAGCTCTGGAGGTATGGAGCTCTGGAGGTATGGAGCTCTGGAGGTATGGAGCTATGGAGCCCTGGAGCTCTGGAGGTATGGAGCTATGGTGCTATGGAGCTCTGAAGCCATGGAGCTCTGGTGCTATGGAGCTCTGGAGGTATGGAGCTCTGGAGGTATGGAGCTCTGGAGGTATGGAGCTATGGAGCCCTGGAGCTCTGGAGGTATGGAGCTATGGTGCTATGGAGCTCTGAAGCCATGGAGCTCTGGTGCTATGGAGCTCTGGAGGTATGGAGCTCTGGAGGTATGGAGCTCTGGAGGTATGGAGCTATGGAGCCCTGTAGCTCTGGAGGTATGGAGCTATGGTGCTATGGAGCTCTGAAGCCATGGAGCTCTGGTGCTATGGAGCTATGGAGCTCTGGTGCTATGGAGCTATGGAGGTATGGAGCCACCAGCCAGCACCCTCCGTGGCTGGATCAATGGAAGTGTTTTAGGTACCAGGCAGCCAAAGGGCCGAGGCCTCACGCTCGACCACGCCGGCGCAGAGTTCCAGCCGCTCGGATAAGCTCTGTCACTCACCCGCCGCGCAGCCACCGGTAACGGGGAAATGTCGCCGCCTTGTGGACACGCCGTTGTAAATGAATGGGCTTTCGCACTTAGTGCAATTTTCGCCAACTCTCTGACTGGAGCTATGGAAGTTTGGAGCTATGGAGCCACCAGCCACCCAGGCTGGAGCTATGGAGCTCTGGAGGTATGGAGCTCTGGTGCTATGGAAGTATGGAGCTATGGAGCTATGGAAGTATGGAGCTATGGAGCTATGGAGCTCTGGAAGTATGGAGCTATGGAGCTCTGGAGGTATGGAGCTATGGAGCCCTGGAGCCCTGGAGCTATGGAGCCCTGGAGCTATGGAGCTATGGAGCTATGGAAGTATGGAGCTATGGAGCCCTGGAGCTATGGAGCTATGGAGCTCTGGTGCTATGGAGGTATGGAGCTATGGAGCCCTGGAGCCCTGGAGCTCTGGTGCTATGGAGCTATGGAGCTCTGGTGCTATGGAGCTATGGAGCTCTGGAAGTATGGAGCTATGGAGCTCTGGAGGTATGGAGCTATGGAGCTCTGGAGGTATGGAGCTATGGAGCCCTGGAGCTATGGAGCCCTGGAGCTATGGAAGTATGGAGCTCTGGTGCTATGGAGCTATGGAGCTCTGGTGCTATGGAGCTATGGAGCTCTGGAGCTATGGAGCTCTGGAGGTATGGAGCTATGGAGCTCTGGAGGTATGGAGCTATGGAGCTATGGAGCTATGGAAGTATGGAGCTCTGGTGCTATGGAGCTATGGAGCTCTGGTGCTATGGAGCTATGGAGCTCTGGTGCTATGGAGCTATGGAGCTATGGAGCTCTGGAAGTATGGAGCTCTGGTGCTATGGAGCTATGGAGCTCTGGTGCTATGGAGCTATGGAGCTCTGGTGCTATGGAGCTATGGAGCTCTGGTGCTATGGAGCTATGGTGCTATGGAGCTCTGGTGCTATGGAGCTATGGAGCTCTGGTGCTATGGAGCTATGGAGCTCTGGAGGTATGGAGCTCTGGAGGTATGGAGCTCTGGAGGTATGGAGCTTTGGAGCCCTGGAGCTCTGGAGGTATGGAGCTATGGTGCTATGGAGCTCTGAAGCCATGGAGCTCTGGTGCTATGGAGCTATGGAGCTCTGGTGCTATGGAGCTATGGAGGTATGGAGCCACCAGCCAGCACCCTCCGTGGCTGGATCAATGGAAGTGTTTTAGGTACCAGGCAGCCAAAGGGCCGAGGCCTCACGCTCGACCACGCCGGCGCAGAGTTCCAGCCGCTCGGATAAGCTCTGTCACTCACCCGCCGCGCAGCCACCGGTAACGGGGAAATGTCGCCGCCTTGTGGACACGCCGTTGTAAATGAATGGGCTTTCGCACTTAGTGCAATTTTCGCCAACTCTCTGACTTAGAGCTATGGAAGTATGGAGCTATGGAGCCACCAGCCACCCAGGCTGGAGCTCTGGAGCTCTGGAGGTATGGAGCTCTGGTGCTATGGAAGTATGGAGCTCTGGTGCTATGGAAGTATGGAGCTATGGAGGTATGGAAGTATGGAGCTATGGAAGTATGGAGCTATGGAGCTCTGGAAGTATGGAGCTATGGAGCTCTGGAGGTATGGAGCCCTGGAGCTATGGAGCCCTGGAGCTATGGAAGTATGGAGCTCTGGTGCTATGGAGCTATGGAGCTCTGGTGCTATGGAGCTATGGAGCTATGGAGCTCTGGAGCTATGGAGCTCTGGAGGTATGGAGCTATGGAGCTATGGAGCTCTGGAGGTATGGAGCTATGGAGCTATGGAAGTATGGAGCTCTGGTGCTATGGAGCTATGGAGCTCTGGTGCTATGGAGCTATGGAGCTCTGGTGCTATGGAGCTATGGAGCTATGGAGCTCTGGAAGTATGGAGCTCTGGTGCTATGGAGCTATGGAGCTCTGGTGCTATGGAGCTATGGAGCTCTGGTGCTATGGAGCTCTGGTGCTATGGAGCTCTGGTGCTATGGAGCTATGGAGCTCTGGTGCTATGGAGCCCTGGAGCTCTGGAGGTATGGAGCTATGGTGCTATGGAGCTCTGAAGCCATGGAGCTCTGGTGCTATGGAGCTCTGGAGCTCTGGAGGTATGGAGCTCTGGAGGTATGGAGCTATGGAGCCCTGGAGCTCTGGAGGTATGGAGCTATGGAGCTCTGAAGCCATGGAGCTCTGGTGCTATGGAGCTCTGGAGCTCTGGAGGTATGGAGCTCTACAGGTATGGAGCTCTGGAGGTATGGAGCTATGGAGCCCTGGAGCTCTGGAGGTATGGAGCTATGGTGCTATGGAGCTCTGAAGCCATGGAGCTCTGGTGCTATGGAGCTCTGGAGGTATGGAGCTCTGGAGGTATGGAGCTCTGGAGGTATGGAGCTATGGAGCCCTGGAGCTCTGGAGGTATGGAGCTATGGTGCTATGGAGCTCTGAAGCCATGGAGCTCTGGTGCTATGGAGCTCTGGAGGTATGGAGCTCTGGAGGTATGGAGCTCTGGAGGTATGGAGCTATGGAGCCCTGGAGCTCTGGAGGTATGGAGCTATGGTGCTATGGAGCTCTGAAGCCATGGAGCTCTGGTGCTATGGAGCTATGGAGCTCTGGTGCTATGGAGCTATGGAGGTATGGAGCCACCAGCCAGCACCCTCCGTGGCTGGATCAATGGAAGTGTTTTAGGTACCAGGCAGCCAAAGGGCCGAGGCCTCACGCTCGACCACGCCGGCGCAGAGTTCCAGCCGCTCGGATAAGCTCTGTCACTCACCCGCCGCGCAGCCACCGGTAACGGGGAAATGTCGCCGCCTTGTGGACACGCCGTTGTAAATGAATGGGCTTTCGCACTTAGTGCAATTTTCGCCAACTCTCTGACTTAGAGCTATGGAAGTATGGAGCTATGGAGCCACCAGCCACCCAGGCTGGAGCTCTGGAGCTCTGGAGGTATGGAGCTCTGGTGCTATGGAAGTATGGAGCTCTGGTGCTATGGAAGTATGGAGCTATGGAGGTATGGAAGTATGGAGCTATGGAAGTATGGAGCTATGGAGCTCTGGAAGTATGGAGCTATGGAGCTCTGGAGGTATGGAGCCCTGGAGCTATGGAAGTATGGAGCTCTGGTGCTATGGAGCTATGGAGCTCTGGTGCTATGGAGCTATGGAGCTATGGAGCTCTGGAGCTATGGAGCTCTGGAGGTATGGAGCTATGGAGCTATGGAGCTCTGGAGGTATGGAGCTATGGAGCTATGGAAGTATGGAGCTCTGGTGCTATGGAGCTATGGAGCTCTGGTGCTATGGAGCTATGGAGCTCTGGTGCTATGGAGCTATGGAGCTATGGAGCTCTGGAAGTATGGAGCTCTGGTGCTATGGAGCTATGGAGCTCTGGTGCTATGGAGCTATGGAGCTCTGGTGCTATGGAGCTCTGGTGCTATGGAGCTCTGGTGCTATGGAGCTATGGAGCTCTGGTGCTATGGAGCTCTGGAGGTATGGAGCTCTGGAGGTATGGAGCTCTGGAGGTATGGAGCTATGGAGCCCTGGAGCTCTGGAGGTATGGAGCTATGGTGCTATGGAGCTCTGAAGCCATGGAGCTCTGGTGCTATGGAGCTATGGAGCTCTGGTGCTATGGAGCTATGGAGCTATGGAGCTCTGGAAGTATGGAGCTCTGGTGCTATGGAGCTATGGAGCTCTGGTGCTATGGAGCTATGGAGCTCTGGTGCTATGGAGCTATGGAGCTCTGGTGCTATGGAGCTCTGGTGCTATGGAGCTCTGGTGCTATGGAGCTATGGAGCTCTGGTGCTATGGAGCTATGGAGCTCTGGAGGTATGGAGCTCTGGAGGTATGGAGCTCTGGAGGTATGGAGCTATGGAGCCCTGGAGCTCTGGAGGTATGGAGCTATGGTGCTATGGAGCTCTGAAGCCATGGAGCTCTGGTGCTATGGAGCTCTGGAGCTCTGGAGGTATGGAGCTCTGGAGGTATGGAGCTATGGAGCCCTGGAGCTCTGGAGGTATGGAGCTATGGTGCTATGGAGCTCTGAAGCCATGGAGCTCTGGTGCTATGGAGCTCTGGAGCTCTGGAGGTATGGAGCTCTGGAGGTATGGAGCTCTGGAGGTATGGAGCTATGGAGCCCTGGAGCTCTGGAGGTATGGAGCTATGGTGCTATGGAGCTCTGAAGCCATGGAGCTCTGGTGCTATGGAGCTCTGGAGGTATGGAGCTCTGGAGGTATGGAGCTCTGGAGGTATGGAGCTATGGAGCCCTGGAGCTCTGGAGGTATGGAGCTATGGTGCTATGGAGCTCTGAAGCCATGGAGCTCTGGTGCTATGGAGCTCTGGAGGTATGGAGCTCTGGAGGTATGGAGCTCTGGAGGTATGGAGCTATGGAGCCCTGGAGCTCTGGAGGTATGGAGCTATGGTGCTATGGAGCTCTGAAGCCATGGAGCTCTGGTGCTATGGAGCTATGGAGCTCTGGTGCTATGGAGCTATGGAGGTATGGAGCCACCAGCCAGCACCCTCCGTGGCTGGATCAATGGAAGTGTTTTAGGTACCAGGCAGCCAAAGGGCCGAGGCCTCACGCTCGACCACGCCGGCGCAGAGTTCCAGCCGCTCGGATAAGCTCTGTCACTCACCCGCCGCGCAGCCACCGGTAACGGGGAAATGTCGCCGCCTTGTGGACACGCCGTTGTAAATGAATGGGCTTTCGCACTTAGTGCAATTTTCGCCAACTCTCTGACTGGAGCTATGGAAGTATGGAGCTATGGAGCCACCAGCCACCCAGGCTGGAGCTATGGAGCTCTGGAGGTATGGAGCTCTGGTGCTATGGAAGTATGGAGCTATGGAGCTATGGAAGTATGGAGCTATGGAGCTATGGAGCTCTGGAAGTATGGAGCTATGGAGCTCTGGAGGTATGGAGCTATGGAGCCCTGGAGCCCTGGAGCTATGGAGCCCTGGAGCTATGGAGCTATGGAGCCCTGGAGCTATGGAGCTATGGAGCCCTGGAGCTATGGAGCTATGGAGCTCTGGTGCTATGGAGCTATGGAGCTCTGGTGCTATGGAGCTATGGAGCTCTGGTGCTATGGAGCTATGGAGCTCTGGTGCTATGGAGCTATGGAGCTCTGGAAGTATGGAGCTATGGAGCTCTGGAGGTATGGAGCTATGGAGCTCTGGAGGTATGGAGCTATGGAGCCCTGGAGCTATGGAGCCCTGGAGCTATGGAAGTATGGAGCTCTGGTGCTATGGAGCTATGGAGCTCTGGTGCTATGGAGCTATGGAGCTCTGGAGCTATGGAGCTCTGGAGGTATGGAGCTATGGAGCTCTGGAGGTATGGAGCTATGGAGCTATGGAAGTATGGAGCTCTGGTGCTATGGAGCTATGGAGCTCTGGTGCTATGGAGCTATGGAGCTCTGGTGCTATGGAGCTATGGAGCTATGGAGCTCTGGAAGTATGGAGCTCTGGTGCTATGGAGCTATGGAGCTCTGGTGCTATGGAGCTATGGAGCTCTGGTGCTATGGAGCTATGGAGCTCTGGTGCTATGGAGCTATGGTGCTATGGAGCTCTGGTGCTATGGAGCTCTGGAGCTCTGGTGCTATGGAGCTATGGAGCTCTGGAGGTATGGAGCTCTGGAGGTATGGAGCTCTGGAGGTATGGAGCTTTGGAGCCCTGGAGCTCTGGAGGTATGGAGCTATGGTGCTATGGAGCTCTGAAGCCATGGAGCTCTGGTGCTATGGAGCTATGGAGCTCTGGTGCTATGGAGCTATGGAGGTATGGAGCCACCAGCCAGCACCCTCCGTGGCTGGATCAATGGAAGTGTTTTAGGTACCAGGCAGCCAAAGGGCCGGGGCCTCACGCTCGACCACGCCGGCGCAGAGTTCCAGCCG